>NC_079531.1:2185190-2785190 GCF_003711565.1 Takifugu flavidus | reverse complement strand
AATGTGTTGGCGAGAACTGCTGAGTCCTCTGATCACGCCGACTAGTGCGAAATTGAATTGCATTTCACAATAGTAACGCCAAGGCAGCCACACCGGGGGGTCCAGTTTCTTTCTTCTTTTTTTTTGGAACTTGGAGTAACAGAAAGAGGCTTCTTGCTCCGTCAGACAACGCCAGCGGCCTGAAGTAGCCGCTCGTTTTTCAACTCTGCCTCATTATGGAAACATTGCAAATCTCATAACGCTGCCACGAGGGACAGACTGAAGTCAAGAAGACGGTGGACCGCGGACGAACGTCACACGCGTGACACTGAGATGGATGGGGGGGAAAATTGCACATGTGCGAATTGGTCACCAGCTTTCCCACACGAAAATCCCGCCACCCCCACCCCAGAGCTCAGGAGAGCTGCAAGTGCTTCACCAGCGGCGCCGGATGGAGACATTTGTTGGTCCGCTCTGTTTTCTGCTTCCGAACCCTCTGAATTTAGCCCCTTTTTGCTGGTTTCGTAGCCAATCTTGTCAGGTTGAGGAGGCGATGATGAAAAGGAAAGTCAGAGATACAGAATCTAACGAGGCAGCCGGCTTATTCACAGATTGAGTTTCAATTGATCTCCCAACCATCATTATCTGAACGAATATCTGAGCCCTAATGGCCTCTGTGAAAGGCTGTTCTCTGACCTGGCAAAGAGTTCATTTCTGTTAAATGGACTTAACTAAATAGAATCAGCTGCACATATCAGGTTCAATCCATAAAACGTCTGCTCTATTATTGCAGAGGTTCTTCGTGCCTCTGATTTCATCATTAGAGAGCTTTTGAAATCACTTCTCTCTGCTTCAGACAGCACACAGAAGTGCTTTATTCCAGCACAACTGCCCTATTCTCTGACCTCAGTGCTTTTTTCACCTGAATGAAATAACTGCCCTCTTTCCATATCCCCTCCCCACTCTCTGATTTAGGGAGCGCCGATGCCTTTTGTTAAGCCTCTTGCTCTCTGTCAGGGCCCAAAGGAATTTCTTTACCCTCCTTCATACCCAGAGACAAAACCATTCAAGGTTATCATTGAGAGGCCAAAGAGGACGAGGAGAAAAGGCAACCACTAAGCTGCTGGGAACTTTGGTATCCAGAAACCGGAGCGGCTGATGTGACTGAGTGATGAGCAGGCAGGTTTGCACCGACTATTTTAGCTGGTTATTTTCCAGACTGTTGGAATCTCCCAGCAATCATACATTCCACAAACGCGGCCCCGCTTTATTTTCCTTGTCGATGGATCCATAACGTGCACTGGATACCAACCGCCTGCGCATGAGCATGTAACTCGCTGTTATATTTAATTTAAAGTCAACAATGTCTGTCCACAGATCAGCCAGGACTGAACTCCACAGACCCAGACATTTGAAAAAGACTTTTTTTACTCATCCAAATGCTCAAAAACCCAATTTCTTTCTTTCTTTTGTTTAAATCTGTGAAAGCAACAGTTACTTCAGCCCAAACATTCGACCCATGTGACCAAACGGTCAACAGCAATCCATTTCTGCACGTCGAGGCATGTTGGCCTGCTTTCCTTACGGCGCTCTCATCGTATCCGTTTTTCCAAGTTGGAAAAAAAAAAACGTGCATTTTAACGTGAGCGTCAGCGTCCACAAAGCCAGTGTCGCGCCTGCTTCTGAGGCACATTCCAGAGCTGTGAGGGGCGGAATTTGAGGGGGCTGCAGAGCAGAGAAGATGTACTTGTGATGCATGATGGGAAAAGAGGGGAATTAGGAGTGTGGCTCTTCACTGGTATTAGGCGTGCCGAGCAATTCTTCTAAACCACATCCGTTTTTATCTTCATTACATTTTATTCCGCGTGCACCCTTGTACCCTCGAGAGAGGGCTGCTAGTGTTGCCTTCTACAGTCACCGCAGCTCGTCTCCGCCTATTACAGCTCTTCACGTCTCTAAAAGGGAAATTTCACCTCTGTGTTCAGACGCTTACAACATCAACATCATTAGTAGTGGCCATTAATACTTGATAGTGAAGGTGAAGGCATGTCGAGCAGGTCTCAGGCAGTAGAACAGGGCTTCGGTTGCCTTGTGCATGTGACGGGCTTCCTCACTTGAATATGAGAAAGACTGCGAGAAGTTCAAAGAGCTCTGTGACAAACAGCCCCTGAATATTGCGACAATCGTCTCCGCGACCAAATTCTCCCTCTCTCCTCTGGCATTTGCTGCCGCCAGTGAAGAAAAGGTCAAACAGCTACAAGCGCCCTTTTATCTACCAAATATCAAAGGAATAAATAAGCCTCATTGTTGGGCCGTACGGCTGACATAGATTTTACCCCTCTCTGACTGTTGTCACATGCCTTTTTAATCTGTCTTTCAGTTTCTGATCTGTTGCATCGCGGTGCTATCGAGCTGCCTCATTGTCTTTAGGGAATAAGGTGAGGGTTGCACGTTCAAATATAAGAGTGTGTGCTCTCCAGAGATCGGGATGGTAGAGCTCTTAGTATTTGGGTGCTTGCTTGAAAGACTTGCACAATACATCAATGATGAATGCACTCCTCTAATGCTCATTAGGAATGAAATCAATGGCTGGATTCTGTGTGCATGTCGTTGCTGTACCTGGTTAGCTCAGTGTCACCACAAAACCTGCCATAATCTCACTGGGGAATCTGAATGAAACCATGCTCGAACGTCTATTGTGAGGATAGAATTTCTCATGTCATTTAGCTCTATACAAACAAACCCACTACACCTAAT
The DNA here is from genome assembly GCF_003711565.1 of Takifugu flavidus. NCBI lineage: Eukaryota > Metazoa > Chordata > Actinopteri > Tetraodontiformes > Tetraodontidae > Takifugu > Takifugu flavidus. Next base: position 2,782,454 of record NC_079531.1, on the reverse strand, counting down.
TCATGATTGCCTTTTAATAGTCATAGACCATTGGCACAGTCTATTTTCTCTTTATGTCCATTAAGCACAAAGCATGAGAGGCTCTAAATTAAAAGAATGCCGTTGTTATATCTGAAAGGATTCAGTCCGATGCCTTTCCCTCAAGTGCTGCTCTTGTCCATCAAACCTTCATTTATCCCACACTTTCTGACCACATGAAATTCATAATAAAACTATTTAAAAAAGCAAATTTAACTTGGCTTCTTCAGCGAAGGATAGGTTGGAAAACAGAGTGAATAGAAATGGAAGTGTGTGGGCTTTCAAAAGAAGACGCTCCGAAGGCGTGGGGAGGGTAAGCTTTTCACATGAGGGCGCAGGTATTTTTCTGTGTGCCTCGCTAAATCCAGCCACAAACCCACGCCTCCTTGCAACCACCCTCATGTCTCCACTGATCTCCTGTTGCAAATTGAACTCTGGGTTCCCAGCTTTCAGTTCAGAGGCAGGAGAGAAAATGAGAGGAATTCTTCTGCATTCAAGAGGAATTCTCACACCGCTTTTCCTTCAACGAGCAAGTGAAAGGTAAAACGGCTTCCATCCATCTAAGGCGCGAAAAAGAATCAAGTTTGGGGTCTGTTGGTGCCTAAGAAAACACCGTGTGTGTTCATTTGCTGCCTGCGCTTTATCTGTTTATTTTTCCTCGCCCAACATCAAAGGGGAGATTAGCTCGTTTTAATGAGTTATTATCATTGACGTGGTGGCAGGGTGGCGACAATAATCCACTTTACTTGCACACAACAAAGATGAGTCACAGCCAACCAGCACTTTTAGATTCGGCAGGTTTCGAGCCTTGTTGAACAGAAATGTCAGTCATTTAAAGATCTTAAAATATGTACACATATATATATAAATGTGCCTGTCAGTACTTTTGTTTGTTGTAATTTGGATTGAAGTGATGCCAGAGTGAGGGAGAAAGTGAAGATGGAGAACAATGAAGCCACAGGGTGAAGAAATCCTCCTTGGGGTAAAATTCGCTTTGCAGGGGCCAATAAATGTGGCTCTCTAACTGGGTCATGTCTGATGGGTTGCACAGCACCCTCCCCTTCCTGACAGCATGTGACAGGAAAGTCCAAAAGTCAGTATTTACTGTACCTCCGCTCATGTGCTTCTGCTTGAAGCACACTTAAGACCGAGCGTTCAACAGGTCAACATGAGGCCACAGAGAAGGCCGAGCTGAAGACAGCGCCTTCATTGATGCTGTACACTCTGTGTTAATGGCATCCACATATGCAATAAATGTTTTATTAGCCTCCACGCAGACGCTGGCAACATTAAATGGCTGTGTGACATTACTGGGGCTCATCATGTGAGCCGCTTCATCCTGCATCACAAAGAGGCTCCTTTAAAAGGACAATGCGACGCTTCAGGGATCAAGGAAAGCTGACTCTCGCTGCCAAGTGCGCGAAGTACTTCAGAGCATGTGTTTCGCGCACCAGACCACGGCATTCTCAAATGCCTATGGGACACAGCCCAGACTGTCGTATTTGCATTGGAATTTAGCTAAATTAGTCTATAAAAGGGCCACATTGGTTCAAATATTTAATAAAACTGAGCAAAACCAAGGGAATTGTCAAATGTGTAGATTCTATTGACACAGTGATGCTTCTTTCATAGCATCTTTCATAGTCATTTTGACTAGCTCTCTGCAAAGCTAGCCTGTCTGTGAAGCATCTTGTAAGGACAAGCTCACCTAAGCAAGGCTAGCAGGCTGCTGACAAAGACCGAGCTACGTCTCTGTAGCGCTTTCTAAACCGCCCAACTTTCTGTGATGTAGACATCTCCGGACAGTTCAGGTGTGGGGAGCGTTGATGCTTATCAAATGTCAAAGCTGGAGGCGATTTCCTCTTGTTTTGTCCAGTAGATACAGGTTGTATAACAACGTTCTCGTGGCTCCTCTGTCATCACAGGCTGCTGTCACTTGAGCACCCTCCGGGAGGGGAAACAGCCGAAAATAAGAAGACATTATCTAACATGTCGAGATATCTCTGAGCGTCACAATAGGGCAACAGAATGGAGAGAGGCTGAGATCAGGTTAAGTGGGACTCTTGTGCGCTCTTATCCCGGGCTGTATTGAATTGGTATTGTGATCCTACATAATAAAATATTATCTGGTTGATCCTGCCTGCTCGGGAATGAAAAGCTATTTCTGCCTTGATGATTCCATTGATTGAAACCAGGATACTAATTCCATTTCACATGAGGATTTATCATGTTATTTCATGCCACTGTACTATGTCTGTCACTGCAGAACGACTGAGGGAAATTCATCCGGACGTAGTATCGAGGTGAATGTGATGCAACGAAAGGATGACAGGATACCTGTTTGTGTCAATTGATGTTAATGGTCCTTTGTGAACACCTGCAGTATCTCGCTCTCTCTTTTATACGCGATTATTTTGATACCCTGACATGGTTTTGTTTCATATTAAATCCAATTAAATGAAAGCATTGGCGTCTCTCCATCCTGAATCAAACTTAGTGAAAGTGCTTTGTAAACAACGGGACCTGGTTATTTCAAAAATACTTAAAACAGACTTTAAGCCTTGATGACACCGATGTCTTGAATAAACACAAGCCTTCGCTGAAGCTGCCGAGTTCGCGCCATCCTAATCTCCAGGTTATCGCACAGGAACAAGAGCAGGCAGAAATCAATAGCTCCTTAAGTCCCAAAAAAAAGATATTTCCCATGGAAACATTTTAAGTAAAAACCAAAGAGAGCTCCAAGATTACCACCAGTCACAGCGGGTTAGTGGGAATTTCCACTTTTATTTGCTTTCGCTGAATTTACATGTAATAAATGTGTCCAGGTGACTCGGTGTAATTTTCCCGCTATTGCCTTTTCCAGGAAAACATATAGACGAAATGAAATTCCATCCCCCTCCACTATTGCCTATGTAATAAAAAATACCATCAGAATGTATCGGGACACTTGCACGCAACAAATGTAATTTACCTCGGGTTGTATGTTCCACAGCTGCCTCTGAAATCAACAGCACGCGGCAGGTAATTTGCACTGGAACGTCAACTTACTAGACATTATTATAACCTTGGCAGGCTCGCGCTGGGATTAAAATAATCAACTATCTCTCTCAATTATACAAACGACTCCCTGACTTCAAGTTACATTAGTTCTGCGCAAATAGGACTTCATAAAATTCCATCAGTATTCATGAACAAGAACGGCTCCCCTCAGAAGCTTAAAAGGGGAGATTAAACTTGGGTGTGTGGCTGCTGACAAATGACGAATTAGACAACTTTAAGGAAGAGGCCGTGAATCTTTAGAGCAAAATTGGACGCGGTGTGATTACAGCTCTCGCTTTGACGGGACAGAGCGGTCCTCTCCAACCTCAAATGTCCACAAAGGCTCCTTTTCGCTCAGAGACGTTCAACAATGTGACTCGCTCTTCTGTAAAAGACTCGGTCTGTTCACAAAGAGCCTGTCGGCATGGATGTGTCTTATTTCCGTGATAACTGTACACTTGTGGTTGCTTTGTGGAGCCGGAGTAACCGATCGCGGGTCGCTGCTCCGCTGGACATTTCAGAGCTGAGGGATGGAGCCATAAAGAGTTTGTCTGGAGGGGGAGAAACAGCACTGAGATAAAAAGATTAGGAGTTTGTTGAGTCTTGATTAATGCGAGTCAATACACAATCTGGCCTTTGGTGCTGGGACTGATTTAAACAGGGTTTCGGAGAAGAAATATGATCCCACAGAAATAGGCTGAAATCAGAAGTGTCCCGATTCTTTAGCGAGAGGAATGACAAAACAGGCTCAACTGGAATTAGATCTTCAAGGCTAAACCACAGCTAGGTGATGAATGTGATGATGGTGGGAACGAAGAAGAAAAATCTGCTGCATGTTTATATAGCACTTGGTCCAAGTCGGCCCTGCCCCACCCTGTAGACTTTGTCAGGCTGATTAGTATTCAGTGAATTCATTAAGACACAATCACTGGGAAGAAGGGAACTCTTGATGGAGGAGAGGTGGAGTTAAGCCCACTGGGTAAGTCCCAACAGGAAAAAGCCGGCCCCATCCCCCAAACCTGAAGGTCAGCGCGTCCTCTCTCGGCAATGATCTGATGATCACAGGCGCACAGCGGGCTGGGCGGGGCCGTTTGTTCAGTGTTAAGATCTTTATTTGCACATGCTGCGCTGGTGCCAGCGTGCACATTCGTCTCCGCACGACAAAGACACAAAGGTGAGTCTGACATTTGGTTTGGGAGTCCAAAATAAAGCACCGGCCATTCATCACTCAGGGGGAGGGTGTTGCTCTCTCTTGTAGCAACACCGCTCCCTGTAATCAATCGATCAATCAATGGATCGATAAACATGACACCACGCAGTCCGGCCAGCTCGCCATCCATCCCTCAACGCCGCAGCTGCCACCTCCATGGCAACGAGAAATGGATGGACTGCAGAAACCAGTTAGGAGATAACAAGCAGAAAAGTCCTTTAGACGCTCAGGTTTGTTGTCGAGGAGGCTTCGGTTGCATCCCGGCAATGCAGCAATGAATCATTCCTCAGCAACGCGCTTACGAGCTTCCAGCCGGTGTTAATGGGAAGAACAGCCTTTCAAGGAAAAAGATTCACCATAACAGAGGGAACATACTGCACAGGTGCCCACACTCCACAGATTGTGCTACTCTCTGCTTGTACTGGCAGGCTGTCAATCTAAAAATGCCTCCCCCATCATGCCGTTATCACCGACATGCAGCTACAAATGAAGCGTTCCTTTGCTAACGTGTCCCTCCTCATCTGTAAATGAAGGCAGCAATTATCAGAGGTAAAACACTTTCCCTGGATTTAAGAGGTAATTTATCCTTCACTGTCTTGCTTCAAATGCTCTCTTGGCGGTTGCCCGAAACAGTTTATTCAATGATTTCTGTAATTACAACTAGTAATAATAAGAATAATAATTTCAAAAAGCCTTTCCACAAGCTTGCTGCACAAGCACCAGAAAAAAAAAGGTGCCTGAAGCCGCCTTCTGTTTTTATCCAACACGTTAAGAAACACTTTGATCATATCACACTTAGAGGCAGAGGAAAAAGTCAGGCGTAAAAGTTTCCCACGCAGGAAAAAGCAGAGCAGAAAGAAAACCATAAGAGGTGAACAATCATAAAAAGAAAAGCTGGAAACCTCCCATGGCTGCAAATGCACACACACGCCCACACACACACACACACACGGAGGAATCCAAGTTGGCAAAAATGGTGTCAAACAAAAGAAATTGCTAAACCGTTTTCCAGATTGTTATGATAAGGGTTTAAATTAAGTTGCCACAGAGACAATTCCAGGGACAAACCACCAACTGGAAGAATAATGCCACAGGGGAGGCATTCAGTCGGCATTTGTGAGCCTATATCTTCAGAAAAGGAGTTCATATCTGACAATTAACTCATAAGTCCGCCCGTATGCCGCTTCTTTGTCGTGAATTCATTTTACCTCTGCCGCATTTTAATCTTTTGTCATGGAGCCAAAGTTAAAATTGGCTTGATCTGAAAAGAAACCAAAATATTCATTCTCAAGAGAGGTTTTTGTCTCTTTTCTTTTGAGGCCGAGTTACGGGTGTAACAGCACAAGTGAGTTAAGTATTGTGGCGGTAGAATCCAGCATTATTTAAGGAAACGCGGACCACCACGAAACGTCCCATCTAAATGTTGATTCAGTCAAAATGTGTGTTGCTATTTTAACGGGCAGCAAGACAAGAAAAACACTTCAATCAATAACTGGAATAATAACAGTCGTACAAGAAGAAATAATAAATAAAACACTGAACAAGGCAACAGATTCCACTGAAAATGTGTATGTGTGTGTGTGTGCGTGCGTGCATGCGTGCATGTGTGTGTGTGTGTGTGTGTGTGTGTGTGTGTGCTGGCATGTTGCAAAGCTCAAGATACCCATTACTGCTGAGCATAGGAGCAATGGGATTAGTGGTACCCAGAGGGCGCAGATGGCACCAAAATCCTCAGGGGCATCGTGAAAAGGTCACAAAAATGGAAGCGTTCCACCCCCACCTGTACTCATCCACCCATTCACTGCATGTTACCCACTCCCCAGGCTGGGTCCTGCCCGGGCTTTTAGTCCCACATCAGTTCTCTGAGAGGTTTACTCTCCTTCTTTTTCAATTTCATGAGCACAATAGCGAGCGAGAGAGGAATGTCTTTTGAAATGTCAAACGGTGTGACTGGCAGTTCGGTGATGAAATTTTGGGAAAGGAACGCGAGTGCGACGCTTCGGGGGACAACAGATGGTATCAGCGCCCTTTTGTTGCAGCGACAGGACAGGAAACAAGAAAGGAAGGACGCACATTCAGAGTCTTACAGCAAAAATTGGTCATTAATTAATTAGCAGCAGTGCAGAACAAACACATCACTGTGTGCCTGATTATTCTGCCTGTAGATCACTTTCAATGCTTATCGCTCTCATTATTTGTCCTGGGCAGATTTGTAGCCTCTCGGTTGCATTCGTGGCGCGATGGTGGGACTTGTATTCCTCCTCGGTCTTGTTTTGCTGCACCGCTGTGTGTGTATTTCCTGCCACCATACGGCCATATTGTTCCCCAGGCGCTGGCTCCTTCTCCAACAACATATGGCAAAGCCAACTAGGCAGGCAGCACTCCACGAGACTCACAGCGTCTCCGCTCTGTGTTGTCTTTGAAGGCTGTAACGCGCCACTTATAGAAGGTTGTATTATTCTATACAGGAGCGAGCAGAGCAGAAGAAAACACTGTTGGGCTGTTTACAGGCTCATTAACGTGCTGTACGTTTACCTGCTGCTGATTTGACCTCAATACTCAGGGTTTTGAGACATAAGGTTATCTATTTATACACCACCTCCTTCTTAAATTACATAAGCTGTACACGGTCTGCGTTGACAATACGAAATGTCATACCGGTGATTTCCATGGGTTTAGGAAACCAGCACCAAATTGTCATAAAAATGAATATTTTAGATTTTGTTTTTTCCTCTGCCGACGGAGGTTAGATCCCACACCTTTGTAATCATCGTCTCATTTTACACCCCATGAGGGCCTTTATTCCCACCATTGTGATGGTCGGCTCCACCTCAATGCTCCACTTGTGTATGTATTCAGGTCTGCAGTTTGTCCACGTACATTATTAGCATTCTAGTCATTTCTATATCTATTTTTTGGAGGTTCGGTCTCCAGCCCTGTTTTTTAAGTACATCGATTTCTTCAAAAGGAATTGAAAACAGGCCTTTAACAACTCCCTGTTCTGGGAATAAGTCACTGAGGTGATGCAATCAGAGGTACTTAAGGCCCAAAATTGCTGGTGTGTTGCATGCAGGGGTAATCTGGTGTTGTAGATATTGACATTTTCTTCTAGCAGGGGAGGTTTTAAAGCAGCCTCTGGTTAGCAGGTAAGTCTCGAGGTCTCAACTCAAAGGGCAACAACTGTACAGATGTAATTTGAACCTGACAAAAACGAGCAGAAGTGTCTGAGCAGGTAATGTGGAGATATTGTTTAAAATCCTTAATTATCTGGACAGGAATGCCTGCCTGGGAAGGTAACAGCCCCTATAATCTTTACTTCAGTACATCTTGTAAACCGCTCCACTTCAACTGAACTGAGCCCGACAGCTGGAACCCCAATCACCGAACGTCTGGGAGCCGTTTAGGAAATGATGTAAGCACAAAGTTTCTGCACTCAAAACCTGCAAGAAGACTTTCTACGAGTGCGGTTTTTCAACCAGATGGAGATAGAAGGGCCCAGCAGACAAATGAGTGGCGAGTTCATCGGGCCAGAGTGTTGAGATGTCGAGAGGCCAGCGCCAATCAAATGTCAGTGTGGGCGAAAAATTCAGCCAAACCACAATTTGTGGCATGTCGCCCTGCACGGAGCTTTCTTGTCTCCTTCCTTTTTTTTTCAACATTACAAGGCAGCGCTGCAGTGTTTTCGGCAGTTGGGCTGAAACGCTCGTTGCACTTGGCAACACAACATGGAAATCGAGGCACCGGGGTCTTCAGTTTATCACCGGCAGCGTCAGAAGCAAGCAGCGAAGGAAGTGTGAAATCTGGAGAGAACGCTGCAAATAGATGAACCCAACTCCGGTGGCAGACAGGCATGTCAAGTACGTGTTATAGTGTGAAGATGGAACGTTCACACATCCCACAATCACATCCCAGCATGTTGGTTACAGCTGACAACTTTGTTTCAAAGCAGAGAAGCTTGCCTTGATTTGCCCCCTCACCCGCACGAAAAAGGAAGTGCCTTCCCTCGTTAAGCTGAGAAACAGCCTCACTTTGTTGAAATAATGTAATCATCTGCCACTTGGCAACCTTGTCCTCTCATTATACACTAAGTTTAAATGTATTAATATGATTTCAGCGGGAGACTGTGACGAATAGCAGAGTCGGCACCAAGGCTGACATCTGTGACTGATTACAAGTCGTAATGTCCACGTGATAAATGTGTGGAAACAAGGCAACAATAAATTTAGCGCTGGAGCAGGGACTTTCCATTACATTTCTTATTACAGCCCCTCCCTTCTGATGGCTTAAATTATCTTAATGGGCCAACAAAGGGATCCTTCCTTTACTCATTCACAGATTATGACACTTGATAAAACCGAGCCACACAACAGCTGCTATTAAACTGCTCCAATGCATAACTTTCAATACAGATGGGTCACGTGTTGAGCAATGGATAAAACAATAAAAGAGCCATTCGGGAACCAAATGTAGCTGTTTGTGTATTTTCATTTCTGTTGGGTGAGAGGCAGATGCCGAATAAAAAAAAACCCATGCCTTTGACGAAAGGCACCGACTGCATTTCTTCCAGAGACATCTTGCTTGAACACAGCAGAGTAAGCATCTAAATAGGGATGCCGTTCTGAATGGCATTTCCTGCTGCCAGGGTTTCTTCTGTTGTGGCATGCGCTAAACAGAGTGCTGTCATGGGTGAATTCAGCAGAGCAATGCAAAGCATGGACCAACAGCAATCCCTTCTCCCCACAGAGGTTGACCACAGCAGATCCTCCTGCTTGTTATTCTTTGTGTCTGCCTGTTTGCCATTGTATTTATAGGAGGAGGAACCTGATTTAGATCTGCTCCATCTGGTTATTTGCTGTTGGGAAAGGTGCCATATCTTCCACTCTTCCATATAACACAGCCCACCCCCCAACTCTACTAGCTTTTATTAAAAAAAAACGATGGTAAAGGAGATAGCAGGGCATCACTCCTCTCTGTCAGAGCTGCTTGGGCACAGTTTATAACGCTGGCTGGGAAGCATCGAAGGAGGGGAAGTCTGGAGCATATCGAGGTGTAAAAAATCCCTCCCTTTTTCCGAGGTATGCAGAGCTTCCACGGGTGGCCTTCCTTTTCTTCCACAACCCTCCCCCCACGGAGCCCCTTTACTTCATTTTACCTCCATTTAAAGCTGTGCTGGAATTCCAACCACTTGTTCCCACAAATCAGTCGCAATTCCCTTCATCCCATGTATATTTTCTTCACAGAAAAGGCAGAGTTGGATAGATGACCTGCCAAACATGATTTTTCTGATCTAATTAGCTCAATGTATGCAGACAGCGAAGCACAGAGAACATCAACATGTAAGATATCTATCTATCTATCTATCTATCTATCTATCTATCTATCTATCTATCTATCTATCTATCTATCTATCTCTATCTATCTATCTATCTATCTATCTATCTATCTATCTATCTATCTATCTATCTATCTATCTATCTATCTATCTATCTATCTATCATTTGTCAGGTTTTCAGCACCACAGACACAAGCCCATTTCCAGTATAATTATATTTTACATCTTAATACTTTGATAATGGGAAGCAAAGCCATTCCAGTGGACAACTCGTAATGTGATCATCTAGCCATGACTGGCACAGGATCTTTCTTTAAATGTCCTTATTTCATTACCCAGTAATGTATTCGCTACTCACATGGCAGAGAGAAGTGGGTGAAGAAATAAGGGAGGTGATGGTGAAAGATGAGCCAACAGCTAAACTGATTCAATTTGGGGGGTTATTTTACAGTAAAAAAAAAAAAAGAACAAAAGAGAAAAACTCTAAGAGCTCCAGCTTGATGATTGATTAGCATCTGGGCTAACCAGGGAAATGTGCCGTTTGTCTCCTTTACTGAAGTGTTAAGTTGAAGTTTGTTGAAGCTGTATTTGACTTCCTCTTGGAAGCAAAGGAAGCTGCCTTTCACAGCTCTGTCAGGGGCAACATTGTCATTCACTTTGTCACAATTCCCAGAGTTTCTTCGCATGCTTGCGAGTAAATGAGAGTAAATAACTGACCATATGGCCTCTAATATTCACTGTTGAACTAGGAGTGTGTGCAAAACATGAGCAGGAGAACAAACACTGGGAGGGTCGCATCTGCTCCATGTCAACGTGTTTGCATAACTCGAATTCTTTGCTGCTTTGGTTTATTATAAAACGTCGTTTCAGCAAACACACATGTGTGATATCCCATCCTCTTCCAAAGCAAACCTGATATGAAAACAGGAAATTGCAACAAAGAAAATACTCTGGGCTGTTTACTCTTCATCGCCTTTGAGTTTGTCCGCAGTCACATGACCATTTGTTGGGGACTGGAGCATCCCGGTGGGGAAAAAAATCCGGACTTTCATTTGCACCCTTAACAACAAACTGTGGGGGAAGAGAAAGGCTGACGCACATGGCGTTCACCTGGTGGCCAGATGAACCAGAAGAAGCTTCCAGTAGCTTTTGCACATACAAGCACGGAAGGACAGTCACAAAGCCTGCTCCAGCTTGTGGCCTGTCTTGAAGACAGATGAGGCAATGGTGCTGGGCCTGGAGGCTCCAGGCTCCCTGCAGGGACCTCACGACTGGGCTGGTATATTAGGTCTAGATCACAGTTGACACGCCAAGGCAGAGAGTACTGGGATGAAGTAGAAAGGTTACAGTGTTTCTCTGTCTTTCAAATGTGAAGCAGCTTTAATCAGAGCCAGCAATGACCGACGGAAACCTTTATAGGAAGGAAATGGACACTGAAACCTTAAACGAACCGACATAATAAGCAAAATTAGCAAAGTAATCTGCTGTTGTTAGTTGCACATTTATATAAATCATGCAAATGCAACATGCAGCTTAAGGCTTTCCTTTTCATGGAGGCTATTAGAACTTAATAATCAAAAGAACATCGCGGGAAAGAACACATTAGCAGAAACCCAACTGACAGCAGCCCATTTCCCCCATGTTCACTTCACTACCTCCAGCAATTACTGTTTCTTCAAGATATATGGCTCTTGATGTACAGGCCGGTGAATCACAGCACAGCTCTGCACGTGACACACCGCCCTTGGTAAGGTGTTAGTTCTCAAGCTCATGGTCTAACAAGGAGGCAATTATCACAACCTGGTGAAAGAAGAGAGTGTTAGAGACCGATAGGGTTAGCTTAGGCGCAGATTCTTCCACTGCAAATTGTGCAGTATTGAATGAATGATACTTTTTTAAAAGAAAGAAACCAAAAGAAGAATGTGGACGTTGGCCGCATGTGAATAACGCAGATAAAGGTTCTTTAAAACTGTGTGGGAAGGAGAATAACTCAGCGCATGCTGAGACAGCATGGAGATGCCCATCATCACAAGTGACCAATAGTGGTCTGACAGGAGCTCGGGAGAGGATGTATATCTCCTCTCATGGATCAATAAATCTCTCCTGTCATAAGCCTGTGCCTGGTGCCTGGCGCTGCTCTGTCTCCACCCCGCCCGTAACTTCACTCCACCCATAAGTCCTACTTACCTTGTGTAAAGTGCCTGCAGCGTTCAGTGTGCAGTCAAAACAACAAAGCTGAGATCAAGAACACTAGCCAGGCTCCAGGTAAAGGACCAGAGCTTTGATCATGATTTCAGATTGCTGGATCAGGACAAGTTTCTTCCAGACTCAACACTGCCCCGCCAACACACTCACACACACACACACACACACACACCTTGCTCCCCATTCCCTACTGCGAGCACATCAATAAGAAGCGGAGGAGAGGGCTGCTGCAAGGAGACACCACGTTGGAACGACAGCGTGTCAACTCTACACCTCTGCAACGCTGCAACATTTATCTAGTTGCCATCAGAGAGACAATAGTCGCATCATCCCGGACGACAGCTTCCGAAAAAATGCTCCCCTGTTGTGGAAGTTGTTACACTGGTATTTATTGACTGTCTGTCAGTGTTATACTAAAAGTAATTGGAAAACAGCTGATTTCAACTGAAGTGGCGTGTTATAAATGCGTCTTTTCACACCGAACGACTGCCACTGGAGGGATCTCCACACATCAGTGCCAGTGGCGGGGCCGACGAAGCAGGAGCGCTGAGCCTCTTTCAAGTATTTCACTTGAAGTGTCTCCAGAGAGAATGGATCCAGAGCTGTGGATTGACCAGGAACCGCAGATTTGCCATATTTAGTGTACTCTTTCCTCTGCGTTAAAGAAATAAAGCAGAGGCAGAGGCAGAGCCCAAGAACACTCCTGAGAATACGGCTGTCAGCTTCTTTGAAAACCCCCACCGTTTCATTTGCAGATGGTTTTTCCAACTGGTTCTCTCATCCTGCTGTCGATGCTACGACATAAATGTTACAAACTACCGAAAGACGAGCCTAATGGCAACGGTACTCCAAATTCCCGACTTCATATAACAGCATCACAGCGTCATTAGAGAGGTGATGTGTCCCCACTGAGCAGCTCTAGTTGAGCTTCTTAAAGCAAAAGAGTGGCTGCTGTTAAAATATTTATTTTGATCTTTAAGAAAAGTGTACATTTCAAGCCTCCCAACCTCGCAACAGTCCCGCTGACTGAAATCCATTGAAGATTAAGAATGTGTTCCAGTTACCAGCCACCCGGTCCCATTTAGAGTTTTAGCTCTTGCTTTGCAGTTTGATCCAAAAGTTTGTGTAATCACGCCGGATGCATCTGCCAAGATACGTAATAAAAATCCCGCTCATGCCCTGGAGGACATTTCCAGAATGTGCATCCACATGGTTTTCAGCTGAATTTTTTATTTTTTTTAACGTGATGCAGGCAAAACTAATGGAAAACTCATCTTCAGCTGCACAGCCTGAGGAAACGGAAGCTAAATCATCTCCGAGCTGCAGACTCAGTGGAGGCTGGAGATGCTGACATAATAATGGACATTAAGTGGTCAAAATCCGGCAGGGGATTCTGTGTGCCGCAAAGATAGATCTCTGTGCTTCTATCGACGTTTTCTGTAGGCAAGGTAGCGTTTGTTTATCAGATTTGACAGACTGTTAAGGTGCTGTAATAATGGCGTAAGTGCAAGTGATTATTGAATGGCACAGATCAAACTGACACATCCATCATTTTCAATCCATCCGTCTTCAACCGCGGCGCGTGCACCGCTAGCATTTAATATCTACCCCAGCCGATGGTGAGAAAAACACGTCAGCGAGAAATCAAATCAAAAATCAGATGTCAGACAATCGAAGCGGTGCAGTCCACACTTTGACTGACAACCGGCATCGTGTTATCAGATGGCGTGAGCGCTCGCCAAATGTAAAGAAGCCAAACGCGAAAACAAACCACACTGAATCAGGGATGTCCTCTGCGGTGACCGTCAAACATCAGATGGTAAAGCAACTCAAGGTCAGGCGTATTGACCGGAAACTGCTGATCTGGCAGCTCTTCTGAGATCCAGTAACGCCAGGAAGTCAGCAACCTAACTAGAACTTTGTCAGAACAGTTCAGCAAGCCACGGAAATGAATGTTTTGACAGGCAATCAGCCGAATCTCCTTTTGTTTATGTCACTTGTGCGTCTGGCTTGGAGCAGCCTATCTGACAGTTTCCTAATAGAAGTCGAACCTTTAATTTCCAGTGCTCGTACAGATAGACAGGAGGAAGGGGAGGGGAATTACCCTGGGGGTAATACCAACAAAGCACCATCATTAGTGCTGCAGTATCGGGGCATTCGTGATAGTGACACGTTTGCTAATGATCAGGCCGTAGCTGGCAGCACAAGTAGATGTGAGCAATATCGCTGGCAGCAGAGTAACACGCTTCACCTTCCAAGGGCCTGGCTTCATGCACAATCACTCACTAATTACAGCCCCTCCGATCTGTTTTGCTTTAACAGGTGACGTCTGCTTCTTTAACTGTGTATGTTAAAGGCATTCCTGCTTTCCTCTAATTTGCTTGCGCACCTACAGGCAATGAGAAAACGGTGTGCGCAGTTTGTGATAAGTTTCAGATATTTTGAAATGAAAATCAATTTCTGTTCACGTGCTGGAAAGTACAACCGCTCGGAAAATCCTGCTTCTGCTTTTGAATGGATTTCATATCTTTCGGTGATTTATTTAAAATGAAAGCTGCAACACAAAGTAGCGCCTGCATTATCTTGGAGCCGCACAGTAACATCGGTGTTTTCATTACGGTAAGTTTAGGCAGCCTGAGAATAACTCCTATTTAATCATTTCCAATCATCTCCACCTATTCTCAGAAGAGAGACCAACTCATATGGCGGTTGAAGAAATAGAAGAAGGATGTACTTTCAAATTCCAGGCAACTGTTCCTCTCATTATGTGACTGAAGCTGTAACTACAGCTGTTACCGCCTTTAAAGCTAACACTCACCCTCTGAGATAACAGCTGATTGAAGTTTGTCTGTCGGTTTGGGGTGTGGATGCCCAACCCAAAAAATGACTGCAAGCCGGACGGATCAAAGACTACCTTTGTTCCCATGCTCCCTTTGGAAACGAGCGCTCAGCCTTTCAGTTCATTTGTTGTGACATTCCCTTCATATTTTAGAACGAAAAAAACCCAGCATGAGTCACAGAGAGACTATTGACAAAGGTTGCACAGAAGAAGCACAAAAACAGGAGGAAATGTAATGTTAAGTTACACCTATCGTAATCTTCATCCGAAACGAGTCTTTCTTCCTATATTTTGGAGTTTTTTTCAACATTAGTCGCCATGCTATCACAAATCCTTTCATATCACTTTCCTTCAGACACCCCCATACGCAGGCTGTTTTTACAGCAGTCCTATATATGGTCACAAGCTCTTGCAGATCTTTACAGACGCATACAAATATGGGTAGAGGGAGTCTTCACTTCTGTTTAAAGTCCCCGCTGACTCTGTCAGGCGGATGTCACACTGTTTCTACCAGAGAACCCATCTGAAAAACGGCTCGAAATAGAGACAAACACTTTGTCTCATGGTGAAATGAGAGGCTTCATCTTATTCCAAGCATGTCACCACCTTTGTCTGCTTCCAAGATAGTGTCAGTGCCTCCATTATGTCTATTTATATCAGGTTTTTCTTCTGCCGCTGCCACTTTTGCTGTTGTTAAAAAAATAGACTTTGTGGAGCGTTAACCAGCAACTTTTCTTTACCTTAAACAACACATCATTATGAGAGGATTTCTTAAAATGTTGACTCCCTCCTTCTCTCTCCCTTAGGTCTTAAGACCTCCTGCTGATCTTGAAACCAGATCCGATCATGGGAGAGCCCACCCAACTGCTGTTGACCAGCTGGAATGAGAGTCTGGGAAGTAAAGCACAACTGGAGTCACACTGTGTCGCCTTCTACCCAAATACCCAGCCTCCCCTCCTCCTCCGTCTCCACAAATATAGGCTCAAAATGGCCTCAGAATGGAGATTATTGTTTAGCAGATGCCAGCTTTAAGAAAGTACGGCGCGCACGCTTTTGTCATGCGGCACAATTACAGGGCTGTCATTTTAAGATAATGACAGGAGTAACATTTGCCAGTTGCTCTGCCAAGGTGTGTTTCATTCTGGGCTCTGAAAAGATTTAAAAAAAACTCCACCGAGCATGTAGCGGAGGTAATACTCAGTGTGCCTTGGTGCATTCGTGCAAATTTATAAACAGAAACGAAAGAACAAATGAAAGCATTTCAAGCCCATTTGTCCTTTACAGCCTTTGGGTGGCTGGTGACAGACACAGATGACCCCAGTTCCTCTGCTGATAAGATCAGCTGCTTCACCTGGCCAGCAATCTGCCACTAAATGACCCACTGAGAGACCACTTTTTTCAGCCAGAGCTGCACACTGACCCCGATCGAGTTCTCCCGGAGACGGTGGGGAGGGACGCTCTCCCACCTCACTTCATAATATCACTCCGCCTGTCCGCGCTGCTCGTATTGCCATTCCCAACATTTCAGGAATAACGTCCTTGGCTGCAAAGTCGGACGATATGAGAAATCCAGAAGGAGAAGCAGATAATTCGAACAGCTCGATGGTTTGAGGGTAAAGCAGCTGCAAACGGGCAATTACCGTGAATTCCTTTACCAAAAATAGCCCGTGCTACTGAACGCCACTTTAGTTGCAGATCAGTCTCCATACATCCAGCGCATATTAGATTTCCTGTTCTATTATTTGACCTACAAGCACAAAAGAAGTATTGACCCCCACATTGCTCTCCACCATGAAAAGCAGGGTATAATTAACTGTAGTGTTAAGAGCACAGTGCTCGTGTGACTGTAGAACCAA
This sequence comes from Takifugu flavidus, assembly GCF_003711565.1. Taxonomy (NCBI): domain Eukaryota; kingdom Metazoa; phylum Chordata; class Actinopteri; order Tetraodontiformes; family Tetraodontidae; genus Takifugu; species Takifugu flavidus. The sequence goes on along the minus strand of NC_079531.1, from coordinate 2,765,955 downwards.
GTGTGAATACAGAGCAACGCTTTATTCTACGGGGATCAGTCCAAATCGATCAAATCCATATTCATTTATTCAGCCTGCTCATGTCTTCTGACCCCCACAGAGATGTCTGACAGGTTAAATGTGAGCTCTCGGTCTTATTTATCCCCTGTCAGCCATGATGAAATTCGGCAAAAATAACAGTAATAACAAAACACTGGGTTTTTTGTCTTGTGCTTGGCTCAAATAGCATAAAATGGCAGTAATCTTGTACCTGTGACTAAAGTACTGCTTAGCTTAAGCAAACATGCCCTCCACAATGTGTCATCAGTAATGGTAGAAAAAAAACCCAGCCTGCGCCATCTGTTAAGCATCTGTCTGTGTGTGATTCATCCATACTCACACATACTGGCTGCTTTAGGTATTTGCATTAAAGATGTGACACGAGTTAACGATTAACTCTCTATCTGCCTCACCCTCTCGGGAGAGGACAAAATCCTCTGCCTACCTCCACAAAAACACTTCACAAAGGCATTAACTGTGTTTTATGGGCATAGGAATAATAACATTTACTTTTTTAGCCGTAATCGGCAGCAGTGATGTGGCTCCGGGCAATGTTGGACCCTTTGGTGATACTCAACAGTCACAGGGTGGGCTGGGGTACGCGCTGCCAACACTTCTGCCTACACTGATAATAAATAATCATGCCGATCCTGGAGCGCCATAATAATTCATAGCAACAGGAAAGTACAAAGTACTTCCAATGCTGCTGATTTCCCAGTCAGTCATGATTTACCGCGCTAACATGTAAATACCCACCAAACATCAGTATCTGCCGTCAGTCTGATTATGTCAACGTGCTGCTAGCCTGTGCCTCATATCTGAGGCGGCTCCAGGATCACAGAGCCGTCCATCTCACAGGCCCTGAATATACCCAACAGACAGCTGCGGACACCACGGGCGTGCAGTTGTTCTATTTATGTACCGTCTGGAGACAACTTGGAGGAGTATTCCATAACTTGTCATCGCCTGGGCACCGGCGAGGAGCACGCTCGCAACGAATGGTAACAACTGTTAAATGAATCATAAGCGCTAAACTGAATTCACAAATCCCCTCATTCAGTCAGCAGAGCACATCGATCCTCTGCAGCTTATTAATGCCAGACAGTAATGCAAACATTACAGCCAATAAACAATGAAAACAATGACTTAATAGAGTAACAGACTGAAATAACTCTTCTTTCTGCCCTTTGGTTTCCCGGACTTCCTGTTTGACCAAACTAAATCCCTCTTGATGCCAGGCTTTCCGCCCTATTTCTCCCCTTTTCTGTCTCGTTGTTTTTTTTAATCTTTCCCTTTTGTCCTTCTGTCTGGACCCAGACCCCCTCATTGGGTCACTGGGTACTGACATAAAGTATTTGTTTTTTGTGATGTACAAGGGAACAAGAGGAAAGGGTAGAGCTGGGGAAACAGAATGCAAAGACAAAGATGGGGATGGACAGAGAGCAGAATGATGGGAAAGGTGAAAAAACCTTGAAAGTTAAGCAGTGAGAGTAAAACAAAAATGGGGTGAATGTGGGAAAGAAGACCGGAATCGCCTTACGAGGACTCGCTGCAGGGGACGAGGGTGCTGAGAACTGTACGTTAGGATATTTCAACGCTGAGCGAGCACATTACGCTGTTGAAAGAGTGGTCCGCACTTAAGGTGATCAATCACACTGATAGATTTCCGCCTCATAACAACAGAGACATTAAAACCATTATGCAAAGTCACGATGGGATGTTGGAGGTGAGGCGTTCAGATGTGTGCATCGCTGCTAAATGATGAACATTGAATTACAGGAGAAGCAATGCCCATCGCATTATATCAAACTGGCAAGTCTGGAGAAAGAAGGGAATATGTTTCCTCCTGAGTTTAAAAGATACGGTAATCTTGCACGCATAACTAACCCCCACCCCTTTCCAGAAAAGAGCACTTCCTCCCAAAACATTCCAAAATAGATGAAATCGTTCTGATGCGTCTCTTGAAAAGAAGTGCTGGTGATGACAGGGGGTGGAAGCACACACTCTGGGCCTGGATGGGATCCAGGTGGAAGGAATTCACAGCACTGGCACGGGGACCAAACTCCTGGCTGCGCTGGTATGACTCTAACCAGACAACCCACTCGTGTGCCAGATAGCCCTTGGAAGCATTATGAAAGCCACCATGGTGGACCATCTGTATGTTATTTACGTGTCTTTAAATCCACTGATCACAAGCACGTTCTGGACATACACGGAGATCTCGAATCCTGCACACATTCTATAAGATCTTCTTACTTCCTATTGTTCATTTATGATATTCATGGTATTCAATCTTGTTAGCAAACAAGATCCTGGCAGAGCGATGTAAACACGAGCATTCAACCAGAAAATGAAATGGAGAGGCTATCACAGAGGGCACCGCAGCCAGTTATTCGGTGCTTTGCAACAACGGCGGCTTCATCGGCAGCTGGTGCGTGAAGTATTCAACCAGTACGAGGCAATTGTTCGCCCAAAGCGCGGCGCTGTTGCTGCCCCACACACCAGCCTATAGGGTCTTATTTCGCTAGATTCAATTCTGTTTCATCAGTTTGGCTTTGAAGAACATAACAAAAAAAAAACTCTTAGGCTGTATGTCAAATAAATGTCAAAGTTTCTCAAGAAGTCAGGCGAGGGCACTGGAAACACTGCGGAAATTGCTGATATTTCATCAAAGGACTGCAAGACCTCCAGGGCGATATTTAATGCAAAAAATATGTAATGTCTCTGATCAATAAGTCAGCATTGATATATACCCCAAAGTTATGAAGATTTATTCCAAACTCTCACTACTACTTACCCTGCTGACCACATATTGAAGCATTTCATCACTCAGGCAATACTCCATTTTATGAAGGGCCCTTCCTCGAACATATTGTTCCAACTAATGCCTTGAACGGAACAATCTGTCCTGTGTGATGTGGGTGGTGTTATTATTATTTTGCCTGCAGTTTCAAGGACAAAACCCCTTCTGGTAAATAACAAATATTCATCATTTGCGAGGAGCGATGCCTCCTGACATTTAAGTCACTACCGAACGCTCGATTCGGTAAGCGGCTGTCTGCGAAGGTGAGGAACTCACTCAAGGTGAGGAACTTACTCAACATTCCCAAACAAAATCTTGGAAGGAGGATGCTAACAAGACCTCGTGGGCTGGAGCTAATGCACGCCCGGCATCTCAGAAGTCCATGTTGTGGTAAAGCTTATGTGTGCATGTGAGCATAAGAGGATTTTAAAAGTCTGGGTATTTTGTGTGAGTCGTCAGGGGAAGACACCTTTTAACAGGTGGTAGCGTCGTCCTGGAGAGCCAAATCACCCCTGGTGGTGGTGAGTCTGTCCCACAAAGTGAATCGAGTTGTGCCGGACTCCTGTCTATAGGAAGTCTTTATCAGTTTCAATAAAAGTTGCAATTTAGAGGGAGGAAAAAATGGAAATTGTACAAAAAAGACAGTGACTGTTCAAAACAACAGAGCTTGGTTCCCACTGAGCACAGCTTCGCAGGGGGGCTGGCAGAACAATGCCAGGCCCTGCAGGGGTTAATCAAAATCCCTAACAACCAAATCCGAGCCAAGTCAAGAACCTTTAATGTCTGAACCTCTTAACCATGCAACAGCTTTTCCCACTAACTCCAAAGCCAGACTTTGTTGACCACCACTAGGAAAATGCATAAGCAACAATCACGGCTGAAAAAAGATTTTTTTCCACTGAGTTGCCGCTAATGAGATAAAGTGTGATAAGACAATGCAAATTTGAAATTTTGTCATGAGACTGGGATAAAATAAAGGGAGATTATGTTATATAGGAGGGCCGTGGGGCTCATCATTATTGTGCTCTACCTGGTCATCGTCACTGGCAACCATAAAGCTCCTTCTGCATTACCTGACGGACGGGCTGCCTCGTTTCACCACCAGCTTTTCGTCTGTTTTCCAAAAATAAGGCTGTTTTCCCCCAGTTAAAAAGACACCAGCACTGAACACTTCAATCGGTTTGGGTTTCTGGCGCCGCTCAGCTTACCCCGCCTCAATATTTCTGCATTTTATCTCAAAAATGGGAACACAATTCCACTAAATTGGAAAAATGCCTTTGTATTATTCGATCTCAAAAAAAAGGGGAGGTTTCGAATAGATTCCAGGAAACGGTGATTGGTGCATTTAGAGTGATGTGTCATGTGTGATACACCAGCAGTTGTGAACAGAGAAAGCCCCTTTCTTTCCTACACAATCACTAAAAACAGGGAAATTGGTTTATAAAAGTCCTTTCTGGAGAGACTAGAAGTACCGGTAGCTACTCTGCTCTGACAACAGTCAGCATGAAAATCACCCGGCTCAGTTTAAAAATTGCAAATTCATGCATGTTTGAATGTGGGGCAACCCAAATGTAAGCTAGAAATCTGCACGAAAGACTGACGGGAAGTTTTTAATCCTGTGACCTAAAATAGCAACTTGCTGTAATTCTGCCGCGTGGAGCTGCTGTTAATATAAAAGCAAGTCTCCTCAAATGAAAGTGCACATTTCTGCATCAAGCCGCTCGTCTTCACCTTAATCATCCTCCATATTATACATCATTAATACTGGTGTTCCTAAGTAGCTAAGCCTTTCAGAAATAGGACATGACGAGTTGTGGCAGTCCTCGGTAGATTTATTCTTCTGAAAAAACTGGCAGCCCTGTCAAATCTGCCTGCAACCAGCATTTCTGTCACTTTTTAAAGCCAAACCTGAGTGATGGGGATTGTAAATAGCAGACGGCTGTACACCCACATGAAGGATTTTCTTGAATTTATGAGAGAGTTGAAATCTAGAAGGCTTTTTTCCCCCTCTTGTTTTTTGTAATCTAGGGCAAAGAAACTTTAGGGGGAAGCCTTCCATTACACCCCAAGAGAAAACATTTGCAAGGAGCAGAAGTGCACACAAACAAGGCCGGTGCCGTGTGGAACCGCGAATGCGCCATGTCCACCCAGCATAATCAAACAACTCGGCATTTCACTGACCAGCCTGGCCGGGTGGCCGAGACCTTTACTAGTCAGGGTGTTTCGTTCGAAGCAAAAGGGATCAGAACTGGGGAACAGTTTGGGAACCAGGATGTGGCTGTATAAGTGTACTGCTCATCACTTAATACAGAGCACTACCATGAAAGAAATATGATGTCTTTTCTTTCATGCCAGGCGGCGGACCCGTGGGTCCAGAATTGAGGTGACATGTTCATGGCCATCAAGATCGTGATCGCCTTCTTTTTCATCAAGGCTCATCAAAGCTTTTGCATAGTTTGAACCTTGTTTGAGAGCTCAAATGGATTGTGGTGGTCTTAATTACAGCTTTATATCTCAGGGGTAACACAACTTCAATCTCTGACTAATTAATCCTCAAATTCCCTCATCAATCTGAACAAATAGTAAAGTTACCCACAATAAATAAACCAGGGTTAGTCAGTGGATTGGCTATGTAATCTTCTGATGGGTCTGTTGGATAGTGGGCTGGTTGGTGCCAACACAGACAACTAAACGCATCGGCTTAAACTCACCTCCAACAAACTGGATGCCACCAGCCACGCGCCCGATGGTACGTGAGATGAGGTCCGAGATGCAGCAGCCCATCAAAGCGGTGAGCGCTACTAACAGGAGGAGGCCACATCCCACACCCGTCACCACCGTGCAGATCCTCCACTCCAGACTCGGGATGCTGTAGAAGGAGGCGTAACGGCCACACTGCTCTAACATGACAGTGGACTGGCTTTCCTCATCTCTCACTGGGTACGTGCACCGGCGAAAGGTGCCAAAGGACACGGGCTTATCCATCTGTGACCCCAGCAGCCAGTACGGCATGAAGAAGCCAACGCAGGAGGCAGCAGCACTCAGCAGGGACAGCAGGGCCCAGATAACACCCGAACATGTCAGACTAGATGCCATGGTCAGCTGTCTGAGGATGGTTCACGCAGTCACTGTTCACACAGTTGCTGAAGAGCAAATTTACACACAGTCACTGTGGTGTGGTGGGCCTTGCCATGAGCGTTTAACACAAGCAGTCTTCACCCCGTCAATGACTCTGGGTCCCTGTCCGGAGAAGGAGAGAATCAGCCACACTGAACTTTGATGGAAAAAATAAAAATCAAAATCAGAAACAAGGTCTCCACTTTTGGAATGAAGACACGATGGGCTTGATGCACTATAAGCAAGAAACCTGTTCCATCTATACAGTCGTGCATATGGAAGAAACCATGTCATAAAGTATAAAGGAAACACTTCTAAATATGTTAACAGCTCCATTTCATATTGAAAAAAGTGGAGCTAATCGTACTGAAGATTTAAATGATACATCATTAAAACACACATATGTCATTGCTGGATCTCTAGATGCAAATAAATAGAGCCAGGGTTCAAAAACCTGATAAACGGTTTATGATTAAGTTTACTTCCTTAAGTTTTAAAAGACCGGTTAAACCAACTCACAAAATGTTATGAGGCTAAAAAGTGCATCACAACTATACATTTAGAGTGATTTTGAAAACAACATTAGCTCTACAAAACAACTATAACATTGTTATAATCAACTTGGAAACGAATACGCAAAGAAACAAATACAAACTGCACGGGTGGAAATGGTACATTTGGAACAAGAAAACAAACTGCAAGAGTGGCCACTGCAGGAGCATGGGGATGTTTTTTCGTTAGGGGTGACCTTAACACGCAATGCTCACACAGTCAGAATGTTAATAACGACTACAGAGGAAAAGGGAGAAGCTTACATGCTGGGGGAGCTCCGGAATAAGATGCGCTCCGTTTACACTGAGAGGTTCTTTTCCATCCGAGTCCAGCCGTGCTCAAAGCAAACTTTTCTCAGTCGAGGACAGCAGAAAAGAAATGTGACCGAGGCTCCCGTCGGCAAAGCACTTTGCTTATCACAAATAGATTCGGCCAAGGTAGAGATCAGTTCCACAACACTGTGCTGTGCAAAACGTGGAGCGCTGAGTGTCTAAAGTCGGTTCCACATTCCTGCTCAGCGAGAGAGAGAGAGAGAGAGAGTGGGAGAGAGAGAGGCGGGGGGAGTAATCTCCATGAAATACTCTCTCGGGGATGACCATCAATCACTTAAATCCCCACCCAGGGGTTGGGCTCACTGCTACTATCATCCACCTACTATGCTGCTGATGCCTTCACTGTAGCTCGTAAATTATCCGAATGAACATTGAGGCAAAACCACAGCAAGGAAGTTATTAAGTGAAGTGTTAAAACTCTCTTTTTAGCACAGTATTTATAAATATTTACTATTGTGTATTATATTCTACCATCGATTCTACCATCAATAACAACATTAATTATATCTTGTCTCATTCAAGTAATTGCATATAAAGTTTGAAATAGATTTGTCCCAGCCTGAAAAGAGTGACATTATATCAGCGATCACAAGAAATTAGATGATTCAAGTGAATTAAAAAATGCAAATAGTATATTCATTTATGGTCACCTGAAAATTTATGATGATAGTTTAGAATTTCCTAAGAATTTACAGTCTGTGCAGCCAAAAAACGACTATTTGATGGGACCACGCTTTAAACAAATTAGCCGGAGTAACACTACTACTGGCTTTCGAGGGGGAAAAATACATACAAAACGTATTAATAATAGTCAAAATGCTAGGTGGATGGATGGATAGATGGATAAAACAGACCCAGTGTCTTACTTTAGGGTACAGGCAATATTCTTCTAAGGAAAGGTTAAATTACTATTTGTACTGCAACGCAGCAGTGCGTTGCTTTCCAGCTACAACACGTTTGCAGAATTGTGCTGCGCGTCACTTGCTAAATTGATAATCCGCTCATTTTTCAATTAAAATTTTGTAATTTTCAGGTCGCAGCTACCTATTTTTGACAACAACGTATTAACAACGCATGACGCTTCCACGTTGGAACGTTGTACTGCCGGGATATTTGTGCTGGTCGGACCGTAATTCCAGACGGACCAAAACATCTTCCGAAAGTTGACGTGGAGGCGTTAATGTACAATGGCTGATGCTAAAGTAGACATTTCAGCGGATAGTTCCACTATAACACAGAACCAAAATGCACAATCACAAACCAACAATCCTCTGTCAAGGAAGCTAAACAAAATATTGGAGACGAGACTTGACAATGACAAGGTAAAACACCACATTTAATCTCGTTGCTAGCTCGCTAATGTTAGCTACATTCGAAAATGGTTATTGTTTACACCCAGAAACCTCGCTTATTTACCCCGGGAGGAATTTTGTTTTCTATGTAATAGCTCAGCGCATCGACAACAGCACGTCTTCATTTATTTAACCGTGGTTGAGGTTGAAATTAAAATGGCACCGGTACAGAAATGACGTTTTATGTTGCAGTTTTGTTTCAGGAGCATTTTGGGTTCGAATAAAATTAGCAGTTCTTTAGCAGAAATTGTTCACCATGCCAAGATATGAGGTTTTTAACCGTAATAACCAAGGGAACGTTTTTATTTGATGCATTATGAAAGGGGATTTGCAGAATCAGAAATTTGCCGTTTGCACTTGGTGGTATGATTTTAATTATGCCACTTTCAGGAGATGCTGGAAGCTTTGAAGGCACTTTCAGTGTTCTTCACTGAGAACAGTTTGAGAACCAGAAGGAATCTTCGTGGGGACATTGAGAGACGCAGCCTGGCAATTAATGAGGAATTCGCACAAATATTCAAAGAAGTAAAGGAGGTAAGAAAATGTCTTATAAACTGAACGGCAAGCATGTTTTTTTAAAAAACAAGAAACACATCTGCAGACATAGGTGAGCATGTTGAGGTGTTGGAAGAACATAAAAATGTAGTTATGTCATAGACATGTTGCACCTCCATCTGTAAGACCTAGAAAAAACCTTTTTTTCTTAATCTTAATCTATGAATGTGGGTTTATTTGATATGATGGCACTGTAACTGCAACGTATTCACTTTTTCACAGGAGCTTGAAAGTGTTAATGAGGATGTACAGGCCATGAGTGAATGTTGTGAAGAAATGACCAACAGATTAAAGGTGAAAGTGATCATCTCCATGTTATTTAAGATACCGGCAAATTATTGCAATCAAGTCCACCATCTCATTTTAACAATTGCATTTGAAACCTTCTTTGACAGGCTGCTAAGGAGCAAACTCAAGACCTCATAGTGAAAACCAACAAGTTCCAGGGTGAAAAGTAAGTTCATTTTAGTCGTCCCTGGTACTGGGTTACACAGATTTAAACATAAAGATGAACCATCTTTAAAAATGTACACGTTGCTGAACTGATGAATGGAAATAGTGTCATGGATCGGATGCTTTTCTTTATAAACTGCTGGGAATGTTGTGTTCTCTTGATGCTTTGAGCATAGTGACAGTTCTCAAAAGAATATTTTATTGTTCAATTCGACTGGAGGGACTTGGGAATTTATGGGTGTCCATTCTCTGACTTGTTAGTAATTTTTTTCGGCGTGGGCTGTTCTTTTGTCTCCATTGTTTTGGTCGACAGCACCCGGGTTTTTTCAAGGTCAAGCATTTTAAAATCTAGTACTTTGTAGTAAAGCCGTCTCTACTCACTAGTAACGTAGAAATAGAAACTCTTCTCTTGTAAAGTCTCATGAATGTGTTATGCCATGTGAAAAACCATTGTCTTTGGCAGTAGTCTCCTGTTTATGTATCTGTTGTTATTTGGAAAACCTTGAATATATAAGAGTATAATGACAATTCTCTGATTTATAATTCACAAATTCACTGATCTTTATTATTCAAAAAAGGTGAAATGTTTTCACTTTTAGTGCGCATCTCTAGGGTGCCTCATTTATTCAGAGCTAGTGCGCTGATTTTCTTTTAAGAGTAAATTTATGCTTAAGCCAAATTACTTCAGAGGAAATACGTGGTCGAAGCAAGAAGACTTGATAGCATTAATGTCTGAAAGTGAAGCACGTTCGCTCTGCTCATGCACCGCGCTGCTGTATACTGGGGGATATTTACGTAAATGAAGGTGCAGGACTTCATTCATTTAATCAGTCAGTTTAAACCTTTCTGTGAAATACAGAGGATTTTTTAAAACTTTAGATCATTACATGATCTAATTTTGTCCGTGCTTCTTGAGCTACAGATGCAGTTCCTGTTTACACATCGTCACACTCGGAGCATATTGATGAACAATCACAAGTCTTTCAGCGTGCTTTTGTAGTTGAACATGCGGATGGAGATTTGCTGACAGCACATATTAAAAGCTGTTAGATATGCAGGTCTAATCCACACAGCTCACAATAGAAAAGAGCCTGATAATGCAGCTGGCATGCTCAGCCAATGAGAGACTCTCACACTACTGGTGGATATTTTGGTAAAAGTCTCCAGCACAATAGTAGGCAAGGGTAACAGCTTGGGTCTACATATTATCCTGGTGGGTGGGTTCTCTCTGGTTACTCTGGGTTCACAAGAAAAACATTCACGCTGGGTTTATTGGGAACTAGACTGGGAGAGAAAGGGGTGCAATGCTTGTCCAGCAAAATGGTCTTCTCCAAACCCTGTGTAGCTGGAGGTTGGGGTAGCATTCATTAGCATGAGGCCTTTTTTGTTTAATGACCTTCTGAGTTCCTGCAAAAGACTTGTGTTCTACCTCATTATTATCACTTCCCAAGAAAGAAAGAAAGAGAGCGAGGGGGAAAGTAAAGAAAAAGGGCAACGTCTTCCTTGCATTTTATGATGGGGATTTTGTTGAATGAAATGTTCTGCATGGCCCCCGACTGGTCTTTCTCCTTGTATAGTGCTACCTTTGGGACCAGCTGTCCATCATCATGACATTTTCATTTGCAGAACTACAACAGCACACACAGCCAGGATAGTGTTGACTCCACACTCAAGGCTGTGACCTTGTCTCCAGCAATATTGTCTCAGAAATGCTGCCAAGAGAAGTTTGGAGTCGGGCTGGCATCCTTAAAGACGCCCACCAGTCATTCCTTCTCGGTCCAGTCTGTTTTATAGGTCACCCTTTTGCTCAGCTATCCAGAGCTGCTTGTCTGTTTTCTATAATGCTCCCGTTGACAACAAATGTGTTGCAATTGCAGTACACTCTTATAGTCTAATAGGTTTGCTGAGAATGGACATTATTTCCAAAGCTCTACAGATTCTCTCGATTGTGTGTTTACCCGGCAGAGCAGGCCGGTTCGCGACTGTTTGCTGTCTTATCGGCTAGCGGCGCTGTCATTTGTCAGCTCTAATGAAATGGAAAATTGTATTGCTTACAGGGTGTCGAAGCAGCAGTGGAAGAGACACCGCTGATGGTAGATGACCTTTGTTTTTCTGCCACCTCTCAGACAGGCTGCTGCTTTGTCATGAGCTCATCCTGTTAAAGACGTTGTCAGCAGGAGAATAAATGGACGTTTTGTGTTGTTCCCTAATGACACATGATGCTAGTCACCTGCCCTGCACCCTGTGATCTTTGCATTACAGCAACATGTCATCAGCTGAACAAGTTGAGACGTGTCACAAAGGATGTGCTGCATGTTGTATGACCGCTGCAGCATTCAGAGCCGAGGGTGTGATTGATTTATTTCTCCAGCTGCTCTGGAGTCGCTCCAGCACCTATAGTCATGCTCCTTGCTTACACGCCAGTGAGGCTTTTACAGGCAATTGTTAAACAATGGTGTTCAATAATGGCCCGCTCTTTCCTTGAAACAATTGTGTTTTACAAATTAATAAATAAAGTAGCGGTTCTTGCTTCTTGTCAGTACCTTTTGTGGTGTTGACTAAGATCATAATTATTGAAGATTTTCCTCCAGAATAACCCAAAGGATTTTGTGCTGGTGGTGTTTTCTACTGACGGTCTGAGCAGACCTGGGTTTTTCTTCTTTCATTTATTTTAAGCACAACATGTCGCCACACTGGAGCTGGAGAGTGCAGCTTTCGAACCACACCTATTATCCACTTGCAGGAATGTTGGCAAGAAGACAGTTGTCTTGCCTAAAAAGCTATCTTTACTTCCCTTGTGTCACAGACACTGCATGGCTGCGCACGTCGCTCCATCTCAGAGACGAAGAACTCTTGTTGATTCACTTGAGTACACTGCTTCTCTGGGGCATTTGCTTATTGCTGTATATGAGCCGAATGTGTCAGGTTCTGACATCTCTGCAGAAAGTGATGGTTTGCTCCATTTTACTCACAGTTTATTGCCCCGCTGTCTACCTTTCCTGCCTCTGTAATGGTTGCAAGTTTTCCTTTTGTTGCCATTTACAATCTATAGAATTGATCTGATCACTGTCACTTTTAGCTCGGACATACAGTTTTTTATGACCTCCAGGAAGGACTTTGTCACGTGGTCTGACATTTTTGTGTGTGAGTGTGTGCGTGTGTGTATGTGCGCTTCTATGTCCAAGACTAGAATGTCAGCCGTTAAAAACCTAAAAAAAAAGAATGAATAATACCCGCTGACACCAACCATTATTCAAGTTCTCTGCATTATAGTGGGCTTTAACAGATATTAAGATGGAATTATGTGGTTTTAGTTTTTCCAACATTTCCTGATCAGCTTTGCAAGATCTCCTGATGCCATAAACTGGGAGAGACTGGATTAACTTGTAGTTGCCAAATTTAATCTGCAGGTTAGCTTCTTCATGATTTATATTCCAGATTATAGCATGCAAAACGTTACAAAGAGGAGACACGAAGCCTTTTTCCTGATATTCTCTTGTGAAAATGTTATTTAAATACAAGAAAACTGAATGTTTATGACGGTTTGTGGCCACTAAACAGATGATCCAATTAGATTTTTGTCACAGCTTCCTGCGTGTATTTGCATATTGTGATAAATCCTTTTTAGAGACAGCATTAGCTTCGTGGTTTACAGGAGATTACCTATTTAATATTAATAATGCCTCTGTGTTCTGGACAGACAAGCACATTCATGTAATGATGCTCTTGTTAATTATGCACCCGTCGGTGTAATAAATCTCAGCATGATTGATTTTGTTATCAGCTCATCTTATTTCATCATTTTCAACTTTTCATTGATTAAGTTGGGGTGTGAAGGAGGAGAGAAAATGCTTAGAAGCTCATATTTCTCCCAGTGTTCCGCACATGTGTCTGTGCATGTCTGAGAGAATACTGATTCTGGGTCTGTGATACTGGCGTGTGACGCGGTTTGTGGATGTTGATTTGCAGCACAGACCAGTTTAAGTGGTCACTCGCTTAAATCCAAGCCCCCTTTGATTGTCTGTAGGGAGGAATGTTCAAAGGCCACACACAGAAATGCAAAATCATAGAATCCTCTTACAGATTTACAGCCTTTTACTTTCAGTTGGCTGAGCGTTGTTAATAGACGCTTGAGACAAGGTGGCGATGACGGTGTGTTTTCCCTCCTCCATCAAAATAACCTGGTGATTTACTGGCCCGCTCTTCTTTTCACAGACTGTGGTGAGAATATAGAAGAGGCAGTTTAGAGTTCTGAGAGCAGATGGAGGACAGATTTTCCCGCTTGTCTCGGCTGGTTGCCATAGTCCCGATTGTTTTGAGATGCATACATTGTCTGCTTTGTTGTTATTGTGATAATTCTGCTCCCTTCTCCTTTTTATATTGTTTTCATTCGTCATACCTTCCTCTCCAACTGCAGGTCCTCACTCTGTTTTAGTCTGTGTTAGCAGCTTTACCTTGGAAAAGGTGTGTGTGGATTGTGACTGCCACCTGCTGTAGGACGTTAGGCATTACCATCTGAGGGGATTCACTTCGGAAGAGGGACATGAGATTTGTCTGAGCGTTTAATCTGAGTCAATTCAAATGAAATGTACTGATGAGGATTTAGATGTGACAGAAATGTTCATTCCCTCAGTCATCGCCTGGAGGTGAGAGCTCAGGTTGTTCAGGCTTTCCTGGGCAAGTTTCAGCTGGCGCCTGAAGAGATGGCAACCCTCCGTGGGGCTCGAGACGCACCTATTACTGAGGTAATTGGCAATATAAAGCATTATTTCTTTAAAACCCTCCTCTGTTCATCGTTTTCTGCCAATTTGTAATCCAGATTTCTCCTTTTATTTGCCCTTTAATTCCTTAGGATTTCTTTAAAGCCCTCAGACGAGTGAAACACATCCACGAGGATGTGAAAATCCTCCTGCGGACCAACCAGCAAACCGCAGGGTAGGCAGATGTTTCACTTTATATGTGAGGCTGTCTTCTGGTTACCACACAAATTCTGTTTGCATGGATTTGGTGTGTGCATTTGTTCCAGGTTGGAGATCATGGAGCAGATGGCTGTGTTACAGGAGACATCTTATGAGCTGCTCTACCGCTGGGCTCAGAGTGAGTGCGCAACAAAAACTCTCATGTAATCATTTACACATAACAGAATGTCTCGATATAAGAGTGAATTATGAGTGAATCATGTTTTTGTTTGTTTGCTGTCTGAATGGTTTTATTTTCCACAACATCTCGATGGCCTGAATAGAACACGGCCCACTTGTTTGATCCTTTCCCACTTGTGTCCTTTTCTGGTTTTCATCCTACAGATGAATGCAGAGGCCTAACACAGGAGAACTGTGACATCGGCCCCGTGCTGACTGAAGCTATGGAAGCCTTGCAGGACCGACCTGTCCTTTACAAGTAACAAACACACTCTTCTGTGATAACATCAATGGTCTTATCCAGATCTGGACTGATGTGTAGCTAAGTTAGTCCCAGAAGCAGTTGGAATGGGACCAGGCACTGCAACTTGTTCTAGCCTTTTTTTTTAGATCATGTGTAGAATTCTCACATTTTCAGATTACTTAGAAATTTCCCATGTTGGATTATCCAAAATACACCTACCTCAGTTGCAGCTAAGGGTTCAAGGCCATGTGCTGGCTGGGGCTGTTGAGACTGAGGGAGCGGAGATAGTTTTTCATTCAGACATATCTTTTGTTTAGTCTGTTACAAAGGCTGTGACACCCAAGGAATCAAAACAGACTCAAAGTGTTTCCCTTTTGGAAAATCTGTCTGCTTTCTCCATTTACTGTATATCAGCTGCCAACTTCCCACACACAGACACAACCAGGCATTTTCACATGATGTTTAGGTCCCGTCCGTCTTTGTTTGGACAGGTACACCCTGGATGAATTTGGAACTGCGCGCAGGTCTGCGGTGGTGCGAGGCTTCATTGATGCCCTCACCCGCGGAGGGCCTGGAGGAACGCCACGGCCCATAGAGATGCATTCACATGACCCAATGAGGTACAGAAGAAATAGCAAACGTTGTCAGGATTTAGTCTGGTTGCACAGAATACACACAACACTGTTCTCAGGCTGAAGAGGTGTAGAGTGTCTCTTCTTGTATAGAAGGACGTATGCAGCCATGCACGTGGGGCAGATTTACTAAGTTAATGTTACAGCTCAGGCAAGCAGGAATCCATTAACGTTTAATACCAGCCTGTCATAAGCAAAACGATTCACATTTCCCTTTGCTTCCATTTGGTATATAAATAGATAAATTACCCTTCAACTCTGATCTTATGTAGGCTTGTATTATTTATTAACTTTTAGTACTGTAGCATAAGATGTAAGGTTTGTGGTTCAACCTACGGAAAAGACCTCAGTTGTGTGTATCTAGTAAACAGAACTGAAAAAACCCTAATAAGTCCAGTTGACGGAGAAAGCTTGTTTGGATAACTGTGACCTGGGTGATTGAGAATCTTCACAGGCTAAAAGACTGAAACTTTGACGATCTCGTGACTTTTCACGCATTCGGTCTCTGTGATCGTGGTGAAAGAGCTGCTTATTCCTATTACAACCCCAGTTTATGTGTCAGGTATCATTAAGAAGAATTAGTTTATGAATGCATCTGTTTGTAGGAGCGTTCATTAAAACCAAGTGAAAAAAACTCCACTTAAACAATAAACGAAGCACTGAAGGTGAATAAGTAAATGCATATCTTTAGAACTATGCTATATATGAAATTATATGTAGATTACTTTGTATAGACATGATCAATCGTATCCATAGGATCCTATCTTTGGGAAAATTCACATTTTCTCTACTTCCTTTCCCCCCTCCTCCTCATCTTATTACCTTCCTCCTGTGTCCAGAAGCCAGATGTTATTTCCTGTTCTGACCACTTCTCATGTCTCTCTATCCTCAAGCTCCTTCTTTTTACACAGAACTGACCCAGAAAAATTCTGCTTTGGCCTTGCAGGCTTTTTTTTTTTTAACCATTATATAACACCTAAGGATGTGCGTGAGTGTGTGCGCGCGCGTGTGTGAGAGAGAGAGAAAAAGAAAGAAAGAGTGGATTAGAGCATGTTTAGTGTTCAGAATCCTTTCCATGCGGGTAAATGTACCTTCATGGTGCTGTTTCAGGTATGTTGGGGACATGCTCGCTTGGCTGCACCAAGCCACCGCATCAGAGCGAGAACACCTAGAAGCTCTTCTGAAACACGTCACTCATCACGGTAGGACAACACCAGCAATGACTACAGTCACAATGCTCTGATCACATATTTTATTTGTTTTAATCAACCTCTTTGGTTCTTTGTCAAGCTTAGAGTGACCTTGGCCTTTCCTTGCGGAGACAATTCCAGGCTATTAAGTGATTGCATTTATCTGTGTTTGTTTATGAAGGGATGATTACGACATCAACATAACTTGAGCTTGTGTGATGACATTGCTGATACATGGCTAATAACAGCAAGGTCGACAAAATAAGGTTTCTGTATTCGTGGAACCTCAGAAAAGTACAAGGAAGATGCGTCTGTCTCCCTCTTGTTTTAGGTGTGGAGGATAACATGCAGGAGGTGGTTGGACACGTCACTGAGGGTGTCTGCAGGCCGCTTAAGGTGAGTAAATAAAAGCACTCGGGTAGATTTGACTACACCACTCAACTACTGTGTCTTCCTCTGTCAGGTTCGAATTGAACAGGTCATTGTTGCTGACCCTGGTGCCGTCCTGCTGTACAAACTCTCCAACCTGCTCAAGTTCTACCACCACACCATCAGGTATTTGAAGTCACCCAGGAAATATAACGATTAAAAAAAAAAAAAAGATATTCACATTGTTCAGATGCATCGTTCTTGTGATCATTTTCCAGCTCTATTATTGGAACCAGTGCGGTTTCTTTACTCGTCGCTATTGAAGAAATGCACATCCTCAGCAAAAAGATGTTCTTCAATAGCCTGAGCCTTCATGCAAGCAGGCTTATGGATAAGGTATGTTAAAAGTGATTTGGATTGGAATCATTGCTAAAATTGTTTTTGTGCTATTTTGTGTAAGAGACAGGAAACATTACGTCATCAAACATTTCTTTCATAACATTTAAATAACAGTTCAGCTCGCAACTATTGTCAACATTTTAACATTCAGTGCAAAGCAAGTTGCTAATAGGCTTCAGACTATTGTTGGTAATAGTTAAATGAGCATCTAAACACATTGTAGCACAAGTGGGATCTCTTTCACATGAGGCTAGCTGTGTGCCAATCAATAGCAGTTGCAACCATTGTCCCTGTAGCTCGGTGTTAATCAAATTGGAGTCCCTCAGGGTTTTCGTGTCAATTCCAGCTAATTCCAGGAACACAGCCTTCTCATAATTCTCTCCATTAGGTGGACAAAGGTGACTGGGCTCAGTTCTGTCTCCATGCAGAGGCTAATAGAATCAAACCACTCCTGATTTTATAAGCGTTTCCTGCTCTGACCACAAAGAAGCACATAGAATTTGGAGGTTTTATCTGTTTATGATGTAGGAAAAACTTCAACAGATCTTGTATAAATGACAGAACTCTGCTATGATTATTAAAATGGATATTTTCATAAACTACTACCTCTGTTGTTGGACAGGTGGAGCTTCCACCTGCAGACTTGGGGCCAACAGGCTCTCTTACACAGACCCTCTCCCTCCTCAGGGAGGTGCTGGCCTCCCATGATTCCTCAGTGGTTCCTCTGGATGCTCGCCAGGCTGACTTTGCTCAGGTGAGCTCATCTGCAACCTGACAATGCATCCCTAATATTTTAATGTTCTTGTCACTGTTTAGTGATACCACAGTGGTATCTTCTGGCTGTGTTGTGTTTCTCTCCCAGGTGCTGTCTTGCATCCTGGATCCCCTCCTACAGTTGTGCACCGTGTCAGCCAGTAACCTGGGCACTGCCGACATGGCCTGCTATATGGTCAACTCCCTGTACGTCATGAAGACAACGCTGGCTCTCTTTGAGTTCACAGACAAACGTCTGGAGATGCTCGAGTTCCAGGTGTGCACAGATTGTAAACAATAGGCAACACACAGGTATTGAATACGTTTTTAAGCCTTTACCTGATGCTACTTATATGAAATTGAAGGTAGTGCATGGTAACACATCAGGAAACAACTGCTCTTGTTATTTTTGCCTCTACATTCACGTCATATTGGTTTAAGCACAGTAGTGTCGTCCTTGTTCTTGTCATTGAAAACCCATATTTAATTTACTGTGAGTGAAAAAGATGTGCAACATGTATTGTTGGGCATGCTCATTGTGCCCCATCTGCCAGTCTGTTTTTTTTAACATCTTTTGTAAATGAACTCCTCAAGAGCTCCAATGGAAGTTGCATTATCAAGAGCGCGCCGGTCCTCCATTAGCCACAAGTACCGGTGATTCATATCACAGTCTCGCGATGGATTTTAATCTGCTTCTCTACGTTTTGTAGATCGAGGCTCATCTTGACACTCTCATCAACGAGCAGGCGTCATACGTGCTGACGAGAGCTGGGCTCAGTTACATCTACAGCTGCGTGCAGCAGCACTGTGCTGAGCAGGTAGAGCACTAACCCCCACATCACCTGCACACATTTGTTCAGACACAGAACTTTTCTTTCATCATCTGAACTCAATAATATCCTTTTGTTTCATATTATTACTGCATTTACACGAATACACTTTTTAACCTTTGCTAGTCTAATTACATGATCAGTGTTTTTATCATTACGTAACATTCTATCAAATTTTCCCATGCGAAACATGGTAGCAGGACATATTGCCTCCCAATAAAAGACATTAACTCAGTACACCGATAATATTCTTTCCTCATTGTAACACACTTGGCTGCCTGAGACCCAAGCCAGCTGGTTGTGTCAGGGTCACCTGGACCTTATTAGAACTATAATTCAACATTCTTCATTCTTCTAATATTTAGAATGACTAAGTGTGACTTGTGCTAATAGAATAAGTGTGAATGCGGCTCTCATGCAGATGTTCCTTCTCCCTGTATATCGGTCTCTTTGCCACCCACAAAACACCCACAGTTTGCATGTTATTAATGATAATTTGTCAACACTGACAACGTTGCACACTAGAGCACACGATAAATAACATTATTGTCTAATGGATCATATTTTTGAAATGTTAACAGTCAATGTAACAGCTTCTTTTTTTGTTGAAATTTCACGAAGCCCTTCGCTTCCCATTGATTTCTCTCTCATTTATAAATATGTGCTGTGTTGTTTCTTGACAGAAATGGAAATATTTCTCTTGATTTTCTAGCTGAGCGCTAATGGGGTCCAAGCTCTGAATAAGAATATTTGTCTGCTGCTCAGCTCAACGCTCGGCCCTTCTTAGGGATTTTTTTTCCCAGCTGTGATCGTATTAACCATCTCCACTGGAAACATCTCACGTGAAGGAGCTCTGACTGTAGTCCAGACTTTTTCAGATTAATTTGGATCTCTGTCCTTTGCCACGTCTCATGTGGAACTGCTGTATTAAATCATGGCTGTTCCCAGGTGCCATAAAATCATTCCTGGTACCGCCTGCAGCTTTGACCCACGCACTGCTGTTTACTGCTTTTAATGTTGGTAATTCAGGCATTTAAGCTCGGCTTAATGTTACCATTCTGGATAATCAGTGTCAGCTAATTGCCTGAAAGCGACCTGCTGGTGCACTTACCACGCAGCGTTTTCATGTCCACCTCAAGATATAGATAGGGTTAGGGTTATTTTTTTACAGCTAAAGATTTACAGGTTGTGTACAAGTTGTGCTATTTTATTTAAAAGCTCAACTCATCAATGAGGACAGGGTGGTTATTGGTTAGGATACAAATTTTATGGATTGGAGGCCTTGTAATTACATTACAGGGTTTATTTTGATACGAGATCATTTTTTTCCAGTGCAGCGTCTAAGTAATTTCATGTATAACGTTACCCATCAATTTAACAGTGACCGTGGAAAGAATGGAACGCCCGATTGTCCTCATTTTTGTGCCATTGTGAGATTCAACATTGCTTTCGCTCAAACGGGGCGGCCTTGTTTCAGATTCTAACCCAGTGGTCTGTTTCAGGGGCCGCTGTCGCTGCTCCCCAGTCTGGACGGCTCTTCTGTTAAAACAGCAATGGTGAGTTCCCTGCGTTAATAAAAGAACCAATTTCTCCGTTGTTTTTAATTTTCCTCGGCTGACCCACCGGTAACTGTGTCTAATCAAAAGGTCCAGTTTGACCGGTACCTGTCATCTCCAGACACGCTGGTGATGCCACAGCTCAACTTCCTGCTCAGTGCGGCCATCAAGTGAGTGTTCCTGTTAAATGCAGCTCTCACTCTTTGGGAGAAAAAGGAGAAACCAGAACTGTTTACAGCCTGTCACAGCCTTTCTACAGGACTAAAACTAGAACAGAGGCCTGTAGAAATAATATTTAGCATTCATTAGATAAAAGAGATGTACTAAAATCATTAATGCACTCCAAACAAACCGGTCAACCAGAGGCACTGTGACTTTAGTAGCTAAATGGCTACATCCTCCACCACAGTAAGAGAGCGACCTGTAGGACCGCCTGTATTTGTCTTATTGATCTGAAAATGCACATGCTTTTAGCTCAATTCAGCTGCTACATTGGAGCACTCTTTCTATGAGTCACGTTTACTGGGAAGTGTAGCAGGCTTGAGGAGCACTATGTACCTCAGGTTAATGTTCTCTATTAATGGACATGGGAGGACTGACGTGCAGGACGCCATTAATTAGCGTCTGGTCCATTTCTTACTTACACCCGTTCCCTGAAATGATTCCTCCTCTTTGTCTTTGTCTTGTTCGAGCCCTGCTTCTCCGTTCACCTAAATGCACAAAAACACTAACTAGCACTCTGAAAACACCGCTGAAGCACACAACTAATGGAAAATGTGCTTTTAGATTCCCGTCATTTCACATTTGGTGCGAGTGCAGAGCACTTTGCGTGGAATAAGGCAGAACGCTGCAGCACTATGGTTCCATGTTCTCAGTGGGCCAATTAAAAATCTGAATCTTCTGCAGCTGAGTGGGATACAACAGAGGTACTTTCCCTAAGTATTTGAGTCCTCTCTGAGGGCTTTCCACCACAAATGTTACATCCAATATATTCATATGCAACATTCCTCATTTCTCTATCAGGAAATGACAACGAATGCTTTGATATCGATGTCTTCAGTAGAAAATCTAAGTAAAGTTGATGTTTTTCCTAAATCGGTGCCTGTTCCCGATATTCTGGATTAATATCGCATGTATCTATAGATGGCGGTGTGTGCCAGGTTCTGCTACACTGTGTATTGAATTTAAAAAAGCACTTGTGACAAATTCTTACTCAAAGATGAGTTATTCCAGGTTTTTACTAACAACTAATTGCCGCATAACTCTGTTAATTCAATTCTCAATAGAATTGCTTCCATTTCAGAGGTCAATTCACATCGGCAGCCCATTTTATCTGGCTAAAAATCTGGAGTTTTATCTGTTTGTGCAGGGAGCAGATTTTCCGTCAGTCTACAGAGCTGGTGTGCAGGGCCTATGGGGAGGTGTACACAGCGCTGACCAGCCCATCGAATGGCTACAAAGACCCAGAGACCCTGGTGCCCAGGTCACCAAAGCAGGTTCAGACCTTGTTGTGCTGAGATACAGTTTTTTTTTCATGTGGCTGTGGACTGTGTACAGAATTTCAAAAGTCTATGAGCTGAGTTTTTATGGGAAATAATGGCTGCGGGTTACTGTCAGGGTGCGTAGTCACTCTATCCCTTTTATGTCACATTATTCTGATTATTTGTGCTGTTGTTTCTCATTATATGTACACTCTGTGGCACATGGTTGTACAAATCTTTGTATTTATTTGTAACAATACACTGTTAATCTAAAAATGACAAACTTTGAGATGTTTTTGTCCAGCGGTCAGGAAGAATTTCAGCACAGATATCCCATCATAAACAGCACCAGGGCTCTGCTTCCCAGCTGAAAAACAGCACAGCCCTCCTTCAGCTGTATACACCATCTGTAAGTCGATACGTGGAGGTGCACGGTTCTGACCTGCAGGAGTATTAATGAGTCGGCAGATGTGAGAGGAGATGGAGTCGTCACCTAGAAGCAGGTAGGGATGTGCTGGATGGCAAACATTCGCCCCATCATCCGCTCCATATGAGCGGCTTTTACGCGCTGAGGCGCGAGAGCAGCAGGAATCTGGGTTAAAGGCTGATACCTGCAGTCCTTGTTTTGTCCCCTCTCGCTCAAGTGGGGGTTAATTCCTGCCCATCCGCAGCTGCGGCCTCATCAATCACCTCAGGAGACACCGAAAGACAGGAGAAGCCGAGCTACCGGGAATCGGTTTAGTGTCTCGGCACAACGGCAAACCCGATGATCCTGTAGTTCTCCATTCACGCTGACACCTGTCATGTGCCGCTGCCTCACTTCAAAATGAATCACCAGCCACTTCAAGAAGATTCTGATCAATGTATTGCGTCATAAAGGATTTTAGAGTCACCAAAAAGGTGAGCCATTTAAAAATAGCCCATACACATAGCTCTTTGTTGGCTAAGCTATTATCTCTGAAATACTTAGAGGAGGCATTTCTACACTAGATGCATTAAAATGAAAATATGAATTATTCAGGAAGCTGCATGTACAAATGCATAATGAATCACGCTGAGGCCAGTCTTGCTTCACATGGGCAGCAGTACAAGTGTAGGTGGAAGTTTTCCTCACTATTCTTTTGAGTGATAAAGCTAAACACATTCACATTCATGTGTTCCAAAAAGGCGGCTCTTTCAGAAATTAGTGGTCAAAGCGAAAGAAAGTTGCTTTTAAACCCCCGTTGAGAGCAACACCAAGGACAACACAAAGAATATGCTTTTTTCGATCATTATAAGATGACAAAAACAAATATGTAAGTGCTTTTTTAGTCTTGGGCTCCTAATCTTCCCACGCAGATAACGGCCCACTCGGGTGGAAGCTGTTGAGAAAGCGTGATGAAATCTCGACTTTGCACCGTGAAACATCAAAGGGAGAACGCTTACGAGCGCCCCGCGCTGATCGATCGGCGTGATCGTCAGCCTCATGCCGTGATGACGGTTTATTACATCACTGGCAGAGACGTGATGGACAGACCGAGCCAGTCATCCACCCCCCTCTAAGATTACTATCTAAGGCCTTTCAGAAAGGTCTTAATTATGTAACTCGTACTCACTCCATTGTACACTCACTCTTTTATCGTCCAAGTAGCTTTTTCATGCCTCATCAGTGCTGTCATTATTTATTCACTCCATTTATTTCCCGCCTGTAGATGTTATTATGTGCCGTGCTTTGCCAGCAGAAGAGGCTGGATGAAGTGGCGGCCTGGGCCACGCTCGCGCTACTTATCTGATTCTCTGCTCTCCTTGTCTCACGAATCAGCGTTTTATTCCGGGCACTCGACAGCAGCGAGCCACAGAAGCCTCAAAAGCGGCCACAGAGTCGGCGTTGGCGGCTTGTGGCGGTGACACGTAAGACGGGAGTTATTAATGCAAGTCCATCTGGCAGTGATATTGACGGACCAGATGTATGTCCAGGTGGCCTGATAAACACAGCGCGGGGACGTGGACAGCGGCGTGTTTGGTTAGATGTGGGCTGAGAGCGAAGCGCAGAAATGACTGGATGACTCCGGCCAGGGCCGAGCCAATGGCGAGGCCGCTTTGCCCCGGCTCTGTGGGGAAGCCCCCTCCCCCCCTTCCCCAAGCAGCGCCCCAGAATCCCGGTACAGTATTGCATGGCTGCGATCCTTCATTGTGTAAACTTTTCAGCACAGCGGAAACATGTTTGCTTTGGCTGTTTTGGCCACTTTGTACAGAGTCCAGATCCCAACACGCTCGTTTCACTTGTTGTCAATGCAGTTGTTTCATCAGCGGGCAGGTTTGTTCCCGACCACCGGGCCTCGCGGAGCCCAACGGCCGCGCCGCACTCGAACATTTAGAAGCACTTTCTCAGAGTTTTTAGACGCGCTGCACATTTGGCACCGGCGCACCGCCGAATCAATAGAGCTCAGAGACAGACAGACCTTTTCACACCAAGCGAAAGAGGACAAGAACACGCAGCGAATTCATGACTAACGCCTCTGAGTAATCCAGCAAGCTGTCAATCATTACTCATCCACCGGGCGCTGCTGCCGCGCTCTCATTGGTCCGGCTGGTCGCGCTGCTGCCCTCTTCAAACGCGGTCCTGTGACTCGTGGTGCTGTGGCGGCACAACAGGCCCGAGCTGTGCGTGTGCGTGAGGGCTCGGGTCTGTTTGTGTGTCGGCGAAGAAGAAAGGCGGCAATTATACGGTCAGGGGTGGCTCTTGTCGCCAGAGTCATGGCCGCCGTCCAGCCCCCCCCTTACTTTCATGTGTTTCTGCTTAGGGACAGTAAACAGACACGAATGCGTGCATGAGACGGAGCTGCATCACACCCAGCTGTGTTTTGAGGCTGGGATCCAGTCAAATCCAGCACCGTTGCCAGTATTTTGGACATAGTGACCGTCGTAAACCTCCAGACCTCAGATCAGATGTGCAGTAAACAGATGAACTAAGTATACACCCGATGGTTTCGTTCCATTTTTAAGCTTTTCACATAATCAACACCAGTAGAAGTTTTTTTTATACTTGACTTAATAGCAGAGGGCTTAAGCATAAATACTTCTTTACATAGATCGCGCAACTACATCTGAAAGTGACAGATTTGAGTCATTCTAAAATCTGCCTGTTATTGTCCCATGCTGTCTGAAGCATCTTTTCATTCATGTGGTGCTCGCGTGACGTCTCTGGGGTACTTCACGGACTTTAAAGAACATGTTTTACAAAGCTTTTCTGGCCAGCAGCTCAACACGCAAAGGCAACTCTGTCTTTGATGCGGAGAAGATGAGAAGAGAGCGCTCGGGGTCGGCTGCAGGGTGTGCTCTGGTGTGTGCACAGAGACGGCTCTGGAGATCTGGAGGGGGGCGGGCAGAGACCCCGTTACTGAGTAACCCAGAGCAGAGCTCACATATTCACCTTTCCCCTAATAGCCCTTCACCTTCGGAACCACGTGAAATTGGCCTGTATGCTGACTCCCTACAGTGTGCACTCATAATCACACACACAGCCAGTGAGCATCACTGCAGCACACACACACACACACACACACACTATCCTACTTATATGCTTTAGTACGGCTTATGGCACCAATATTCTTTTTGTTGGGACACGTTTTAGCAATCATCTCTGGTAAATTAACACGCACACAGTCACATCATCTATTTTGATCAAGCGTAGGCCAAATAGGAGCATTAATGGGCAGAAATAACGCACTACACTTGTGGATTCACTCACTTTAGTTAAGTCGCTACACAAGCAAGGTGAACCTCCATTCACACGTCTGACCAAATGTTGCTTTTAACCCGTCCTTCACTCTGCAGTACTCAAGTTCACTCTTTATATTCCAGCATTTCACACTGTTTCTTAAGCCTATTAAAATGATGCAATGACTCTGGAGCTGACACGGGAGGGGCCATTTCATAAAAACATATATTTTGGGGAGAGACGGCAGTTTTCTGTCCTACGCTAAGAGCACCTTACTTTTACATAGATGAACTGTGTTTAACATGCCAAAGAACTACTGCTCTTGTGCACGAGGTAAACATGCACGTGTTATGCAATGCTCTGAATGACGAGCACAGTGCTCTCTTCCTATGAAGTCCTTTGCGCACGTTCTACCAGCTTTCTG
This sequence comes from Takifugu flavidus, assembly GCF_003711565.1. Lineage (NCBI taxonomy): Eukaryota > Metazoa > Chordata > Actinopteri > Tetraodontiformes > Tetraodontidae > Takifugu > Takifugu flavidus. Next base: position 2,740,036 of record NC_079531.1, on the reverse strand, counting down.
TAGGTCACGGACATCAATTCTTCCCTCCGGCTTAACTGTTCCAAACCACGCCCTCAAATGCCGTTTATCGACGGCGCCACTCCCAGAAAAGACCAAAGTGTGGAATCTTGACGGAGTTGGTGCTGAAAGGACACTGTCAGGTAAGAGATTGCACAACGAAATGGGCCAGGATGCCTACGGTTGGGTGGCAATGAGAGCAGCAATGCTGACGACGGGACATATTTTATAGGGCTCATATTTTAATGAAGACTTGTTGCTGCGTAAAGTCCCGAGACGGACTGGCTTTGGATCATTCAAAATGGAAATAACTCATAAATATTATATGGTGAATAAAGACAAAAAAATTTTTTTTTAAAAAGGTCACAGCTTGGCTTCGTTTCTGTAAATTGCACACTCGGCGGCAGATATCCGGGTTGTAAAAATCACCCGTGTGAAATGATTCCTGGAGACAGGATTGTGTTAAAATGTGAAATGATCTGGAAGGTGGCGCAGAAGGTTTCACTAATATCTTTGAGATCTTCAACATTGATCAGATTATATGGACCCAGATAATGTGTGTACATTCAGTTGAGATTGGCTTCATTAGAGGGAGGTGTAACTGACCTTTAGCCACAGCTGAGTGCAGCTGAATGGTGCTGGAAGGTGTGCAGCTCACACACAGCCACTCCTTCCCATTGTAGTGGCTGAATGAGTAATATGCCACTGGAAAGTATGAGTCAGTGAACCTACAACTCCAGAATAATATTTAGCACGGGAAGAGGGAGCACGCCGTCAGCAGATGCTCGACTGGCGATTATGGCCTGTAGCTGCGGACTGGGAGAGGCCGTGCCGGAACCAACCGGCTTGACATCATGAATCTGGTCATACCCATACCGTATGTCGTCATCAGAGGGGCGCGACAGACGCACGAGTGCGCTTTCTCACGTGAGAGAAGAAGCTGTTTTCTTAGATATTATTTGTTGCTTTAGAAACTGCTGTGAGAGGAAATAAAGGGGGTGGGTACAGCCTGGATGCATCACACACAAGCTTCAGACATGAGAACTGGCTGAATTGACGACCTGATGGCCGACAGAACAGATCATTCACACAGCAATTAACGGCCTCTCCTGTCCCGAGAACCCAGCAGCAACCCGCCTGACGCTGGGGAAAATGCCGCATCTTAAAATAATTACCAAAACTCAAATCTCGTGACAACGATGAAATCAAAAAAGCTATTTTTGAATCAATCAAATCAAATCTTGAACCGTAAAATACAGTCGATCGACTGATCTTACTGTACATGTGAGGAAGCTTTGGAAATATTCCTTCTGGAAAGCAGCAGTGCACACACACACACACACACACACACATTCCCTATGATCGAGGGGCCCGTGTTTTGGTTTTAGCCATCGCCAAAGCCGCATATTCTAGGATATGCTAATAGAATCATCAAAACATCTTCTCTTCTATCTTTCTACAGCTTGATGTTACAAAACTTGACACACTTCAATGAACTTTCCAAAACGAAACAAACACTCTTCTTTGGGGCTGGAATCACAGCGGAGATGCTCCACCGGAAGTCCAAGTGAGTCATGAAACCTGCTGAGGGCCCAGATCATCTGAGAAGCTGTTCCAATAAACACCAGAGCCGAGGCCATATCAGGCCCTGTTTTCACTGAGAAGCAGGCAGAGAGGGGACCTGGAAAACTTTCCACTCGCTGTTGGTTTCAACTCTGGGGTGTTGATCAAATCCACGCAGGGAAAACAGGCTCTGGTATTTAACCCAGATGCAAGAAAGGTGTGTTATTGAATGACTGGCATGCTGGGTAAGCTCTTCAGACATTTCCTCCCATTCATTCACTGAAAGGTCTTGACTTTCTCACAAATGACATCTTGGCTCCAGCGTACGAAATGTGCCAGATTGACCAAGAAGTAGGAAACGCTTTGACCTGGAATAGGAAATTGCCGTAGGAAGTCAGATAAAATGAATGAATAGAGATCAGTTTGGGACCCAACACTTTTCTATTTATGTGATGGATAGTGTTTTTGTCTTTCCAAGGACCACAAAGCCAATTAGCAACTAGCTTTTTCTTACTATATTTTAGTCTATTTTTGTCTTTATTTTCTGGGGACTTCCCCCCGCCGACGTACATCAAACTAGGAAATGAGATGGATTCTGATTCTATTGAATGTATGTACAGGAGATGAAAGATAAAGCCTTTATGAGGGTATGGATTATGGTCGTCGTGGAAACTGTGTGATTCTAGTTTGGCTTTCTCGTATGTGGGCGGTCAAAACATGTGAGTCAGTGAAGCAGGCCACTCGAAATGCATCTGCTGTCACAATGTGAAAGAGATTATGAACTCTCTTTTCTGTTCCCTGAAGAGCAGCTAGCATCTGGGTTTTACGGGATAACTTATGCACTGTGAAGGAGGATTCCACTAACTTGTGCAATATGAGGAGCACAACAACACAGTGGCCAGCCGTGGCGTTTCAAAGAGATACGAGCTTAGTACAAATGATAAAGGCCGTAAGGTCATTTGCTTAATCCACCTATTCCTGCCCTCTCTCCACTGGATCCCTGATGAACCTGCGAGTCAAACCTGCAGCTATAGCCTTCCCCCTGCTCCCTGGTTCCCAACACCCGTGAGAGCGGCTCTGGATGGTGCGTTCGGTGTCCCGGGAGATGCCACACTTCAGAGGGCCTTGTTCTGACTTGCCAGCCTACAGCCAAACTGAATCCCACTGTACAGGTCTGGCCTGTTTTTTTTTTCCTCCTTTTTTTTTAAGTCTACCCTGGAGCAGTGCATGGGTTCATTAGTGCATTTCTAAGCTTGAGTTAAACATTAGATCAACTGTAACACCTGAGCCAGCCACGTTGCACTTCATGTGTGGGACCTGCCTGACGTCTCTTTTCACATTTAGTTTTTATTACTGTCAAGTGTCCCTTCGATATTTCTCCAACTTTGTAAACACTTCATGAGACCAAAGTTGTTAAACGGCACTTCCTCCTGGCAGCATTAAGAAACACTCCTGATCAATATTCACACACCTAATGTAAAAACTACAACAGAGCTGTGGGCATCAGCTGGGAAAACAAACAGGGGTCCACCCGACGCCGCGCCGCGCCGCGCCGAGGGTGAGGCCTACAGCCGCGCACGGCCGGCGGAGTTTCCCAGGACTCCACGGCGATGATATGTATCTCATGTCAGGCCCTGGTTATCTCAAACACATCAACGCCTCCCTGTCTGAAGAAAGAAGAGAGGCTGGAGTAAAGGGCTGCACAGTCAATATCCAGCACTTGCTCTGGGGTTAGTAAAATCATTTAATAATTTATGATATTGTGATTTATTTATTTTTTGCTCTTAAGTAGTTAAGGACTTACCAAAAACAGTAGTGTTTTTGTGGATAACTGTCAGTCAAAACAAAGCCCCACAGACCATCTGCCTGAGTGTGCATCATTAGGATCCATCATCATTCCACACTCCCATGATGTTTGGGTAGAAACCACCTGCTTCATAAAGTTTTACGCAGCATGAATTGCAAGCTGGCCCCTGGTGGTCATTCAAGGAACTGCATAGATTTGCAATCACGCGCTTGGCTTCGTTTTCTTCAGCCACTTGGTGCTGGCAGACTGTCCAATCTGCTGAGCAAGCTCCCCGGGTCCGCGCTGCAGGCCCGGCTGGGTAGCTGATTGCAGGCTGTCCTGCAGACCCTGTTGTCACAGCCTTCAGCCTCAAACGATAGATGGAGCTGGAGCTGCTCCCAGCGAAGGGCTGAGCACATGTGTGGCGAGAGCAGAGCAGGTGGCGAGGGCAGACTTGACAGCAATTAAATGTACAAATCTTTGATTAAGCTCACGGGAAGGCAGTCATTAGCAACACTGAATTGGTTCTCAGCACACACACACACACACACACTGAGAAACACTTGCTGGTAAAAAAAAAAAAAATCACACATGAGAAATCATTATACCTGAAAAATGTTTATACCTAAAAAAACTTTCTTTGAGTCAAATCCACGCCAACCCACCTGCTGTATTAGTTCAGAGAACTCTAATGTCGAGCTGCTAAACTTCCTGTGGGGGTCTGGATGAGAGCCCAGTGCACACAGGTTGTCCAGGTTTAGCTATATATGACCTTATATGTCCCATAATTCCATTGTGTAGGAAAAAAGGGAATGTATTCTGATCAGTTCGCCCACAGTCGCCACACAGGATTAGAAATCTCTTTTCAGAGCAAACTAGCGGCTTCCCACGTCGGGCTCAGCAAAATTACCGCAAGGGTGGTTTAAGGGCACATTTTCAAAATTAATTTGTAAATATAATATCGTCTCTCAAAGGATTTCTGTTTAAATGGAAAAGGACAAAATGAGGGGGTTAGGTGGAGGTCTGCTTTAAATAGCGGTCGTCTAATTGCAGGACACATTCGAGCATGATGCTCTTCTTCTGTAATGGGAATTCTGTCACCATGACGATTTGAAGGCGCTCCCTCCGCGCCAGAGCCAGGAGAGACTGCAGTTCATCCCGCGGGAGCAAATTTGTCCTCGGGATTACGCCGATTGTCTCTTCGTGATGAGACAGTGAGAGGTGTGTGGTCTGAAGTGTTACATGGCTCGATAGACAGGTCTGCAGCTTATTTCAGAGACTTTACCGAAAGAAAAAGAAGAAGCGTTCCACACAAATAAAGCTGAAGTACCTTTAAAAGTCCATATTTAATAATACTGCCTGTAATCTCAGAGTGATTTCAGTGGTCTTTCTCCCAGGACAACGGCAGCAGGACTAAACATCCCTGTAACAAGTATAATTGTACACGTTGGCTCTAAATGGGTTGTAAGTATATTGAAAAACTGTGTTAAGATGATAATCATTTGCAGGATGCTAAAAATGAGCTAAAATAGAAAGGACATATTCAATGATGCTGATTATTACGTTACTGTGATGTACAAACTGGCTTATTTGTAATGTAATTAGCTAACTCGACTTTACTGACACCGTCCGTCTTGGATTATCCAACAATATTATTTCCGTGGTTGTTTTTTTCCCTTTTCAAAGCACCTGAAATCTGAGATCTGCATATACGAGAAGCCGATTGATCGCCGGCCTCGGCGAGGACCTCTTCTCTTCGAGCGTCGCTCTCCTTTTTTTCATGTTTTCCTCCCATTTTCTGAGAATATACTGGGCAGCCTAATCACAGGAACCGACCCGGACTGGAGGTGCATGCCTTTGCACATGGCAGCACAAATTAAAATGTCTCCTGCCGCCTGCCCCTCTAATTCCCTGGCACTATGCCCTGGCCTGTCCCGAGAATTACAACCAGACCGCTCCATATGGTGCAGCCAGCATGGGGCAGGCCGCTTTATTGACACAAGCCCCTCCCTCGACCCTCTGAGTCAATAACGGTGTAGATCAGAACACACACATGTTCGGCCACGGAGCGAGAACGCCGCTAGCGCAGGAAGAATCTTGCTTTGCAGCACAACTCGACGTAACGCTGCGGCGAGAAGGAAATGCGGCTTTATCCAAATCTGGACCATTTAATCCCGTCAGAGCCGCACTGTGTGAGTCCTGATCAGGGGTCTCTGGGTCAGTCCAGAGTCTAGACAGAAAACCAGACTTTCCTTTTGGGCTTTTGAGCATTTTGACCTGAGTTTCTATTGTCGTACGCACAGTCGGCTCGCTGAAAGAGCTGTCAAATTCAGACCACTTTCTGCCAGAATCTTACCAACAATTGGCGTCCAGCTGCCGAAATCAGCGGTTGTAGGTTTCAAATGAAGCTTCCCATTATTTTCCTGGTGGAAATGAATGAATTGGTGGGAAATCGCCGATTTGGTGCAATTTCTGCTCAAACGCTAAGAATTAAAGCCCATTAAAAAGACAGAACTGAGGGCTCACTGACATTTATTACAGATAAAAGCAGCAACGGATTCGGAAGATGTCTTCAGTTATTTATTTTGCCGGTGGAGAGGCCTCGTCAGCCTCTCAGATGTTTGTCAGCAGCGCCGAGTGTTGTTCACGGTGTTGTTTTGAAATGTCCTGCTGATACTTCTCGCCTTCATGTACCCTGGATGCAGATTATTAGGCCGGGGATCAGGTAACCGATATGTTCCTGGACAGAACGTAAACAAGAGTGGAACGCCTTATGATACAAGGGTAGAGGGGAAGTGAACACACCAATGAATAATTTCATCACTGGCTAAATGATCCGCCATGGCAGCAGGATACGTTTTTTGGGGGGGGGTTCAGTCCCTCTCACACCCGTGATATATGGTGAGGTCAAGCCAACAGGTGATGAATACTAATGTGTTCTTGGACTGAATAATAATGATACTGTGACTAAAAAACCTCAACTTCTGAGGCTATAAAGGTTAAACAGACACCAACAACAGAGCCTCCGCGGGCTGGGCTGGGCCAGAGAGCGGCATGAATGAATATACTCGCTCTAAAATTAGAGAATGTTGAGAATTTGGTTTCATCGCACTTTACTGTGAAGTGGCGTCGATGCACTTTGGTGGGCGATTTTCGGGATTGTTTATGGGGGGAAAAAAGTGGATCACTGTGTCTCTGTGGGTTTTATGCATTGCGGGTTCGTCGTTTGTGGGTCGGGTCGACGTCAGCCACCTGCGCTCCCGATGGCAGCCCATGTCAAAGCCTTTCATGCTGCGTCTGATGCTCTCTGACTCTGGCTGCTGGAACAGTTCAGTGGTTGATACGCTGGGGGGACAGGTCCAGACTGCTGCACCCCACCAGCTCCCAATGGGGCTTCTCCATCTGCCCCTCATGGCGCTTCCTCCACTTTCTGACTGTGGTCGTATATGTGCATGTTAGAGTGTGCAAATGTTTGTGAAACTCCCTTTACACATGCTCATGCACGTATAATTTTGCCATGGTAACGTCAGTGTTTACATCCTGTGGGCATTTCAGAAAGAGTTTATTTACATGTGCGACTCTCTTACTATCATTCTGGAGGAAATACCATGAGTCACACACCAGTTGCAGCTCACCACTAACCCAAACTGGGTGGAGAGGAACATTTTTCATGAAATATGACTGTGAGCGTGTAATTGGCTGGACGTACTGAGGGAACAGCCATAAATAGCCTCCCATTACATATTGTAGCAGCTCTGAGCAACACAAAGGCAGACTGTAGTAACTACAGCTCGTAGTAGCGCCAGGAGAAGGGCTTCTATTGTTTCTGTGCTGTGCTGACTCAATTATGAGATATTACTGTCACTTTCAATGAGGCCAAAAAGCGAATATTCCAGTCTGTTTCCGAGGTCGCTCCAGATAAGTCCTGCTTAATGAACTCTGGAAGTGAAGGGATCAGCAGCCCTGACACACTTCACAGAGTCAGAGACTGTTTACCTCAGGACAGATGGAGCTCTCGGGGACACGAGGCGATGACAGTTGCTAGAATAATCAGCGGTGGTTAATGAGGGCTTTCTGACGGCGCCGAGGCCAAAGCGGGACAAAAACTGATGTGGGAGAAAGAGAAATTCAAATGTTTCAGCAATGCATGAAATATGAAGGGACGGAAATCCTGAGGGAGAGGGAGAGAGGGGGGTCGGGGGACGTTAATAAGCCCCAAAACTGAGTTGTCTCCTCCCAAATTACACAACAGTTGGATTCCATCTGCTTCTTTCGATCTCTCTGAACCTCCGTCCTTCTGTCCGTCCTTTAACAGTGTGCTCATTGTGGCGTCCTGGGCCAAAGAGGGTTTTTTTTCCACAGTTTACAAGATGATGTAAGTTTTCAATGAGACAGGAAGACAAAAGTGGCAGGTCGGTGGTACAACGGTGCAATTTTGCCGGCTTATGTTTAGTTTTTTTCCCCTTCCAAGCCGTCATTTGTTCAGCACCTTCCTCAACCACAGACGCACTTTTGCCCAACGGGAAGAGAGTCCAGCAGCCAGCTCCAACCAAAGGTCACTTTATGCTAACTGAGATCCATTTGCTCAGTGAGCGTCCAACCGGCTGGCACCTCTGACATAATCTATGAATAGTCTACATCAAATTAGTTGCAGAAACGTCCTCTGATGGCTAAATATGTATCAATAAAAGCCAGAGAGAGTTTATATGAAAGATCTTCTGATCAAATCATCCTTTTTTTCCTGCCTGGCTTTAGAGGTGACACATCCTCACCCACCCAACCCCCCAAAATAAAATAAAATAAAATAAAATGAGGCTTGCAGTCGCAGCAGTTTGCTTTTCTTTCTTTCAAACCTGGTAAGACAATGTGTACTGTGGTTAGAACACACATGCAAAGAGGTGTGAAAATGTGTCAGATGAAGAAGCAATAAAGCTGTTGGTTGAATTCCCAGAGCGTGGGAGTACAGCTCAGCTCATACTGGTGACTGCCCATGGGTTCGTGCATCCGTGCTGGTTACAGGTCCCACAGCTTAGTGACTTTTGGGCCCAAAGTCTCTCTGAGACTTATTTATGTCGCCCCAGGAGCCCAAGAGACACAAGTGCAACAACTGCAGGCTGATAGGCTTAGTACATGCTCAGGCTTGCTTTGACGGCTAAAGATAAGTAAAACAGAAACAAATGGTAACATTTTAATTGGAATGAGTTCAGCAATAGTAAAACAAGCTTTTGGTACGTTAAGATTGATTCTAGAATGAATCTTGGACCAAATTTCTTCTTTCTTTTTTTTCTCCTCCTCGGCAGACTGACTGACTGGACAGTATTCAAACACATTTTTAACCACACAATCTGTAATCTAATCTAATAATTCAATCTGTACCACTGTGAGGCCTTTACTGTTGGGTCTAATAGGATTTGAGTAAGTTCAGGGTGATTGGAAGGGAGTTGTGCAGACAGTCTCCTGCAAGAATGATGCGTTTAAAAGCTCACTGATAGCGTCAGCGAGCAGCTATTAAAGTTGCTTCATCACCTTTGCTGAGAAGAACAAAGTCACAGGTTGTCTGAGGTTCGATGGCCTGGGAACACTCCACTGGAACGCTGCGACCGGAACGTGCTCGAACCGCTTTGAGAAATGCATCTGTTTATCGCGATTGTTGTCATCACGCTCATAGAAGCCTGCGAGGCAGCAAATACACGAGAAGAACCGCAATCTGGAATTTCACTATTGACCACAGTAATCCCGTAATGAGCCTTGTGTTTGCAAATATTTGCTCAGTGTGACGCTAAAAGAATGACAAGAATTCCGATTGAGAGGCTTTGAAATAAGCAAATCGACAGCTGGTATCTGATTGGAGGGGCCAAACCACATCGGCAGGCTCACACCCTGAAAAGGAAGTCATGAGAGAGGAAAGGGGAGGTGAGACCTTATAGTAACACTGCACTCTCGTACAACAGACTGATGCTAAATGTACCTTTTCTGCTCAAACCAGGGAATTCAAAAGTGACACACTGCGGCCTTGTCCTCGCGTGGCCCCAGCCTGCCAGCCTCACTTGCCTCCTCGCACTCGGACCATAAGGATCGCATATGCCTTTGGCTGCGATCCACACCCACATTCTTCGGCTATATGCTCACACGCGTCCTCGATGCCCTCCTCTCCTGCTCCCTCCCACTGACACCAAAACCTTGGCCCACATTGCTGAGTAGAGCGAATGCAAATAGTGTTTCTTTGGGAACAGGGAGGTGAAAGAGAATGACGCACGCTGACCTTTCGGGCCCCTTCAGATGCATCTGAATGATCCCATTGTTTTTACGTCTGCTTCACGTGTCTTTGAGTCTACGGTGGATTCGGTTTGACTACCTGCTGGGGCTGATTTCACAGTGATTTTCTGCCTTTTTAAGCTCCGAGGCGGAGGCCTGTAATTAGAATGAAACCTGGAGCTAATCTGAGCGGCGACCATACAGGGTTTTTCATATATACAGTCCCCAGCATATACAAATAAAGCTTTGCTACTTATATGTTCTTTTTGTGCTTCAAAACCTAAAGTCAAGGACACGGAGGTCAGACAGGCTGAGCAGGGGTGAATGAGTTCAGTGGGGGGTGCATGGTGTGGAATGTGGCTGTACGGAAAAACCAGACATAAGATGTGACACACCGCAAATGAATACTACCACCATTACTACTACTATTATTACAAGTACTACTACTACTACCACTACTACAACTACTATTACAAGTACTACTACTACTACTGCTGCTGCTGCCACTGCTGTTGCTGCTACTAATAATAATGAACAACTTTTTCTATAACAGCACATGACTCACTTTAACCTGGAATAGCTGACATAAAATGTCCTTTATTGCTTATATACTGTAAAAAGTATTTTATTTTTCTGTCATTTTATCCTTATTCTGTAATTTTGTCCTCATCCTTTGATGAGTGTTCGTTTTTCCTCATAGATCTTCAAAGAATACGGATCCAAATCCACTGATATGAACCAACACAATGATGGATATGACACGACTTTAACACAGAAGTACATTTATTCAGGACTTAATACATTAATATTGAAGTTACATATTCTTATTGATTGGAAATCATACAGCAGAAGTCCAATTTAACCCCACATATGAGTTAAATGTAACAGATTTTCATTTTTAAAATAATATCTCATTATGAGGAGCACTTTGTTATAAAATGTAAGTAAAAGTGCAATATCAGTCTACTCATAAAATTACAAAATTGGTCCAGAATCTGAATTCTGAGCAGGACTTCTCCGACAGACTAAATATTGTTTTTTGGTTTAAAAATACAATATATATATCTTTTTTTTCATTAAACTGCTTTTTTTTTTAAATGGCATTTTCTAAAAACTGTAGCTAAATACAGGAAATACAACATTGTAAGTTTACAAAAGCTTAGTATATTAATCACTGCATCATCTATTATCTAAATAAACTTCATTTTTTTCCCCCACATAACTATCTGGACCATTGACAACAACAACAACATCAACAAAAACAACAACAACACCACACTGTCTCACAGCGCTATGTTACAATAATATATCTCTGTCATAAGTTTAAATGAATAGAAAATCTAGCAACAGCAACATCAAATTAAGGACTACAATGCATAGATTCAATCATTTTAAAATGCAGAAATATAATTTACTTAGTACAGCTCTTTTTTTTTTTTACTTTTAGAGTGAACCCTGTGACACTAAATGAAGTTATTACAGTTTATCCCGACTTATATAGTTTTGAACATATGACATAACAAAATAGTAAATACACAACTTCTCAGGCAAAGGTGGTGGTCGTACACTCTGGCGTGTTGGGGTAAGAAAAGGCAACACCTGGCACTGAAGCCCTAAAGCAGCTTCTTTAACAGCCGTTTGAAATGTAGATTCATCACCTTAAACATGCCCTCCTCACACACATGACCATGTCAGAGGTGTACGATTGGGTGCCGTTACTCTCTGAAGTAGCGAACTTTTGATAGTAACAGCCAAACTTGGAATGAGCCGAAGAGTGACAACAGTAACGTTGGACATTAAGAGGGGCGTTTTGTGCTCTTTTCCCACCGTGTAAAACAATTCCCCTTTGTCTCAAAGTCATGTCTGCGATGGCTTTGGTCACCTCAAGCCAACTGTCACCCCGTGAAAAAGTGCTGAGGGGACTTTTATCTGAAGATTTGCCCCAGTTAGGGTGTGCTGGGAAATCCAAGCGGGTCCAAGCAGTTTCTTGATGCTCATTGTTAGCAGAGCATGTTGCATGCAAGCGGAACTAGCAGGCCAGAAGGGAAAGCAGCCGGGCAGCGGCTCAAAGCAGCAAATAAAATAAAAAAAAGAAAAGAAAAATGGGACGAGAATGTTCAATCCCAAACGGTCTGTGTTAGATTTGATGGTGCCTTCACTGCCACAGAAGTTGTGTTTGCAGACGTCGGCTTCACTGAGGCAGGTTGTCGGGATGGAGCGAGTACGGCAGGAAAAGACGATGGAAATATACACGCGGCTGTACATGAAGGATTTAATACTTAGCGGCACTTTTCTGAGGGGAAGTCTGAATCTGAACCGATGCAGGAGAAAGACAGCGGGAGCTGGCGAGCTGAGTGTTACTGTCGTGTCAAATAAATGCCAGCGTAAAGAAAGGTAGAGGTGGGAGGGGTGGAGTCCAAGAAGGGACAGAGCTTCGTGGCCAAAAGGGGATCATTCACCCCTTCATGAAATCAGCCGTCTCGGACTGAAGACAGAGAAATAATAAAGAGATCTACAATTCAACACGGAAAAGGCTGATGGCCGGATTACCCAGAAACCCGCCGCGACCCCTCCCTCCCCCCCCCGCGACCCCTCCCTCCCCCCCGCCTCGCCGGTCGCATCGCCCCGGAGCACTCAGGCAACGCCAATGTGATCGATCTACCGCCACTACGAAACAAGCGAGCTGTTCTGTGAGTATGTTCTGGACCACAGATATTTACAACATGAAATCCTTCAACCCTGCAGTCAATATCTACGTTGTAGGCACAATAAATAGGCTCCTGTGGTATTAAGGTTTAGAGTGACCAACGACTCAGAACAGAAATGTCCGAGAGCACATTATGCACCAGCATAGATCTCTATTAACCACAAATAATTTAGATCTAAAATATATATATATGTATAAATCAAATCAAGTAAACATCTACTACATCATTTTAATATACATTTTTGTTTGTATGTACAAGAAACTGGAAAGTTTATCCATTTTACCATTCTACAACCCGATTGAGGCTCCGGAAACACGTCCGACGCTCTGATCTGTGGTTCGGAGTCCAGTTTTCCATGTGAGCTCGTTTCTGCTGTCCGGATTTTTGCATGTGTTTTGTAAACAGTATTTACAGTCTTGAAAATACACTCTCACACCTGATTTTTTCACACTGGACGACGAGGCTATGTACAACCAGGCAAGGACAAAGCGAGTTGTTGCGTAACAATAGCTGGAGATCCCATGAGAAGTCATCAGTCTGCGAACCCATGAGTCAGATTACCTTCATAATTCTGTAGTAATAATCAATTATCACCACACTGTAGATATAAAGTATCTGATTATGGACAAACTGAATGGCGTTGGAGGAACTTGTGCACTTTTCCTGCTGCGGTCTTTAACCGTGATGAGTTGTGTTTCAGTTTGGCTCTCTTCAGGTTCTGTTAAGGCAAAATTGTTGGCACTTTGTACAGAATGTCCGATGTCTTCGTCAACAGTTCGGGGGCTAAAGCAGAGATGTGTTCTCAGCAGACTGTGATCAATCTTGGTCTCCTGAATTGATCAAAAAGGGGAAAAAAGAAGCACTCGCAGATTAAGATCGTGACGTAGAGAACGCGCAGGCGAAGCAGGTTTTTACAGTTCTGTAATCGCAACAAGCCAGTTTAACCAGTTTCCCCAACGCGCCAGCTTCTACCCTGACACCCAGCTGTGCGTGGTGGTCTTCACCCCGTGGGGGAAACCCTGCTGGGTCACCATTGGCTCGAAGTTGAAGTCGAGGGAATCCCCATCCATCAGGGTGTCGTGGAGGACAGTCTCCATGTCGAACTCAAACTTCTCGATGGACATGTCGTCCAGGTCGCTGGGCAGCTTCTCTGGGTGGGAGGGCGGCACCAGAACCTGACGACCGTATCCGTTAGTGTTGAGAGGGCAGAAGCTACCTGGCATGCCTCCCCCACTGAGGTGGCCTGACAGACCATAAGACATCTGCATAGGACTTTTGACGATAGGCAGACACGTCGTGCCCCCGCTGTGGTTTAAAGGCATGAGTAAGCGGCCATTCATAGCCGGTGACGTGACCGCGACTTGGTGCACGCTGCGGGGGTGCGTGTGACTGAGACCGTGGGGGTGACCGTTCCCTCTCAGTTTGCTTGCATGCTGGCTGCTACTGTAAGGTGGTAGCATGCAGCTCCCGCTGGACTGCGACACCCTGGCGTCAACTGACGGCATCAGCTCTCCGTGCTGGTCTGTGTCTGTCGTCAGCAGCTCCTTCAGAAGGCCCGCGGGGCAGTTATACGGGCCCAGCGAGGGCCCAAAGCTGGGCTTGCTCTCCTGCAGTGTCTGCAGCGGCATGGATGGCAGGCTGTTCATTCCTGCTTGGCCATACACGCACTTGTGGTAGTCCTGCTGAGGCTGTGAGACCATGCTGGGTGAACTGTAGGCCTGGTAGCCAGGGCTAGGCTGCATCATGGGAGAAGGGGAGGACTGGGAGGATCCGGGGGTTTTTGTCCCGCCGCTGACCTGAGAGTTGTTGGGCGAGAGCAGGTTGAGATTGTCCAGAAGGTTCTCCATCACATTCTCAGAGCTGCGTCCGAGAGAACCCGTCATTTCGGTGAGACTGGGAAGCGTGGCCGTCATCTTCGTGCCGGGGGCTCCTGGGTAGCCCATATGCACGTCTGCCTCTCCGAGGTCGTCCTCGGGCATGAAAGGTGAGAGGCGGCCACTCAGGGTGCTGGCGTTAGAGCTGGTTCGAGGCCTGAAGCTGTTCCAAACATCAAAGTCATCGTTGCTGTGAGAGTTTGGACTTCCAGGCCACTTGGAATACGAGCCTGGGCTGTCCCCACCTCCATCAGGACCCCCCTGCAAAGCCAGCTGGAGGGAGATAAGACAACTCTCAGATAAACTCATCTAACAGAAATCTGTGCATGTATTTTATTTTTACTTATCACAATCCTCCTGAATATAGACAACAGCACCAGCCCAATAGCTCCGGGTGCTTTTATTTTATACTTAACATTATTAGAAGAAAAGAAATTCTATTTCCCTTCTTTCTACCTTTTTTTTAGCGGCTCTTCCTCTGCTCTTGGTGAACTTGCTGTTGTTGTCCATGGATGCTGCTCTGCGCCGCGGGGACTTGCCATTCTTCCCGCCCTCGGGGTTCAGCATCCACCACGAACTCTTGCCCGTCCCTTCGTTCTGCACCCGGACAAAGCGGCTGTGCAGCGACAGGTTGTGTCTAATGGAGTTCTGAGCGGGAGAAGGAAACAACCAATGAGACGAGGCTGGCGAGGGCTGGACAAACAAAAGACGCCCGTTTGCCCTTCTCTTCAAGGAAATCATTATAGATCTGCTTTAGCATGGGAGTGCAAATCCAAGTAAACAGGTGGTTCTCTAAAAAACACAGGCTTTGACAGCCGCCGAAAAGATGAGTTTAAGGTCACTCATAAATGCCGTTTGCACGACATGTAGTACGTGCGCAAGCATGAGAAGTATTATGGGAGGAGCAATACATCCTGAATGGCCCAGGGATTAAGGTGCAGAGCCTAGCATGCGGCTTGTTTGCATCTTTATTTCCTCAGTACAGCGGGAGTGATTTGGAGACAGCGCTGCGCACACAACAGTCACGTCGCACCTGTCGTCGAGCGCGACTGAACCGGAGGAAGCGCACGCAAACCTTTCACGCTCACAGACCTTACAAACAGATCCGCTCATCCCGATCGGGGAGTCGGGCGGACGTTTCCGCGCGTGTGTAAATGAAGGTGTTTTGGAAAACGGGCTGAAACTCCTGGGGTACGCGGACACACGCAGAGGTTGGCGTGCACAGTGGCTGACGTCACCGAGCCCGTTGTGAGTCAGCGCTTCACATCTGGCACACTCTGTCCGCCTCCTCTTCTTCGCTTCTACTTCTATTTGTTAATCCGGCTGAATTCACATCAGGTCTGGTTCAGTCGAAGATGAAGATTTGCCAAAAAAACCCAAAAAAAAAGCACTGCAAAAAAGAAAAACACTGCACTGCATAATGCAACTTTTGTCCCTCATTTAACTGTAATTGCAGGATAACGAGCTCTTTCAAACTCCAAATTTTGTGGCATGTAATGACGGCACTCTTTCTAATTTTTAGGTCTTGTGTCCAAGCTGAGAAAACCATGGTTACATCACTATGACATCACGGAGGGCTTGTTTTTTCTGACTTTGGAAAGCTTCACCCTGAACCACAGTCGATCTAAAACTGCTGTGAGAGGCTGACTCAGGGTTGCATGACGAGACCTCCAAATTGTCGTTTCCTATTGAGTTTCTCTTTAAAGAATTAACAGAATGGATTCGGACAATCAACAAATCAATGAAGGAGTCCTTATCAAGTCTCTTCAACCAAACTGTCTACGCTTTGCTTGATTTTTCCGCTTCTGTCCTCTGGTTTCTCACTACAGGATCTCAGGGCACGTGGAAGTGGGGGATCTTCTGAACATTTAAAAAATGAATGGAAATCAGAATCAAATGACCCAATCGCCTGGTCTGGCGAGTTGGAGTGATCTGGGGGATGTGACGCCCCTTCCTTGATTAGCTTAGCAAATGCTTTTCTCTCTCCCTTCTCGGTAAGTATGACAAAAGGTTTAGGAGCAAAGTCTGGTCATGAGCCTCTCTCTCTCATGACTGCTGAGAGTGTTGGTAATTTCAGCTGTGCTGCAACCAGGAATGACTGCAATGCGAGCGCAGACGCCGGGACGTCCTGTCACAGCCTTATATCACCACGATGACAGGGAGGAAGAACCTCACAGCTCTCAGTTTGTCTCTCAGTTGCGCAGCCGGTTTCTTGGTTTACGTCACACCCCAAATGTGGGTGTTGTGCCGATTAAAAAAAATAAAATCTATTAGAGGGAATGTCAGAGAGAGGTCACGTAATTGGCTCTGATGGAAAACACCAGAACTCTGTGCCGTGCTGGGAGTTTGACTCTGGGTCTGGTGGGGCCAATGGAAAAACCTCGTCTCCCACAGCGTGTGTGTGCCAGTTCATGTTCTGATGGAATGGCAGCCAACAAACAGCAGCACAATATGGTTTTAATTTTGTCGCATTGCTCCTCTGCAGCTGGTGATACTGCGGTTTGGAAACGCACGCGATCCGGGATGAACACGTACACCAAATCACACTCAAAGTGACACAAACACTTACACACAAAGATAAAGCCGACATATTCAAATCAAACTACTTGGATAGTTTTATTGACCCCCCCACACACACACACACTCCCCCCTCTCCCCCCTGTTTGATACCTTTAACTTTGGAACCATCTACTGTGTTACTTTTGGATCCCGCCACCGTGTGTGAATATCAGGAGCATTCCAGCTAATCAGTGTGTGCAAAGTTCGATCATAATCAGAGGCAAAGTGTGAGTATCTCTTAGGAAACACTAAAGGCAGGATTTCTGGCCAGGCAGTCATCACAATCAACATTCCACAGCAAGGTTACAAAACCCATAAATTCACAGAAGTGATTTGTGAGCACAGAGGAACGAGTGCCCCCTCTATCTTGTTTTGTATTAAAAAGAACAACCGTATATCAGCTCACAAGTCAAATATTTTGTGTTTGTCCCACTCAAACTTGCCACAAAAGATGGAGATGACGGTGTAAAGGTTTTGGAATATGATCAAAAGACTTTGCCCTCAAAAATCAAAACATCAAAGCACGAGCTGCCAACAGGACGACGTTCAAGTGGACTGCAATTTGAGCGAAGAATGTGGCCCGGCGCTGTGCAAACACACATTGTTGGACCGGCGAAGGTTAGCTCACGTAACCAGAGATCATCAAAAGACTTTTCTGGCTTCTGCCTGAGCGCCACCTCTATGCTCTGAGTCAACAGAACAGAGAGGCACTGGCAAAACATGAGGAAGTGACCACATGAAAGAGGACTGTGACAGGAAGCGGGGCTAACTTCCTGCCTCACAGGAAACATGGCAGAGAAAAAGGCATGGAATGCAAAGCTGCATTCAGGAGCCAAGTGGATGCTGTAAAACTTAGCTTGTGCTGCCTCCATACCCCCCCCACTGCCACGGATTTGATCGCTGATGTCACACTACATTGGTTAAATGAATGTTCATCTCTGCATGTGACTGCTGAAACAAGTGGATATGTCATGACGGAGCGGCTGCCGGCAGTATGGCTGCTGTGTGTGAGAGAGAATGCTAAGGCTGTTTAAGCGTATAGAAACAGGGGTTGTGTGTAACAGAGTTGGTATGGATGGGTGACTGCTGTGCTCTCTGGCTGAAAGGCAACACTGTTAGCTCCATCCAGCCTCCTTTCCTTCTCTCCTTCACTTGATCTCTACTAAATGGGTTCCCCCCCCCCCCCATCCTAATGGGAACACTGACTAAAAAGATGACGTTTATAAGATCTGTTCAAATGTCAACTCGCGTGATAAAAAGAAAAAAAAATCCCCGGTGCGGAACCGCGCCACCTACTCGTGTGGCTGCTTTGAATCGAACGAGGCCACAAGTGAAACCGCGGCAGCGAAGCCCATTGGGTGTTTGGTAGAAAGCTCCCTCCTCGCTGACTGAAAACACGCTGCAGGTACGAGCTCACATGCGAGCGGCTTGCGAGCAGTTTCATGCAGACCTGAAGAAAATGGAAACAAGTGGTTTGTCTGCTCCATTTCCCCTGAACTGTGTAAAGGGGGGGCTGTCCTGATCAGGCGTTTCGCCTGAATATTAAGTACCTGGTGCAGTGCAACTAGCTATTTTCTCTGTAACGTCTGCGGCCAAGAAGAGGACAACTTATAGCCCGTGTAGCACACCTTTCCACCGCCAAATTAAGTGGCTCTAAAGCCCTCACTTGGTCATGTCTGGAACTTTTGCTGACTCTTGCTGAGCTGAAGGAGTGTGGTGAGGGCAGAAAATGTGTCATCTTGTTATTAAGCTAACCCCCAGATCAGCAGGTCTGCCTAGCTAACGTGGTGAGTGGACTCTGCCCGAGGAGCAACGGCGAGGCAGCAGGAGGCAGGAACCAGCACTCACTAGCTTCACAATGCCATCAATGCAAAACTCCCCGGTTGGATTTTTCCCCCCATTTATGTTTGACATATGGTGCCAAGTGTTCTGTGAAAAAGAGGTTGACTGGAAGTGGAACAAAATGTAAGTGGTTTATTGTAAACTTCCTGAGGGATTTCAGGAACAGCGGTTCGGATTTTCATTCGAGGAAGAAGCGCCGCATAAATGTTGTCATTTTTCTAAACTGCTTCGTAATCAGGCTGCATCGTATTTGATCAATTTTCGATATCTCGGATGCAAAATTAAAAAAAATAAAAATAAAGCAATAAACCTTTACGGTTGAGATTTGCGGCCTGGCGACGCCTTTGGAAGGGACCGTCAGGCTGACTTCATGTGTTTGCAGTTTGATAAGCCCACATTAACACTTATATTGACCCGGCATGATAATCACTGACCTATTTACGAAAAGCGAAGACAGTGATTGTCATAAAAGGGAATAAAAAGCAGGGCGCAGGAAATGTGAAAAGTCTCCAGGTCACACACGGGCATTTATGCTTTTGTATAATAGTCCAAAAAAAAAATGACCAGGCCAATGGGAGAATATCAATGCGTCAGTGTTAAAGGGATATAAAAAGCATTCAATTTTAACAGTGGACTTTATTTCCCAGTCCTCATAATAAAAATGAGAAAAAAGGCCAATTGATGAAGCCATTAACAGCTAATTTCCTTGTCTTTTTCTCTGCTTGTCCACTCTCTTTGCTCCATTGAGACACCAACTACAAGCAAGAACTGTCTGTACACTCCTTATTTACTATTCAATATTCCAATCCTCCTTATTCAAATTATTCAATTAGGCTCAAACCCAGACACAGAGGCTTCAGTGTAGAGCTGCTTAAAGATGGCGAAGGACCCTGGCAGAGGAGACGTTTCTTTAAAACGGCCATTGTGAGCCGCTGACTTACACGACCGTCGCGAAACTCAGACAATAAGTTGCAGAGAGAAAATTTGCATTCAAATGTATTCGCGGACAGCCTTTTGCCACGGTTATCTACAAGAAATTGTCTCGCACCTCAATGGCTTCCATGGAAACGCACCGTCTTGGGTGTCTGAGGGGATGCCGAATGGTTGAGATCAAGACTGATTGGTTTTGCCCACGGAGCAGAAAAGTGATAACTTGTCTGTAAGTGAGTGGGTGCACTGGAACACAAACCCACCAACACCACAGAGCCAGACACCACCGGTGGGCGATAGCGTCAGATGTTTGGCTGAGTGTCGGGGGCTATTAGCAAACTTCCTGCTGTAGCGTATCCACACAGGAAGAGCTGGCCAGTCCTGATACTGATCCCACTGATGCCACTGGTTTCACTGAGGCTCTGGTTCACGCAGACCACCAGAACAGCTGGGGAAAACAGTGGGTTCAAGAGCCAGCGCTTCCTAATCAAAACTCTGTCGTCTGACTGAGCAAAATAAGAGGAAAGGGAAGGAGAGGGCCCTTGTCTAGGTAGCCTCTCGGCTGCATTACACTGGCGGCTAATCCTCCCCTGCTTTGGATCCAAACAAGAGACATGATTAATTAATCTTTTACATTTAATTGATATGTTTTTTTGCAGTAAAATTGCTGCCATGGGTGAATCATATCAGATGTTCCTCTGCTGATTCCTACTCAGACTGAAGCAGCAGGACAGGGACTGAGTTGTGCCGTCTAAGCTTGCCGTGCTAAAATATGTGCATGCGTTGCCGTGTACAACACAATGCGAGTCTGTAAAAGAACAGAGCCGTGCCTGTGGAGCGGGGATATTTTTCGTCTATGATCAGTGGAGTGGCTGGACTTGGCCCCCGGATAAAGATGCAGTGTGTGGGCCGATGCCGGTGTGGTGTCCACCGGCCTGACCTGTGGGCGGGGTTAATGTCTGAGGTATTATATTTATACAGCCATTACCTCAGTTTATCCTGGTGAACACCAGGGTATTCCAGGCTGTTTTACCGCCCAATGTCATCACCAAAGACCGATTGAGACGGGGAAGATTTCCAGGCCTGAAGTTACCCGATGTTGATATTTACTGATGATGTTTTGCGAGGCCACATCAGTGACCAGTGAAAGTGAGGCACACTGGGGCTACGCTGTAATGCGAAAATGACTAAATGGCTTACAGGAAATGACCTCATAAGAACCTCCATTTAAACCTTGAATCAAGTCAATATTTTTACCAGAAGACCTTTTGTTGACCTACTTGTAGGATATGAAATTTAATAACATGTTGCAACCTCCGGCCACACTAACACTGATAGAAAAACGTATGTTTGGAATGAATTCTCAGGGCCATCGGGGATTCATCTTTGTCAGATTGTTACAGATTAATACAGATTGTCACTATCAGTGTGTTTGTTTATGGAATAAAAACTCTGTGTCTTTTAGATAAAGCTTCTGCATTAAAGTTGTCTCACAAGGACAACTTTTATTTTACGGCTGCATAAAAATCTTCACAATCATTTAATACGAGGGACTTTGTAGCAATTAAATGATCGTTCAAGCACTTTGGTTCCCATGGCCACATAAATTTAAGAGAAATGATGAAACAAAAGCAATAAAACGGAAGAAGCCACGGAAACTAGCGTCATGCTTCCTCTCATGATGACGTCACTGCTGAGTTGTTAGAGCACCTCCACTTCCTGTCAGCTGTGAGGCCAGACGCGTACGAAAGACAGTCACGATATTTTCACAACTGTAGATGGCAGGAGCGCTAAAACGTCGCGACTTGTTTGAGGAAGTACGAGATAGAAAAACCAAATGGCGTAAAAATGGACTGTTTTCAGGTTTTCTGGGCACGTACAAGAATGCGTCTGTTGACTGCCAAAACGTTGGGTGGTTTGTGACTCATGGGGAAAAATATTTCTAAATTTAAGTAGCTCAGACACGGAAAACTGACAATGTAGCGATCGGTAGATAAAGATTTCTCCTTTGTTTGATATCTATGTCATCGGGCAGTTCTACCAGAACCTGAATGATTCATTAAGAGGGAAAAAAATGAGCCCACATGTGCCTACATGCCTGATCTCTGAGTAGTCCTGCTGCATTTCCTCCAATGTAAGACAAGTAAATGGTGAAGGGGGAGAGGGGGGGGCGCTACACCCACCAGGACTAGCCTAATATAAAGGGTGTATACAGAAAAACTGAGCCACAGCGGGACATGACCAACATTTGGACCTGTTCACAGAGATGTCTGATGACATACGTTGACGCTCAACGTCTCACCGTGCACAGCACCCCTATAAAATGCAGGGAAACACTTGGCAGAACTGCAACGCCAAACCTAAGTGAACACGGTTCCACTCTGACACACTTTGACCTCCAAAGGAACTATTAGTTCCTGGTCAACAGGAGCTGCTGTCTGCTGCGCCGCCATAACGGCTCATCTGGTCCGTCTAAAGTGCACATTTTCCCCCGGCCCCGGTGAGCATTCATGTATGTGGACACAATCACACATGCCCCAATGCATGTGTGATTGTGTGATAATGCCAGACCAGTCTGACAGGCACCGTGTATAATCGCTTTAGGGCGGGAATTGCACAACAATGTGGTTCGGGGTAATGCCTGTGGTTTAGAGCCCTCGCGCATGTGTTGTTCCCTTCGTCTGCAGCAGGTTTACACACATGCGATCCCGAGGAACTGATAAGATGCTTTTTTTTTTCTTTTTTCCACGTGCAAAGACAGGGAAAATCATTCAAAAATCCAAACAGGTTTCCTCTCCCTAGGCATAAACCCTTCAGCCACACAGGAGAGCTCACCCTGATGGTTGAGAGGCGGTGGCGGCGGCGTATTCTGTGGAACACACTGCGTGCCCGGACAAACCCACCGCCAAAACAGATGATCACGTGCCCTCAGTCTGCTACCAAACCCACACAGACAAAAACAAAAAAAAAGAGGCTGGGCTGACTCTAAATGGCTGTTTACCTGACCACTGTGCTGTGAGCCAGTGAAGCAGCCGCCTGTGTGGGTGCATGCTAGCGCTGCCCTGCTCCACCCTGACTTTCTTTATCCAGACTACCTCACTTCCTCTGCCTGGAAAGCACACGCCGCCGTTTTCTGCCAGGAGTGTTGGAACAACACGTGCACGATTAGTTTTTATCCCAAGAAGCATTTATGAGAAGCGTGCAGGTGGTTTTCCTGGTGCGATAGAGGCCCTGGAAGTGTGAACGTTCCAGCTGGAGTTCCCCTCCACTCACTGTCACTTATATAATCGTTTGCAAGCACAGAATATATTCAGCTTTAATATATCATATTTAATATGTCAGAATATTTGGCAGTGGATCCAGTTTACGTCTCTCCTCCAACCACACGAGCTGTCGTCGAAGCTACTTGCACATCATCCGCAACAACTGTATTTTTCCAGGCTCACGATGGGCCTGTGGGGCGTCATCGTGCTTAAATGTGAACATTAATAGACCACTGACAGTCAGCTCTGAGATTTAAAAAAAAAAAAATCACCCAAAATGATTCATTTTCTGCCTGATTCATTCATTCTCTGCTCGATTCGCCGGCTGCTTGAATCATGAGCCTTATTTAACAAAAAAAAGCTTATGTAAGAGAGCCTTTCCAGTCACAATGTGAAAATAATAAAGACATTTTTTGCATGGGTTAGGGTTGGACATAACATGATACCATTAATGCAAAACTATGCAAATCAAAACGCAAAAAAAGAAAAATCCCTTATAATTCATTAGAATCACATTGAACAACTTTTGGATTTGCTCATTAAATATTAATGTCCATTTGACGGTGTTTTCCACAGCCATCACGCTGTCTGCTGACTTTAGATGTTGCCTATTACTGGCCTCAGGGTCTCAGGCTTGAGCCGCTGCTGACCCGCACAAATCCAGGTCCTGAATAATCCGGCGGTACCATTAACAGGTGTATTTCTAATATGAACAAAGCCAGAAATGCTAAATGGTAATAGCAACTGTGGCCTGAGGGGGTTGAGAAATTCACCTTCAGGGGCAGGTTCACCTTTTGGCATGTACAAAACGAAGAAGGCGATTGATAGTTTCCACCTGCTATATTAGTCAAACCAGTTTTGAATGTCACTCATCAACAACCCCATATAATATAAAACACCTTTAAAGCTCCAACAGACATCTTCTGCCTGTCTGTCTGTTTGGGAGCTTCCTGCGATGGTATTCAGAACACGCTGGGTGAGGTTTACTATGAGACAATGACCCAGACAGCGTCAGCATGTGGAATCCATTCTCACTTTTCTTTCCAGGTTTAAGCGCAGTGACATCACTCAGAAGGGCTGAGTCCACAGAAGCACTGTCAGGCCCTCTGACCGAATAATAACAACGACTATAATGATAACAACAATGGCAATAAAGGGAGTGATGTGTGTCAGTGAGAGCAGAAAGTGTGTTAGGACAGAAGGACAGATGAGATTGTGAAATAATCTGTGGGGCCACTTGTTTCACACTGTTGCTCAATCAAATCAGCTTGGATGTGCATAGTTACATCACTCAATATTTTTCACTCATTGCATAACAGTTTTATGTAATGCTGACCCAAAATTGCCAAAACAAGTGTCATTTCTGCTGAAATAATTCCTTAATCCTTTGAAATCACTAAATTACTCAAAATTAGAATCGGGCCATCCCCGTTCTGACAGAAAATACTACCAGTATCAAACTAATTAGCAGTTAGTTGAGGTGGCGTCTCCATGTCTGCGAGGTCTTACGCGGAGCAGATCGGACACCTCGTCAATACTCAGCTGCTTTCAAGCTCCCGTCACACGTGCGGATCCAAAGATCCGTGTGTTCTGAAAAGCAGAGAAGGTGGCTGCGAAGAGAGAGCGGATTAAAATCAGCTGACGAGAAAAGGGAGAAAGAATATCAGGCCCCAATAAAAAAGATAAAAAAAGCCAGCGCTGGAATGTTCTGTGTTGGCCTGCCTGCTAGTCTGCCATCCTGTCTGTGCATCAGCCAGCAGCAGGGCTTTAATTATGAGGCCCAGGTTAACACGCATGTGCGCGCACGCGCACGCACATACACACTGGTGACTAGCATCCCACATCTCTTTAACACAGTGCCTCATAGTTCCGCTGACTAACAGCGGCACCAGACATTGGCCCGCGGCTCTTTCATTCCAGTAAACGTCTTGTTATGCAACTGCTCAAGTGTCACCCAGTTTGAACTGAAGAGCATTCGAGGACCCTACGCCTCACCCCACCCCCCCACACACACTTTTTTTTCCTCTAAATTTTTCTCTGAAAATCTAAGTGCTTGCCTCCCCCACAGCTTATTACCCAGTAACTCTTGAGAGCCGAGCAGAACGCACCTCCCTTTGCGTCAAAACCAGGACTTGGAGAAGCTGGCGGCACAGGCAGGAAATTGGGGGGGGTGAGGAGGGTTCCTTCAGCTCTGTGCCTGAGAAACACAGCTGCCCCTCATGTCTTGGGGCAATGCCAGCGTTAAGACTCCTCCAACTGCCCCAGGGGGCTGAGCGCGCACCGAGCCGACCAGGAACAGGGGGAGTGCTGTTCGCGCCCACTCCCTGTCCCGTAAACTTACAGAACCGGAGAAACGAGCGACGCTTTGCCCTCGCTCAGGATTTCCAACACCTTCCTTGGAGCTTCGGCAATATTAAATAAGAAACGGCAACCATATACTCTGCCGTGCCCTCTTTTAAATGGAAGTGCAGCCAAGTTTTTACTATCCCGAAAATAACCATGAAGTATATTTGAGAGCGTATGAAAAGACAGGAAATATGCGGAGACGCGTTTACGTTCACATTATCAGCTACTATCAATGATCAGAAATGACGTCTGGATCGGGCCTGCTATAAACCAAATTCAGCAAACAGCAGCGATATCAAGCGCCGTTATCATCTTCCCGTTTGTTATTCCGACACGCCATCTTACTGTCGGTGACGACAACCGCGGCTGTCAGAAAAGTCACTCCAGTCCAGGTCAGATATTCGGAATAAAAACATTATTGGGGTCTTTTAAGATTATCTAGCTGCGTGCTTATAAAAACAAGAGCGCTCATATTCGGAATATCAGCAGGTTTCTGGAATCTTGTTATCGTTTGAAAGTCATATTGGAGATGCCGGTCTTGTTTTGCAACATGAGGAGATGTTACATGCGCTACCCTGACCTGCTGGCCAGCCTATCAGAGGCTCTCCCTGCAGCGATACCCGCAGTGTTTACAATTAGTGCACGAAGGGACCGGAGTCAATAGGTGCATTTACGTGGTATTGACCCGGGTGTCGCTCCTTGTACAATCCGCTGTGACCTACATGTTTGTCTGCTCCAGCGGCGTTTGTTTTGAGATCCGTGGGAGTGTTTACCAGCATAAGCTGAGGAATTCCAGGTCAAGAGTACAGAGAAAACTTGTGAGTGGACCGGACCCGATGCTGACATCAAAGAGGACACGAGCTGTCCAGCCCCGGTGGCTCAAACCAAATATTTACTTTTCAGAGACGTATATCGAGGACAGAAATAAGGGAAGGGGCGCGCACTGATATCTGTCGCCTAATGCTTTGATTGGCTGCGGCGTGGACGCAGGAGAGGGGAATTCTGCTGGTAACGCCCCCAAATCCAGCTTTAATAACATTTATGGAGGTGAAGGCAGGGAGGAAGGCAAATTTGAAATAAATAGCCACCTCTGCAGGGAGGCTTGGTGACACATAATCGGTGCCATCTGTTCCTCTTCCCATTGGGGAGCGTTCCGTGCCAGGGCCAATGTCCAGTCCAATTGGAGAGCTCCTCCAAGCCGGTCCCACCTGGCACAACTGTCTTTGGAACTCACACAGTCAGTCACAGACGGCCTGAGAAGTGTGGAGGCTGTCGTGACTCAGCCCGAGCACGACCCATCGGGAGTGTTACAGAACAAACTCGGGCTTGAAAGAGACAACCTTACATAAAACCGGGCACGCACACAGTCCTTTATGTTCTCGCAAATGTTGAGGAACGCTCAAAAGCAACGTTTTCTTCTGCACTTCGTCCCTCTTGCCTCGCTGGCATTTGGTTTCAAAGCTTGGATTTTGGGAGACTTATGGTCTGTCACAAAGGTTGAACATAAATCCCACTCCTATTCCTTTGTTGTTGCCCTAAATGATGGAATATCATAAAAGATGATGTGATTCAGATGTCTGCAACCAAAAAAGTCATTAGAGAGAAACAGCTAAATGCCAGATGGCCTCAAAAATTACCACTGCTATTTTACATTCCCCCCAGCTTAGGCAAGTTCACTCTAAAGAGACAATGTATGATAGCCCCCCTGTGTGGAGCTGAGGGGACATCTATGAATAACTCCCCACGTAGCAGTAAATGGCACTTTGCTTTCCCACACTATTACTCAGTCTACACCCCCACCGTGCCAGGATAAGCAGCAGGCCTAGGCGGTGGCTGAGCGCCTCTCTACGTGTCGCCAAATGTGCAATAATGGCCAGGGCAACCTAGAGAAGTTTCGCTGTTTGCCTAGCTGGTCCGCACTCTGTCAGTGTGACTTCACTTTACCGATGTCAATGATCTACTAATCACGCCGGAGACGGCGGAGTCACACAGGCCGACGTGAAGTTCACTCCTCTTTATAACAGCTTTCTTATTACACAGTATCCAGCCAGTCTCGGGGGGGAAAAGCGTCGCCCACAGTTTTGAGTCACGGCG
Organism: Takifugu flavidus; assembly: GCF_003711565.1. Lineage (NCBI taxonomy): Eukaryota > Metazoa > Chordata > Actinopteri > Tetraodontiformes > Tetraodontidae > Takifugu > Takifugu flavidus. The sequence continues at coordinate 2,712,819 of NC_079531.1, read as the reverse complement.
CCGGGGGCGCTGACACTGGCGACCGCCGTGGGGATTACTCGCTGAAGCGAAGAGCAACGACAAATGCAAACTGCAGAGACAGAACCTTTAGGATATTCTTCGTCACGATTGCCGTTAGATTAGCCTCGAATTATGTGAACATGTGTAATTGCATGTTTTCCCAACTGGTATTAAACTTTGGTTTCCCATATGAATCAATCAATCTTGGGTCTATTATAGTCTACCCATAAACACTCCTGTCCCGCCCCTGCTTTGTTGACAGTGTGTATTAGCGTGTGTGTATCACCACACAGGAGGGGGGTTTTCCACTCTGACTGACAGCTCCGAGCGATTAAGTCATTTTTTTTTTGGTAAACATTGAGGTTAAAGGGGAACGAGAAGCGAGCTGTGCTGCTTCAGGTTTCAGATGCCCGGCGCGCTTCCCACCCGGAGAGCAGGCTGTTATCCGCTCGCAGCGGCACATGCTCACACCCGTCGCTGGTGTTGCACGAGAGGACCCCCGTCACATGAGAGGTGAAATCTGTCACCTCTTATGTCATTTTTGGTCTTGTTTGGTTTGGGTGGGCTCCAAAAAATGCTTCCAGTGTCTCCACAGTTCCACTCAATGCTTTTGAACGCAAAACTGTGATTTAGGCTTCCAACGCTCATCAGACCTCATATGATTATTAGAATAGAATAGTGAGGAGAGCACTAAGCAAACAGGGGAAACCCGTTGAGTCAGCAGACACATAAATCACATACTGCTGCTGAGAGGAGTCAGATGACTGTCTTAAGGTCACGACAGCAGTTGGACAGTTTGCGCAGTGTCGCTAACCGAATGGACGACAACTTAAAAGTGGATGTGGCTTTTCGCATTGAAAGCGTTTAACCACTGGAAAAACCAAGAGATGGTACGCTCATTTTCTCCCAGTGAAGTCCCCACATGTTACTCCAGGAGACTAAAAGAGGGTAAACATACCTTCCATCCTGCAGAACTGTTGCTGTCACCTTTGTCCTTAAAATAAGGCACGCTCTTCACCATCCAGTCATAAATCTGAGAGAGAGTTAGTCGGTTCTCTGGGGAACTTTCGATGGCTTTGGTTATCAAATCTGCATACGACATATTTCCCCATGCGTTCCGCCGGGAGGAGCTGCTCTTCCTCTGGGCAACGGCGGCCGGAGAGGACGAAGAGTTGACGGAGGAGGAGAGCAGAGGCACCTGCTGATGCTGCTGTGCAGCCTGCTGCTGCTGCTGCTGTTGCGGCTGCTGATGGTGCTGGTGATGGTGCGTGAGCTGCGGGTTCGGGTGCTGCTGATGCTGCAGGTTATGTTGCTGCTGATGCTGCTGCGGAGGCTGCTGGTGGACACAGTTGTCCTGACACTGGAAATCAGTGCACAATACGACAGGCTTCTGCTCCGTAAAGTCCTCGGTCTCCTCCAGCAAGCTCAGGTTGTTGATGAAGTCGGCGTTGCCGGCCGGCTCCTGCTTCACAGACGGAACCGGCGAGGAAGTGTTGGAGTCGCCCGGGTTGATGAACTCCGGCCTGGGCAAGGGCCAAGTACATGACCGGGGCCGCGAAAGGGGCTCAAAATCCGGGTCTATTTCCACCAAGTGTGGCTGCTGGGCTGCTTCCGCCATGGTTGAGAAATAAGTGGCGTAACTGGCGTGGTGTTACAATGGCATGCAATTATGACGAACCTCAAAAGTAGCAACTCCTCCTTTGAAATGTGAGCGAAATGGAGACAAAACTGTCCGGCAAAGCAGAGTTACGCCTGCGCGTAAAGTCTACTTTGGAAGTCACGTTCCATGCTGGTAAAATTCAGTTTAGCAGTAATGGAAACTTTGTCTTGTTGTCGAAGTGGTGAGGCAGCGGCTTTGTTTTGGTTCCCCAGTCGTAGTAACGTTCCGTACTGTGGCCGAACAGCCTGTTGACTCTCTCTGTTGTAGCCTTGAGCATGTGAGGACTTACTGGAACTATCATTTGTCAGGTGACACCGCCCACCTTTGATTGACAGCTCCCGAGCGCCAATGAATGACGTCGCAGGGGCCGGATAAAAAAATACTCTTTGTTTTCATTCCTCCGTCTCGTAAACATCCGAAAGGGGAAAAAAATGAATATTTTTTTTAAAGAATATATTTTTGTTAAGTTTTAAGAGTGAGACCCATATATTGTGGCTATTATTTTATTTTTTTAAATTGTTTTATTACATAGGCTCTTCTTTTAGATTAATTAGTGTAATATTTTTTTTCGGTCCAATACTTGCGTATCTATCTATCTATCTATCTATCTATCTATCTATCTATCTATCTATCTATCTATCTATCTATCTATCTATCTATCTATCTATTTAAGTCTGCATATATTGTTGCGTATATTGGGGTAAAACTTTCCAATGGAGAGTTTTCTATAAATCTACAAACGGAAGACATATTTTCGGCTAAATCATAGTGCAGCGCTGTCCTCAGCTGGAAGGTGAACCTGTCATCATCTTGCTGTAGAGCGCCATCGTGTGGTAATTATTTGTCACTACAACCACGTATTCACGCATCGTACTGTGCGTAAACCAGTCAGCCAGACAAGCATGATTCGACTGAATACTAATTCAACAACAATTAAAACAACAACAATAGCGACACTTTTCCGCTCCTGTCACTGTGCTGTGAGCAGCAGACCTGTTGATATGGCTGAAATTAAGGTTCAAACCTTTCTATACTGGCAATGCTGTATGCATTTGTTCCAGTATAAATAACAAGTAATGGCAATTATTATCACGCAATATTTCTTCTCTATTTTTTTCCCTGCACTTGTTTCTTGGACTTTATCCGATTCAATAATGTAAACAGTGAAGCCTGAATTACAGGGACGTGCACCAGTTTGCTTTACATACACATATACAGCCAGATACAGACACAGTCTACGCCATCATCATTGTATCAGTGTGCGTCTGAGAAATAGATGAACACTTTAGAGCTGACACTGAACAACAGCACAGTATTGTTATATTACAGAGACAATAGGTCCCATAGTAACACGATGGGAGGGAAAAGACGCTTTCACCCGCACCATTTTGCAGTGAGGTACTTTTGCAACATAGATGCATAAAAATACATGCTGATTTCTATAATAATCTTTATAAACAGGATTAATGAACTCTAAAATAAAGGGGGTGGGGACTGTGTGACATTTGGCAGTGTGGATGTGCATCATCTAATTCCTCTGAGCTGGGATCTGTCTTTTCTGTTGGGAACGCTCTGTGTGCCACCACAGGGTTTACTCCTCCGTCTCTGGCTTGACTCGGGCTTGGATACACCCGTTCCCTGCACATGGTGATGCTGCCAATCAGGCGTTTGGAGCCTGTGAGCTTCTTCGCAGTGATCCTCTCGGATGATTACATCATCTAAGGTGACGGAGATGTACCTTCCAACAAAGATTCAACAGTGAATTCCGATTCCCTCCAAAGTGAATTCCTAATGAGTTGTGACCTCATCACATGACCGGTGTCCTGTGACACCTAATGAAACCGCAGAAAAATGATGCAGCTCACATTTACAAAAGCTGCTGTGTACAGTCGCACAAGACTGCAGTCATAACGTTGCTTCTCCTATTTACATTTGCAAGTTTTTACTTTTATAGACACAACATTGCTAATATATTTGTCATTTTAGCAAATCTTGTCAGATTTTTAACATTTCTTGTCCCACAGTTGAACTGTTTCGTAAAACATTGAACTTCCTTGATGACAGAAAGTGAATAAACATGAGTAAAAATGTATTTTATGGTCCTTGCACCGCCTCTCACGTTTCCCCACTTGGATTTCCCCCATTATTAATTCATAACCTGCACTCAGCAGGTGTCAGCCTGCTGGACGTGGCTACAACAGCATGGTAGCAACACGCCAGAGCTGAACATTGGGCGTCTCCAATCCATCGGCCGCGTCGAGGCCTGGGCTGGCTCCGGGGATCGTGTTACATGGTGGCGCCCTCTCAGTCCAGGACTCGCACACCAACAACTGATATGTGTGTGTTGTGTGTACGTCATGCGGAGCAGCACGTGATGAGGGATGGAAATCAGCCACTCCCACAGGCAGAACAGGAGAGTAAACAAGTGCAGCAGCGCAGCAGTCACTCCATCACACAGACACGGACACACGGATGATCTCCACAACCTGCAGCACCACAGAGATGGTCACACAAGGTAAACTTCAGATCAGCAACTCGGACAACATTGAAGGTAAGAGACTTGCCAGGCTTCTGAGTCTGTTCGTCAACATGTTAGTTTGGGCAGCGCGCCTCCCAAATGCATCAATTACCAATAATAGAACTTGTTTAGAGTCTTATCATTCTTTCTGCATGTAGTTCTTCAAAACAGCAACAGTAGTTAAGCAGCCTCGCACCAGCCTGGCTGTCTGAGTGTATCAGCTCACTGGCTGATGTCACAAAGGTCTTTGTCTCTCTGGATCACATTACCGTTAATTGCCAAAACAATCATCTTCGGCCCCCAAACTAATGGAATAGCTGCAAAACCATGACTCCAGTGCACTCCTGGCAACGCCTTTAACTGTCTCTGCAGATAAGAGCTCTGGGGGGCTGGGATGTTTCGGCTGGATTCTGGTTCTTATATCCCTCATTATTGTGGCAGGAACCTTCCCAATCACGGTCTTCATGTGTGTTAAGGTGAAGTATATTGTCACTGGTTTGTGTGACCCGGGGTCAGATTTGCATTTGTTGTGAAAGCCAGCAACTTACCTGCAGAGGTGTTATAGAAGTTAATGTTACCCGTTTAAAAAACACGCACATAAAAGACAAATAAACTGGCCTATAAGAAAGTTCTCGCATTGCTGCTGTTTCTTGCTTTTAGTTGAACTCAGTGTCTGTTTTTTGGGGGGGGGAATGCAAAACTTTGAGAGATTGTTTGTGGGATCTATCTTATTTTATGGCTGATTATGTCTTGAACACGCAGATAGTGAAGGAGTATGAGCGGGCCGTCATTTTCCGACTGGGCCGGATCACAGACAGGAAACCTAAAGGACCAGGTTTGTCATGTGACCATTTATGCATTAGCCAGAATCCAAAAAGAAATGACTTTTATAACTGATAGGTGATTCCATCAATGGAAACAAAGAGGAGAACATACAGAACCCCCCATTTTTGGTGTTTCAGGACTTTTCTTTGTTCTGCCTTGCACTGATTCCTTTGTGAAGGTCGACCTGAGAACTATTTCCTTCGACATCCCTCCACAAGAGGCAAGTTTTTATTTTCTTAAATGCGAGAACGTGACGTAACCCCCATCTCTGTAGTTAGCAGCATCCTCCGCCTTGTTGTTTTCACCCTACAGATTCTAACCAAGGACTCGGTGACGGTGGCTGTGGACGGTGTCGTGTACTTTCGCATCCACTGTCCCATCTCATCCGTTGCGAACGTCTCAAACGCCCACACGTCCACACGTCTCCTGGCTCAAACTACTTTAAGGAATGTGCTCGGGACCAAAAACCTGGCGGAACTGTTATCGGACCGGGAAGGGATATCACACAGTATGCAGGTGAGAATGACGACTGCGAGTGTCAGAAAAGCTTTGATGACAGGTTAACTGATTTTAACCGCGTGCAGGAGGCCCTGGACGACGCCACTGACGCGTGGGGCATCAAGGTGGAACGTGTTGAGATCAAGGACGTGAAGTTGCCTCAGCAGCTGCAGCGAGCTATGGCTGCAGAGGCGGAAGCCAGTCGTGAGGCCAGGGCAAAGGTGGAGAACGCCACAAAACTGGAGGCAGGAGCGCCGGCGAGGGAGCGGCTGTTAACCTCTCGTTGTGCGTCTGTTTCAGATCATTGCTGCAGAGGGGGAGATGAAGGCGTCCCGGGCTCTGAAGGAAGCCTCTCTGGTCATCGCTGAGTCGCCGTCAGCCCTGCAGCTGCGCTATCTGCAGAGCCTCAACTCCATCGCAGCGGAGAAGAACTCCACTATCATCTTCCCCCTCCCCATAGACATGCTGCAGGGCTTCATGCAGAGAAAGTGATGCCTAATAAGATCGCCAGCTAAATGTTGTCATAGCTACACGCAGCAGTAATCTTTACTGTCACGAGAATCTGAACTTTGAGATTCCTTTGCATGGACGCTGCATGTTCCTAAAAACCTCCTATATTCACTGCTTTTATGCATTTCACATTTTATACAAAGTTTTCTCCTCTTGCTATTATGTAGTAAATTAAAGCTTTAAGTAATTTACTCAGAAAAGAAAATGCGGCTTGTTGTTTCCTTAATATTATTTATTATTCAAGTACAAAGTGCAACATATAGAGTAAAGACATTGATGTCTCATCACTGACCACATGTAACGAGCTAAGCTACAACTAGAGGAATTCTGCTATAAGGGCGAATATATAAACCAACAAGTGTCAAACCTGAATGAATTATATCACCTGAATGCATGCGTTCAAATGTGTGGTGACAGAGAGTCTAGTTCTGAAATACCGAAGATGACAAAGGACCAACATCCACCCAGTGAGGAGTTTTTATACAAACAACAACGTCTGTAGTGTCCAACAAAAAGTAAATGAGATCATGTCCACAGGACACAGAGGCAAACAGTGCAATTAGACCACCTGATGGAGGAAATGATTAGTTTTATGCATAATAAGCCCCAAAAGTGAAAATTCAACAGTAAATGTAACTCGCCCGCGACCATATCCCATTCGGAGCAGATTTCTATGTTTTATGTTACACATGTTCATCAAACGAAGCATTTTTTCAGGCTGTTTTTGCACATTTACCAATTGCACTTTGCTCATTAAAAGATTGTGTACATCCAATAACTCCAATAGTTCAGCTGACTGGTCATGTAAACATGAGAACAACATATTTAAAGATAATAGAGAACTGAAAGTAAATAATAAAAAAGTGACAGTTGCCTCCTCTATAGTGACTCGTGATGCTTCTCAAGACCTGAGTTTATTCTCGACAATGAGAAAATGAGGTAAGAACTTGCGGAGTTTTGTGATTCTTGATTCCTGTGTTTTCGAAAAACAACACCAAGAAAGAAAAAAACGTTTGGAACATTGTGCCGACTGCACAGTCAAATGCTGAATGAATAATTGGAAGCCATATTGAACCTTCGCCTGAGGTTTCGTTGATTCAATTAACAAGAAAGTAGCTGCACACCAGTAACACAACGATCAGGTGGTCTGGGTCAGTCCGTGAATGGATGATGATGATGATGAAGATGAAGCGCTGTTTTAGTGGAAGGATGAAGCATTAACTCTCTTTGCTCTGTAAAGAGGACATCTGGGGCTTTTCAGTGCTACCAAATGTACAGGGGTGGGGCTTTGGTACCTGTCACTTCCTCGTTCAGGAGGAAGTTAAACTCATTCTACTAACTAGTTGCCGTCACAGTTCCATTTCACATGTATAGCGTTCCAATGGCACATGATATCTTAAAAATAATTTTTTTTTAACCTATTTAACCTGGCGAGGTCAACCTCAATGAAACTGGAATATTTCGGTGGTGCGTTTAGGTACACTGTGATCAATGGTTCCCTCCGGATCTATCTAAGGTAAGACTACTGTTGGTGCGTCTGTTAGTTTGACCTCTGCCTTAGTGAGGGCTGCTGGTGGTGGACAATGGACAGCAACGGTGAGTCTGGTGAATGGTGTGTGCATGTCTTTGTCTCTGGCATCCATCGTCCTGAGCACTGGTGAGGAGGCGATGACACGGATGGAGGTGAACATGAGGCACTCTTTCCTGCTTGCTGTAATCAGGGACCTGCAACTGGATCCAGGCGTACAATTCCCTGTTGCTGAACATTATCGTTGATACAATTCTTTAGGTCAGAGGGAAAATGAAGTCCTGTGGTTGGTCTTTGGAAATACACAGCAGTGGAGAGAAGCTCCTCCTCCCCAACAAACAGGCATGGACCATCTACATTGTGTGAAATCCTACTCTTTTTTTTATCTCAGAGAAACATTCAGCTAAAAAATGTAAAAACGATGTTAAAAAGAACGCATGACATTCAAGTTCTTTCATTGGTGGTACGAGTGAGGGCGAGCAGGGGAACCCGGCACGGAGGACACTCGATGGATGGGGGAGGAACTGGGGGACATCCGAGGACTCAGCTCGCCCGTCTGGAGGCGCCAGAGCAGCTCTTCGTTGGTGCGACTCAGACGCTTCTTCTCGTTGCTCTCTTTCACCACATTCACTTGCAGGTTGGCGTTCTCCTCTGAGAGTTGCCTGATGAAGAAAAAGCCCAGAAATGAAGCTGCTAATGTGCTACCTTTAAGCCCTGGGTCTACAACACAGTAATAGACAAGTTGGCCATCACCATTCACACACACGCACACACACGCACACACACGCACGGACACATTGGGACAATGTGAAGTCTCCAATCAAGACAATATACATTCTTTTGGTCTGTGGGAGGAAACCAGAGTCTGTGGAGGAGCAGGAATCTTATAACCAAAGCCCACCCAAGGTAGTTTTTAATCAGCGCTAAGTCTGGGGACTCATCTGACCTGGAAACAGCAATGTTCTTGTCGATTCTTATCTTGAGGTCCTCGTTCTGCTGCTGTAACACTTGGAGTCTCTCCTCCAGGTAGACATTCTTTTCAGCCTGCTCAAAAACACAGCACGAAAGGTGCGCAGCATTACTTTTCAGCATTAATGTTCTAAAATGCAACGAGGCGTAAATACATGTTTGCTAACTGGTGTCGTGAGGACAGGCGTCAGGCTGGGGTTGGGTAGTTCGGATCAACTCGGGACAGACCATTTCACTGGGACCTGTACCATAGCACCAATGTAGACATTTAAAGCTTACTATTTTCTCCAGTTCTGAGATCTTTAAGTCCTGTTGATGAATTTGTTGATTTTTCATCTCCAAAACTTCCTTCAGACTCTTTAGGTCCTCCTCGATGTGTTTATACGGGGCTAAGGCCTCCTGGTAACAACAGACGGCATTAGCCAAAGCCTGATTTGTGCGCCTGGACCGGATCACGCGGCCCTCACCACTATCTGCTCATCTGTGCTCCTGCGCAGAGCTTCTTCAAAACGCTTCGCTCGGTCCCGGAGGCTGCGGTTCTGGAACGTCAGCGTGTCCACCTGATCCTAGTGTGGATGAACGCACTCAAGTATTAATTACGATGCTAATTAAAGAAACTTGTTACTTTGAGGTCGGCATTTACCTGCAGAGACAGTCTGATCTTCTCAAACTCTTCTTCCAGAGACTTTGTCTGTTGCTCATGGGCCATTTTCAGGTCTAACACATGCACGAGCTGAGTGTCATTGTCCATCACATGCAAACGGCTCGACTAAATATGAGAGCTCCACCTTTGAAATACTTACTCTTGACCGTTCTGGCATGCTCCTCCTGCAGGGTGGCCACAGTGTCGCTGTGAGTCGTCTCCATCTCCATCAAAGAGGCCTCATGGCTCTCCCTAATCTCCTCGATCTGCACCCAAGAGTTGAACATTAACCGTCTAATAAGAGTTTCGATTTCTAATCAACCTCACTTGCGGGACTCTTGGGAAAGGGTTTCACAGCATTTCCTCCAGGCCTCGTTCGACATGTCCGTACCCACCTGCTCTTGCTGCTGGAACTGCAGCTCCTCCAGCTCACTTTGGTGTTGGCCGTGCAGGCTCTCGGTCTCAGCCATGTGCTGGGCCTTCAGCCGCTCCTCCAGCGCTCCCAGCTCCCGCCGCTGCTGAGCCCGCAGTCCTTGCAGATCAGCCTTAAAACGACACTCCAGTTCCTGCTTCTCCTGCTGCAGTTGCTCCCAGTGTGCGACACTGAAAGCTGGGACACGACAGGGAGATTCAGTTTGTCTCGCCCCAAAAATGAATTGCAAATGAATTGAGCTCTTTCTAAAATGCACAGAAAGTAGCCGGGCGTGGAGCCGGTCGTGGATTCCCAGGACTCATCCCATGAGGGAGGGTACTGTGTGATCCACGGTGTGTCGGACAGAGTGTGAGTGAATGACTCATAGCTTTCTCCACTCCCGATGGTGCCGTGTGTCTGTCCCACTTACCCACTTCATCCCTGATTCTGGCGAGCTCCAGGGACAGTTCCCTCTCCTTCACGATGGCACGCTCACTCTGGAACACCCACACACACGATAGAAGTCAAAACAGCTTAAATATACTGTATATTCAGAAGGAAATTTGATTTTAGATTTATAGAAAGCAGGTAATACGCAAGTCCCAGGCCTACAGGGGCATCGTTGACAGAGGTGACTCACAGAGGAAAAGAACATTGATACAAAAGAACTGATACAAAATCCTCTAAACTACAATGATGTTTTCAGATCCTCAGTTATGATGAAACGTGCAACAAGTTTGAAATACAATGTAGCTCAGGAAGCGTTGGGCTACAGGTGATGCATGAATAGGTTAAGAATATGCGGCGGAATAACGTCGCAGGAAATCTGCCACGATGGGAAATAAAGGGTGGAGACGGAGGGAGGTGCGTTGGGGCGTCAGAAGAGGCGTGGCGCTGCTCTCCAGATTAGATGATCTCATTTCAGCCCTGGTTCAAATCAGAATTACACCAGAAACATTTGCATTTGCAATAATGGCATCCACTTGGGATTCTCTGCACATTTTTAGTAGGGAATGATGTCAACCTCTGGTATTATCTCACATCTGACCTTATGAAGGACGGTATATCTCTCTTTTTACCACCATTCACTTAAAGCTGCAGTAACTCCTCATCCTCCCACCCAAGCGTCCCCCGACTCATCTCAACGGGGGCTTTGTGACAGGCATTTTAAATGTCTGATCTGATATTCCGCCCTCACCGAGCCAACCTAATGCCAGTAATGACTGTTTCTCGCATCTATTACGCTGCTATTTCTACAGTATTTTATCAGGCCTTTCATGTGTACATGACTAAAAAATAATTCAATGTTCACCAGATAACAAAAAAAATTAATCTCAAAAAACTGCAATACAATCGGTGGATTCCAAACGTGTTTTTTGTTAGCCAATTATTTCAGCACTGTAAACTTTACGATTTGGACAATAGGGCATTGAAAGAAAGGGCATTAACTCTCGAGGAAAGTTAATTGATGTCCCTACAGCCTGAACCCATCAATTCAGCTCAGTTTTAATGGGACCATAAAACCTGGAACTGCATGGCTGATTTATTTGGGCATTTTGCCCTGTTGAAAGTAAAGTGCAGCGACCAACAGAAGAAGCCACATTACACTGAGCAAGTCTGAGGCAAAGTGAATACTCATGTGATGTGATCATCCCTAGTAAAAGCAACACACATGTAGGCAGGTAACCACGGTAGCCACGAAATCATGAGAAAATGATCACAAAACCCCAAAAAGTATGAAAAAAGGAAAAATAAGGACAAGCAGAGCAGCAGCATTATGTAACATCCCTGAAAACTACAGAGAAAAGGAGGGCCGGTGCGACAGAGCAGCCTGCTTTGACTCAGCACAATCAGCCACAGATTCACCATTTCTCCACCGACTCTGAAAAGAAGTAGACATAAAGACACTGTCCGATTCTAACGGAGCACACGCGCATGTACAGACATGCATGAGAAAAGGAAATCCTGATGCTGCCGCCTGAAGAAACGATGCTTTTTTTTACCGGTGGGTCCGCACAGTGCAAAGAGAAGAAATGGAGCCCGCAGCAGCGATGGTCCATACCAGGCTAGCATGCAGCAGCATCCCTGAGCCGACAGTAGCACTACAGAAGCAAATGTAAGGAAGATACAGACCGGGAGGGGGGGCAGAGAAAAGACTGGGGAGGAGAGATTTTCAACTAACACTCACCTCTGTTCCTGGTCTGCAACCGGCATTTATCCCGACTGGAACAAAGGCTGCAAGCACCACTCTGTGTGCTCTCCCCTCAACCCCCCACCAACACACCCTGCATCATGTTCATACGCATGCCAGGGAGCAGCGCGCGCACACAGCACACAGCACACACACATGCAGTGCACACAGGCTTGTGCGAAAAAGAAAGGAGCCAGAGGAGGTGGGGGGAGGGAGATGATCAATAAATGATCTATAATCTGGTCCTCCGCGGCTCACCGTGGTATTTCTTTGACGTACAGATCACATCAAACCCAAAATACTGTAGCGCAAAGGCACCGAGAATGACATCATCTTAAAGATGCAAGAGCATCTGAGGCTGCTTTTCAATCCACACTAAAAACGTGCAGTTTTTATGAGCAGTCACGGTGCTGCTGTGGTGGGAGGAGGAGGAGGAGGAGGGGGGGGGGTTATGCCGGGAATCAGAACCTTGATTCAGTTACCAAAGCAAAGTGATGCAGAAATACAAGCTGACACAAACACACGTCATATCAGACAGAAACAAGCTCTGAGAGTGGAGCAGCCTTTTAAAGCTTCAACATAATCCCACCCGTGATTCCGGATGCATTTTAGCTGCTGAAAACCGAGAAACCAGATGCAAACAAAGCCAGAAGATGGGAACTCCAGCACTGAGAGGCAGACAACGCTCAATACCAGTGCAGGAGCAGATATTCTCCCTGCATAACAAACACTTCAGCCCAGTGATTCTGTAGCCACTAACAGTAGTGATCTCACACTGCAGGAGAACCCTCCCATCAATCATTAATAAATCTGATGGAACCCCACGGCATCGACCATCCAGCGATTGGAGAAGAGCCCAAATCAAAAACACCCAAAGCTCTCACAGCAAATGTAAATACGAAACAATAAACTCTTGATTTAGCGCGGCGCTAAAAGCGACTCAGAGTGCTTCAACATGAGGCGAGAGTGAGAGCATCCTTACCTTATGGCAGAAGTGCTGAGTCGTGATGCTGAACACATCCAGGCACAGCGAGGTCCTGTTGAACTGAGCCTGAAGACTCTGTAGCTGCCGGGCCTGTTCATCACAGCGGTCACGCAGCTGCCGGATCAAAGCTGGGTCCAGCTCCGGTGCCCTCTGTGTCAGACCAGCCCTGTGAACCTCTGCAGCACGTCCACGAACTACGCACACAAACAAAAAAACATTAAAATCACTAGCAATCTCAAAGGATCGGTAAAAGCAGGAACAAATATTTTCTTCTGTAAGTGGAGCTTCATTTATGTGGATGTCAAAACCAAAAGTGACACTGGAATAAGTGCTGACTGTGTTGATATAAAGGAGCCATCTCAGCATTACAGCCACTGTATCCTGTTGCTATGGCAACAGCAGAGCTCCATGAGTGTTGCAATGAAAGATGGAAGAGTGAAGTGCTTTCTTCCTAGACTAAACCCAAAGCTATTAATGAATGTACAGGAACATGTATGTATATTAAGTGTCATGTGATCTGCAACACTCACCGGGGGACTGGGGTTTGGGAGAAACCACTGCAAACCTTGGAGGGGAGGATTTTGGTATTACAGCTTCTCTGTCCTTTTGAAAATCTCTCCTAGAAACTGCCAATGAGATATCATGTGTTTTATTATTTATTTTTATAGGTACTGTTTACATGTGCATTAATTAAAAAACAATAATTGATGGCAAATATATATTTTAAATAAATCCATGTTGATGATTTAAATGCTGATTAAAACAACTGCACCATTACGCCACTGCAATACAGCAGAATTTGCAGTATTTCTTGCCAAAATGGCTGTTTAAAAGCAGAATAATCACGATGGGAAAGACTAGGAAGTGTGGTGTGTTACAGTCGCCACTAGCTGGAGCTTTTGCTTCAAGTTGGAGCTCTAAGACTGGTCATGGTTTTCACAGAACCACGCACACATCACTAGATGGTGCTGATTCTCAACACCCCCCCCCCCCCATTCTCAACACAAATCTCAGCTGAAACACGTCCAGTACGTCCTCTGAGAGGGAGTACAGCAGCGCTGTGGTGGGGATGTCTTTTAACTTCTAGTCTAATCTTTTAAGTAAAACGCTCACAGGAAGACACTGACAGCTCTTTTCTACTGACCAAAAGAGTTTCAGAGTCGTCTGCATCGCTGTCAAAGCACCACAGTGACACGCTGACGTGCCAGGAAAAAACAGACCTACCTGCATTTAAATGAAGGGCGTCATGAGTTGCATTAGCGAGATGCTAAGCTACCAGCTCCCTAAACGCTTTCAGCGCTCATTTACACACAGGGCTGTTGTCTCTAGAGGCATCTCCGACCAAATATACACCGTGCACGTGGGCAGAAACACAGATCAGCAGGGCGCTTGTTTCACCCGAGTGCCGCAGTCCTACCGAGCGGCGAGCATCGCTGCGGCGGTAGCGAGCGGCGCTTTAGGCCGGGGGTGTCAGGAGGAGCAGGGCTGTTCTCAGTGTGAGGAGCTTCACTTGGACGTGTCGGAAGTTTGTGGCGAAGCGAATCATCAGCGTCGCTGCCTGGATCTACAGAGGCGAAACCAGATACCAGATAAGAGAAGACGACCCGATGACCTGACAGAACTGTGAAGTCTTCCAACCACACAGTTGGTGATCGGCTGAAAGTCCCTTTGAAGGTAAAGAAAAAGAGGAATCGACACTATGACATAAATCAACGTAACTAGAGACTCACGCTGAGCATGCCCACGGGCATCGGCGTGACCGCGGTCATTTGACACGGACGAGACGCTGGAGCTCCGGACAAATCCGAATGTGGCAAGATGGGCTGCTGGCAGGGTGGAGAAGCCCGGAGGACGCAAACCAGTTTGACCCGGTTTGAGCAGGAGGCTCTTCGGCGTGACTTCTCTTCCTCCTGACCGCTTTAGTTCACCTTGAAACAGGAAGGAAATAGAACAATGTGACAGAAAAACCAAATTTAAAAAGTGCGCTTTAATTCACAAGCAGGACGCGAAGCCTCGTCTCACCTGTGGGGTCCTGGCAGTTTTGGCTTGGGCCTGTGGTTGACCTGTGACCTGCCTGTTGGACCCTGGTCTTGGCTGCAGGCTGCCTGGTGACTGCTCCTAAACCCAGCTGAGGCCTCAGAGTTCGTGCTGAACAGTATCCACCGCCTCCCTCCTGAGGAACAGGCTGTTAAGTGACACCAACAGGACTGCAATCAGAATCAGGACTTTAAATAACGGCCCAGTAACCAACACACATAAACGGACATTTCCTGCATTTGCTACTCAATTCTATGTGATGTGCATAAACAGAAAGTGAATTTGATACCTCCTGGGGACATTTCATTGGTATATCCTCATGAAAACTGCCTGACTTCCTGCCCAGTCTTTGAGGTACGCTGCCGCTTAACGCTTTCATCCCGGTGGCAACCGTTCCTGAGGGGTGGTTGTCTGTCTTCTGCATCTGTTTGTCAAACAGGAAGTTGGAGGAACATGGCGCCGCTGTGGACTTGACTTGAAAACCAGCTTTTTGGTCTTTCTGAGCTTTGGGGCTGGGGTAGGAACTTCCTGGGAGTGAAGCAACTTCGAGCGACGCGTCCGTCCCCTGTGGTCTGGTTTGAGGAGTTTTCCGAACATAGGTGATGATTTTTGGACGGATGTTTTTGGCCTTCTGGGGTGGCGAAGACTTCATGGGTTCGCTTTCCTTCTGCTGAGGCGCGACGGGTTTGGGGATGCCGCTGCTTGAACTCGCCTTGGCTGGTAGTTTGCTAGTGCCACTGAAGCTTTTCTGAGGGGAGCCGCTTCGCTCTGAGCTCAGCGCCCTGGGACCCTGAGCCCTGGCTGGAGAACCAGGCGGGCGTCTCACTGGGGAGGAGGAGGTCGTTTTGGGGGAAGTGGGAGTCGAGGGCCGGCTGGGGCTCCCCCAAGGTCTCCTCCTCTCCAATCCGGTGGCGATGTTGTCAAACGAAGGTTGTTTTTTGAAACTCCTGTCAAAGGAGTTTTGCTTTTTCAGCGTGTTATCGAAGGATCCTTGTTTTCTGATGGCTCTGGAGTCGGGTGAGGACTGAGTGCCTCTTGTGCTTGTCTTATGTGGGCTGCCATGCCCGGCAGTGGTCTCATCAGCTTGTGTGCTTTTATTCTTTTTAGCACCAGTGTCTTCGTGGGAGTTCCGTGCCGCAGTCGCATCTTTGTGCTCACCATTTTTCTCTCGATTAAAGCCTAAAACAGCGCCCCCTGCTGCATTTATCTGGTTATTGTTCTCCCTGTAGTCATCACTGACGTTACTGCGCTGCACTGCGCTGTTGTTTGTGTGTAGTTGGGAGTTTGCATTTGCTGCTTGAGTTGCTGAATTTGAATTCATGTCTACAGCTTTTTGCTGTATTGTGCTTTTTTGGCATGAGTGAGATAGCTCATCTCTGGCCCTTCCTTCAGTCTTGGAGTCTGCCCACTGGGCCCTGACCGAAGCATCTCCAACATTGTCCATGGTTGAAATGGTGGACACGCAAGAGATGAAAACATCGGCTTCTGAGTGCATCTCAGTTCGGGATTCTTCTGTGCTGTATTCCTGCTCAACAGCTCCCTGCACAGTCCACTTTTTAGCTGCCTGACTTTCAGCTTTCAGCTCCACCTCAACGTCTTTTCGGTCTTTAAGTCCAACATAGTCCTCTCCGTCTTCCACCAGGTACGTCTCCAGCTCCTGACACTCCAACATCTCAAACTCAGCCAGCTCGGGATCATCACACTGGGAGTCTGGACCCCATCCCATGACTTTGTCCTGCAGCACACTGCTGGTGTCACCTGTCCTCCCATCATCTTCCTGCTGAATAGCGTTAGCATTAGCATCGCCATCAGCCAGCACTCCTTCCACCCTATTGTTATTATGTAACGGCCTGTTGAAAGGCTCCTCTCTTTCACACATTTTTGGGAAACAGTTGAGCGTTCACAGTGGCCCGATGAGCGCTTTAAAAACCATCCTCCGTTGCATCGATCGCCTCAAAGAGCTGTCTCACATTCTGTTACTTTTCCCGTTACTTTTAAAATGGGTCCTGGTAGTGAGAAAGGTCCCGGTCCTGCGTGAAGACAAATTACAAGAATCTTTTGAAAATCTGATGATTGTCCATTAATGATATACAACATACAGCATTTGAATCAGACATTTAGACTCAACATATGACAAAAGTAGGCCAGATCTTGATAATGGAAAGGTAGGTCAAGATCGTGCATGAAACAGTCGGTAATAATGCCCCATTCTAAATAAAAACCCCTCTCTGGTCTGAGGTCAGTGACCGAAAAGCCAGACGTTTAACAGAGAGTCAAACGGGTCATTAGGCACCATTTTAACGGGCTAAACTGAGCTAAAGCAACAAATGTTCTTGTTTGACCCTGATGATGAAACCTGAGGGAGGATCCTTCGGGTCCACTTGCAGCCTCTCTGATGTTCATGTACAGCGGGAAATAAAAGCTGAACATCAATCTGTCAAAGTGAATGAGAACTGAGTCTGTCAGGGATCTACGGTGAGTGAATCTGGGGTGTCAGTGAATTCAGTGGTGCAGCAGATACAGATCTGCTGCACTGATCATCTGAACATACTGATCGTGCTCCTCCAGCTGATGCAGCTCCTGTTCTGACAGGATAACCTCAGGATGCAGTCTGAGGAAACTGATGTTCCTCCACCCCAACATGCTTCCTCGAGCGCACTTCCCATCCCCCCACTGTTCAGCATCTACCCTGCCACCTGCTTCTCCACATGCAACATGATGGCAACACCTTCATCAATAAACGGCTCGTGTTTCTCAGCGCACACGTGCACGTCAGCTACTTGCGTGTGTCCGGGAAACCGAGGCAGCCCCCAACCTTGACTGGGTAAACACAAATCAGCACAGTGATTAAGGCCTTCTTTTCCTTTTCTCACCGCTTTAACAGGAGTCCTCATAAAATATTGAGGATGGATGAAAATGGAGGCAAAGCTCTCCCTCCCATATTTCATGACTGCTCCAGCGGATCACAACTTCTTTGTGTAGCCACCAAAGATTAAAAAAATATCAAGCGAGGGCTAACTATAGTGCAAAATCTACATGGAACCAAATATTGGATAAGCTACAGACACTTGTTCATACAGAAAAGCATCCAAAAATGCCTCCATGACCAGTATTACTGGTACTTAAAGCAGCATTTCCCATAGCTTAATATTATGTAACACTGCTTATTGATAAGTGCATCAAAGAACCTAGAATACCTTAGATATTTTTAAATGTTCCTTTAGGTTGTATCTAGTGTGCACACGATTTCTAACAGGGAGACAAGAGGTCTCTTTGCCGCATAAAAGTCTAACCACCATTGAAAGATGAGCAGCTACAGTCTTTATTCTCTTCCATTGAGGGTACCTGCAGCTTATTTAGATTACCCAGCGACATCATAATCGCAGCATCCATAATCCTTCAACAGGACCATCTGCAGGTGAGCCTGCAGAACCAGCGGCGTCGCTAATAAATCGAATTCAGGCAAACACGCCCACCCACCGTGGCCGCAATGAAATGGTGAATCTTACCGTTCGAATCCAGCGGATCTGCCGGAGAGGAGCGCGAAAGCGGCCAAGGAAAGGAGGAGGATGGGTACTCCAGGTTTCAGGGTGTCAGAAAGCGTCTGCAGCATCGCTGCAAAACAGGGAGGAGAGCAGCCCAACGCCAGGTTCGAGGCGCGCAACAGCGGCCCCTGCTGGCGAAAACCCCCGCTGCAAATAACGACTGCCCACATGTCAATAAAAGGCCCACAAACATAAATGAAAACCACAGACCGACTCTTAGTTAAATAGGAAAATTATGCTAAAGACCTCTTCAGTTACCTCCTTTGGTTGGTAATAATCCCTTGGCCTTTGACCTATATTTGAAAAAAGCAAAGGGTTACTGTCAGATGTCCACTGTGGGTTTCCAGAGAAAAAAAAGCTTTAATAAATATTAATGATAAATAATCAGCAGCAACCTTTAGGTGTTTGACTTTATTTACAACAGAAAATATACAGATAATGTACAACAGTACATAGATATTTACCCACTATCAAGCAGCTGAGCTGAGTGATACCATTCATTTTAAGTTCATAAAATTTTAAAATGTTATTAATGTAGCATGCAAGGGTTTCTTTCATAAAATCAATTGCCATTGCCCTTTTTTATTTAAAAAAAAGCATTTAAAAAAACAAAGAAAAAAGCCCAAACACCACAATGACAGACCACAGAACGAGATGAAATTGGCTGAATAGCATTGTCATAAAGTTTACAACAAATAACATTTCCTTCTATATTTACATTTAATAACGTTTTTCTTCATTTACTATTTAACAACACAGGCCTCTTTCAGGTCAGGAGGGCAGGTTCTCGACAGAGGAGCTGAGCCTTTTCTAAATAACGGCGTCTGTCTTATTTGTCACAACTGTAATTGGACATCAGATGCCATCAAAGAGTAAAATATTAGGTGTTGGAGGAAAACCAAGATGACTTTTAATAGTCAACATCTCCGGAGGTTAAACTGGCTAATTTCCAGTACCAATGGCTGGTCAAAAGTTCAAACTTTATCTATTTCTTACACCAATAGCAGCCCTTTGGCTACATAATAAATGTTGTTGCCCATAAATGCACGTTTGGGATGTAGCAGATGCACCTCAGTGTCCATACTTCTCTCTAACGTGTAGCATCAACGCCGTGGCTGGAGGCTACAGCTATTTGAAAGTAATCTCAGGCTAACTCGAATGGCCAGAACTGACGCCTGAACCTCCTCTTCTCAGGAATCTTCATCATCTCCTGTGGTATTGTGGTAGAAGGCCTCCCTCTCTACAATCATGGGCTGCCCCTTGATTTTGCAGGCGGGGGTCGAGGTCACCACAGCCTCTGCACTTTTGCGAATGCCATATGTGAAGTAGATCAGGAAACCTGTGCCAGAAATTAATGAATAATTACTACTAATGAATATTACCACAGAAGAAGGATGAGACATGATGTGGTGGTTAAACTGTACCTAAAGTCATCCAGATGGCAAAACGCATCCAAGTCCCTTTGTCAAGCTGCATCATCAGATAGATGTTGATGAACAAACTAGCAACTGGGAGAAATGGAAGTAATGGGACCTGTGAGGAGAGAGAGAATGAGGGCGAGAGAGAGAGAATGAGGGAGAGAGAGAGAGAATGAGGGAGAGAGAGAGTGTAAAAAAGTTACACTCAAGGCACATACACACATTTATCCATGGCAACGCAGCAGAACAGCAACAATGGCCGCCACTTTTCTGGCGAACAGCTTTCTATTTCTGGAGCTTTGGCTCTCTTTCTGCAAACACTCGATGCAGGCCCACACACATCAGCAGTCCCACACACACACACACACACACACACACACACACACACATGCATCCAGCAGTATAACACACATTCAGCAGTATCATATACACCGCAGTCCCACCCTGCAGTCCCGCACACACACACACATCCAGCAGTACAACACAGTCCCTCACACACACTTGGGCCTGCAGGGAGGGAGTGTGGTGTGTGTGCTCATTTCCCGTCAGTGTGTCCATGGGTGAGCAGGTGGAAGAAGACAATGATAGAGCACAGAGAAGGACAGTGTGAAAGACGGCGGTCCACCTTGAAGACGAGCTTGGCACTGCTCTGCGGCTGCCTCCACACAACGAAGGTGAGCATCAGACAAAGTGCCAGGATAACGCCGAGGACGCACAGCGACCAGGTTTGGAACCCTCCGTGGACAGCCACCACGCTGAAGACAAACACCAAAACACCTGGAGGCAGAGATGGGATCAGACATTCGACATCATCCAGCAGCCACGGTCACCTGAGCCGCACGGACTCCTCACCGAGCACACAGGTGCACACGCTGACAACAGACCCAGACTGAGGAGACGGTTCCGTGCATGAAGGCACAAACAGATTTCTGAGGGTGAAGCGGTCCTCTGGTGGAGGCAAAATATCCTCTTTGTAAGAATCAGTCGTTCCAAGCTCCTCCTGAGTGTTGGCCATCTCGTAGGCAGAGGCGGGATGTTCCGGTCGGTACCTTCAGAGAGCAAATTCAGATCAGATACGGATCACACACATTTATTATGAGGACCATCATGGATGTTTCTCCATTATTATCAACAGTGTATTGAGTGTTAAGGTCGGGACCGACCCAGACAGGTGGAGGGTACCTGAGGATCAGAACACAGGCAGCCACCAGAGAGTATGCCAGCAATGTGCCGATGGACATGAGGTCAACCAGATCCTTCAAGTCAAACAGGAACGCCATCACCGCTGCAGAAGACGCAAGAGCTCAGTTTGCAATGTCTTCAGGATAATGTTATTACATCAGTCAGTTTAAAAGAATTCGGTAGAGCTCAATTTCTTAATGATTGAAAGCTAATGATGGAAAGGTTCCTTCACAACAAGAGGCACCACATTTTAGCATCATGCTAGTGCGAGGTACCTGACAGAAGCCCCGCCACCATGGTGGAGAGGATGGGTGTCTTCCTCTCACTGACACGAGCCAGAAAGGAGTAGAGCAGACCATCTCGAGCCATAGCAAAGATAATGCGTGGAAGGGGAAACATGGAGCCAAGGAGACTTGGCAGG
Organism: Takifugu flavidus; assembly: GCF_003711565.1. Lineage (NCBI taxonomy): Eukaryota > Metazoa > Chordata > Actinopteri > Tetraodontiformes > Tetraodontidae > Takifugu > Takifugu flavidus. The sequence goes on along the minus strand of NC_079531.1, from coordinate 2,691,477 downwards.
ATGAAGGAAGAAGGAGGAAGACATTTATAAGTAAGAAGACGGAAGATGTGGTCTGGTTTAGCACAAGGCCTCAAATTCAGATTAGTCTATAAAAACATAGAACATAAGGACCCCCACCAGTTAGTAGGTGTAAGTCAGGCTCACCTGCCCAAGCACCTGATATTAGTGTAGCTGCTACAGGGGTTTTGGTTCTTGGGCTGATATTAGCCAAACTTTTGAAGAGCAGACCATCCTTTGCCATTGCCCACATCACTCTGGGCATTGGGAGCATGCCCACTAGCAAACTAGTGTGGAGAAAAAGGAAAATACGCTGTGCAAATGAGTGCCAAATGTTATAAAAGCGAGAGGGCGGGGGGGGAAAGATTAAACTAGTCTGACTTCCAGTTCAAATACAATAAAGCACAACATGCAAATAAAATAAACACTCTGCAAATAAACTGCTGGGAGTCTCTGAGCGTGTTAGTGTGAACGTTAACAAGTTCCACTCAGGAAATGTCTCTGCGGAAGCAACGGGGGAGACGGATTTTTTCAGTCAGCGGTTCTGAATAAGTACAATTATACGATAGATTAGGAAAATCATTCACTCTGCAGCATACAAAGGCTCTACAGAGGCGCAATGACTTCTCATGTGGCAGCAGGAGGAACCTTTACCTGGTTGACAAGGCACATAAAGAGCCAATGGCCACAGCGTAAGTGGCGCCATCCCAGCCCACGTATTTAAAGGCCACCGGCAGAGGACTGTTCTTGTCCAGTAGGTAATACGGCATCATGACAGTGAGTGCAGCGGACACGCCAAAGTAGGCCACGAAACAAATAAGGAGCGAGGCCACGATGCCCACGGGAATGGCTCGCTGGGGATTCTTCACTTCTTCCCCTGGAGAGGAAACGTAGCAGGAGGTGTCAGTTGCACCAGACTGTTGCTAAATGTTCAGGCATCGCCCATCTCACCTGTGGTGGCAATGCAGTCAAAGCCTATGAAGGCATAAAAACAGGTGGCGGCACCAGAAAGGACCCCAGACCAGCCGAAAGGCATGAAGCCACCCGCCCCGAGGACGTCCTCCGACAATGCAGGACTGGACAGACTGGAGACAGCGAGGAGGAAAGGACGCTCAGTGGAAAACGTCACGCAACGGATTTTGGCCGCACGCTTCCTGTAACCCACTTCAGACTGGAGTTGCTGGTGCTATTAAAGATTTCCTCAGGGTTCAAACTCCAGTTTTTCAGGTTTCCTTTGACAAAGCCCGAGATGATGACAAACACGAGCACAACCACGTTGACACTGGTGAAGACTTTATTGACCCAGGCTGACTCCTTCACTCCAAACGCAAGCAGGCCTGAGGGAAACAGGCTAATCGCGATCAGAACATCCAGCAGTTTCCTGAAAGCTCAAAGCTGAACTCTGTATCGAGTCTCACCTGTTAGGATTATTATGATGAAGACGGCAAATATGTCTGGATACTCCGCCAGGACTCCGGGAGCGTCCATCGTCATGTGTTGCCTGCAGAATTCCTCGATGTATTTGCCGATCATCTTGTCAAAGGTGGCGCTCCACGCCCGGGCCACGCTCGCCGTGCCTGAGCAAAGGCAGCTGTTTTTTGCCGACCAAACAGTCAATATCATCACTTGACATAAGCTTACCAATGACATAAGAGAGGATGAGGTTCCAGCCAGTGATGAAGGCCCACAGTTCTCCCACGGTCACGTAGGTGTAGAGGTAAGCTGAGCCCGTTTTGGGAACCCGGGCCCCAAATTCAGCGTAGCACAGACCCGCCAGGACCGAGGCCAGGGCGGCGATGAAGAAAGAGAGGACAATGGCGGGTCCAGACGTGTCCCTGGCCACGGCTCCGGCCAGCACGTACACGCCGGCGCCCAACGTGCTGCCGACGCCCAGAGCGACCAGATCGAACGTGTTGAGGCATCGGGAGAAGTGGGACTCTTCTGTGCTGCAGTCCATAACCTTCACTCTCAGGAGCCGCGACCCAATGTCCTTAAGTGTCGCCAGCATTTTGATCCGCATCTTAGCTCCCGACAGGAGAAACACGACAGCTAAGAACCCTGCGGACACGAAAGAGAACATTTACACATAATTCTCTTTTCTCATTTTGTGAAGTTTTTTAAATTTCATCAACCAGTCCCGATCACACAGAGGACATTTGTTCTCTTGTCAATGCCACAAACAAAAGTACATAAATGGCAAATTAAAAATAACTTACTGGAACAATAAATATGGCCTAATGCACATGAATTAATTATGTGCTTTTATTTCTACTTGTCATTTATTGTGAATATCTTATATTGTGGCAGAAGCCTCGTTAGTGTTCCTGAAAGCAGATGTTCACCAAAAAAAGCCACAAAAGACCACAAAAAAACCCCAACAACAATCATCAAACTCAAAATTGAGACCACAGCAAGGAATTGTACAAAAGTTGAAATCCTCTGACAGACTACTCACTTGGACACCAGAGGCTTCTGTCTCTCTTTTCTGGTTTAAACCCACTTTCCGCGCTGCTGTGGTGTCTCTGGAACAGTTTCCAGACTGGTTCATACGAACATAGAGAGGTCTTTACAAGTGCTGTTTACGCACGTGACAACAACGCCTCTCGGCACATAAACCATTCAGAACTCAGCTCACAAATAGAACAGTGACACCTGCCCTGACGCTGGGCAAAACACAACCCTTTTTAGGATCATTGCCTAAGGATGCAATAACTATTTAGCAATTAAACTTAGATGAGGAAGTCTGTCAAATCCAATCACGGTGTGAGTGTAAGAACTCATATAAACACAAAAGTGGGTCCACATAGATGTCCACAAAGACACAACCATCTGCATTCAGATGCCAAAAACCCTGTAAAGAGTTAAGAAGTAAGAAATGACCCCAACAGCGTCCATGTTCTTATTAAATCAAACAAAAGGTGAAGGAAAGAGGAGACGTTGATCGATATTTTTTTCAGGCAAATGTTGTGCAACACGGGGCGTTTGTCACATTGCAGGCCGGGCAAAAGGGTGAGAACAGCCAGGTGTTGGCAGCTTGCAACATAAGCGACAAGCAGCGATGGCGCTAAAAAAAGAGGGAGCGTGGGCAGGACAGGACCCAGCCCTCTTCTCAGCCAATCCTCGGCCTTGACACCTGCTGGTGACACAAAAGGGACATGTGCTTGTATTTGGAGCAGAGGTGTCACATGCTCGTTACTATCTGGCCTGATGTACATTCGCTCCTTCACGTGACATCAGCTGTGACATTGTTTACAGGTCCAGACGAGACCGGGCTCTCACAAGGATTCGCATAAAACCAAAACTTTTGGACTTGTACACTACATCTGCATGAAACTGAATAATTGGAAATGTTCCAGAGCAAAAGAGGAGATGCCTGCAGAACCACTTGTTTATCCAAGACTATCATACACAGACCTCTGATAAATTAAACAGCAGAAGGGAAGTTCAGGGACAAATGTGCCCCTGTGTGAACCTGCCTAACTCGCATTGCTGCGGGGATGGAACAAAGTGTCACGTGAAGATGATCATATTATACGCAGCTCACGGGCAAAACAAACAGTCCTGTCAGTGGGATGAAGACCTTGAAGGACCATGCTGACCTTGTAACCGGAACTCAACAGAGGGCAGCCACTTACTTGTACTCCACCTACTGGTCACAAACGGAATTGTTTCTTTTTCCCCAGCATTCTCAGGTTTCAGGAATCGTTGTGCAGAAAACCTAGTTTAATGTTTGACCATTAACTGCTAAAATTCGGCGAGGCATGTTTGTACACTGTTTTATATATCAGTGGTGCAGCAAACAATGTTACAGTCCCTAGGAGTTCCGAAGTCACAGTTACAGCACGTCACATTTTAGATCCGGGACCCTGTACATGGGTTTTATTGCATGTGTGACACCAAGTGCAGAATTACCACCACAATCTCTCTGATCTTTATACGTTGAGAAAAGGTTTCAGTCAAGGTGAACATGACAGTTGTCCCCATAAAGCCCCTCAGCTGGTGTCCCACCTGGCATGAACCTGCATACTTGGATAACCCGGGGGGTAATGATACCAGTTTACCACTGGATGTTCCTGTGAAGAATGAAGCTTTCATTGTTAAGGTGGAGAGGAAGCCTTAAACCCTCATCAGGCGTCATCAGTTATTTATTAGCCTTCTTCTTCTCCTTCATTAACTAATCTATTGTTCCATCAACATCAAACTAATTTTATCTACGAAACATGCATTTTAAAATGCAACAACTAGCCAATGATAAGGAAAAAAATGAAAATTGCGAAGGATCACCTGTACATAGAAAACACCTCCACAGCTGCAATAACTTCAAGCGCCTCCGTTCCTTAACATTTATCCCTGTTTTTAAGAATACACGCAAGTATTTAGGAACAAAAACACATATCTATCTGTAGTCACAGACACATTTCATCTGATTAGACTCAAAAACTAATTTAAAAAGGAAAGAAACAGAAGAAGGGGAAAACCTAATGACTGATTGCATCAGCCAGAGGGTTGATTTGATCCTCAGCCCATGTGTGACACAAGTATCGCTCCCACCAAGCTCTTCCTTTTTAAAAAAAAAAAAAAAATCGTTTACCTACTTTATGGAGACACCATTCAGCTGTTTATTTCAGTCAAGCTTAATCGGAATCAGTGAAGTCAGCTTCTGACAGATGGATTGTTAATAAACCGCGAATATTTGGCGACCTCCACGCCCACACTGCGATTACCACGCCCCTTCCATGGATGCTGTATTTACCAAATGCTACCGATAGATGTCAGTGTTGTAAAGTAATACAATCTTCTCGTTTTACCAACCTGATGATCTGTCAGCGGACCTCAGGTGGATTTGAAAAGATCAAATGTTTTTTTTGTAGTTTTTGTTTTTTTAATTTTTAATCATAAATATTTATGTCACTGCATTTAGCTACATGAAGATATCAAATCAATTCAAGAAGACCATGGATCGTGCTGCAAAGTAGATATACTCACACATGGGTAGTAATTACATTATTATTTAGAATGTACACTTTCCAAAAATTGTGCTAATAAATGACAAAATATAACATCCAGACACAATATTACACAAGAATGACTCATATAACCATGAAGATACAAAGGAAACTAGAGGACATGTTGCTGCAGGAGTGTTTACATTTTTTTGTTTTTCAGGTTTTGCTTTAACCACGCATTAACAAGAGCACACCAGGTCATTATGTAGTGTAGTGTGTACAGCATTCTCTTATAGTTATGACTAAGGATTGATCACCCTGGGGTCCAATTATGGATCCTTGATAAAAGGAAGTATGCATCTCCTGTGGGACTCAGAAGGGAGAAGGATGGTTGGAACCAATCGAGCTGGAGTTTTTTGCTTTTAGACACAAGTTGTGAATCACTTCTCATGGTCCTTCATGAATAAAATATAGAAGATTCGCTACAAATAAGAGCAGATGATCTTGTTCTTGTTCTCAGGGGCTCAGACAAATTTCATTCAAGCACAAATGGGCACTGAATAGACTAAAGATACCAGGAGACGGTATTACATGATCACTTACAAAAGAGAACGGGGGTCGTTTCGTGTCCCCGTTGCAAGTATTCTGCACAAAGACAAAAAGCTGGCACAACAATTGAGCTTTGACTGTCTCACAAGGGCTTCACAAAAGCAACGGGAGTTCAAACCAGTTAAATCAGGGGTGTGTGTGTGTGTGAGGGGGGGGGGATCAGCTGTGTGCCAAGTTAGGAAATTAAAATCCACACGTTACTCACGATCATCCCATCAACAGGAATCCAATACGAATACTAAGGCGCCCACACTTCCTCTGACAGAATTACTAGTGTTACTGGGATCTATATAGTCTGTTTGCCCGTTATTTGCCTTGCGGGGGTCCCAGCTGCATATGGGCAATCGCCTGCTCATGGCCGGGCCTTTTCTCAGCGTTCAGGAGTATTTTTTTCCCTGATCCTTCATTAGACATATTTCAGCATTTGCAGGGGGGGAAAAAAAGTTTTGTAAAGGATCAGACTGAGATATTCCCACCACTTTAAGGGCTAAAAAGTCCCCCAAACAGCTCTCACATATTAAAGATCCTCCAACTCTGGTTTCTGTGCTCGCTGGCTGCAGCCTCTGCTGATGGGAAATGTGTAACGGAGGAATAACCTTGGCTCTTATTGCACTTGACAGCCGGACTAAACCCATTTTCTGTAGGTAGCGCTGCCATCAGCATGCTGCGGGGTTGCTAAGGGTTACAGGATATTAGCAACATCCCGTAGAATCTAATCATTTTCACAAAGCACCGGATAAGCACCAGTTCTGATTCGGTTTCAAGCTACCAGAACCGTTCGTGTTTTCTACATCTGTGCGTTGTAAGTCATGAAAAAAGTGTTGTAATAAACCACCACATGACCTGGCTTTTCGCTCTGGAACCCGATTACCATCTTCGTTTCAGGAAAAACAACGTGATGTAAGCAGGCAACTCTGCAGAATCCTCAGAAGAGCACTGTTGCATGCATTTTGGATTAGAGCTCCAGAAGACTGACTGCAGCAGTCCCATCCTGACTTGTGAAGTCTCGTGGGTCAGACTCTGCACATATTCTCTTTGTGCATGCCGTGCCTCGTGTTCTGACTTCAACACCTGTCTTCAAAAGGATCTTCCCTCGAGGCACTTTCAGCTTTGCAGAAGCACAAAAAGACAAACTGTTCCAACACGGATTGAATGCCACGGGGTTAGCAGTGCAATCTCCTCACACTGGGGTTGCAATCATCAACATAAACACCTGTAACATTCAGAACGTGAGGCAACCGTTTTCTAACATTCAGCATGGATGCGCCTCAGAACGGCTTCGGTTCAGCCCGGCGAACTCCTGAGGCCACATTTTGCAGTGTGTTGCATTATGCTGCGCGTGGTTCCTGCTCTTTTGTCCACTCTACCAAGCGTCCGGCCCTGACTACATTATGAGTCAGCAGCCATCCTATGTGGCTGCGCATGAATATTATTAAATAACCGCTGGCTATCGGGGGGGGAGGAGGGATTTGTCTTCATTACATCGAGATTGAAACACCACAGGAACTATGCTCAGACATTAGCAAACAATTGAATCAGCACCTTTGCACGACAGCCAGCGTCGACTGCGACCTGGCCAATGCTAATGGGGCCGCAGCGGCGAGGAGCCTTCGTTTTCCACTTGCAGCCCACGAGACGCATGGGGTGAAAAGGAAGCAGCGCTCTGAGGAGACAGCTTTCATCCCTCTTACATCATGATGAAGAAACCACTGAGGTGGGTCATATTGGATTTACACTGCCTCAACACAGTTTCTCCATGAATATGCGGAGCCTTTTTCTACATGGTCATTAAAATTTAACCGTATATGACTTTTTTATTACTATCATATTATACCTTAATATTGAATAAAAGTCTTTCGTGACTTGGCTCATGATTTACTATATTTTGGAGCTTTTTTGTTGTTTCTGCGTGTGTGACTCTCAAAATAGAAAACCTCAAATTTCATTAAAAAAAAAAAGACATTGGTGGAGGAAAACTGGCGGCATAATTATTCTTGAAATAACCTCTCACTTGTTGTTTCTCATCAGAGCCACCAAATATTTGCATTAATATTCATATCAGCCTCTCATGAATTTTACAGACGCATCCGAGGCTACAGCATGAATGTAATATTTAACCAAAACTGCTCACAACTTTACAGGATGATGAAAGTCAGCCCGACAACACCCAACTCTCCGGAAGATAGGCTTGGGGTTTTTTTAGATTCTTTTTTGCATCAAGTACTCCGAGGCAGTTTATCATCATAATATGCTCGACAGGATGCTAAAGACACTACATTTCCATAAGAGGACGGCATCAGCAGTCACACGGCATATTTTCATTTTTCAGTTTCCTTGTGGGCCCGACAAGCTCTGATTTATTATCATTAATAATAAGGAGAGAAAGAGCTGCGTATCAGACATCATCTTTACTTTGGAGAACAAACGCAGACGATCCATTGTTGGCAGTGATAAAACGATAATGACGCTGGTTTGGATGAGGGATGATTAAACACTCCAGGTCCAAATGTATGCAGAGTGATCCTCGCTGTGCTGCGTGGAGAGGTGGAGGCATTTCTGAATCCTTTGGTGTTTCAAAAAAAAAAAAAAAATCCAGTATGTTCACCAGAGTTTGGAGTAAACAGAGAGATGGTCCTGAATATTAATGTTTGCGGGAGACGCAGATCAAACCCTGCCGTCTGCTCTAAAAGGCCCTTTAAATGGCTGAAATCGTGCACGGCTGCTTTACAGTAGGTGCAGATCCCAGGAGCAAATCAAAGCTTCTGGTTTTACCTGAGATACAAGAACTGGCTTCTGCTGCGCCCAGAAATGACTGGAAATTATCATAGGGGGGCGCGTTTTAGAGAGGAACCGATCCATGCACGCAGAAAAAGGATGAAGAAGACCAACAACATCTCACACGGAGAAAAAGTGAAGAGGCGTGTGCGTGAAAGCTTATTTTAATGATGTTTTGCCCAACGGAGATGAAGTCACAGAACCTGACAGTGATGTTCACACACACTCCCGCAGGAATGACGGAACCTTACGACAATGCCCATAAATCAGTGTTAGGTGGAAGCCAAACGGTGCAACTGGCAAAGTACCGTGGTGGGAAAATATGGATACTTTTAAAGCGATTACAGACAAAACAAAACAGCGGGCGAAATTAGCATTATGTAGCCCAGCGTGAATGTAAATTAGGTGATTTTTTTTTTTTAATCACTAATTGTAGATTACCGAGTTAATAAATGGCCATGAATAACCACGGAAATGATCCCAGTAGCTGCAACAATTGAAACAACAATACACAACGGTTTAACACAGCCATTAAACGCGTGATTCAAAATACAGCTTTATTGCTGTGTGCAAAAATCACAGCATGTTTGTATTGGTTATGTCCCACAGTGCAAAATTAAAGAAGATGAGTCAGTAGTGCATAAAGGCCTCCCTGGCTGTCTAACACTGGAGATACACTTCAACATTATGTCTATTTGGGTACCAAATGTTGAGCCGTTTCAAACATTCGGACCATTTGATGATCGCCTGCCTCTCCCCCGGGCTCTCTTGATGTTGCAATGGCCGCACGGCACCAATTAAATATTTTTGACACACAATTCTGCCGCCGTCACGCGGCTGCCGGACAGATTTGGGTGAAATCAGCGGGGCTGTAAGTTGAAGCATCAAGCTGCGAGTGAGGCTGGACACTTCCCAAATGGTGCAATCTGGAGTAAATGGTTACAGATGGTATTTGAAAGCTCAAAAGGACGTTTTCCCATTTAGGAGGAGGGAAAAAAACAACAACTCAAAAACAAAAAGTGGGGTTGGGTGGCGAGCAAGGTTGACACTTAAAGATGAAGGTGAGTAACAGTCGGTCTGAGGTTGGTATCCGTTCTCAGCGCTGCTCTCTCTGGGGACAATCACCCTCTAATAACAGTAATCTATCTCCTCGTTGGCCAGGACAATGGCTGTTCTGCAGGGGATGTAGACCTGAGAGACAAAGAAAGACAACGGGGGGGAAGAGAGTAGAGAGAAAAATTAGATGACAATTGGAGATTAATGACGCTAAAGAAATCACAGTGCTCGACTTCATCAGCTTTCTGCTTCGGGAGAACTCTTTTGAGAGTGACTTGGCTTGGACTGCTTTCCACGATCAATGTCAGCGCGACGAAATAAAGAGGAGAGGGAAGGGACAGACGTGGATGCCGGGGAACGCCGGCGAGAGCTGCACCTCCAGGAATATTCAGATCCGGGCAGGAAAGTCCGTATTCAGCACCGGAGCCGGGGGGGAAGGGGAGGAGGCCGCTCAGGTTTCCAGTAGAGCCAGCGGTGCAGATGCATTTAAAGACCTCTTGGTGCCACTGCACAGAGCAAATGCTTCCGGTTGGGGGACAGATGCTGTGTTTTTTCCATTTCTGACTATGGGGGATATAATCCCAGCGCAGCCCGGCGAAACCCTCTGAAGTGAATACCCTAATTTAAGATTACATCCAATTAAAGCCTGCAAATTCAAGGAAATATATGGATATGGCTATCATAAACACTTGACTTTCAATTCTAAACCCCCTAATTAATCCGCTAGCTGTGTTTCATCAGCTTTATATACTAGTGTCACATCAGCTGTGAAGGTGTGGGGAAAAGAACAGCACAGCTTTTCCATATATTCAGAATAAAGAAAACATCATTTCTAATTCTGCAGCTAATAAAGTCTTTAATCAATCCTTTTGATATTCACAGTGTCGTTTAGGGGCAAGGAGCCACCGTGCGCCCCATTAGTCACTTCAAGATTAGGCCCAAGGAAAAGCCAGGCCGACATAAATGATGCCCCAGTAGAAAAGTGAAAGAGAGAACGGAGCTGTAAACAATTCAATCACCCCTGAACTCTTTAAGCTCCCCCATAGCATCAGTGCATCTCAGCTCACAGCGGCTGGGTTTCTTTGGCAACAGTTTGTCGCCGAGGGAGTCCAGCAGCCCGGTGATATAACACAGACACCGACATTGGTGACTAATTAAACAGTCACAGTGGGAGAGCTTCCATGCAGCAGCGTAGCAGAGAGGAGAGGAGAGGAGACGTCGGGAAAGAAACACCACGGCGCCCGTTTAGAGAGAAGCTGCGACTGCATCCAGCCTGGAACAACCTTTTATTTCCAGCAAAGTGACAGCGAAAGCTAATGATTCTAAATAACGGAGCACACAATTGTGTGCAGCAGCGTCGTGCAGCCTCAACAAGCCACCCCCTTTGGTTTGGGAGGTGCTTTAAACCGCGGCCTCCACCGTCTCGGTCGCATCCGTGTCCCTAGAACACAGCCCGCTTTTGGGACCAGTACTGTAGAGACGCAGAATCGGTGTCAAAGGTGTCAGAGGCGGCAATTTGTTTTAATTTTTATCATTAGAATCTTTTTAACCAGGACAAAAGCAGAAGTTAGGGCCAGGCTGCCTTAACTCCTTTGTTTTTTTTTATAGAAAACTTTTTTGTCTTAAGAATGGTCTTGTATTACCCTCACTCTCCAGTGAGTAGTTTGGATTTTCTACTCTCTCCCATTCAGCCTTCAGGCTAATTCTCCATCTGATCAGTGCTCAAATGCGCTGATGAAGAATTCATGAGCTGCTTCACAGGAATACATCATCCACCAGATTTCTGTCTCCTGACCCGAACGAGCGGCGAGGGCAAATCCCGACTATCCGTGCACTTAAAGTCTATACGTGTCCCTTCGGCTCCATTACTCACTTCACAAGGATCATCTCCTTTTAAGCTCTTCAGCACACGCAGGTTAGACTCTACCAGACTGGGTATAAAGACAAAATAAACCGGGCAGGTAAATTTCCCTCAAGTGCTGATTTTAATTATGATTAGCTTAACTCTGAAGCACCGCCAGAGTAAAAGTGCCAATTTCAAACATATTTCACTCGGCGAAAGGAGGAAAGGCACAGTCAGACGGCATTAAATATTTAAATCTTATTGTGTGTGTGTTTTTTTGAACTTTGAGTGCATCTGTAATTGGCAAAGTAAATCAAGTACAAACTTTACAGCTGAATAAGACATGAACAAACCTTTGACCTAAATTTAAAGTTTAGTTTTGTCATTTGGATGTGTTAAGTGTCATGTACTATAATAATGAATACAAATAATAAAGAATCGGGCACATGCAGTGGCCAAAATACTGATACTGTCCTTGGACACTGGAGATGATGTCACCGGTTAGTCTGCTGTGATAAGACGCTGCTGTGCAGAGGATTATGGGAATTAGTCCAGCTTTCCCCCAAAAAACCCCAAAAACCCCGAAGTCTTATTCAGAGCCAGGAAAACCCTAGAATACCTTTAGAAAAATGGCATGTGCTGATTTTTGAGTCCAACAACAGGACTTTGTATCAACCATTCTGATTAAAATGTGCATCTGGTTCATCTACCTACTTCCTGCCAACTTTGCCTTCCTACTATGTTTAGGACAAACTGTCAAACGAGGCACTTTGATGCCACAGGCTGCCTTAGCACGCGGCTTCTGAAGCTGCTAATTAGTGTCACTTGTTCTTTCCATTATGTTTCTGACACCACAGCACTCAAACTCAAGTGTGCAAATAGTTTCTCTTTCAGAAATTGTAGGTTATCTTTGTGTCTTTGCAAAGCGACTAAACTATAGTTGTGTCATGCTTTAATGCTTTGCATGGATTCTCATGAAATGCCCCATTTGGAATGCAAATTTGTGGGCTCAAATTCAAGCCTGCCACATATTTTATTGGAATAAAAACATCTTTCACTTTCTGTAATACATCGGGACACTCACACAGCTCATTTATCTCGGGCTCATGTCGTCTTTGGTAACAGATTAGTTTTTAAACTTCTCAGAAAAGAAAGTTACGGCAGAATCTAATGCAATGGAAGCGGGTTTAAAAGGGCGTGTAAAGCACACTGCATGAACTGCAAAGTCAGAAACTTCAAACTTTTCCACGGGTCTTTTCTGACAGTCTCACCTGTCGCTTATTTGATTTCGCAGAGAAAAGGATCTGCAAATGTTGGTTGTCATGTCATGAAGCAAAACAAGATCAATCAAATCTGCAAATGCTGCCAAGAGATACTCAAGACTCTATTGGCTTTATCTAATTAGGTGCATTCTCAGTCTTATTGATTCACTCACGGTGGATATGAGAGCTTATTATTGCCCAGTAATAAGGAAGCTGGTGAACTGATGAACCCAATAAACAGGAGGAGTTTCATGCAGAATGTCAACAGTTGTTGACTCAAATGAATATTTAAGTTTTCCTTGTTTTTCCTCGCCACCGTCTCGCCAGGACTCATCTCCCATCGGCCGTTGCGCTTTTGTGTAGGGTAAATATTTCTGGGCCATCCTTCACCTCCTCACACAAAAGGGACAGGCGGGGAGGGGGGGGGGGGTGCACCTTTCTGCCACTGCGCAATCACTACGATAAAAAGGAAGATGGGGCCTGAACAGAAGGGAGCACCCCCCCCCCCCCCCCCCTTCGCTGTCAGCTCAATTCCTCTCACCCCCTTTCATTCCCCATTAATCCGTGATGGTGCCAACATTAGCAGATGACTTGTTAACTAAACTTCATATTTTGGCTAGGAGGGTGTTGGCGAAGCGGCGGCGTTTGAATTAATAAGAGTTTGAAAAGATTTAAGAGAATGTGGAATTTGAGTCATTAAGTGATGAAATCCCAGGCTAATATGATGGAAGCGCACTCTCTGGAGGGAAGAGGAAGGCGCTTTTTAACCGAGGTGGGGGGAAAAATGAGAAAAAATGATGAGGTTGATGCTCCAAATATCAGTTGGAGCTTTTGCCAGACATCACTTTGCGCCATAAATGCACGCCGTCTATCTCCTAAAACAGGCACGTGCTCCTGAAGGTGAAAAACCAGCTCATCCACTGATGCCATTGTATTGACTGGAGAACTACGTTGCTGAAAAAGAAGTTGGCAGCGAAAAAGATTTACTGGTGTTAAAGCTGAAGCTGGACCGTTCGGGGAATCATCGTCGATTCTCATCAAGTCTTTCCTGATATTGTTTGTAAAGATCTTATTTTCTTTCATACCCAAGGGTGGGGGGGGGAACTCCTGGAGCACCTTTTAAAATGCAGTTCGGTATTTCTTTATTTCAAGGACCATCCCAGTTCAAGTCATTAGCCCAAAGCAGCCTCCATAATCGAGGCCCGGCGGCCCACTCTGTCAGGTATATTCCCCCATTATGAGTTTGTGTGGCGTTCACATGAAAAGGCGAGCGATAAGAGCATGAATAATGCACGTTGTTTCCCCAGATGTTTTTTTTTTTAAAGAAAGATGTACGTTTAAATAACTGCAGGATAAGTGTGAGCCTTGGCAGAGCAAAGGAAAACAGATCATGTTTATTTAAAAAGTTAGACCTTCAACAAAATCAAATATAGTGAAGAAAGGCAGCGAAGCCCAAGAAGACGGACAGAATGCCTTTGCTGAATGGTGATTAAAAGCTAATTATATTCATGAGCATGATAATTAATTAGAAAGCAATGCTTAATCTGGGGTCCAAACCAAGGGGAGAGCTGCTTTCTGCCCAAAGAGGCACAATCCCATTTAAATTAACACTTAAATCCCTTTCAAGCCTCTTTCTGTGATGTTTAGGCAAGTATAGACGCGGCGGATCACAACTACATCATGTTCATCGAGCTCATTGTATTAAAAAGAAATGTTTGCAGTTCTGCAGCCGTGATCTGTTCACGGAAACAGCAGCAGATTGTGCACGAGTTCATATGACTGCAGGCAAATTTGGACACAACAGAGAAATATTTAATCCAAACTTTTAAACCTTCTTCTTCTTTTTTTTCCATCTCCCAAAACATTTCTGAATCCATCTCATCACCACCCACGTGCGCGTTGGATGTTTTTTTCCCAGCCACGAGCGGCTCCTCGGCGCCGCACAGCGGGACAATTTCGCCTGTCGACACTCAAACATCATTTAATATGCATGATGACATTTTTGAGATTATTTAATTCAGCGACTTTGTCGGTGTGAATGTGTAATCGGGCTGGAAGCTGGAGGTAAAGTGGAGGAGGACGGGGAAGGAGAATGGGCGCACGAGAACAGACTTGACAATAAATACACGGCACCCAAAAATGAAGAGCACTTCACATTTGGGATGCAGCTAAATTAAACTCAGCAAAACAAGAAAAGAAGGACATATTTACCTGCACGGAGTTTGGGCGCCCGTTGAAAGCTTTGGGTTCTGTGAAGAACTCCGTATTGTGGTCCAGCCGCCCGTGACCCCCATACCGAGCATCATCTGAATCCAGCTTGATTTTGTATCTGATCAAAATTGAAGTTAGGGTACAAAAAAACCTCAAAAACGGTGGGAAAGTAGATTATGAGATATAAGACATGAGAAGCACAAGGAAGGGGGAGGTGGGGGGGCGTTATCACTGATGCTTTTTGTATGCAGACACGGTTTAGCCGGAGCTGGTTTATATTCATTGAAATCCTCGCATCCATCAAAATTCAGCTCACCTTCAGAGAGCTTCAAAGTGACAGTGTGGAGTCCGACCAGACTAAGAGGATCCTGCCTAAAGTGAACATGAATGTAAGAGTGATTTAATTATGGCTCAACTAACCAGCCTATTCACCGCCTAAATTAACTAAAAGACAGACAAATACAACGGCCGTTCAAACGGACCGCCAGGATGAAGAATCTTCCTGAAAATATAACATGAAGTATGGAAATCGATGATTTGCTGTTGTGCAGCTGGACCGATTAGGTGAATTATGGCCTATATATTTTTTTAAAAAACCCAAAAAACTGGACAATAACTATGACGTAAAGGTAAAACGAATTCCATCGCTGAGAATTTAAAGATTACACACGTCTTTTTAAGTGAATTCCCCGCTTTCGCTCTGGCCTAAATGAGCTCCTTCACAATGTAAATACGGCCGCCATAAATATCGGAGCTGTATGTCGTTCACTCGTGTCTCTCAGGGAAGGAAGCTGGATGCAGCAGCAGCGTCATAACAACCACCAGGAGAGAGGAACAGACATGCAAACAGCTCCTAATTGGCTGGCTGAATAATCACCTTATCTTCCCACTGGCAACACTGCGGAGATTGAGTGTGATCCTCCAACAGTGTCTCACTCTGCCCCACAGCTGGGAAAATTACGCTTTAGCTGCTTGCTTGTCTGCTTTGATAGCGATGATTAAAAACAAGTGCTGCTCCGTGCATTGTCTCTGCTCCTCTGCACTTCCTCCCCTCTAACAGGGCCTTTCTGCTGTTCCATTGATGAGGCAAACTCATTTCGTAATGGCGGCTTGGTAAATAAATAAATACACGCTTTTCTACAAAGCGATTTCCTTGCTGGCTTATGCGAAAACATAACATTAAAGTCGTCGGATGCGGAACTCTGCAATTTTGAGCTCGGAGTTTGCACCGATTTCCCGCAATCTGCCTGCGGGGGCCTGTGTGCCCCTAAGCTTTCGCTGAAAGTAAGAACTAGCACAAATGACTAGTTGGAAGGGTTGAGTGATCTCATCTTTGCTAATGGCTTCAAACGGCCGCAACCACAACTCACGGTTCAGCTGTAAAGTATTATAATCGATACTGCCTGTGGGAAAAAACGAGGGAGGGGGGGCAATTTAAGAACACAATCAATTCTGCCCAATGAAGTCAAAGGCAATGAGAAACTGTGAAGATTGGTGATTAGACCCATTGATGACCTGAAAACAATCTGGCCATGCCTGTGATTGTGCACCAGGCTACACTCAGTTCCTCCATCAGCTTGTCGTTTTCTTCGACCTTTATGGGAGTAATAGCCGTCTGGATTGGGCGTGTGGAGAACGTGGCGTCGCCTTACACGGCAATCTAAATACTGTCATCACGCCTTTCCACAGACGAAGTGACTCGGACTTCTGTCCGGCGCAGAATGCGTGAAACTGGATGGAACCCGTTTTAGTTTCAGCTGGATTAAAAAAAACAACATGTGATTTATTAGAATAATAACCAGCCCTGCAGCCAAAACTGGGCAAAATGCCCCATAAGGGGCTCAGCTGCCTGCCAGGTTAATTAAACCTCAGGATTGATGAGGAAGCCTATTTTCATATATTTCAACTTGCTTTCTAAAACAAATAATACCATGAACACTGTGTTAGCTGTCTGTGGCTAAGTGCGTCTCTTAACACTTGTTTGTTTGTGGGTTGTAACAGCACTCGCTGGTGAATGATTCCACGCGTCTGAATGAAGGATGAACTGACGGCAACTGAGTGTAAATCAGATCTGTCCTAACAGGTAGAGCTTTGAGGATGGGAGCCCCCCCGAGATATCGCCAGACCAACGCAAGTCCAACACAAGAAGAAGGCGGCATCCACCCGAAGTGGAGGGAGAGAGAGAGCGAGAGACAAAGACAGAGAGAGAGAGAGACTCTTACAGAGCTGTGAAGGGCATGTTAAGATATTCATCTTGTGATATTTGTTCATTTATTCTGGCACCTTCTAGTCAGGCCTGGCTCATTTTAGCAACCCAACAATCTTTAAAAACTTTAAATGATTTACTCACACCAGACTGGACCTCTTTACTTACTTGACATTAAGAGCACAGCTTGCTCATTACGCTTAATCACTAGAGAAAGCTGGTCACGATGATCACTGTGCGTGTGCGTGCGTGTGACCTCTGACCCTCAGACAGCAGGAAAGTGTGTATGACAGATAAGTAAAGTGAAAAAGCCTTTTTGGATTCTTCGGGCCTGTCTTGTTTACCTCCTCTGCCTCTGAGTGGCACTTTCATCTGTCTTCCTCTCTAATTGGATCCTGTGCACACATTCCCATCGGAAGATCTGCATCTCCTCGCACATGCACCACATTTACCTTCCTCGCACATGCACCACATTTACCTTCCTCGCACATGCACCACATTTGCCTTTATGTGTTTACTGCCTCTGTATAATAACAGCGAGAGCTTCGCCCTCACATGTATTTGCATTTTTCCCCTCCACTCACATTAAGTCTTAGGCCTCTCTTGAAACATCAAAAGGAGTCCGGGATGGAAAACATGTGCTTCCATCTAAATAAGGCCCTCAAATTCGATGTTACAGACACTGGATCGAGGCAATTATTTTCACACCCAAATGCTTTCAGTTATCATATAATAAAGACATGAGGCTTATTTCCATGTGTTTTATTTCTAGTTTATTAAACCTGGCTATTTTTCTATTTTGCTCATTATATTTAATATCACTTTGATTCTACTCTTAATTATTTATCCACAAAAATATACCACGCTAATCAGGAAGTCCGTAATTGCACTTGCAAACCAAACATTACCGCAACAATGTATAATTAATTTATAATTCAATTACCAGGCAAAAATGCAATGCCCATTTTCACTTGATGAGACATTTACCACGTCCCCTCGCAAAGCAATAAAATAAATAAATAATTCATTAACTTTCCTCAAAATAAGATAGCTTAAGTGTAACTCGTAAGACGCAGCCATTTATCCACTCGACGTGGAAGAAGAGAAGAGCAACGGCGGCCGTTTACTGATTATTCCAATTGAATCGTCACCGTTCTCCAGTAGGATTTCGCATTGCGATCCAAGTCACAAATAATAATTAAACGAAGAAAAAATTCCACAGCTTCCCTCCAAGCAAACCGTCAGCGTTAATGTCAGCTGGCTTCATGAGAGAATGATGCCCATTTTAATAAATACAAATCTGTCAGCTTTCTGCCCCTTCCACATCCCTGATCATTAAGCTTGCTGTAATTACAACTGTGGGACTCATTAAATATCTCTGCGCAGCTCACTGGGAAAACAGGCAGCCAATGCTGCTAAAGGGAGCTCTCTCTGAATCACTGGGCTCTGCTATTGTTTCTCTAATAGCTTCACAACACCACTCGTAACTCTCCCAACTCCGCCGGCTTGAGTTGCGTCACAAGTCTCGGCCCGTGGAAATCATTGCCATTGAAATGTTTGAGCCTTTGCACATCACGATGTGTTTAAGCAGGTCTGACACGGTTAAGATGCTCCGAAGTCTTTGCGTCCTCTTTCTTCTTTCATCGGTGGATTCATTTTAAGCCGTGCGCAGCTTTTTCACGTGCACGTCAGTTATGCCGAGGTTAAAAAAAGACAAAAGAAACAAAAGAGTGACGCCGCACTGCCAAATGTAGCTGCACGGAAAGCGACTAAACATTTCATCTTAGTCTTGAGGTAAAGAGGAGTCAGCACCTCGGAGCTCGGAAGTAACACGCCAAGAACAACTGCTGTGACAGGCACATTCACGGGGGGGGGGTCTCAGCTCATGGGTCTGCAGGACTTATCACAGATTGAAATTACTGTGTCCTGAAAACAACTATTGTAAGCGCCGAGATCCAAGATGAGACCTTCAAGGATACTTTCCTGGAGCTTCTACAGCAACCCTGTAGTCCTGGAAGCTCTTGGTGGGGTGGAAGTTGAAGATGAAGAGCACGTTGGCCCGGTCAAACACAATGACCTTGTCCTCTTCGTGCTTGGCGCTGATAAAAGCCTAGAGGACAAAAGGAAAGAGAAGCACACGCAGTTCGTCATGAATAGTCATGCTCTTTATCTGCAGACCTTAAATAGACCACAGTGCACTGCGGCAGGGACATGTGCAGCCTCAGACAGGCTGCAGCAGGTTTCAGGTTCTCTCATCGACACAAAAGCAGCAGGCCCGGCTAGCTCCGTGCGCACGCTGTCAGGTTTAGACATGCGGAGCGAGCTACTGTTAACGTGTCATTAGCAGAGATAATCAATGTCACCCAACCTCCCTATTTTTAGCAGCTCCCTCCCCCGCCCCAAGCCGATTTCAGGGCAGCATATTCACGGCTGAATGAGAAGATAAACACTCCTGCGACTGGACTGGCGGAGACGGCAAAGGTCAAGGAAGCCAGTCGGTGAGTGGCGGCCCACAGTCTCAACAAGTCAATTTCTAGATCAGAAGCCTGCAAATTTAGAGTATAGCCAAGCTCCATCAACTGGCTGTAATTGCTTGAGCATTAGAGGGGAAAAAAAGCCCCAAACTAGCGATTCACCTTTGGATGTGATCCGCATTGACGAGCCCGGGCAAAACAAATGCATTCAGATTTCTAATCACGTTTGCTATCATATTCAACGTCTCTTTCTATTTGCCAGAAATCCACATGCCAAAAAAGGATGTTCATATTTGAAGCATATGCATGCCCGATGTGGAGGCAACATCTCACAGCAGAGACGGTTTTTCTTACCGCCTGCAGCACTGTTTCAACTTGGAACTATTTCCTGTGAAACAGCCAAACTAAGAGTTTCAAAACTTGCTCCGTTTTGTGACCCCGACACCCTGAATGAAAATATTTTCCTTCAAACCACTTTCTTTTGAAAATAGTTGTCATATTTCTCCAAACCGCATTGTCTCCATTTGCCTTTCCTCACCCCCTTGGTCGTGACTCCAGATCAAACATTTCATGTTTCTCTGAAGGTGGGAGATAATAAAAAACATTCGTTTATGCTTTAATTTTCATCTATAATGAGAGAAAGCCACATGACCCCCGATAACATCTGGCTACCTCATTACTGAAATATTAAGCTTTATCTAAAGTGTTACAGATAAAATGAAATTAAACTTTAAATTCAAAAATTCTGGCAAAAACACAGAGAAAATGACATCATAGCCGTCTGTCTCATTCCGTCCTAACAGGAGCTTTACTTCACATCCAGCTTGATACTTTACATGCACAAGTTTAATTTAGCAAAGAATTAATTATTCCACTTTTAATTTTAATTTAATTCAGGCACGCCTGGGACCACCTAACAGAAACATGCTTTTATTTGAACTTCAAACCTACCACAGAGGCACTCTGACTTACTTCTCCAAGCCATGACTATCAGCACAACCAAAGGTTTAGAATAGCATATGCTGATGAGGTGTCCAATTCTGTCTCGTGTTGCACGTCCTGTGTCAACGCTACACTCAGGATGATCCGCGTTTTCAAGAAATCAGACCAGTACAGGACAAATACTGAAATTCTGACTTTGTTAAGACTGAGAAACATCAGATTCATGCTCATCAACCCAGCATTCTTACAGTTTTAATAGAAAAAAATGCATGTTAACTCTTATTTTAGCTGATTAGGACAGGTTGCAAAGGGACAATATGGACAACAAAGCAGTGTCCATACATCAGGACTGATGTATGAGTATCACAAGACAAAATACCACCAATCTCTTTTTCTGAGTGAAACCAATGAAGAATAAATCTGCACGCACTGTCTGAAACTCTGTAAATTTAGCCATGATATTAATTGGGACGCAGAGACGCAGAGGGACATCTGAAGCCTTGTTTTTACATGTGAAGAGAGAATGAGAGTCAGCTTTAGCTCAGTGATGTCAACATATGGGCACCAAGAGTGAAAATGTGACCTATAACATGTTAATATGGGGTTTTTCCTGCACATTTATGTGACTGTGACAGTCAGCCACGGCGAGCAAGTGCCGTCCTCACCGGTGGAGCGGCCAGCCAGCCGTACTTGTCTTCGGTGCGGTTCATGTCCCGGTCAAAGGAGTAGAGCTGGTGGTAACGGAGGTGGTCCGTCTCCACAAGGTTAAACTGTCTCCGGGCGTAGTGGTAACTCTGATTGTTCCCCTTTCTAGGGAAATCCAACCACTCAGGGTGTCCAAACTCATTCCCTGCGACATAAAGAAATAAAGCATCAACATCGTCCATTTTAGTACATTTCTCAGGTTTTGTGCAATTCAAAAACAAGGCAGGAATCAAAAGGAAAAGCTTTGATAACCCCAGACAGGGTGAACAATTTCTAATCTGAGACTGACCCAGACTTATTATTTGGGTTTTTTTTAATGACGGTACAGCAACCTTCCTTTTTGGCAAGTCTGAAATAAAATTGAAAAGTAAAGTAAAAACACATCCTTGAATTTTCACTTTAAAAAAAACCCAAATCCTCCCTCTTCTGTTGAATCAACAGAAAAGCCTGATCGGTTTTAAGCAAACGCTTCATTCTGTTCCATGACCCGGGTCTAAAACAGAAACACAACTGCAGAAAAGGAGAAACAATGGCGCCGTTAATTCTAAGCTGTCAAACCAGGAGCTGAGATAATGAATCTGTCACCAGATGTCAAGACAACATCATACAACAACAGCCGGGATAATTGAATTCCCAGCGGAGGAAGAAGCACAGTGACTGCAGAAAGTTGCGTGGCAACACAACGCAGGCTAGTTGTTTATCTGGTGTTAAGAGCTGCGCCTTCAATCATGCAGCGATGGGACGAAGTGAAGCCGACAGGAACTGACAGAAGATTCTAATGGAGTGCATCATGTGGGTGTTAAATATGAGGCAAACAACAGGACGGGTAGCGCCAACAGAAGCGGACCCATGCAGGAAGCCAGCCGCCCTTTTAAATAAGCAGGTTCGCGTGGCCTAACAGTCTGCAGCATGAAAAATACGCCGGGAATTCTCCCACTCGGCCTGGTAACGCAGCTGCGGCGGGCGCCGCCATTGCCGACGCGTGACATCAGCGACGCGGCTCCAGACAAGCCGTTAGTGGGAGGTTCTGCAATTAACGTGGCCCTCAAAGGCCGTGCTGGAAATTGAAAAGACAGCCGATCCTGAGGCTCTTCCATGCCCACCTGTTGGCTGCGCAGGAACCGCCATTTCTTTCCAGAAAGCGCGCCGCGTCACCGCAACAGGGTGCAACATCCCCGTTGCAGCATTAATGCCTGGCAAAAGGCCTCGGGTCACACAGTCGCTGTGCATTCACGCACACTCGTGTTATGACAGGGAGACGTCTTCCCTCCCAGATTTTGACAGATAAAGAACTTTTCCAGTATAAATGTGTGTTTTTTTTTCCATCATCCCTGCTAAAATCACATTTGTGATCTAACTTTTTAAAAAGAACTTGGGGAGCCACTTTTTATTTTCAAATCTTGCGTGTCAGTGAACACCCTCAATAGCTCAAGATTTTGTTCGTGAGTCGTGTCCTCGGTTGGGCTAAATTTGTCCTAACAGCAAAGCCCAGCGCTGAGCATCACCTCCCATTTCTAGGAGTCAGTGAGGTGAGCACTGTAGATTTTGTGAGACTTTCCCAGTTCTATAATCATTAACAGTAAGTTTCAACCTTTTCGCCCTTTTAGAGGGCACCTCCATGTCATCTCCCCGGCAACAGAGAGAGTCTACGAGCGTAGAAGTCTTTTGGGTAAGGTTCCTATAGGTTGCTGGCAAATGATCAACTTTTCCAAGGCTGCTACAGCCGCTGTGGGCTGCGACCTCGTCTGGCTGCGGGTCAGGAGCTGATGGGCCTGGCAAACTTGTCTGCCCTCAAAAATAGTGAGTGTGAGAAGAGCGACGCCGAACGGGGGGTCCGGAGGACTAGAGTCTGTTAGTGTCTCCAACTGGTCTTTCAGTTCAACATCCACAGGGACAATTATTGTGTGTGTGTGTGTGTTTGTGTGTGTGTCTGTGTGTGTGTGATGGTCTGAATGACTTCGGGAAATGGGCCATCTAAACACAGAGCAATGTGAAAATAAACTATAGGCCAAAAAATGGATGTAAATGTAGAAAACTTGTAAATTTGTGTTGCGATCGGTTCTTTTCATTGATTTTGCTTGATCAGAAAAGGGGTTGGATATGGATGAAAAGCTAATTTGAACTTATTCTCAATGAGACCCCGGCCTAAAGAAAGCTATATGGAATACAGGGTCATCTGAGGTCGACACATATGGCGAGAAAGTCGACTGTCAGGATGAAAAAACCCCAAAGATGACCCAGTAATGATAGCTACTGTAAATTCTGAAAACTTTTTCATCGTCGTCAGTTTATTGAAGGTGTATAATAAAGGCAAATTCCCATAACCTCTGACTGGCAGGGTGAGATCAGGTCATATGGTTTTCAACACACGCGCGTGTCTCAGGCCCCTGACTGCAGTAGAATCCTGACTAAAGCAAGAGTTTATACAGACACACCGGCTGAAGCACTTTTTTGGCTTTGGGAAAGGTTCTCTCTTTAGTCCCCGGGGGACTTTCAGAGAATCAGAATCAGGAAATTCTCACTTGTCTGTTCATGCGCAATGCACAGAGCAGGAGAACGTTGGCATCAGAGGTGGGAGCGTCTTCCGCAGTGGAAGAAGAAGTGCTGTGGGTGTGTGTGTGTGGGTCTGTGGGTGTGGGTGTGGGTGGGTGTGTGGGTGGGTGTGTGTGTGGGTCTGTGGGTGTGTGTGTGGGTGTGTGTGTGGGTGGGTGTGTGTACTCTCCATGACAGCGAGGTGCCCTGATAAATGCTTCACATCGTTTCATTAAAAGTGCAAACACACAACTCACTTTTTCCTACTTTTACTTTCAGGGTTTAAATGTTTTTTGATACCGATGAGGGGAGATGACTGATTTCCTGTACAGATTGATTTAGAGGACCCGTGGAAGCCTTTTACTCATTTCTTTCCCATATCAGCATTAAGGAAACACATTGGACACACCTCCATTAGGTAATCACTTCCCTGTCCCCGGTGATAACACAGCAATGTTCCTCCCATATGCCTGCATTAATCACCATTTTAATAACCTCCCTGCGCCTCCACACAGCTGAAATAAACCTGATAGCACTTCTGTTCAAAGATGAAATATTGTATGGTCCACTCTCAAAACAATGTACCAATGAATAAAATTTGTCTTTTAATATAGTTGAGTCACTGTTACCCGAGATAACTAATACAAATGCCAGGATGTTTGATTATGTTTTGAGGTTTTTTTTTAAAATGTGAAAATGCATTAATAAAGGACTATTCCTTTTTGCTAAAGAAGTGGTCGGGGGCAGCGACGAGTCTCCTTAACATCTGACCTGGCAGCTCAGGCTGGTACGACACAATGGAGTCCGGTGCCATTCACTTTGGAGCTTTTATTAGCTTTAGAACTAAGGAGCAGTTTAACAATACATGTTGCAGGTTTTGTGTGTGTGTGTGTGTGTGGGTGGGGGGGGGGGGGGGGGTGTAGCAGTGATTTCCTAGACACACTACCCTTGGGGATGCATGAAAATGATCTAACTCTTTACAGATGAGACCGTTAGCCAAATTACTAAAGTTAAAAACTCAACCCCTTCCCTGAGCACCCCGAGGAAGCCCCTCTGTGTCTTAGAGAAAGTGTCATCGGTGCAGGCAGAAACGCAAACCACAGAAACTCTGCAGCCGTGACAGAAGGTAGCAGAGGGGTTGTGGAACGCTCAGATTGCCTGTGGCTGTAATAAAGCTGCGATTAGTGGAGAAAACCAGTGGTTACAGCCGACAGCTTTTCAGCCGGCGTGTCCCATGACGCAGCGACGCAGCCCTACATCAGATAAGGTCCAGACAGGGACACAGTCCTGCCAGTAATTAGCAGCACAAAAAAGGAGCCGAGAGTCAAGCAGCTGTCTGCGGAGGGACCTGTGGAGAAGAGCAGTCAATAAAAGAATCAGGAGATACGGGAACACCGGAGGGACAGAACCTTTGAACTGCAGGGTGGAAAAAGAGCTGCAAATGTGTTGCTTCTTTCTAAATGCCATCTTTGAATTGAACTTTTGAATTTAACTAAGCTCATGGCTGCAACAGAGCAGACATACGAAGGGATGATACAGACTGAAGGACGCTCCCCTACATGACTGCAGTGTCTTAAAGACTTGATGAGATGAAAAGTAAGCCAACGAGCAACAGCCCCAAAAGTTACAGATTCTACGAAACAACACAAAACCGCTGTGCTAGCGTAGCTTTTTCTTCTTCTTTTTGAAGCTTTGACCATCAAACATACCTCCTGCGTCCAGCTCTGCAAGGTAATAAGGTCTAATCTGGTTTGAGATGTCATTTCCCTCAACATTTCTAATGATGATTTAAAACCACACCCAAACCAAAACCAAGCAAGCGTGTAGGTGATGAAGGAAGCTAATGAAGCTAATGTGGAGATGAGTTCTTCAAGAAGTCAAACAACAGGCTAATAAAACAGCACAAACCCAGCTCCCCCATAATTACTTTTAACTGAGGACCCATTCTGCTGTGGAGAGCAGAGCACTCACACACACACACGCACACGCGCACACACATACACATACACAGGACAGGATCACCTGGTCACAAGGTGGAGCTAAAACGCCATGGATCACAAACTGGCGTCCACCACAGAGCAGCACGTGCTTGGAAATACTGTACATTCCCTTCAACCAAGGTCGACTTCCAACGTCATTAATTATCACTTTATTATCTTTGCCAGCAGGCATCGAGAAAGCCACTATGGAGCTCGGATGATGTGCCGAAAATAAGGAGGACCTCAACTGCGACTGGGAATTTAATCCATTAGGCGGAAAAATGAAGCTATCTGAGCTTAGACAGCTTTTGTGCTGTATTTCATTTCATAGAAAGTGAATATTAGTGTCAATCCCAGTTCAGAAGCATCTCTGATACTTGATATAATCAGGCCCCGCTTAGAGTTGCCAAGCTACTCGAGTGACGTAGCCACGAAAGAATCTGATAACCGAGCACCTTAAATAGAAAACAAGTCATAGAGGATATTTTATCTGTTCCACAGCTTTATTAATACTTGTAAACCTAAACCTGCCACAGCCAAAACATATAAGCCAACAATAGATAATGAAAAAAGCCAAAGAGATCCATAGCACCAAAAGAGTGATAATTTACTACTTAAATGAAGAGAGCAGGACGAGCCATTGGTTGAAAACTGATGAGGAGCCTGTTTTAGCCTCTTTCTGGGGAAGTGGACAGAGGATAAGAGCTTGTTTCCATCGCTCTGATGTGCTGTCAGTTTGTGGAGAGTTAAAACCAGATGGAATATATTTTCTGTCAGCTCGTGCAATGATTCTCATCGACTCTTGAAAAATTACGTCAGCCGAGCCAGCACGCGGGCCAAATACTACATCTTGTGAACTAAAAGTTGTTTTTTGACGCTGCAAATCTATACACGATTAAACATTTATAAAATTTGTGTATTATTAGTGATTGACGATAACAGTTGTTCAAAGCTTCACTATCAGCCACGATGCAGGAAAAAACCGATTAAATGAGGAAATTTGTCTAAAAAGTGAATATACGTAAACTACGTATGGAGAGTATTTAAATGTAGATGTCATAAGACATGAAATAGCTTATAAACCATAAACATTTTAGTGGCATTCCCACGAAGACTCACCGATGAAGTTGAGGTAGCCTTCTCCGCCCAGGCCATGAGTGAGGAGTCGAATCATCTTATGAAGCTGCATGCCGCGGTCAATGACCGCTGTCATCGGTATCATGGAACTCATATTGGTGTACATCTCCTTGTCCATCAACCAGAAGGCCAGAGTTTTATCCCCGACCAGAGCCTGGAAAGATTGATTCAGGTGAGGTCTGGCGATACATCCTGGAAATACGCTATGACGCACAGAAGACTTCAATAAAAGATATCCCACTTGATCGTGACTCTCTGCATAGGCGATGCATTTCTCCCCATAGCGCCTGTTGGTCAGCGTGTGGACGATGTTGCCCATGTCCCAGTCCTCGTCCTTTAACTCCTTCAGGATCTACGGTGACAGAGAGGGCTTATTGAAAACGTATATGATCGATGTGCAACCGAAAGATCCGTTTGTGCTCCGACTGATAACCAAAGCTCAATATTTCAGCTCCGGCACTCTTTCTACCTTTCCCAAGTTTTCTTTGGCTTACGCTTCTTTCCGAGATCAATCTCTGTCTTGACATCTCTATATCCACACGGTGAGTTATGTCTGCCTTTGAATGGTGGTAATGGACTTTTTAATAACTTCACTACAGCCCATGGGAAGAGAGCTCTCCTCACCTGAGATGAGCAAGGTCAGAGCCTCTCATCCTAACGGTGGGATTCAACAATAAATCCAACCATGGAATCAACAGACTGCCAGTGGCCTGCCAACACGAGTGCTTTCTGCCAAAGCGGCGACTTTAAGACATCAAGAAGAAATACGGGGGGGGGGTTTGGGTAATAACACATCATGTTGCTCTATCCTCGCTAAAAAGCCTAAATCATTAAAACCGTTTTTCAAAAGAGCAAAAGGTAGCACACAGATAACCCAATGGAGAGCAGAGGAGTCTTCATAAACAAGGCTGGAGAGCCACCCAGCAAACATCTTTCTAAATGAGAAAAAAAATAAAAAAAATAAAAGAGTCTGTGCCCTCTGAGAACCCTTGCCGATGGACATGCAGCCTGTCTGATTCGTGGGGGAGTTATCAAGTGCATCTTGGTGACTGGCTGCTGGCTGAATTGGCTGTGACAGCTGATTGACACGTCAGGAAGCCCTTATATTACTCTACAGAGCCATAATCCTCCGAGTAAAGAGAGTAAATTGTGCCGATCAATAAAGCCGAGATGAACTGGTTGGCCTGCCTTAAATGGAGTCTATCCGCGCTGTATATCACCACGTGTTCACATTAACTCTCCTTCACCTTCGCCTTGTGTGGCCATACCAGCCACTGCCAGAAAACCACGAAAAGGCACTCATCATCTACATGTACGACAACTTCTCGGGCCAATAAACTCCCTCTGAACCGACCGCACGGCTCAGAACCGGAGCCGCCCGCCGGATCAGACAACCGCCAGAAAAGAGCTTAATTTTTTAAAACACAAGTCAACAGCTTTGACTTACTGTAGCTGTTACTGGAGGCTTTTAGGCTCATTGCAGCATCCTCTCTGTTTTGTGGTCTAAAAGGTTTTTTATAGCTTTAATATAGTGTTTTTAAAAAAAAATAAGTAACTGTAAATTGGAATAAAACGTCCTGCTTTGATTATTCTATTTAGTCATTTGAGATTTTTACATGATGTCCGTTAATCTTAAGTAAATGTCAGAAAAATGAATTTAATGCTGCTTTAAACTAGTGGGTGTATTTTTACAGCTATGAAATGGCAGCATCCTAAAAGGAGGAAATTTAAAATATATTCAAGTGATAAAGAAAATAAAAGCCTTGCTCGTGTACAAAACAATGGAATTAAATTTAATCTTAGAATTTAATGCCATCCAAGGCTTGTCGTTTAACGAGAATTACCTAAATACAAATATTGAGCCCCCGCTTGCAGGAATAAGTGCTAAAATCAGAACTGCTACGGAGTGTTGAAACAAATCTTATTCAGGAACAGGGAGGATGACAACAGGAAGACAATTAAGACAAAGGATCCATCCGTTATCAGTCTGGACAGCGACGATCACGAGCATAAAACCAAGATGTGTGATAGATTTTTAGTCTAATGTGTCCCAGATGGTGGATAACCTGACTAGATGATTGGAACCTTGTGTTTGGATTCAAACACACAGCGAATGCAGTAAAAATTGTCCCGCTCCCCACGTAAACATACAAAACAACCCCGTTTTATTACCTAATGAGTCTTTGCAATTCAATTCAACCACAAAAGTGATCAGGGAGCAATTAATCTGGGCAGGCAGCTCTTAGAGTGCAGACAGGATCGACTCCTCTGCCACCCACCGCAGCCCTGACCAACCGATCCGGGCTTCGTGGCACCGCTGACACGTGCACTTCATCAGTGATAATGAGGAGTGCACGGATCCTACTTTACTTTCCTGCTGTCAGGAACCAGCCAGGGCACCGGGATTAATTAGGCTGATCCAGAGTTAAAAGCAAAGGAAGAGGGCTAAATCTTGCAGTGCACGATGAGGTCATCTCGGAGATGAACACATGCTACGAGCGGCTCAACAGAGTCTCCACCGTTGGCGCTGGCAAATATGTTCTAATCCTCCTTTTACATTCAGAGAATTAGCAGATCATCTTTCTTCTGTCTCCTCCAACAGAGCAAATGGAAGAGCTTCACCCACCATCAAAACGACACAGCTGCAGCCCTGCAGGGGGGCACAAGCTAAAGGGGCGCGACAACAGCTAATCTGAACAATCCTACATTTTCAGTTTAACTGTGACTATTTATGAATATCATTAATACTTTTACTCTGTAAATATCATTGATTGTCAGCATCCTCGAAGGTGCAAACACAGACACAAGCACCAACGCATAATATCGCTCCATTTGAAAAGGCTTTTCACTTAAACTAGATAAAGTATGTTGAGTATGAGCAGCAAACAACAGCGAAAATAAAACAGACAATAAGAATAAAGCTTGGCAACCCGCACTGGGCCTGGTAATTCCCCTATCCTGTCTGCAACCAGCCATCTACGTACCACCTCTGATGTTAACGGCTTCAATTCCATCTCAATCTCTCGCTGCACCACTTATTAACAATGGCAGCGTTTTGAGGCCATTATGAAATTGAAACGTCGAAACTTGGGCCTTTCTGGTCCTCTCATTAGGTTAGCTTAATATTTCACAGCCTGTTAGGCCTGAGCCTTCAGTAGCCCAATAATGAATCACACCGAGGATCGGAAAAGCCGATGGAGCGCTTCACACACACACACACACACACACACACACACACACAAACACACACACACACCTATAGAAGTTCCCAGGTCTGTTGTGATGTATCTTTGTCATTTGCCTGTTGGCTTATCTTTTACTGCCTGTTAGTCTGTCACTTAAAGCCAGCCCTCCTACCCCGAGCACTTGTTTCTCCTTCCTGTAACATAGCTCCCCCACCACACACACACACACACACACGCACACACACACGCACACACACACACACCCAAGAGGCTGCACCACAGTTCATTCAAATCCCTTCCTAATTGACACTTTGTGGGAAGAGGCAAAACTTGCCCCGGAGTGCACTCTACCGACTATCACAACACATTCACACGCTTCCCCGAGCAAAAGACGCACATCTCGCCACACTTTTCTTGCGTCTTTTTCATGGAAGTAAACCTCAGTGGGGAGCGCGGTTGTTTCAAAGGTAAAGGCCTGGTGACTGAACAGCGAGCCGCATCTCTGCTGCTAAGAATCACAGAGGAAGGTCGGGCTTGGGACCATCTCTCCCCCACCTTCCCGACATCTGCTCCCCCCGTTCTTTCCGCAGAGTAATAACCCACCGCTGGGAGAGGCAGACTTGATTAACGATGCATTGAGCGGCCCCACCGAGAAACACAAGAAACTGTAGCGCGAGAGGACGCACGTGGCGCTGAGGTCACATACTTTGCCCGGCTTCCTCAAACAAGCATAAGTAAATTCATCTTTCCCTGAACACTAGTCCACAAAATGAGCCTAACCCTAACCCTAACCCTCTTTTCAGGGAACTAACCAACACAGCAATGCTAGTTATTAAGACCTCAAGGAAACAACTCACACAATTAAGAGTTCACAGATACATAACCCTTTAGGGCAGATACAGTATCTCTCTGAATCCTGAAAAGAAAAAACAGGGCCACATGAAATCGTACAAACTGTTATTTAGTCGAGACCTGATGGCTGCACAATTATAAACAGTGGTTTCTCGTCGTGGGCAACCAAGTACTTTCACATGGGCAATTTTGGGCTGAAGTGCCAAACTAAAGGGTGCTTCAAAAGCTGTTGTGCAAGAGAATATTTGGCACTACAATTCTTGCTGGGTTAGAACCCCTCACCTCGTACTGTCACTAGAGAAGATTAGCTGTAGGGACTACAAATGAGAGTAATAGCAGAGAAATGCTGTTTCAAGTGTTTGTGTGAAGCTGCCATAAACTGTTCTGAAAAAAAAAGGCTGCTTTGCCATTGAGCGCATGTGACATAACCAAATAAAAATCATAAAAATGGGAACAAATCTCAGCTCTATCAAAGAAAATAACCGAGTTTATTACAAGTGTAAAGGTCAAAGGCCTTTTTTAAGAAAAAAGAAAAAAAAACACAGTGTCTGAAACTGCAGCAGTTTAGGTGGAAACTTTGTGAAATCGGTCGTGTTCGGTTGCTGCTTCATGAAATGTATTCATGGAAATTCCCTTTCAGTTTGAGTTAATGATTTTCTCCTTTTGGATGGCTTACATCTGAAGCTGAAGAGGAGAAAAACACTCTTTTTGTCTTTCTAAAATTCATCGTGGCTTAAATCTCCTCCGGTGCCCGTGAGTGTGTTTGGTTGTGCTATAGGTGATTTCTGCTCTGAATTCGTGACACAGACTCACATTTGCCCAAAGCCGTATCAAGGACAGACACTTGAGAATGACAGACTTGAAGTGAAAGGTAGTGGCGACTGGCAGGATGATCTCATTCTCACCCTCTCGCGTTTGCTTCTGTTTTGCATGAATAATCATGGCGATTATTTCCTCCAAGGTGCACGACCACTGTTCTATCCGCACAACAGACGGGAAAAAGACAGCGAAAGCAGCTCTGCTATGTAAAGCGAATGGCCGCATTTGCCACACAGAAATAAAAAAAAATAATACAGGAATCTAACCTATTTAAAATATGTCAATATTGACTGTGGCAACAGTAGCACTAAAGTGTTTGGCAGCTTCAAAAACGCCCCGAGTCCATCCTTATCTTCAATCCTGGGTTGAAGAAGAAAATATTTTCTCAACAATGTGTTTGCTCTTAAAAAACGTTTTCTGTAAAAGGTGGAAATTCTGTATGCGGAGGTTTCGGAGGAGGGAAAAAAAGGAGGGAGATAGGAAAGGCATGTAGATTAAATAGAAGCAAATCATTTTTACCTGAATCCACTTGTCAGGAATTGCCATGGCCAGTCGATAATCAAAGCCCAGCCCTCCCTCTTCCACTCCTCTGCAGAGAGCCGGCATGCCTGACACATCCTGCAGAAAGTTACACCAGTTCATATCGCACTCTCGATTCGTGAGCGCCTATTTTCCCTGTAATCAGTCAAGGTCACATTAACATCACAACTTGCATATTAAGTACTGAATGTCTTGGACCACAGGCAAAAAAAGGTGACATCCCATTTCCTTTTGCATTACTATTTAATTATGCCAATGAATATATAAGCGGGCTACACTTACAGAATGAGAGCATTTAAATAATGGCTGTGGGCAGCGTAAACGTGGATGCTGAAGGTGAGCGCTGTGTGTTTTTACCTCTCCAACGGTGATGCAGTCGGGATAAAGTGTATGAAGAATGTGATTGGCAAGCATGAGGTAAACCACCGAGTCTTCATCTACCTGCAGGCCAAAGTACTCGCTATAGTCCCCTGAGAATCCAACGCCTGAGAAGTGAAACACCCACACAACCAACAGTCATCTTGGTTGTAGAAAAAAAAAAAAAATCCACAACAACCCAGAAATCTTTGATTCCGTTGTTTCCCCCTCCAGAATTTGCTCGTCAAAATGAATCAAGATGAAACCCGACAGAATAAAGCTGGAGTCGCAAAACTGTGGCGGCAGAAATTAAGAGGCGATTCGGGCGACGTGAAGAAGACAGAAACATGCTTGTTTTTATTCATCACACCTTTACACAATGTTTTGGTTTATTCGTGTTTCATGGGATTAAATGGTGGGATTTAGACGCCTCCCAGCACCCAATGATGTAACTTGACTTGTTAACATTTCTTGTTTTTACTGAATAATCTCACTTTTCATAATGGTGTTTAAGCACGAGATGTTCGCCAGCCTTACCGATGCCGTGGTGATGGTACAGCATCGAAGTCACGCCGTCGAACCTGAAGCCATCAAAGCGGTACTCTTCCATCCACCAGCGCAAGTTAGACAACAGGAACCGCAACACTTCCCAACTAGGAAAACACACAAACGCAGCACACACACACACACGCAGCCAGATAAACAGGAAGCTGTGAATTATACACCTCACTCAGGCTGCTAGAGATTCATTTTCACACTCATGTATGGATATAGTAACTTAGGCTCTGTTTCACAAGAGATGCGGTGTCAATATTAGAAGATTGTGTCCATTAATTGCCCCACAGGCTCCTTCACATATCAAGTTGATTGCACATAGGAGGCCAATTCTCTACGAGACGATGTTGTGATTTCCTCAACCGAGGCTGGGAACATCGTAATAGCAACCTCGCCGATCCCTGTGCACATATCAGGATTCCATGTTACTCAATTCATGGGAATTTGTTTCCAATTCCTCGGGATGATGCTGTATATCATAAGGCTACTTGGCATTCGGGTTGTCCATCTGTGATGTCTAACAAGTGTATCTGACCGTTAAAAACAACAAAAGGGTTGAAAAGAAATTGTAAATCTGAAAGCACAACTGGCAGCTTTTGATTGCCCAGGGCTTCCTGCAAAGCATGTAAATGCTGTCAGTGCCTGGTGGCTGGACTGTGGAGGCTGGTGGAGGCGGATTCCATAAATGGTCCCAGTTCCTGCTCCTCACTGAGTGATGATAGAGTCATCCGGATCTAAACAGCTACTCAAGGCAAAGTATACTTTGCTGCTCCCCACTTCTGATTCACAAGAGTGTTCCCATGGAAACCTCTGGTACAACTTGGTTGTCAACATTAAATGTGCGAGCACCATCAAACAGAACGCTCTACACATCGGTTCCATGTTTGAAGGTAGCAAAATCAGATCCCTCATAGTGATCATGTGCGATCTGGGGTCTCCAATTAATCTGTTTTAATTTACAGGTAACGTGTTTCTAGTAAAATAATAACTAAACCTTTTCAATGTAAGTATTTCCAATACCTAATGACATTTGTAATATGTATTTATCTGTCAGCAAACCCCTTCTTTTTTCCTCCAAATGCATTTTAAAGGGAATTTCATCTGTGCTCCATCCCTCATGGTGGAAGAACCTTTGCACCGTTTGACAGGTGTGAAGCTGCATGCATTGGAGTGTCTTCTTTCCCTTGAGGAAGAGCCCGAGGGAGCATAGGATGATCCCATATAGCAGGCTGGCTGGGTGGTCACGCAGACCCTGTGATAAATAGATTAGGTCCCCTGCTCTGCTGCGCAGAGCCAACAAAGGCTCAGACACAATGTATCCTCACGGGATGGCGATAATAGCTAGTAAGAGCCAAAGGTCCAAGATGAAACCATACTGCCACATTAGTACCCACAATGCCATTCATCACCAACTCCAATTACAGTGCAAAAGTAGATCTCAATACCTGACGCAGTACATCGCTTTTTTTCCCTATACAGTTCATTGAAGTTATCACTCTGGCTGCGTAGTTAACAGAAAAACAAATTGCACTGTCCTCATGCTAAAACTTGGCAATGGCAATGGGATCTCGGTAGAGAGCACTAACAGAATTAAGCTCGTACAGATGGAGGCAGTGATTTATCAAAGGTGCTGATATTATACCTAAAAGACAAACAGGCTGCATTAGTTAGAGTGAGTCAAAAAAAACAACCGCGCCGTCTGCACGTCAGCTGGGTGTTCAACTGCATTCTGTTCTCTTGCAAACACAACAAATTCCATAATGCACCGTGTGTGTGTGTGTGTTTCTGCATAAGGGGTCAAAATGGCTGTCAGGATGGTGGAGGGAAATATTTTAGTCACTGTTTTCACAATGTCACAGTTAAGGCTGCAGATAAGACCAAACACATTTGGGAGGCTGACAGGGGATTCTGTACAACGTGCCACAGCAGCCTGATGGATGTTGTGTGTTCTGGACCCAAAAAGCACTGCTAGCCTGCTCCATTTGAAAGATTATTACATTTTTCTCCAATCCCTGCAGCCATTAATACATTTAAGATTGACAGAATGACAGCAGTGACCCACGCAATGAATTTAAATATCTTGGTCCAAGTATCCTTTTGTGGATAAATTAAATACAAACTGAACAGCTTTGAAAGAAATGACCTGCTAACGTTGTCGATACAATTCCTTTTTTTTTTGACAGACTGACAAAATTTTAATCGTGTTTACTATAGTCGTGACAACCTTCCAACAGATAAGCTGCAGTCTGTCTGAATTAAACATTCAGACCTTTGTGCCTTAAAAACACAAATATGTGATCTGTTCTGGAAGTGCATGAATAAAGCGTGTTTATATTTTTACCACATTCTTAAGCCGCCCTCCAGGCAGTCTGCTGATGTCTTGCATGTAAATATCTGACAGACTGTCCCAGTTTTGCTTTGTGTCAGATACAGTATCAGCCATTTGTCTGACATTTTTTCAAGCTGCCTGGCAGAAGTGTGTTTTTACCCATCAGCCTGAGAGTAATAGTGTGTTGCCTGTAAGGCTGCCTGTATCTTCAGGAGCCTGTATTTAGGGTTACATTGTATTTACTGTGTCTAAGAATTCAAAAGTAGTCTGACAATTCAAGTTCCTTCCAACTTGTCTTATCTTGAAATCCCAGATAGCAGTCCAAAATGGGACCAAAATGTCTTAAAATCACTTATAACATAGGAAAAACCCGCTGCAGTACACAAGGTGTAATTTAGTTGTCATATTCAATGCGTTAAAAATGGGCAACAACACTCTCAAAACTAATGTGTACAAGTCAGAACAGTGTTTGTAGGCCGGTAATTTATATGTATGACAGGTCAACGGCGTAAAGTTCTTGGCGCTTTTTACCTATTTGAAATGCACGAAGCCTGAATGTCCACGGCTGCTGTGCTCATACCGACTGCCTCCATCTGAGACCTTCAGGAAGCCCTACAGGTTTCTTCAAGTAGTCGGTATGCACACCTACAGCAAAGTTGAACTCGTTAGCTGAAGTTCAGCAGAGGGGCAAAAACAACAGGTCTCCCCCTTGCTGTGTGTCCACATGCGGCACGAACACTAACTCAGGGGTAATAAATATCAACATGGCTATATTTTGACGGTGTCTATTGACTGTGACTTTAAATGTTAAACCAACGCAGTGACATGAAACTACGGCAAGCCGGACCAGCCCAATAATAATGGAGCCAAAGCTTGTGAGAGCTTTTAATCTGCAGGACACCAGGGAATCCTGCTTCCTTGTGAAGTAAAGCCGTACTTCAGCCTTCTGCAATCCCAATTAGACTATTTAGTATTCAGACTCATTTTAAGCCACAATCAGCTGATTACTATCTGCATATGAAACACCAGCACGTACAGCAGCCCTTGGCCTCCTCAGCT
The DNA here is from genome assembly GCF_003711565.1 of Takifugu flavidus. Classification (NCBI taxonomy): domain Eukaryota; kingdom Metazoa; phylum Chordata; class Actinopteri; order Tetraodontiformes; family Tetraodontidae; genus Takifugu; species Takifugu flavidus. The sequence continues at coordinate 2,655,107 of NC_079531.1, read as the reverse complement.
GTGCACCGGTGCACTGGCTCCAAGGCGCACAATTGGAGTTGATCGAGATTTGGCAAAGGTGAACGCAGCGGGTCGCACATCTGTTCGCAGCAGGAATCCCGTTAACTTACCAAACCTAATATACCTCATGTGGGCAGTAAACCCAAGCACAAATATGATAAAAATAAAGCAAACAAAAAAGCCAGACCCAACATGAGTGTCCACTCGTAATAGACTTATACATTCAGATCATTTCAATACGACCATAATAGCTTTACCAGAATAATGTAATGTATTTACAAATGAACCCTGATCTATCAGCACAGAACCAATAAGGGCTTTTGTACTATTTCTTTTACATCAAAGAAATAAACTTAGTTAACCGACTATTTAAATTGTTTCTATGTGTATGTAGAATAAATGTCTTTTATGTATAAATACATATAAAAGAAGAATCAAGGGTAGCACAGAGGCAAGAAAAAGTAATTTTTCCACAGTGCCCCATCTACACGCCATTAACAAATAGAGAAATGTGATTAAAAAGAATAATGATGTCATACAGAGAGTTATTACTCCTTCATAAAACACAAGGTTGATCTCTCATCGTGAGAACATTAAGGCGGGTTAAAAAGAAATTTCCAAAGCCTAGCCCTGGGCCAATTAGTAAGGAAAATATTGAAAAAATGGATGCAAATGAGCCTGAGAGAAGTCACGGGAGATTAAAGTACAATCACAATCTCACAGTTGTCACATTTGAAAGCCCTGATCTGAAAACAAAGGCTTTGCTTCTGTCCCTGCTAACCTCTTACAAGATGAAAAAGCAGCTCAGGCACTCGGTCATTGTTTCAAGGTTATTTTAGTGTCTCTGCAGAGGGTTCTGCACAATAAGGGTTCTGCAGTGCTTCCATTAGTTATTTCAATGCCTTGTCGATATTTTAAGAGCAAAATTGATGGTCAAAAGTTTTAGAATTAAATCATACATCTCAATGGTTGGTTTCATAAGAGCATAATTTCTATTAAAAGAAATCACACAAATACAGTGTTAGCAAGGATAAGTGTTCTCAAAATGCACACATATTAGACTTGAAGGGCACTGTCTCCCAGAGCACATCCTGAGAGATCTATCCAAACAACTATTTCTAAAGAGTGAGACGAATATTGTGCAGCAAAAAAACAAAACAAATCCAACCTAAAAACTGCGTTCCCCCGCTCAAAGAGAGTTACTTCTCTGTGGAGCCGCAGAGGCAGCAATAATAAGGATAGCGCAACTTCTCCAACAGTCAGTGACAATCAGCTCCCGTCAACCTAATAAGAACAACACGGTCAGACATTAGTGGATGAGAGTGCAGATGCCAGATTCCAAACAGAAGCATCAAAGTTAGCCCCCGAGGATCATTTCCTTTCCAAGTGAAAAGGCAAAGAGGTTTGACACCCATGACCGGTCCAACTAACCTCAGAGAGGCAGAGAAGACAAATGAACTGCCTATGACATTGTGGAGCTCCTCTGGGCCTGTACAAATGACTCCTCATCCGCCTCCCACTTGTTGTATGTGTCTGCTTGGTGTTTAATGAGTGCTTCCCTGACGAGGACAGTTCAATAACTAATGGAGGAAGAAGGCGTCCTTTTATTGCAGCCACATGGCCGACACTAAACTTTGTATATTGTATTGAAAATTGGTCAGCCTTGGCTCAAAAAAGGCGCGCTGGGTTCATTAAAAGAGACGCTTTTTCAGGGACAAATGACGATCAATAGTTCAGAGATGCAGTGTGTACAGTGAGAAAACTTTCTGCCAATTTGAGGCTTTTTGTGTTTGCCGCCACACACACACACACACACACACAATATGAATATTGACTGGATCAGTAAGCCGTTATTTGGAAGCGAGCTCCCAACCCGCCTTCGTTAACGGCCGAGTCCAGCACGTATGACTTGAGGCAGCTGTCAACGGCCAGGAGCGACGCGTAATCTGTCATTTTCAGCTCGTCTCTTTGACCTCCAGCGTATGACACTTTATCAGTCCATCAGGAAAAAAATAAATAAATCGAGTGGTGTGTCAGCACACACGCAGGCGCATTACTCAGTCCGATCATTCGTTTATCAAATCAACAGAGGTATTGTAACACTAGCAGCATTTAAATTCACCTCCCATAAAAATCATAGTGCTCATTTATCAACTTTGGTTTCAAAGGTGATCATTTATTTATCTGACAGGAACATTTCAGTCTCCTTTTTTTTCCCCTCCATTATTTAATGCCCAATTTATCATAGTTTAAACTCAAGTTTAAAACACAAATCCAAGCGTGTTTCTGCATTTATCTAGAGCTAAATAAACATGTCACTGCACACCATCCAGTGATAGTTAATGCTTTTGAACCTATTGTAAGATGGAGGAAAAGGCCGGTATGGTCAGGTACTGTTGGTGACCAGAGGATAATGTCCTGTTAAGTACCTATAAGTCCAGACGGATCACCAGATCACTAAAGCTCTGCTCAATGGCTTCTGGATATATGCAAATGAGTGCAGAGAAGTAACTGAGCAGCGGTTTCGGTGTCGACGGCTCCGGTACCTGGAGTAGTTGAAGAGGCGGCTGTCCCACAGACTGTGCTCTCCTCTGGGTGGAGAATGGAAGAAACAGGAGTCGGACCCGTCGAAGAAGTTCAGGCCGTCCTCCGAGTTCTTGGAGGCATGGCTGTGAACCATGTCCAGCAACACCACGATGCCCATCGAATGAGCCACGTCGATCATTTGCTTCAGCTCCTCCGGGGTACCGTAGCGACTACAGAGAGGCAAACACGTGCGATCACATACCAAAAGGCAAATTATCCAAGCCAATCCCTCCTTTTTTATTATAATAAAAATTATGATAATATGAGCTAATGCATCATAAAACATGCCAGAGTAGCAATGTAGGCAGCAGCAGACTTATCTACACTCCTTATATTGTCCAATAATGTCCTGTCTGTCCTTGCAGCTATCAGCAGATCACCTTCCTTGCAAAACAGGGCATATAGCAACAGTATTATCCTATTTGGCGCTACGTACCGTACCGGCTTTAAATGACACTGAGAGATCAATCATGCGTGAAATTGCACCATACATACATTTTACTTGAGGTTTATGCTCCGGTCGAAGAGAAAAATCTCACAAAAAGATAACTGTGAAGACACTTATTCCATCTCCAACTCCCACTCTCTGATGCACAGCACATGTTTTGACAGAGAAAACGCTGCCGAAGCCAAACTTTCTAACCTGAATTTGAGATTTCTTTCCTACGGAGCTGAACAGCGCTCCGACTGTTTGATTTTAATAAAAGAAAAACATCATAATAAACAGAGACGTCTCTTTAGAGCTGAAGAAGAACGGAGCATCTGACAGGTAAAGCACTGTAATATAAAAAAAGAAAAAAAGAGGTGCTGCACTGCTGTAAAAGACAGGCAACTTTAATTTCTATAAATATAGTGACCATTGAGAGCAGCAGACACGTGGGCATTGGGGATTCAGTGCGTTCCGTGCTTTGTTCTACTTTAAAAAAAGACCTTAAACAACCACTTCTGCCTGTGCAAATGCGAAACAACCCAACTAATACTAATAACTGGCTGTGTGCATCATTTCTTCTAAATCACTTGGTCCTTCAACAGGAGTATTAATGAAAGGGTTACTACAATAGGGGAAAAAAAGAAAAGATTATGCCTAAAAATACAAAGAAAACCTTGATTTTAGACAGGTTGGAGCAGCTTTCCTCATATATCAGTATATACAGCCAACATTTAGTGTTAATGTGACATGCAGCGTGACAAGTATTTACCTGGAAGCTGCAAAAAAACTTGTAACCTGGTATCCAAAGCTTGCATAGTAGGCGTGTTCCATGATGGCCATCAGCTGAATACAGTTATAACCTGCACACAGGAGGACAGAGAGCAGAAATACGTTCTTAATCACGTGAAATCATGTCACATTTGTCACGCTTTAGTGTCTATAGGGCCTCTGGCCATTTTGTCCCTGCTGCCAGCTCTGGCAGTGTAGAGACGAGCTGTGGCAACAAGTAAACACCAGCTATCAGAGTTACAAGGTCAGGTAGGACATTTCAAAATGGCTCCTATGAATAAGACAACAACAAGCTTTTAAACTGCCACCAAAGATTCCAGGGGGACACCTCCGGTTTCCACTTGTGTCTAAAGTGGATTTATTTTATTTTTTTAATATATCGCTGCTCTTTTTCAAGCCAGTGAAAGCTGAACCCCCCCACGCACACTGGCTTCTGAAATGGTGTGACAACATACCAAGGTGAGGGGAAGGTGAATTTTGTTTTTTATTTATTTCATATTTAGTCTGTTAAAAAAAAAAGGGAAAAAAGAAAGAAATGCTTGTCAAAGGCACCTGTCAGTGGAGATGGTGGAGTTTGGCTTCCTGGAGAATCCTATTGTGATTCCCTCGGCAGCCGTCTTTGACAGCATTTATTCTGGCAGTTTTGGGAAGCATTTATCAGATGGCACCTGGTTTACTCTGCTTCTTAAATCTGGGCCTTTTAGTAAATAAATAAATGCAGAGAAGTGCCACATTGCATGTGAGCTGAACTGTATTAAGAAAAAAAATGAGGAAGAGGGGGGGTCTATTTCACCAAGTTTAAGTTCACTCTACCAGACCTCAAATATAGAAATGAGGCCAGAAAGGCATTTTGCTGCTTAAAGTTGGACCAAAAGAGAGCGTAATTACATTTTAATCTGTGAAGACCACGCCGTGGTGGTCTGAAGAATTGAGATTTACCATTTAGCCTCCACTGTTTTAGAAGACACTGATCCAATTTGCTTTCCAGTGAATTTCCATTATGGCAAAATATCAGGAAGAAATATGGGTGGTGGTGGTGGTGGTGGTGGGGAGATACAAAATAAAGGAAATTAAATTTGTGCTTGGGCTGACAGGCGGTCGGTACCGCCAACCATGCAGCTGTGCCATTAAATAATCATTTAGAAATTTCAAGTTATTTGGGTTTTCAATTCTTTTTGGTTTGAAATGTTGTTTTCCTGCAACATTTGACTGTGAGCCCGCGCACATATTTAGGAACAAGGTCCATGTTGGATCAGCGGGCTCATTCAGTTCCTCCATGACAAAAACGTTATTTAGAGAAGAATATTGGAATTCACTGCAGATAAGATGACAAGAGTAGAAGAAGCCAGCGACGTCAAAGCCAAGGAAATCAATAAGGCGGGGAATTCTGAAAAATACTGGAATTAAACAGTCAGAGGAAATTAGATCATGAGTCAGCAGTAAAATAATATGATGCAACTGAATCTTGTGTTGAAACCCGCGTTCAGTGTTCTCCCCTTTAAGTTCACAATATTAAATATTAAGTTGCCTTTGCTTTGTATTTTATTCCAGTATTTTTCATTCCATTAAAAAAGTATCTGTCGATCGGAACATTCGTTTGTTCTGGCAGGGTGTCACCAGCGGGTGCCTTCGCGGTCTGTTTTTACAGAATGAGGTGCATCATTTGTGTGATTTTAGAGAGAAATGATGTCAGAGACGGGACTTGGCGCTCGGTCTGACGTTTGTCTGACCGGTGCTGCGCGAAACATTCGGCCGTCCCTTCAGGTGCAGCCAGTGAACAAAATGTTGAATGCAGAGGCGCTCTTGTGCAGAACGACGGCGTAAAAAAGCGCCTGCTGGAGCGACACAGAGTCACAGATCTGCTGGGCTGTGGAGATGATGATGCTTTCAGGTCCGCCGAAGCACATTGCTGATGGACAGTTAATTCATCAAGTGTGCTGTGGTGTCTTTTACCCAGGTCTTTGATCCGAGGCAGCACATTGGTTGTGAAGTTTGTGTATGAGGCGATCTTCCCTTCAGGTGAAGCAATGCCGACGTGGGCCTCGTAGATCCTCAAGCTGCTGGGCTTCTTTGGCCGAGGGTGGATTTGCTAGAGAGGGAACCAGAATTGGGCAGAAAATCAGCCGCTGTAAACAAAAGGCACTGCTTCAAATGCAGCTGACTTGGCTGAGGACGTGAAGATTTCCCCCGCGTTTATGCTACAACCTCAAAAAGTAATAAGGATTTTGTATACGTTAAAAAAAATACGAGACAAATGGGATTCGTACAGTTAGAAAAAAACCAAAACAAAAATACAGAAACTGGAATAACTTCCCATCATAGCTTGTAAACACACAGGTGGAATTTATGGCCACTTGCAAACAAATAAAATATACCTCTAGCATGAGTGTAAGTCTAATTAAAACGGTGCCAATTACCAAACAATAAAGAACGCAAGGTAGTATTTAGTAGCCTTGTATTATTACCTCTGCTAAGGAGGTGAAAGCAGGCGTTTGTTTGTTGTTCATTTTAATGGAATTTCCAGGAAATGTTGCCAAGGGGGGAACAGATGATTACATTTGGTGATGTTTCAGATTCCAGTGGGACTTTGACCTTTGAGCCAAAGGAGCTGGGATCATGAAGCAACCTACTACGTTATACAACTCTTTATTACTACTGCCTATATATAATCTATGCTGTGTTGGGGGTGTAAGTCACAATATTTGGGTGAAAAGGCTACTCGTTTTTAAGTTGAAGAACCTCCATCAATGGAAGATAACTCAGATCTCTCTCCAAATGCCTCGATTCTCCGATCGGAATCATAGTTTGTAATCTGCTGCCTCAATCAGCGATCCTTTCACCGAGGCTCACCCTCGAATGCGGGACGAGCATCAGCAAACTCATTAAAGGTTTTCCAAGTAATTCCAGTATTAATTTTTGGTGTAACTCACAATATGTGGGGAAATGAGCTGCTTGGTGGAGGTCTACCCTCCCTGAGGGCTTTATTTCTAGTGTAGCATGTGTTCAGCTGTGTCGAGGGCATCACGTGGCGTTAACACCCATTTAGACCCTCTCAAAGCAGCAGAATTGTGCAATTAGTCAACGCTTAAAAGGCGCCGACTGCATTGACAGACAAATTTAGTAATTCTTGTTGAATATATTTTACTGATGCCCCTCACAGGGCGCCATGTGAGCATTTGGTACCTTGGTCAGTGCTATAGTATATATTATACCCTTATTATTGCTTATACTTGTATATAGCTCTTATTATACAGTTGAATTTTATCAATAAGCTTACTTACAATGTATGGATGAGGAGGATCCCAATGAACCCAGTCATAGATGACGGATTTTTCTTCCCTGGTTACATATTTGGCCCATGGAGATATCCGATAGAGCCGCTCGCCCTGCTTGGTGTGAACGACCACCTGAATGAGACAAATTTCCACGATGTCACGTTCCATTATAGCAAGGGAACCTAAACAGGGATTTAGAGGCCGCTTTCAGAATGGCAGCAGTAACTTTAAATCAGAACAGAGAAAGGAGGACGCACATTTAGGACGGCCTGATTTTAAACCAAGGTGATATAAGATCAAAACGTCGGAGAGCAGCATATACCAGCCACAAAACACTGAAGCTACTCATTCTGTCAGCCTTTGTCTTTTCAGGGTAGGATGTCTAAGATGCTAACATAATTTTGCTGTCCATATTTCTTCTCCATTAGACAAAAAACTTTACTTTGTCATACACCAACACAGAAACGTTAGCAGCAATTACCCTCACTTCAGTGCTAAATCCACAGGGTTCCACCTATCTGTGGGCTTCTAGATGCACTAAGGGGACAAAAAGGGTTTAGCATTGACCCGAGGACGCGTAGTGGTGAATCTCAATTCAATTGTAATTATGCATGCATTTTTTATGAGTGAATATGACAGTCTAAAATCATTAGTCTTTGTCCCTCTTCTATTATGAGAGGATTCAGGGAGCAATGATCTGCCAAGTTACTTTGTCTCCATCTGTCATGTAAGAAAGGAGAAAGCCAGCACGCGAGTTGAACAGTGACGGCAAAAATAAGAGGAAATCGATTTGGTGATGTTAGCCACCCTCTGCTTGCTCTGTTCTTTCCCTGCAGAAACCAGCATTAGAGCCCAAATCATTTTAGCTTCTGTTGTGAAGTAATGATTGTTCCAATGCCACCTGCTTTTGATTTATTGGCTGAACCCCCCTCTGGGGTTTTTCATTACGGTCAGTTCTCTTGGGGGGGCCAAATCCCCTTGGGACATGTTTCACAGAATGTACGATTATGGAGGAGAACAAAAAAAAAAAGTCGGATAAATGAATCAAGAGCGGTTGTTCAGGAAATTATACCAGCACTGGGTCCTCGAAAGAAAAATGACAGGCAGCTACCACACAGCCTGTGGTTCATCTATAAAAGACAATTAAGAACAAGTTTGCATGAAGTTAGACGTGGATGTGCCTGAAAGTGTCAATAATACGTCTCCACGGCGCCGCAAGCCCTTCTCACCCAGAGCCCATTGCAAATTCTGCACCCACAAAAGCACACTGCTCGTTTATGGAGACAAATTGGGCGCTGAACAAAGAGGTTGGAAGGGTAAGCTGCTCTACACAAGAGTGATTGGAGCTAGGCTTGTGCTTCCATGAGGGAGTGCTGTGGAACTAATTCTAATGTGGAGCGCACAGCAAGACAGCCTTTCACAGGCAGCAGGGGTGCATGAGGAAAGGCCAGGTGCCAGCATTTCCATCTGCTTCTTATCGTCCTTAGACTGACCTCTGCTGACAAAGGGAGCTGGGCAGTCTGTCCGGGGTGCGGGAGTATGCCAGTGATGACCCGGTCCCAAGGAGAGCGGCGCCACAAATGCCGTCCATTCCGTGTATGCCATTTCATTTCAGGGGTCATTTCTCATCCGCGGCGCTTGCTTGGGAGACAATGCATAATGGAAGGGACGCGTTTTACGTTTGGCTCTGATGAATTATTAACTAGAGCTAAAAACCAATCAGCTACACACACTACAGGCCGGGGATTTGTGCAGGCAAATGTAGCACGCCCTGAGGGATGCCTTCCCCAGCCCTCAGCCGTGGTCTGCAGGTGCATCTACCCTTCACGGTGCAGGCGGAATACATAAAATAACCCCACTCCCCGTGCTGCGAGTATGGCGTGATGTTGACAGCAACGCGCCAGGTTTTCACTCGGTTGGCCACACATGAGTGGGACTCTCCCTCATACATTACAGCGACAGGCCCGCTTCCTGCCTGGTCAAGAGAGGACCAGCTGAGCGCGTGAAAATCAGTATGAAGATGTTTTGCAGCCACCTTGAGTTTGGTGCCATGGTCCACAGCTGGAGACTTGTCGTGCCTGGGCGGCAGAGTCAGCTCCCATTTGCCAAAATCTTTCTTGATGTAGGGGTGAGAGAATTTGTCCCATCCATCTGCAGGCAGAAGCAAAGTAGAAATCAGCCTAATTGCTGTTTAGAACACATGCAAATTTGAAGAGGACAGCACCGTCACAAGAGAGATGATTGGGATGGTAAAAGGCATGTTCAGAATAGAACAATTGACATTTATTTCTGCTTATCCCAGCTGTTACGTTGTCTCGAGCTAACACCACCTGAAGGTGATAATCAGTGTCTTGCTTTTCCCTTTCTCATGATCAGAATCCAAATCCTTGGTGCTTTCGTGCTCTGATCTCATTTCCTGCTGTGATGTTTGTTACTTTACTCACTGTTCCAGACGCCATCCATTAGATACCAAAGGTGATGAACTGCACTTTTTGCTGCTCATTAAAGTTTAATTCTGAGAAAACCCCCAGATGTGCAACATTCATAACCTGCAGATAATAGGGTGCCATAAGTCGCTGACCGGCAGGAACATTACTGGGACACACATTATTAAATATGCCACCCTGCCATGTAAATTTAGGAGTTTGTTTTTGTTCAGTAATCCCTCTGTGCTTGCTATTCATGAGAAAATGCAACAGCAGGGTGGAAAATGAATCACAGGAGACGCTCCTAAACTGACTGGGACACAGACAAAGTCATAGTTTTCCCCACTGCAGTTTACTGTTCTGCATCTTATTCATAACTACAGCCGGCGGGCTGTTTACACATTTAATACAAAATTAAAATGAAATAATACGATGGATCCGTGTCAAAATGTAAGCTCTCACAGAATGGAATGTTGGAATTGAGCTTATTCCTACGGTCCTGGTAGATAATTAAAAAGTGAAAAACAAATGAGAGATAAAAGAATGTGGAAAAAGCAGCTGGGGAGATTTGACACAGAAATTCCCAGGAACAAAAGATAAAGTGATGAAGCTCCGCGATGGCACCAAATTGTTTGTGTCACTAGGAAATCCTGTTCAATAATAATAATATTAATAATAGTAAGAATAATGATAGGCTGTTTATTTGCTTCAAAGCTTATTAAATAAAAGAAGAAGCTCTGTCTTACATCTCTTTGACAGAATCCAACCCTCATTTAATCACGTTAATAAACATTTTTACAGTCCGCAGCAACTAAAAATAAACATCGAACAGGATATTAAGCTGAAATTACTTTCAAAGTTGTGTCTGGAGGGAATCGAGATTTCAGTGAAAGGACGGCGGTTGCGGGCGATGATGAAATAACCAACTACTAAAATATTGACTCTCCCCCAGTCTAAAGATCACTCTCCAGTAAACAAGCTTAAATCCAAGGTAATCAATATTTTCAATGTCTCCATGTCTCATAGAAGCTCAAAATGATGCGATACCACAACATACAGTACATATGATGGCATGTGCCGCGAGAGGGGTGCTTTACTTGGCACGGCACAGATCCTCGGCCCCCCCGCTGCCTCGCACAGATTCTTCCGCCGGCCGTGTCATCACACTGATATATGACACGCGCACAGAGCAACAGCGCCATTAAACCTGTCTACACAGTTGTAGCTTGGAAACATGACTCACAGCTCAATGACTATTTTTGGGTTCAATTTTCAGAAGAGAAAGAGAAAGGGGGACAGGACTAACCAGGACAGGCAACAGTAGAGGTTTCAGTCACACCTGAAGATGCCACTTACTGAAATCACCGGTGAGGAAGAGAGCCTCTGCAGCTGGAGCCCACTCCTTAAAAAACAGGCTGTTGTCAGGCAGACGCTGCACCCCGAAGGACCTGTAGCTGCGCGTGAACTGGTCGAAGCCTCCCTCTGCCTCTTCCAGCTGGGAAAGGTGCTTCTGTAGCAGCTCATACCTTCGCACCGCACCAAAAACACACAATCATAGAGAAACAATGAATAAAGTAACAGGAAAACCCAACTTAGATGTCATAATGTTCTAAATCTGCATTGGTTGTTATTTATTTTAGAACCAAGGCCCAAGATCCCTAAATGATGTGGGACCCGATGTGATCATGAGTGCTTTTTATTGAATGGGGGGGGGGGTGTAAAGAGTAAATTTCTGCCCACATTTTCTGTCTTGCAGCACATCCAGTCACATGATTCTACACTATTCTCACTTCTGACGTCCTACGGCGCTACAGCATGCAAAACCGCCACGAGCAAGTGCCACCGCGAGCGCCGCCTGACAGTTAAACCTCTCTCTGCTTCCTTCGATCGTGGAAAGATAGAGTAACTATTTCGCAGTTTATCTCTCTTAAGTAACTGTGGCCAGCTGGTGCCCATATGAGCCCCCCCCACCGGTCCAGAAAGCATCTTTCAGCTAGCTGAGTTAAGTGCACTTTCCGCCACAGCCCTGGAGCCAAACTCAGGCTGGTGCGTGAAAGCCCCGGGGCTAGTCATGATGAGCTGGAGTCAGGGTGCCATTTCTCAGCTGCTGCTCTCCATGTCAAGCCCGGTGGATCCAGACCAAATGCAGCGCTGTAAGGTACAGCCAGAGCTGCTCCACTGCAGTTGCAAGGACCGTTCCAGAAGGCTGAGCAGGTACTGTATCAAGATAGTACTGTGAGATTCTGATACCTATACAGTACAATCCATATACACCATAATACAACCATGTCAGGATCAAAATGTATGCACCATGAATGTACTTAATAAAGTATTGGTAGCTACCAAACAGTTCCTCCAGTCCTGGTTTTGCTCTCATCTAACACATAGGCACGAAGCCATAAAACTTTTAAACAGAACCTTTTTCAAAAGAAACCTAAGAATAAACATGGTTGTTAAATTATTCGATACCTTTTACATTTTTCCCTGCAAATATTTAAATGAAATCTTTTTTAAAAATTTGCTAAGTACTTCTTCATTCTTATTGTTAATTTGTCAACTGTTCCCAGTGGCCAAAAATGCAGCAACTACTTTAATCTGTTCCATCGTCATCAGTAAAGGAGCAGCTAGAGGTTCTGGACGTGAGCTTCCGTCTCACCTACAGCCATCCTTCGGGCAGGACCCTGGTCCACACTATCAAGCCATAGATTGCTGCTATCACCCATTTCCCAACGGCCACTGTGCTGCCTGTCTGGAATGTTTCACATCGTATTTCACAACTTTCAGCGCCTGTTGTGTCACCTCAGAGGCTCAAACATGAATCAGAGACGGCAACGATTCATCGACAATGGCCATCGATTGATCGACACAACACGAGAAGAGCAACAATTAGCCCTGTCTCCCGTCTGAAATGGACTCTGGAACAATGTTGCCACTGGCTGTCAGACAACCAGGCCTCTAAATTTAGAGCTTGTGATCAGGTCTGCTGCTTTGTGTGTGAGTGACAGTGACAGTTGAAGCACACGGTGTCCAGACAGTGTGTAAGGGAACACAGACGGGCAGGAAAAGGCTTTTCTCTTCATGGTCACGGCCCTTTTGAAGGGCTCCTACAAGAGCCAACAGCAAGGTCACATTCAAATAATGGATTAATGATGCCAAAGATGGGTCTCAACATTTGGGGAGGGGTTGATTGATGAGCGCTGAATCTTTCTGGCCTTTTCTAAAATAAATACTTCCATTAAACTACGACCGCAGTAGCTCTTTGAATTATGAAGTAACAGGCGACTAAGTGACTCACTCACATGCAAAGCTTTCATTTGGTCATTAATCATATAGCTTTATTAGATATTGCTGGGCATTTTAAGGGGTCACGTTGTCATATTCAAAGCTTTGATTTCTTTCTGCTGCAACACACGCTCAATGTTCCACTCCTTTTAAGGAGAAAGCATTTTGGGAATAAACGTTTCAAAATCTGCCCACTCTCTGAGGGAGGGTAAATTAGGAAGCGCGTCAGCACTGCAACATCAACAGCAGCAAATCAGAGCCCGTGTGACAAGCAAAAGCGGAGCAACCTGCACCTACAGAGTGACCCGTCAGGATAAGAAGTGCGCCAACTGCACGGTCAACTTAGACAAATTTGAAATGTGTGCACACGGGAGGCGCGGTGGTGAAATCTAGGGCACCAGCCAGCGTGGTCATAGGTCTTTCAGATAAGCTTTCTGAATACTTTGCACTGGATGACAGAACAGCCCCAAAGTGTTCTTGATGATAGCGTTGAAACGCTGGGCCTTAGAACGACAGGCGCTTATTATGTGTTAACCACAAGCCGCAATGCTAAATGTAAATTTGTGTGAAGCCAGTACGCAGTTAACCTTCATCCTCTGGTGTCTGAGAGGCACATTTTGGCTTAACAGCCTGCAACATCAGGGATAAATAGATAAATTAAAAAATCCATCACAGAAAGAGATACAACTGCACGCCACTTCCCCTACAGCAGGTATAATACCGAAATGGCATGATTGGAAAAGTGATTTTTTTATTATTATTATTATTGGAGAAAGAAGCGTGAGGCTGTCAATGCAGTGTAGATACAAGGCCAACATGTGGATGAAGCAGGATGAAGAACTCGATGTCTTTTCAAGTTTCATTGATTTCCACAACACTGTAGACGAAGCAGCTTCCAATAGTTGGACAACAGCAGAAAAAGTTGTTGGCATATGTGTTGGATGTAACAGCTTAGTAATGGCTGATCACACTGTAGCTCGCACGCGCTTCAGTCCTGCATCGTGCACAATGTCAGGTCAGACCTCACTGATGAGTTCTATGGAGGCCAAAGTCAGAAAGGAGGATAAAGATAGAACCTGCGGGTCGATTTATGTTTAAGAATTGGAGCTACTGTAGCAATAGCATGCGCGATTGAACTCGTCATGTCGATAATCCAGTGAAAACTCACTCATCTGGCAATAGTTTGTGCATTTATAAGGCAGCGATGCCAGGCTGCAGAAGCACACACTTGTTTGACAGGTGAAGATCTTCACCTGTCAAAGATCGCAAGCTTTCAACTTTACTTCCTGCCCATCTTTGACTTCCTGGAAAAAGCTCATCAATTTGGCCGCAGCTAAACATTATCTGAAGAGCTCTCATCCAGCGGACTGACCACTTAAGACAGTGCAAAGCGATGGATGCGCTCCTCGTTCTAAACGCCAAAGCCAGATCGATCCAAACTTGCCTTAAATCTGTTCTGTCTTATTATTTCAAAGCACCAAGCAGAGCGTAAAGACTGCCTCGACATCTCCTTCACTGGGGGTGGATTTGCGCGCCATGCTGCGCGTATAACTTGAGATTAAGTCACATTTTACCTCCTCTTGAAGTCCTTCTCGTATGCTTTTAAATAGGGATCCATTTGGAGCAGACAGCTGAACTCTGGAATTGTAACATTATCCTCGGAGGCTGCCATGGCTGCTCCAGACCAGACCAATCGAGCGCAGACTGCGGCGCCGTTCGCGTCAGGAGCAAGAGACCAGACGCGGCGTGTGCGCGCTTTTTAATGATTACAGACAACAAATAGAGGAACGGCTTTGTCCCAAGTCCGTCCCATTGCAACGTGCAGTTTTACGAACGAATTGCTTGTATTTAAAAAGGCACTCTGAGGGAGTGTGTCTTTAAGATGACAAAGGAGGATCTTGGCCGTGACTCATTTAAGCGGACGTGCAAGTGAGCGGTTGACTATTGAGAAATAAAATTGCACTAAAATTAAAAGCGCGCAATTTCAGAGACGAGATGTGATCGGATCAAATCAAGCATTTCCGTGCATGGGTCAAACTCTTTGCGCCGTTCCAGCTCATTTCCTCAGATAAAGATGGCGGGTGGGGGGAACATACTAATGATGATGATGATGATGATAAAACAAATCGCAACCAGCTGGCAGATAATTGATGAATTTTTAACAGCTGACTCTAAAGGGGGCGAACTGTAACATTTGAATCGTTTTCTGAATCTCAACCCAATTAAGGTTCTAAAAATAGTTTCTTCTTTCTGTCAACTATTGGTGCAGGTAGTGAAAATGCTGTATTGTCTGTTGAGACAAGATCATATTTACACACCGTAATAGTATCCATGTCTTTCCACAACACAGACTGATGCCATGTAGCAATATCTTATTGATCGGAGCAAAGTTTAAGTTGGATAATGTGTATTTGGTGTCAAGGACTGTTGTCATATAACTGCAGGGTTGGAAGCTGAACCAGGCGGCACAAATCTATTAATATCAGATCCACTATTCCAGAATGTTCAAAAGGTCTTCAGCTTTTACTCAAAATACACATTTTAAAATCTGCATTTTGCACATAGTTTATTTTACAGGTTTACAGACAACATGGAAGATAAAGGAGATGAAATTCCTTCCAGAAAAGACCCATATTAAATATGCATGTTGGCTGGAGACGTTCTCCTGCTACAGGTTTTGTCCTTGTCATGACATAAAACTCTTCCATCTAAAGGTCACAAGGGGGTGTCAGTTTAAACAGCCATCTGCTGGTAAGAGATGAAACAAGTGTGTTATTGTCCACCACAGAAGGTTATCCCAATAAAAGGTGTCTCTGTGATTCATCGTGGAGGAGCAAACATTTATGGGGTGGTTTTAAAGACGCGGCGCCTGAAAGCAACACGTGCTACATTATTCAGGCCCCAATTTCAAACCAGCTGGCACGAATCTTGAAAGTCTGGATTATTTTGGTTGTGCAAGGCCATTTGTTTGATTTATTCTAACTAATACACAACTAGATTGACAGTCTGTGAAACTAACACTGGCAGATTGAGATGTACAGTATGTGTACATAAAGAGGGCTTCACTTGACAGCCTTCAGACCGCTTCAGGCTTTGAGGGTAATTAAGGTTCTGAAGTGTCTTCTCTTGAATTTGATTAAGATTAGGTGGCAAACCGGTCAAACGTGCTTGAAAACCCTCCAGTTTGGCTTGAGCGAGGATGTAGGTAGGTAAATAGGGCAGGTAAATATCCCCGCGCAATTTGTTTAAGAGACTCCTCACAGGTAAATGTGGCATTTCGGCAACAGCTGGTGGCTCCAAGAGAATTTCTCACAGTTCATCGAGGTAATTACTTTTCAATATTCATTTTTTTGGTTCATTTTAAGACTAAGAGTCAACACTTAGGAATAGTGCAGAAGAAATACAACAGGAATAAGGTTTAATTTGGGTTATTTATAAATTTTGGGTTATTCAGGGCTTTTCTTTGATAGCATTGATAAAGTCTCTAGCATGACCATGTGGTTCAAATTCATGTTGTGATTAATTTAAGCCTGATTTTGTTCCAGCTTTCTGAACTTTCCTCACATTCACCCACATTTCAGCCCAACAAATCTCAAACCCAAGACTCCAGCCCAGGGTTGCCATAATTTATTCATTTAGAGTCATCGAGATAAGGTGAATGAGGAAGATTGAGGCTGTGCTATTCAGCAGGATGGCTGCAGAATCCTGTTTTAACCCGGGCAGAAACACAAACTGACAAAGATAAACAGTAAATCAGCTGTTAAAAATCATGTGAAACCCAACCTTTTCAGTCAAACAACCAAATGTAGACAGTAGGAAATTCATTTAAAGAAATCCCTTCACCAGAGGCTGATACAAAGTGCACAAGTGAGTAGAATCTCATGAAACCGCTGCAATAACATCTTAGCAGCAGCATCTCTGCCACATGATTAATGTGGCACAGGATGTGGTCACTGGGAAATTAAATAAACATAATTAAAGGGAAAGAAAACAGACGTTGCCAGTGTTCAGAGTGTGACGAGGCCACGGTTTTCATATCTGTGAAAGATTTTCCATCGCTCTTTGTTATATTCACAGACAATTGTGCAATTTACATATAAGTGAAGAAAATTGTTTTTCAAAACCATCTTCAAAAAATAAGAAGCTGACACTTTGAGTTGGAAATAAAAACCCCAGAATTTTTTTTTATAGGCAAAATAAATGAGGGATAAACAATTTTCCAAAATGCTCCTGCAGCGCTGTAAGTTATAATCGACCATAATTTGGGGTATTTTCCCTCAAACTTTCAACGGAAAACGCAATTTATTTGTTTACGTGAGTGCGTGGACGCAGCTTTGTAGTGGTTGGCGAAGGAAAGACAATTTCGGAGGAGCAGGTTGTTAAAACAGCAGACACTTTCAAACTCCATCTGTCACAAATAGAATCAGCGCTGCTGTGACTGGACGCAAATTCATTTTCATCAATGCAAACTAAACCAATCAAAAAAGACAAAAGCATAATGCAATGTAATGAAATTGGAACTGCATCCATCCAACAACATAATTAGCATACATGTTTTTCTGTATCTCAGATTGCTGCTGGGTTTGAATCAGCGGATCTGTATTCTTTATGTCTTTATCAGACAATTAGGCTCATGCAGTTTTATATATTAAATCATTTCAATGCAAAAAAAACCCATTTATTATTCTGATGTAAATGGGTGATTTCGATGAGACTGTGGTGGAATAATAATGGTTAAAAATAAAATCTTTAAAACAGGAGAACAGTGTTAGAGAAGCTGTTCTGTCAGGGATCAAATGTCAGGGGTCTGCTGAATAATGGGAGCATCTAAAGATATCAGTCCGCCATGAAACCTTCCAAATGAGAAGGTTAACAGTGAGCAATAAAAGGAGCCAGAGAGAGTGATAAATGAAGTTAATGAGAGGTGATAAGATTCACTCCAGCCTTCAATTTCAAGGATGGAGGAGCTGGGATCTCAAAAAGGTCCAGAGACTGATGTGAGCAAAGAGATCTTTTACTGAGAGACATTATAGAGGACGGTAGCCGTCGATGTCTGAGTGAAAGGAAGCACACAAGGGACGTGCACAGCAGGTATGAATCTCTCGGAGGGGCTCAGATTTCCACATAATCGGGCTCTGTTACTGTCGTCGTATGCAAAGATTCAGTCTTTCTGAATCGATCGCGGAAATATCCCAGATATGGACCCAGAACACTGGGAAAATGTTAAAGTGGATCCTGGCGGTGGTTGTCACAGGCGCAGACGTGGGTCCAGGGCAGTAGGAGGTAAAGAGAGCCTGAATCATCTCGTTCGGAAATTCTCAGGAAATCCAATGTGTGAATTTCAGTCTCGTTACCCCCCCCGACAAGAAGTGAATAACATCCTCCCCTCTGATATAACATAGATCAATCTCTGCATCGGTTAACCGCCACTTACTCCTAATCAGGGTCACAGGGGGTCGCCCATGATACAACATACGAAACCCTTTAAATCAAATAGCGCCCAGCTCAAGGGATGGCGCCAAAGGAGTGGGAAGGGGTCAACCGGCTCGCTGCAGCCAGAGAGCATGGAGTATAATTTAAACCACAGAGCCAAGCTGCTGTGACATTTGTGTTAAGTAGGGTGAACTCAGGGCATTCCGTATACATTAACTGGATATTGGACAAGTCATATCCTGATGGCTTTCCATGTTCATGCATATTTCAACTGGTGAATCCATAATCAGATTGGAGGAGAGCGGAAGCCGTCAAGGCCAGTCGAGTTCTCAGCTGTAAGAAGTGTACATGAATTTTAGTAGAACGCTCCCCAAAAAACAAGAAATTCCCTTTTCCTTTTGTCCTTAAATCTAAGTCATGGATATGTAGAAGACACCGATTCAAAAAGCGTAGAATCTTATCACATTTACATTCAGAACTTCAGAGCTGCACAAACCTCAACAATGAATTAACCGACTATGCTAAAGTCAACTAAACCCCCGCTTGGTTCTTCTTCTGTTTCTGAGACATTGAATAGTGACGACAGTAAACAAGTGGTGGTTGTTCTCAGCAAAATGTTGCAAAATCTGAAACGGATCATTTGATCCTACGCAGCCTGGTCCTGCTCGAGGTTTCTTCCTGTTCAAAAGGCAGATTTTGACCCTGCGTCTCTGTCAAGCACAATTTGGATTGTAACAGATGCTGTACTATTAAAGATGAATTGAACTGAATTGAATCGGCTGTTATTAATGTATGGCTGTCTGTGCAGAATGTAGCATTTCTGCATTAGGCTGCACATTTAACTTCTTTTTTGACTTTGACTTTTTAATCCCCAAAACAGTGATCGGTTTGAACCAGTGAACATGTGCATTAGAGTAATTAACTCAAAAGGCACATAATGTTCTCCATTAGCGTAAGTGAATGCACCAATGCCTTCAAGATCAAAACTCAATTGACTTTAGAGTGCCCATAATTTACAGAGTATGTCCACAGTTTAACCTGCTCAGTGTGGGGCGGCTGTTCTCAACTTGGAAAATATTACTTCCATTAAATCGCAGCCTTAATATTCCCATTTTTACTTCACCTGACATTTACAAGCACGGCTTAAATGTAACATTAAAGGCAGTTACTGAACAACGTGGTACAGCTGAGGTTCTTAAATGGGTCCTTTACCTTTTAGAAAGTGAAAATGAGTCTGCAAAACAACAGAAAAACAGCAAAATTTTACCTCATCTTCCAACAATCCCTCCTTCCATGGATGAAACCCTACAACTGGGTCCTGACAGACTTTCTCTAGAGGGCTCACACCAGGACCTGGAAATCAATGCATCTGTTGCAGCCAGATAGAGCACTTCATCATACCGTCTCCAGGGATGATGCTCTTGTTACGATGAGGACGGCTCTTTCCGTCTGTGGATATAACATTTTATTACATCACAGTTTACAAAGGATTTGTTAGGGTTCTGAAGATCTGGGATCAAATCAACTTGGGCTGGGCTCCAGCACAGTAATTCAAAGTGGAAGCTCCTCCTCTCAAACAGAGGAAGCTAATACTCTGGCTCATTGCACTCAACCTGTTATGGTAATTATGGCTCTGGGACACAAGGAGGGAATAAATTAAGTCAGCCTGCTTTTTAAAGCCTCATTTCAATCCATTGATTGTGTAAAGTTAGTGAGGTGTGTCAGCATCTCCCGACGAACCACCATCTCAATCCAAAAAGTCTACATTTCATATCTCTAATCTCAATTTCTGAGCTTCATTATTCCTCCAGATGGAGACCGATTGTTTCCTTCCGATGACATAGTTGTTCTTCAGCACCCATTCTCAAGTTTGTCATGAGGACAATCACCTTCCCCCCCTGGACCTTTCTCTCCTGCCAGTATAATTGCTTGGGTGGAACAGTGTTGCTATTGTTTGCTGCTGCACTCATCACCCAGAAATGAGTCAGTAGAGTCTAATAATCCCTGCCTCCTTTATCACTGATGAGGACCTGAAATAGAACCCTGTGGGACCATGAAACGTACCAAGCATGTTGGTAAGTGGCCCACTGGCTCGCTATTGATCCTGAGCTGGACAACATACAGATAACAGGCAGAAACCAAGGTGCCGTCCCCGCACATATCACGGAGGCGTCGTGTGTCAACACCTTGTGCTGTGTAAATGAGTTGCTATGTAGAGACCTGTTCCCTCTGGGGTGGTGACTGTGGACAACCCACCATCTGGATTTGAACTCCAGCACGAGCTCATCCAGATCAAACCCATCTTACAAATCACTACAAGCTGATCTCTGTTTGATGCTTTAAAAAAACCCACAAATCTGTTTTGTTGTGTGTATGTGTGCGGCATCTACAGGTCTTGCTGATTAAACAGATCTGATTTTGATTGAAGGGACAACATGGATATAGAGCTGTTGTCGACAGAGCCTTCCACGACACCAAAATAAAGCTGAATCAGCAGAAACCACCACATTCTATACAAATGCTGTTTTTTATTGATTATCTTAAAACAGCGTGTGCACCAACAAGACCGTAGTATGTAGCAGTTGTTTAATTCAACAAGACACAGCCAGTGCCAATTATCTCACTCAAATTATTATAATCGCTCACCTACCTACCTGTTAGTAATAATATGTAGGGAGTAAATGTGTGTCGACTAACAGCGGCTCATTAAACTGGTCTGACTTCACATCAACTTCTTTGCGCCCCAGTAGGGTTCTTCTCCGTGCAGGCATGTTTTGGAGTAATGCCACAGATGGCGATGAGTCTGTGTAATCCCTGTAGATTTCCACGCTTTATAAACAGCAAGACAAGCAGCAGGTCTCTCCGATCTGAACAAACACTTCTAAATCAGGGGGTGTTTATCATGCCTGTGTCGGGCGCACGTTGTAATTATTGCAAACAGGAGCAAACATGCAAAGAGAAATGGATTTCACAGATCTAATTGATTGGGAGGAAGAGAAGCAGATTTAGCTGCTGTAACCCCTCCCCACCACCACCACAGTGCTGCATGAGACTATTAGGTTTATTATAGTTTGCAGCACTGGAAGTATTCATCATTTCAAATGGGATGAGAGGTGCTATCGAGTGAATTCCATTTCCAAAGGCTGCATCTGAAATCTTAAGCACAGTTGGAAATAGCTCGTTGCTGTATCTCACAGAAAACAACAGGTTTTGGTTCCTAAAAGTCAACACCGTGACTCGAGCCACGCAGGCACAGCCGGCGAGTCGGGATAATTGACAAATTTCTGGGCAAAATGAAATGCAATGCAAGCTGTTACGACATCAGTGTGTTGCTTTTTCTGTCCGGCAAATAAATAAAGAGCTCCCAGGAACAACTCGCCGCTGAGCACGCACACAAACCACGCTCTTTTCATCAGGTGAATCCCTCCCCAATTTTCCAGGCAGCTCGGGTAATGTCAGGAAATTGGTTTGATCCGTGACGTGTTGACATTTCATTTGGAGAAATCAATCAAAGTCTACCAGCATGAAATGTTTCAAATGAAGCGGTTGAAATCAAAGTTTTATGGAATCAGTTTTGGAATATTTATCAGGTAAATGAGAAATACCACCAGCATACAGACACGGGAGGTAGATAGATAGATAGATAGATAGATAGATAGATAGATAGATGGATGGATGGATGGATGGATGGATGGATGGATGGATGGATGGATGGATGGATGGATGGATGATGGATGGATGGATGATGGATGGATGGATGGATAGATAGATAGATCGATAGATAGATAGATCGATAGATAGATAGATAATAGATAGATAGATAGATAGATAGATAGATAGATAGATAGATAGATAGAGTGAAAATCCAAAGAACCCCAATCAAAGCTTCTATGCACCACAGACTAATCTGGCAGTACGACAGTTCTGTTGACCAAAAACATCATTATAGAACGTAGCCTGAATACTTGTTTCATTATGTACCATCATTTATTCATATTGGTTTGTTTTACTTTGAAGCTAGTTAAAGTACGCAATTGCATCTACTGTACCTCAGTGATCATGTTGCCTTGATCAAAAGTTTATTTACTTATTAATTATGCAGCACTTATGCATAATGTACGGATGGAATTGCACTTTTTTTCCCTCCTTAACAAAACTTATGAAAGTATTTTTTATATATATATTTTTTTCTTGGTGATAATGTGGAGCTGATGCTCATGTGAGGCTGATATGTTTGTAATCTCTGTGCCAATATTTGCAATCACCCTCATTCACAATGTTCCATGTGGTCTAGATGTTATTACCTCTGCCAAGGTTAGGGGACAGCCGGCATCTGTCTGTCTGTCTGTCTGTCTGTCTGTCTGTCTGTCTGTCTGTCTGTCAGCAAAATAACTCAAAAAATCTAAAACAGGGCTTGATGAAATTTGCAGTAAATGATGTTGCAGATTCCTGTGGGAATTTGACCTTTAATCTTCCAAAAAAATCAAAGTTAGGGGCTTTGATTATAAAGTCTACATGTTATGTAACATCAGTACATAAAGTCAGTGTAGTAAAGAATTAAAATGACAATATTGCTGTAAATAAATACAATATTCTTTTGGATCAGAACACAAGTGTGAAGGACAGTTGCTGGGTATTTACATAGATATACTGTGTGTGCGTGCACATGGGTCTGCCTGAGTGTGTAAAAGATAAAAGCATGTCAGATGCCGAGAAGGAAGAAGGTGAGAACATAACATCAGTGCTAAGATCGACTCAGCAGGGAAAGAGAGAGTGTGGTGTGTGTGTGTGTGGTGTGTGTGTGTGTGTTTACAGGCGGAGGCTGGCACACTCAGAAGATTGGCAGCAGGGAACAGATGGTCCCGAGAAAGGAAACATGACCAGGATGTATGTAGTTATGCAAAGAGAGGCAAATGAGCGGGTAGGAGTGCTGATGAGATCTTTGCGTTCTGTTTATGAGGCAGCTATCCAAGGACCAGAACCTCTGCTGTGGCCGGCTGTATCGACTCTCATGCTAAAGTCCTGCCTTTAAAACCATCATGTGCTGAAAAACAACGTGGGCTTCCAGAGGTGGAGTGTGCTGGAGTGAGTTAGAGTCCCCCGCTGCATTAAAGATGAAAGAATCAAACACTGTACTTTTATTTTTCTCCTCCTGGGACAATGGTGCACCTTTTCAGGAAATGTGACTGACCAGGGATGAAGGTAAAAAATCCATTGGATAAAGAATGTATTTGTAACCCAGGTTACTAAACCTTAAATGATAGCTCAGTTGTTAGAATAAATAAATTCATATTTTATTGCAAAAAATAAATAAATAGGAGCTCAATTAAAATGATCCTACGGAGAAGGGATAGGCAATATTTTTGATTTAAAAATCTTAAATATGTTAATAAGTAGGTAAAATCAATCCACACAGGTTTGTTTATTAAAGTCTGTTAAAAAGGGCACGTACGGTAAGGATAGTTGTAAGGAAAATTGGAAGCCAAGGTTGTGATGTATATGGATATATATGTGTGTTTCTGTTCTTCTGAATGAGTCCTGAGTTCAAGGCCTGCAAGAAGATTTCGTCTACTGGGATTTCTCCTGTTCTGTAGAGGTAGAGGGGAGATTCAGTGGTCGTGGCGAGCCACCCAAGAGAGACTGTGATTTGGGGAACCATCTGAGGATTTATTTCTTTCCTTATTCACTTTATCACTTTATTCACTGTATTGGCATTTCAGTCTTTTCCCATTTAAGCAATACAATATAAGCAAACTTAACCTTGATTGTGTGAATCCTTTACTCTCCACTTAATGCACATTGCTGATACCCCTTTCTCCTGTAGCGAATCTAGACTTTTGACCCACTGGCCCACAAAATAATTTATATACTGAAGAACATATCTGTATCTCCCAGTTATTATCATTGCGGTGAGGGCTGAGGCTGGTTACATATTGTTTAATTTTTTTTCCTTATCTTGCAACATCATTGCCACATTTGCATAGACTTGTGACTGAAAGAGGCGAGAAACAGTGAGATCGAGCCACAAAAACAGACTTGCCACGTGCAGAGGAGTTCCATTTATATTGGTGACCTGTTGCTACTGTGGTTGTAACGTTAAATGGAAGTGGGAGACCTAATTAAATAAGTTTTATCCATAAACATGTGCAGAAGTGTATCATCCTTAACAATAATCACTACGTGTTGGTACCATAACGTTTGTTGTATGTTAGCTTTGAATATCAGGCAGGGGACAGCACATTACACACTAGAAAAGGGATGAAATCATCTCCAGAAATGTTTTTGTCATTCCTGGGTGAATATGGATCCAATTTGTCAAGTTTCCCTGTAGGGAAATACCATTAGTCACTTTTTAATTCACAAACTTAGTTTTGTAAACCAGAAGCCAAATTGTATGATTTCCCCCCTGTTCTTAGACAAAACTGCTTCTTTGTGTCTCCCTTTAAAGGTCTTTCTTTTGCATCCTGCTGGGTTTTTTGCTGAAATGTAAAAGGTCTGACAGCGGAGATGATGATTCTGTGCGAGGACCATTTACATGGGGGCTTTCAGCACTCGTGACTGCCGCCATTCAGGCTCTGCCCAAATGGTTCGTGCATGTAGTGTGTCCATCTGAACATTTTCAATTGTTGAGGAAAATTAAATGCTATCAAAAAGCCCATTTTTGCCTATAAATGTAACTCAGTAGAGCACACACCTTTGCCCTCTGCTTTTGTTTAGAATTGATTTATTTCTCCTTATATGTTCAGATTTAATTAGCAAAATGGAAAATCAGTTGGAGTCCGGGGGTGGGGGGATGTTAAACGATACAAAGTATTGAGGGGTGTATAGCATTCTGCCCAGGAGCAAAACATTCTCCTGGTTTACAATCAGCAGCCTGTGTTTGCCTGCCGCACCCACCTGATCGATGAATTATTGCAGTTTAATAGGCGCATGTGCAGAATTCTCCCCTCAAAGATCTAATGAATTGACAGAGAATTGACCTTCAGGACACGAGGGATTGATTCCTTACCACCATCCTCTGGGTAATTGGCTTTGTATCATTGTGCTCCGAATGGTAAGAGAGCTGTATCTAGAATGTATGTCACACAAGAGCACTCAGTCCTTCAAGGCTGCCATACAACAATGGTCACACTGGAAATTCAGACGTGCGACAGTTCCAAGACTTAATCACGATGAACACGACAATCTGAATCAGCTGCAGAACCCGCGTAGACAAATACAGTAAATAAACTCTTGCTTTGGCAATGATGCATCGTTTAAATAAAGAAATGCAGAACTTTGTTTTGCTCCTGGTGAGGGAGAAGGCTGCTAAAGGAGGAAAAGGGGGGAAAAAAGAGGGCAGCTTTTGGCAGTTCGGTGCGCACAGGTCAGCAATTTGATCCGAAGTGGGAGTGGCAAAGAGGGCCGCTGTGCAAAATTGAACCAAATTCGACTGGCAGCATGTTAAACCATGTGTAAAATCCTGGCAATGGGCTTAGAAAACGATCCCCGGCTGGAGCTGCTGCCTCCTCCTCCTTCGCTCACCTCTGTCTTTAGGGATGGTCACGCTCATTTCTTTGCACCACTTTGAAGGAAGAGGGATGTCTGGGAGCCCATTAACCCAAGCTGCACCTGTGCAAGGGTGTGTGACTCACGCCCAGACGTGAGGGTCACAGCCTCCGAGAACAGCAGCTGCCCCTCTCTGTTTATGTTCTACATGCTCCCCTTTCCCCCCCCAAGATACCATGAAGGATGCATTATATGGTTTTCCACGTATTGTCAGTAATACATGAAATCATGTAAGTTTTCCTCTCCCCACGTTTCTGAGGAACAGTAACATTGTCATGGTCACCATTGGAGAGTGGGAACATCTGCGGTGGGTCACATGCCCCATGTGACCTTGGCAGCTTTCCTTTTACAAGCTTTACCCCCCCTCCCACCCAGATCTTACATTCCTGCGGGCTAAATGTGGTAAGCAAGTGGCTTTTGCTGTTGATTTAAGCAACTGTGACAGTTTGTCAGAGACGCAGTCCGCGTACACTATGTGATCCATTGAATTGTCTTCATTAGTCAAAAAGCGTGGGCGGGACTCTTGCTCTCTGCAGCGAGTCAAAGAGAAAGGCAATAAAGGGAGGCAGGAGCTGCACTTTGCTGACGAGCATCGCTGCCGTCCTGCTCCACAGCGCCGGGCGCCGCCGTCGGATCTGCGAGAGACACACAAGACTTCGCTGGAGGGGCAGACTCCATCCGTGCAACTCCGCTCTCTCACAAACTGCGCCGTTACCTGGATAAGTGCACCGCGACGAGGGGCGAAGGAGCGAAGCAGCCTGACAGAGACGCGCGTGGAGTGGAGTGTCGACGGAGAAGAGAGAACATGACTCCCAAGCAGTACCTGATCTTCATCCTCTCCGGCCTCTGTGCAGATGTCATTAAAGGTGAGCACCGGATGTGTCTGTCCAGACGGGCGTGGTGGCTGTCGTAAGTTAAAGATGATATGGAGGCACGTCACACGCGTGTTCAAGTGTTGGGTTACAGAAAAAGAGAGGTGGGATTCCTCTTAGAATCGCGTTTGCCTGCGCTGCAGTTTTGGCCACGGATCGGCTCGATCCTGCCGGCTGTGCTGGAATGCGTGAAGTTGAATTGTACAGAATGCGGCTGCACAAGTTTTTTTTTTCTTTTCTTCTTTTTTTTTTGCGTCAGATCAACTTGAATGTTGCCTTTGCCTGTTAAACACCAGACTGCCGATAAATACCCCGAAGCCTCCTCCTGTTTGTTCTTCCGATTGTGTTTTGCCGGAGCGGAGACTCAGCAAAGGTTACATCCAGGTGTGCGTGTTACTTGTGGTTAGAGCGTTTTGTGTCATTGATGGGTCACATTAAGCGCCGCTGGGGGTTTTAAATCACTCTCCATGCCAACTATGGGAGCCTTCTCACGTGTGATGGGTCCCGGGCAGCTGCGCCAGCGGCTGCGCTGGTGTTGAGCTTCTCTTAGTAGCGCGGACAGTTTGCGCACTGAGCGACCCTGGCATCACCGTGCGTGTGGGTCCGTTCTCCAGAAGTACGCCTTAACGACCGCACACGCAGTCGTCTCCCAAAGTTGAACGATCGGATGCGCGGAGGTCTGCGGGCATAGAGGAGCTCTTTCACCTCGCATCGCTGGCGTCTCCTCGCCACAACTCCCCGAACTCCCCATAGACCGTCCCGCTCTTGGACATGCTTGCGCAGCCACCGCCCCACCAATGTACAGATAGACGCAACCCCGACAGCAGAGGCGTGCGTGCGTGTGTGTGTGTGTGTGTGTGTGTGTGTGTGGTGTGTGTGTGTGTGTGTGTGTGTGTGGGGGGGGGGGGGGTTCTTCTCCAAGGCTTCTGTATCAGCAACTCTCCAAATCAAAGAAAGAAAAAGAGGAAGGGGTTGAGTTTTGACCCCTGGGATCGTTAAAGACATGGACAATAAGCTGTTTATGAAAAATATATGGACCTGGTGTAAACTATTAAATGATTAAACCGATTCTCGGAATCAGCAGAGGTTGTTTAATTTACAATTGAATTGCAATTTTATATATATATATATATATATATATATATCCATATATAGAGATATACTGTATATACATACAGAGTTTGTCTTGCCTAATACGTTAACTCCGAATGTCAGACTATTATGGTTTTTATGGTTTTATTATTTTAATAGAATTCTTTGAACAGTGCGACATGGATTCATTCTTTCATTATTTAAATGGCATTTTAACAGTCCATGCATGAATTACAGCCATATAAAAGTATCTCGGCGGTTCATGGAAAAACCTCCAGGCTACACAGACATAATGATATTCAGTATACTCTTTTATTTGTCATATGAAATATGCTCTCAGCTTTTAATTGCATTTATAGCCAATACTGTAAAGGAAGCATGAGTTGTTTTATTCCAATGCTCTTGTGGATGTATCATACACATTTTAACATATCATTATACATATTTTCTATGTAAAGTTCTTGTAAATGTGACAACACCCCAACCCTTATCTCCAGTGTATTAGATGCATAAAAAAAGAAGCAATTTTGCAACACTTACGCGGTAAAGAATGTGACACTAATGTTGTTCCGCACCAGGCAGCAGCGTCACACTTCACAAAATTAGTGTACATCATTTTTGGACAAATACTTTAAGAGTAAGTAGAGGGATTCACACCCCCAATAGCCCTGTGCAGATAATCAGGTGCATTTTTATCAAGTGTGTGATGACAGGCTGGTATAGCTGCTGGAGACAAAACTTCAGCCCTGCTGCCCCTCGGTTGCAGACTCATCCCTTTAAGAACAAGTGCACGGTTAATTTTTCACAAACGCCTCTGAGCCCATAGCCTGAGACATGCGTGTGAAGCCTTTGGTATTCTGATGGGACGCCACAGTATAAGCTATATGGTCTGTTCACTCTCGCCGTTGTTTTGGGAGGCCTGACAGATATTGCAGCAGATCGCTGCTAATGCACCTGACAGACGTGTCACCGTCACATACAAGGACAGGAAGTCTTCTTATGCTAATGAAACGATGCTGCACTTATACTCGATCTCTGTGTAGATCCATGACTCACTTTTTTTGAGGATCCGCTTTTTATGAGCAGCGTGTTTCTTTGTTGGCCATTGATTTCTTGCGTTTGTTTAACGTGCTGTCTACTCAAGTGTTTTGTTACCTGTCCAAACAGCTCCCCCTGGGCCAAGGCAACGTTTGCTTGAGTGCGGAGCCTTTCATTATTGCCTTTCTGCAGAGACAGTTGGAGACTACGATATGCAGGTTAACATTTTGTTTGAGCGAGTGCAAAATCTGGGGGGCAGTGATTACGGAAAGAGTTAGGGGGCAGGAATCCACCTGAAACAGGTGATTAGCTCATCACATGTCCGGTCTCCTAAAGAGCATGTTTGGGGTCATCTTCCTGTCAGGTAAAAACAGTGCCATTAAATTATCTAAGGCATTATTATTACAAAAATCAGATTCCTGTGGATTTTTTTTTACTCATACATGTTATTTAATCAGTGAAAAAATACTGGACCCACATGAAAGAGGATCCATCACCTATGAGCTGAAATAATGAGGTGGTTTTAAGAATCTGGCAAACCTGAATGTTATGACTGAGGAAAGTGCATTACCTTTAAGGAAAGCTGTTTTTCATCGCTGAGGGCTAGCTTATCCCTGTATGACACCTCACAGGTGTCAAGTTCTGGCTGTGGTGCTATATCGTAGTCTGCTGCAACTGCATAATCCAGTAAACGGGACAAATGCGCTCCAAAAGAGCCTCCGCTGCCATGCTCGCTTTCTGTTGACTGATATGCATCTGTAAGGATAAGCCTCAAGCTACAGTTAAATGTGCCCAGAAATGGGGAAATGGACTCAAAGATTAGCTGCTGACTGCCTCAGCTATGCTGCCTGCTGTCAGTCTCCCTTTACCATGCTTTTTTTTAATCATATGCACCCAGTGAGCAGCTAAGCTTCAGGCATGAAGACCAGAGTCCAGTAGAACAATAGTCAAAATAAGGTTTATTCTTGACCTCTGCTTAAGCAAAGGGTTGAAACTTTTGGAGGTTTGTCCCAAAATGCTGAGAATAAGTTAAAATTCTAGTTCTAATATGTTAACCAGTTGAATTCTGCATAAAATAGAAAGTCCATGTATTTCTGCATGATCGGAGTCAGTGTTTGGCAATGGGAGCAGCTTCCTGCTGGAATAAGAACCAGAGTATTTCATTTGTTATGTTGTCAAGTGGCAGCAGATTCTATTTACAACACAAGGGGTGTTGCTGGGTTTCATGTCAGTCATGGTATGGACTGTGGATGTAATGTGTGCGAGCATTGAAGCTACTGGTTAACTTAGAATGCACACACACACACACACACACACACACACATACATACATACATACATACATACATACATACATACATACATACATACATTAACTAAGGTTCTTTTTGATCGCTCAGTTTTCTGTTTTCCATTTTATTCTTTGACTTTATT
Source organism: Takifugu flavidus (assembly GCF_003711565.1). Lineage (NCBI taxonomy): Eukaryota > Metazoa > Chordata > Actinopteri > Tetraodontiformes > Tetraodontidae > Takifugu > Takifugu flavidus. The sequence goes on along the minus strand of NC_079531.1, from coordinate 2,624,902 downwards.
CTTTGTTTTCAGGTTATTTGCTGACCTACTTGTGTTTATTTATCTTATTCACCTAAATTATTTAAGCATTACATGTAGGTAATCACGGTACACCAGACCAAGGCCCGACTAGAATAACATTTAAAAAAAAGTCCATAAGGAGTCTGTAGAATTGATCCACCTTTGATGTTATTTGCAAACAAAATGAAAGAAAACTAGATTCTAAGAGAATAAAGAACGGACATGTGACGCTTTCAGAAAGGTGGTTGGCATCTGTTCCCAAAGAACTTTAGGTATTTCCTCCATTTTATTGTTTGTGAAATGAAGCCCATGCTTTATTCTATGCTTGTTTGCAGTGTTGACCTTTAAGCAGCTCTTCTCGGACCTCATCTCTGCTCAGGCCGGCCATGCGCCTGACTATAGATGAGCTTCTGAGTCTCATCCAGCTCGTGGAAGGGTCTCCCTTTTCTCCTCTTGCCACAGTCTTGATGAACAAAGTTAATATTTGTCCAGAAATGGCAGCCAGCCTCTGACACAGCTGTCATTTCCATCTCTACGTTAAAGACTCTAGCCAAAGCCTGGGTGCTCGTGCCAAACCAAACCTCTCCCAGTCCTCAGACATAAACACTATACAATGCACCATCAACTTAATACTTGAAAGTCCTCTAATATTAGATTGTGTTCAGTTGGGTTTTGGCGATGTCAGGGTTTTAGATAAAGGATGTTTGTTTGTGAAGTTGATAGCTCGCTGCAGGAGTCCTTTTACTTTGTATTTATTTATTCATTATTCTGCTCAAGTTTGAGGCTTTATGGCTAAATAAATGGATACTTAAAAAAAAGCTAAAACCTGCAATGAACAAACTGACCTGTGGGAAAAAAGGCTTGTAATTATTTGAATAGGCTATAATTAAAGCATTTGTAGAGAAGTTTCTTGAAATTGTCTCACTTAAAAACATGCCACCCCTGTAGAAGCTAACACAAAGCAGCTAATTAAAATTGTCTTTTAATCTGGCAGTATTTCACAGTGTTTCATGACTTTTTTTCCCCAGTGATGTTGATTTATTCCTCTTTCCTGCCGAGTGTATTTATCACAGTGGAATGGAGTATGGAAATGTCACTGGAATTGCATCATTTCGGCATGTTTATCCTTTACAGCAATTAAATTCCACACTTATGTTGCACGCCATGTCACAAACAACCTCGCAGATGTGATCAAAAATGGGATGGTACCAATACGGAGATGTGCCCATAGTTCACCGTCATTGGTAAAAAAGCAGGACGCCGCCATTGTGAAACATTCTGCAGTCACAATGTTGCAGCTAAAGATGATTTTCAGCGCTCACATATAAACCGGGGATAGCTTTTTTCTTTTTGTGTGTGTGTGTGGTGTGTGTGTGTGTTTTACACTAATGAGTGGCTCATGAGTCAGACAGTTTTGGGTTAAAGGGAAATATCCTGGCGCTGTTACCGTGCCGTGTTGCTGGAGCACTTGTTTCTTGAACAAACACGGTCTCTGCTTGTCCTCTTCCCATGCTGATAACTGCCTCCCAGGTTACCTGATCACCGCTGGATCCCGTTGCACTGGTTCAGTAACACTGGAGCCTCACCCTGCTCTCCCAACACCCCCACCATCAACGATAGTAATACGGTTTAATCATCTTTAATCATCTCAGCAGAACTTTATTACAATCCAGAGGCTTTTTTTTGTTGATTATTTATTTCTTTATTAGGCGGGCATGAACTGTGCCTCTACTCAGCAAATACAATTAAAGCTGCAGTATGAAAACAGCTTTTTAATTTCCCTCCATTTCTTTAAATGAATGAACAAATGATAAAGCCGTTTTGTTCATAAGTTTGACATTTGATGTATTAAAGAAAGTGAATCAAAAAAAGCCAAGTTCAGTTATAGCGCACAATAAAATGCTTTTGTTGGGAGCTGTTTTTTGTTGATGATCAATGCGACTACTCAATTATTCAAATGAATCGGTGTCGTTTCTCATACAGTCACAACTGCACAGGGAGCAATTAGCCAGTAGCGCCATTCAAATTATTAAAAAGAAAAAAGGCAGCAATAAGGAGAATTAGCACTTCAACTTTAATAAGGTCAACAGGACAGAAGTCAACAATGTGAGTGTCAGAGTGACTGCAGAGCTGGTGATCTGAACGCCACGGAGAGCATGCGAGAGCAGACGAGGAATAAATTAACATCTTCACCTGCAGAATTTGGATCTCAAAGCGCGTGTGTCAAGGATCCGCGCCACTAAAAACACTTCAGAAAACACTCAAAATAATAAATATGCAAATCAATGGATTCGATTTCCGTGCGGAAAAGACTTGGGTTATCTGTCAATGTCGACTGATAATGACCAATCAGACAGTTGAACATCCAGTTGTATATGTAATAAATACCGAAGATCCACATCGATAACCAAACGCAGATGAACGGTGAACAGTCCACCACTGCACGTAGCAAATGACAACGATAATTCAGTTGTTACTAGCGAGAAAAGTCTTGTTGAGCTCAGCTTTCTTAACGAAGTCACAGCAGAGATTAACTCTTTAACTTGTGCTGCTCAAATAACAGGATATGAAGCAAAGGGCAGGACTACAATAAGCTCTTACTGTATAATGGCTGGTCTGGAAAGACCATGCTCTTTTGAGATCAGAGATGATTACACATTTGGTGTCCTCCATTACCGTGACCTCAGCTACAAGAGCTGTAGCATCCCCCAGATAATGACCACTCAGACCCCAGGAGGAGGCCTCCTCACCCCATAAATACCGAAAACAATATGGACTCGATGTGGAAATCTGCCGACAGTCACTTTTCAAATGGACACATACTTGCAGGAGGCTTTGTCCCACTCAAAAAAAAAAAAAGTCGACAATTTCACAGGTTTTCTGCAGCCCATATTCTTTTTTTGGGGAAGGACGGGGGGGGGGGAGGGGTGTAGTTCAGTTAGAATGGCCAAATGGCCACTCTCTGTACTGATGGAGGAAAATTGGTCTTGTGTGTGTCAAAATGTCAGGGTCACTGTTTAACAGACCGTGCTGGAATTCTATTTTCACAGCGAGGCAAAAATGGCAAAATAAGAATTATACTTTTATGTGAACTTATTGCACCTTTTAAAACATCTTCCTGAAAACCATATATGGCGTCTCATCGCAGGGCTTTTCATCTGTACGTCAGATTGCCGCTTATTAGATTTTTATTTCTGTGGTCCGTCATGGATTATAGTTTGTTCAGAGGCTTTAAGTCATCTAGTTATGACTTAAAATATGTCAGTGTTGCTTTGTGGCGGATGTATACGCCACTGGCAATGATTTGGGTTTACCAAATGAAAGAATAATAATTCAAAAATGCCACTTCCGCTTGAAAACATTGTGCTCCACTTATCTCAAACCATTGACCTGGGTATATAACCTGGCTAATCCAACATGGACTTCTCCAACAATGCACCGGGGTGGCCCTAAATTACTTTTCCTTTCTGCCATTGGCAACGACAGCGCAGTAATAGGGAATGTAGGTTTTCAAGATATTATTAGCTTGGCAAGTTGAATTTATCCCAGTTCGAGCGACTCCAGTGGGATTTTGAAAGCCGTACCTGGAATCCTGACCTACAGCGAGTTTCTCCACCATCACACGACACAGAAAATGATTTAAAGCTGAAACTCTCAGACTCCCGCTGTGTAATGGGGGTTTGGAATTTTGAGTTTCTAATATTTTCCGCCCCAAAGGTCATGAGAAATTCCCGATCATTTCGGGAGATCCAACACGGACCAGACAGCCCGTTCCACGATGCCACATCATGTGACCAAACGGTCCGTTTCGAGAAGCAGAACACGTCTCGGCTTCAGTTCGGCTCTGCTGAAATGCGTCCACGTTTTGTTACCTAAAACCGTCATATTGCCCAATTTTCTGCTGTAAGACGGTAAAAATAAGGAATGATTGCTATGAGTAAAAACATGGCAACTACAACAGCTGTTATGACATCACAGCGTGCAGCTCTGAGGGTCGTTTACAGTAATTGACTGCATAATGCATCGGAAAAAGAAAAGAGATCTGATTGATTTTGGTCAGAACACACACGCGCACACGTGCAGCCACACACACACACACACATACTGCAGTGGAATTATTCACTGTACCATTATTTTTGACTTAATGATTTTCTTTCTTCGTGGTTTTGCGACCCAATTATTTGAGGGCCGGGTATTTCAGTAATTGAAGATGTTGAGCAGCAAAGACCGGATAGATGTCTAATTTGCATTAGAATGAAATTTACTTTTAAGTGAATCTCTAATGGTCCAAATATTAGAATATCCAGCATAAAATATGGAGATAGCGGGTAATTTCAAAACGTACGGAGCTTCAGAAAAACCTCAAAGGTTATACAGAAGAGGATAAATGAGGTGAAATACAATTCCCTGCTTCCGCCCACATTCTTGAATATAAATAATAAAATTGACGCGTGTAGAGGATTATAAATGGGCTGTCTCAGAATGACATACTGTGGATGACATAAAACCTCACACATACAGTCGCATAAGTAATGATTTTTCTTTTTTTGCTCCATATCAAATTGACAGAATTTAAAGTATAACTAATATGGTTGAAATGAATGCAAATGTATTTCCCCCCCCCAATAAGGTCCAATATGCATTTATGCGTCACACTTTTGAGCTGCTGTTCTGCATGGGTAGTAACACTATCCTCTGGGTTTTTTAGAACGTATCTCACTGATTTTTACGGAATTTTTATCCCCTTTCACTGGTGTGCCATTAATAAAAAAGGTGTCTTTTCTTAAAATAGTTTTATGCTATAATGTTCCGCGTATGGGTTTACTCACCAACGTGATGTGTTCTCCATCATTTTATGATTGAGCAAACGGGATGGCAGAATTTTACCGGTTAAAGACTCCAGGTCATCAGGACCTGACGAAAAATGAAATTATACCTCTGTCAACCAAAAACAGGTTGGATATTTCTGAATATATTTTATATAATATATTTCCGTACTTCAGAGTGAGGGTCAACTCCTCTCTTCATGCCTGAACGCAGGGGGAGGTTTCTGTCAGCTCCGCGGTATTCTTGATCAATATGTGAAGACAGACAGACATTATGGGGGATTCACACACACTCAATTTTATTGCACTTGTAGAACTGAGTAAAATTCCACCGCCCAGACCTGGTGATGCAGGTACAGTGATGGTTTCAGTCTCTTGATGCCACTTTTGATGTTCACAAGACAGGCTGTTCAGAACTTCTAATAGGCTGCTGTAGATAGTGCTTGTGCATGTAGCTGCCCATCTGACTGGGTCTGAAAGCCCTTTTCAGGGTCCTTTTTGGATTATTCTCCAAGAAACTCTTAATGACGCTTTTGTTATTAGAGCCTATTATATTTGAAATGACTGTATTTTCCAGCTATTTTGCTCCTAAGAGCTGGAGTCTGAATCTCCCATCTTTTTTATGTGTTCAAGCATCCAGCAGCTTCTTTCTCTTTAAGAATTGTTGCTTTTTTTTGTTCTTGGATCCATCCATCCTTCCATCCTTCCATCCTTCCATCCATCCATCCATCCATCCATCCATCCATCTATCCATCCATCCATCCATCCATCCATCCATCATCCATCCATCCATCCATCCATCCATCAATCCATCCATATTTTTGAATACACAAAACACTATTTATTTAACATTGGAAGATTACAACAACAGTTATTTACAACTGGAAAGTTCCATTGTGGGAGTTTCCAACAGATTTTTGGTTAGATCTGATTCAACGAAGATCCCAGCAGAGCGAGCAGAAACTAGAGACAGCCATGTTGTTTGTTTTACGAAATGTATGGAATCTCCAGTGAAATGACTGTCATGCTCAATATCTACAGAGGGCAAACATTGTTATTACAATCACATCAAAATATGATCAGTTTTCAAATCAAGCAAGGTGAAATAGACTTCATATAGCATCGGGTTTATTGTCTATGCTGATGCAACCGACAAAGTGGAGACTTTGTAAGATCTAATCATGTTCATTTTCAGTGCTGTATCGTGGATTACAGCTAAAGCTTGAAGCAATATCCATATTTGTATGCTCATTATTGCGACTGCAACGAGTTTCAAGAGGGTGCTTATGCCTATCAAAGAGTGAATTATCAAGCATGACATAAACAGGCATAATTAGACCATCAATCACATGAATTAGTTATGGATTATCCCACTATAATCGACCCTTTTGTGTTGGGGGTTCAGACTGAAATTGAGCTGAGGTTTTAAAAGTTGACTTGGTGTTTGTGATTTATAATTTCCTTCCTGTCTTGCATTAAAAGAGCGGAGTCCCCTTCATACATCCTCATCAGAGTCCAGCTACAATCTCTCTGGGCTTTAAGTGAGTGTTGTGTCTGTGTCCCAGTCTATAATGGTTGGGCTGATAGAATGGATGGATGTATGCATAAAAAGGAAATGACCGTGAACTGGGTCAGTAATCAGGCCTGTGTGACGAGTCAGATGGGCTAAGACTCCAAAACAAAGGCTTCTTTGTGAGGTATTTACTGTAACAAGGTACTTTAACGGTGCTGGAATGTGCTGAACCCGAGCTCCTCCAGGATCTCTAAATGGACCTGATGTGCTGTATCAGTGGAGATAACGACAAAGAGGTGCCAACATTCTGAGCTGATGCGCGTTTAGGCCCTTCTGGGCCTTTTATTATACCTAAGTGAATCCTCAAATGGCTTTCTGGACGCTCGGTGGTAAAGCCGCATTTTGGTAACAGTGACGTCTTAAGATGTTTACAGCAAAGCAGAACAAGAGGAGCAGGCAGGAGCAGTGTCTCATCCTCTGTAAAACCCCGTTCGGGAATGGATTAGGTGACTACAGAACCCTCTTCCCGCATCTTGGTCCCTACTGCCTGAAAAACTCAGAATTTAAAAAAAATCTATATTTAAAAATCAGTTCCATTCTAATTCACCATGTAAACACCCCAATTTGGACAACAGGGGGCAGAAGATGCCAGCGACCATACGTACAGTATGTGCGATTTATTCTGGATTTTTGATCATAAATCGTTGAGCCCGCAGTTAACATGAGTCGACACAAACCAGATTACTTTAGACTTCGCTCTCGTTAGAGCGAACATGTGAATTTTTCCAATTCTACCACTGCAGCTGTACAGGAGGTAATCGAGCAGCACCGATGTCTTCAGTATCGGATAACTGCTGTCCTGTGTTCCATGTGCCAGAAGGATGATACGCATGTGTGTGTGTGTGTGTGTGTGTGCCTGTGCGTGTGCGTGTGCGTGTGTGTGTGTGTGTGCATGTGCGTGACGGCTGATATCTTTCCTTCATGTTTCCACATTGTCTGAAAAGCTTATCACAGACTGAACATTTTCACCAGTCTTTTGAATTGAGGTTTTTTATGCCTGTGAAATAGGGATTCTTTCCAAATGAAACACAGTTTTAATGTGTAACATTATGAGTAAAGATGTCCCGTACCTGACAGCCTTAGCGCTTATCTTGATATCAAGGCAAAAGGTTTTTAATTAGATAACATCGTGAGTCTGAAATAAAATCTGAAATCTAAGTCTATTTCCAGAGAGGCCATCGGCGTGTTTGAGTTGTACCTTTGGGCAAACTGCCGTCATTACTGTGGCTCGGTGTTCTCACAGTGGCATAAATGTCAAAGCCACGACGCAGCAGATGGCAAAGAGACGCCTCAAGTGAAAGTCTCCTAAAGACATCTGTTAATTGTTTTCTGCATGCAGAAGCCGTTGCTGAGCGTGGCATCATTTTGATTTACCGGCCGACCAGCAGCATCTAACATCCAGCGTACAGTTGCCACCATTCCTCTGTAGCTAACGCAGCAATGATGAGCAGATGATCACGGTTTAACGCAACCATTGTAAAGCGAATCTGAAACACAGCAGTGCCATTTCAATTTCAGTCAATATAATAGTCTTTGATTAAGAGAATCCCGTCTTTGGGCTTTGTTTTTGAATGAATTACATTAACGCGAGAAAAAGAAAATTCCGGAAGGCTACTTTTAAGACCCTGCTGAGACCCTGCCTGTGTCGTTTTTCTCAATAACGTGATCCGAGTTAGAGGGATCGGGAGGGTTTGTGCGCTGCTGCCTCCTCTAGGCTGCTATGTCACATGGTCTAGTTGCTCTCCACTCAGCTGCAGATGTACATCGTTCCTGTGAACTCTGCGTGTCGGCTTCTCTTACTTCTCTAGTTAAGGGTTGTCGACGCTTTCCCTCCACTCCACTACTAAAACTCAGCTTGAGGTTATTAAAGCATCCTCGTGACAGATGACAGGTTAATATGAAAATATCTCTCTTTTTTTTTGGTCTGATCTCTGCTTAGATTCATTACCCATCACGCACTGATCAGACCTGCTCTGAACTCTGCGAGCACTTTGATTAAGATATTCATCCGCTGCCCTTTTTACCAGCCCAAGTTTCCAGACCAACTTCCCATTAAAAACCATTCAGCCCCAGAGTCCACCGTTGCCTGGAATTTATTTGTCCCCCCATAAATTATTCAGTATTTTGCATCGACTAACCGCCATACCTTTAAGGTTGCAGATCCAAGGCCTTGGCACCCGTTGCATGTTAATATGCGTCGGAGTCACAAGGTGAAATTCCCCCCGCCCGCCCCCGTGAAACGGCCACCGCTTCAGTGGAGCTATCCCGAGAGGCAGATGTTTTGTCGCACTTTTCAGCGGATTGTCCTCCATCAGGATCTGAAGCTGCTGGGCAACTGCAACGACAGCTTGTCGGACAGAACAACAGATTATTGCGCCGTGGAAGGCTCCTTTGTTGTGAAGCCAGCGTGGTATGAGGTCTCGGTCCATTCGCTGAGGAACATCTTCTGTGAAAGCACATCCCAGCTGATGCAGCATTGAATAGCCTGTGCCTGAGACGTGAGTCAGCCCAGACGTCTAATAAAACACGCCGCACATGGTCGTCTTCCCTACTTTCAGTGTTATTCAGTGGTTTTATAAAACTGAAATGTTTGTTTTCTTTATTGTATAGCATCGATGTAGCTGCTATGATAGATGATATTTGTGCAGATCTAAAAGTGCGGGATTTAATTTGTTAAGCCTGTGACCTGATTTTTTTTTGGGGGGGGGGACAAGGTAATTCACTTCAAGGCATGAGCAACAATTGTGCCCCATCTTATTTAGTTCAGGCAGACATTCTTTAAGAAGCTGCCATCCCATTATCAAAGCTGTCACCCGGGGAGCTCGGTGAGCGCTCATGTAAAGATACAATTGCTCTGAATGTAAGAAACAAACAAACAAACAAGCAAACAAACACTACCGGTTTCAAAAAGGTCTGGCCCACATCAGCTCCAAAGCTGCTCCTAACTATCTATCTATCTATCTATCTATCTATCTATCTATCTATCTATCTATCTATCTATCTATCTATCTATCTATCTATCTATCTATCTATCTATCTATCTATCTATCTATCTATCTATCTATCTATCTATCTATCTATCTATCTATCTATCATTAAACCTGCTGTTTTTTTCTGCAGACGCATTAGAGCGATTCTACCAGTGTTGTAGAAAACCTTTATTAAAGCAGCCTCTTCAGCAGGCAGCTGTGAAGACGCCTATTGAGAAACGAAGCTGCACACATTAAGTGCATGCGTATTGAACCAGCTAGCGATGTCTGACCACTCACATTGTCAATCTGCTGACATCAGAAAAGCAGCTGCGTATTAGCTTAGGTAGGTTGTGTTGATGGCGACTGAATGAAACAATTTCTCCCCATCAAAGTACAGATGAGAAATTCCAGAGAGCCACGCTGGCTTCAAATGAGCCCATGCTCTTAGATTAAACCCCCAGCGCTCCTATAACAACAGCCGGACCGTTGCAGTGCACCTCTGTATGGTGAATGCTACATACCTTGCTGATGAGCAGCATTTTTCTTGTTACTGTTAAGCAGGTTTTTGGATTTTGAACCAGTGACCCACAGCCTCTGGGGTTTCCTTCGTCTCCAGTTTGCCTTTCCTGCATTTTACCTTATTACCGGCTCAGCTTGAAGTCTTCAAAGCTTACCGAGGGTCTTAAGCGCTGCAGTATGCTGTCAATTTCATCTTTTAACAGTGCTTGCTCCGATCGGAGTGAGTGCACACGTGAAAAGATAATGAATTTTAACAAGAGCCTCTGTCTCTATTGTGCTGCGGTTTATTTGCAGGGTGTGATGAGCATCTATACGTCCTGTCTGCAGTTCACAGATGTGTGTGTGTCGGGGTTCATTTGTGTGTTTATGTGCCGTGAGCATGTTAAAGGAAGCACTCTCCTGTGTGGCACAAGAACCCAGAACTTACAAAGAGAGTGAAAATATCAAAGGAGGTAAAAAGAAGGAGTGTGAAGCCAATCAAATGTGTTGCGTTCCATGTTTTCTGAGAAAAGTGGGCACATCACCCTGCTTAGAGTTTGGAAAATGTCGAACATCTTTGTGAGCGTTCAACAAGTCTGGCACTTATCTCCAGCGCTTGATGAATTCACAAACAAACCACTTTTATTGTGCCCAAGCGAGGGTTTATCGCTTTTGTGCGCTATCAAGGTGCTTCAAAGTTTGTGCAGACAAGAAATGAAGGTTGCTTGAGCAAACTTTCATTTTTACCAATAATTATCGCCACAAGGAACCGTTTGTATTAACGACGATATAAAGACCCAACACAGAAATGCCTGTTCACCCACAGCAGGGGTCTCAGACGCAGAGCACCCGGGGTCTGATGAATATCCCAACGCATCTGAGGCTCAGCTGTGTCACAGGAGGATCCAGAGCCTGAATAGAGAGAATATACGACAACGTTCTACTGCATATCAAAGTGAGCCGATTCTGGTCGCCAGCTCTAAGACGCTATCCTTAGATCCAGCATGTTTTATTTCTGTTAAAAGCAGGTTTAGTATCAAATTTACCTACGTGTGCTTGATCAAATTACAGAAGAATTGGAGCTGCACATTAAAGAGTAAACCTACTATAAACCATTAATAATTAATATGCTGCTTTTATTGTAATATGACTCTGCTTCACTCTTTGTTAATGCATGCCTCAGACGCTACTCTATAGATGGATTATTTATTATTTCCATATAATGGATTCTTTTTTACTTACATCACATGTCACCAAAATAGTGACGAAGATTGGAAATGTAGTGGAATAAACACTTGGCAGACTCCACTCATCTGTACATTAGTAATGCTAGAACAGCATATTTACTCACTTTTTATAAGATAAGACTTCGCTACTTTGCACGCAAATAGTGATTTTTTTTCACTCCTTGACAATGTGTTGATTATTAATAATTGTCATTATACCACTATTATACTTTGCGTACACTTTTATTATTTGTGGTCACAACTACATTTCAGCAATTTCAAATTACTGTCAACACCTAGTTGAGAAGGCGCTCCTTATTAGTGCACATCCCATTTGTATATCAGGTGATTTGTTAGTAAAATAACTTTTAATAAATGAAACTTTTTTGTAGCCTTCTACTGGTCAAAGTCAAGTGAACAGTCAGGAGCACAGCAGCTCATTTCCATTTTGTTTGCAGTTGTATAATGATTCAAATTAAAGCAGCCTCTAATTAAATCATAGGAAGTCACACTTGAGTGCAGATTGTGTGTGTGTGTGTGTGTGTGTGTGTGTGTGTGTGTGTGTGTGTGTGTGTGTGTGTTCTTACGCTTCCTACATACTGAGCACTAAACTCTGCATTCTACCAGTAAAAGTGAGGACACTTTTGGGAAGAGAGAACATTTTTGCTGGTCCTCACAACTTCAGCTGTTTGAGGTCTAAGACGGTTTTAAATTTAAGGTTTAAGCATTGGGTTGGGTTTGGGTCATGGTATACAGATTTAAGATACAGTGTGTTGCATTATGGGTTTTATATTCATTCGTTACAATTATGTACACATCCCAGCATTAAAACACACACACAAATGAAAACGCACACATTTTCACAAAAATTTCAAAATCTTTCTGCTGCCTGTTGCAGTTATATTGATTTTATTGTCCGCATTTCTCACCCGCAGCGTTTCAAATGTACTTTTCCTTGACTCTGTCTTATCTCAACAGCTCCCGTGTGATAAACACCACATGCTATCACTGGGCAGACGCACCGCATTTTTAAGGCGGCGCAGTGTTTCTTTTCGTTATTATTATTATTACTCTTCACTTGGCTGTCTTTCTTTCGACTCGTTTCAACACATCTTGCTTTTTGATGTTTGACAATTAAACAGAGAAATTAAAAAGAGAAATCATTTGCTCGCCTTTTCCCGTTATGCGGTGCGCAGCAGAAAGTGCTTTGAAATGAGAGGTTTATTTATTTTATCACCTTCTATGTGTAGCGATTGCTAATTTCCAATAATGCCTTTGCTTTAAGCTGTTCAGCTGCGCCGGCTGTACGGAGGCGATGTTTCATTTGTATGTGTCTGGTAAACCACACGTCCTCCTCTCTGATCAGATATTTGAATTTGCATTTAAATGTATTTGACCTTGAGACTTGGCACATGCCGGCGCCTTTTTGTTGCTTCACACCTTTAATTGGCTAATTATTTTGGGTCTTGTGCGCTGCCAGCTTCATTATACTTAGTGTTTGTTTTCTGTCTTGTGTGTTGCTGCTATGTGGTGATTAGGTGAGAGATTTGTAAGTGTCAAATTTTCTCAGTAATTTTGCGTTGCACGGATTAAGTGATTCATCTTGAATCTCCTGGTGTGAAATTTCAAATGGAGCCATAGGTGTAGGTTGCACTGTGATACAAAAAAAAAAGAACCATGTAGGATCTGTAAATGCTGGAATAAAACAAGTGTGATTAACAGTCTTGGAAAGTCCGCACAGGCTGGAAAGGTCAGGAGGCTCCGAAACTGAGCATAGAGAGAAATATCCGTGGATGTTGTCCTTTGTGTTGATATGAACAGTTAAATCCAATATTTTGTAGATCTCAGAGCTGGAGCTGCTCTAACGTCCATTATGTCTTATCTATTGGAAAAGACTTGTCCAGGAACGTACTGTACCATAGAGCCTTATGTGCTCACTGCCAAAGAACCATCAAGCAACTGGATAAGTGCAGTTCGACCTTACCTTAGAGGGGGTGTTTCCAGAAGAATAAAAATCTCAGCTCTTATGATGCTTCAGATGATGGCTTTTTAGAAATAAAACATAGGGCTCCTCACATGTGATTGCAACACTATGCAACATCAAATTAGCTGCATCACTTTCTTCGGCTCAGATGGGGAAATCTGATTATGTTAGGCACAACGGTAATTTTGTTTAAACAGCATTCAAAAGCCTTAATATTGATTTTTCAGCGACTGGCGCTCTGAAGTTGTCGGGTTTTGTTGTGCCCTTCCCTCAAAACAGATGGCAGATTGACCAACTCGGCGCTGTGAAGAAATAGAAGAAGTGAAGGACAGGTGTGTAAGTTCCATTCAGTAAACACTGTCGCTGCGACGCCTTAAGCAGTGGAATTTGCATTTCTGCCTCAACAACATAAAAACAACATGACCCTATTCTCAAGGGGCCACGACGCTTTAAGATCAACAGCAGAAACGAAAGTGAATTCGGCTTCGCTCCCACCTTCCTCCTCCTGCCATTCCGTTTCAAGAACTGAAAACCCCCCCCCCCCCTCCATTGCCACCTCCATCATCTCTTGAATGATTTCTTTTACAGTCGATATTTTTGCAAAATGCACGCAGGTAATCGAATCCTTACGGCTTTGACGGATGAGGCCGAAGACTTCCAGACTTATAGATTTTGTCGGTTTGTGCGCTGTTATTTTAGCGGCCTCTTCCGGCTTCCCCTCTTCTTCTGAGCAGACGGATGGTGGTGGCTATGGACATGGTGAGGGCAATGGAGTGTAGCTCGCCTCAACCCTGTCACTTTGATAGAGTGAATACATTGTGAGAGATAATGGAAACTTTCTATTCAGTCAGGGTTGGAATAAAGAGGGCCTTCCTGCTCATTCATCAACATTGATTACTGTACGGCTCGTGCCGTGGAAGGCGCATGGGAGCGCCACTTCTCACAAAGACTCTGCTGACTTGCAGGTGGAGAAATCAGGCAACAAACAAAAGTGCAACACTGGCCTTTTAAGAAACATCACCCCAATTTGTTTAAAGGTGAGGTTGTAAAAGTTCTGTAGCGGTGAGCTGGCCACTTTATAATCAGGAGCACACTGTTTACAAGTCCGTAATTATGCTGCTGCAACTCAAATCTTCAGCCACACAGGAACAACGTTAACACTGGGCCTGCAACAGTGTTCCACTAAATCCTTCCAAACCTCGCCTCCTATAATAACAATCCTATTATAGAGGATTGTTATTAAAAACCAATAAATGTCCCCTGACGGTTTATGAGCACAATTAAACGATATTAAAGTTGTAGAGGTCAGGTCATCTTCAACTTAGGGTCTCTTGTATGATGAATCTTTGGTGCTGATCACGTTTAATGAAGAAGGTAAGACAGGATGCTTGAACTTTCCTGCGTGATGAGGCCCAGGCAGCTGTGACACCTGTTAGGTGGATTTGACACACTCCAGTGGTGTTTGTCAATTTTGTTCCGCCTTCGCCTGCCTGCAGCAGCTACCTGAACATTTAGATGAGCGCTTTACGCTTTGCACCTCATTGAGATTCTCTTTCATCGGCATTAATTGGGTTTTTATTCCATATCGCATCACAAGTTTAACTTTGGCAGAGGTTTTAAAACATTTAAGCGCAATAGACTCTGTTTCCTTATTTATTTGTTGGGGCTGCCAAGGCTGAATCAGGGGGAAGCTGTGCGAGTGATGAAACATTTGTAGCATGAATTCATTTTGGAAATGTGAAAAACACAAGGATAATAGCTCGTGGTATCACTTCTTTTCAAGACAATTAAAGCTATTTGTTGCTATAGTCTGAGGAATTTCTGTTTGCTGTTTGCACTTTCAGCTGAGGTTCGGACTGAAGCCGAGTAAAAGCAGCGGTATGGATCTTTGGCCAGAAGCCTGCGATGGCGACACATGCCGCACGCTGCTGCGCTTGGCCATTGATGGAATTCAGGGCCGCGTTTGTGCTGACATTGCTCAGTCAACTGGGATTAAAGGAGAATCCACTCTGTGTTTTCCTGTCCGACATTTGACTTTGCAGATTTAATTACTAGAAACGATGGGAGCAGATAATTCAGGCCCTTTTCTGACAGGACGCCATGACGCCGTGCTGGTGGCAGGGTCGGCAGTGAAGCAGCCTGAGCACAACAATAAAAGAACCAAAAGAATAAATGCTTACTTCATATTTTTATGTCTTCATATCAGAGCAAAAAGCCTCCATGAGCATGAATAAGAAGGCTGGTCTTTATTACAGCAGCCGTTTTGGTGATGCGTCTCACCAAAATGGGAAAAGGTTCTGAATTACAGACAGGAACATTAACAAACAATGAAAATCAGAGGGGAGAAAAGCAACAGCAACAGTAGACTGGGAGGTTTTCCTTGCCACCCTTGGGTTAATGTGGCGATATCAAGACCTGGGGTTCTCTTGCTTCTCCACATCTTTACAGCTCATGTTGCGATAAACCCATGAAGTCTTATCTGCTTCCCAGGATGAGGAGATGCTCTCTCAAGGATGTACCTGACCTTGAAGGTGAAATCATCTGGTACAATGTTGTAGATTAGCCTAAATCTCAACCAGGACTACATTAAAAGCCCTTAGAGCTCTTGGTTTTAGTCAAGAAATGCCTATCGGAGCTGGAATCATCTTCCCCCTCTTACTACATGCACCATTATCATTTGTGATTGTTTTGCACTATATTCCATGGAGGGTATTTGGCCACTGTTATGGAATTATTGGATGCTGGGTTCCTATCTGCAAATAATTAGATGTGTGTCCTGCAGTGGGCCCACTGGGAGTCCACCCCAGGACTGCATAGTTCAGCAAACAAATGAGCCCCAGTCAGCCCAGCTGGATAGTTAGGATGAGCAACTGGAGTAAGACCGGGCAAAGGGCAGGAAATCTGCCTGCATCAAAGCGGGCATGTGTCCGTTTCAGGAAAAGTTTCTGCTTGGTCGAAGTGTGTTTTCCTTGAAGAGGTGTTCATATTTTAAAAGTTCTAGATGTATGCTGGGCATGGTTGAATAATATTACTCAGCTTCTCAAAGTTTCGCACCATATCCCTTTGATATGTAGTGGGAAATGATTGAAAGCATGAATGCATGTGTGTGCGTGTGTGCGTCCGTGTGTGTGTGTGTGTGTGTGTGTGTGTGTGTGTGTGTGTGTGTGTAAGAGGAAAAAAATGAGTGGAATACAAAATACTACCACTTTATATCACTTTGTTGGGTGCAGCTTGCAAAACAGGCTGATGTGGCGAAGGAAACAATACTGATAATGGAATAATCATAGCATTTAGTAAATGCTCCCAGAAACTAAGACAGACTATTTCTTTTGGCACTCTCAGCTTTTGGATTTTAAACCATCAACTCCTCAGCATCACAGTGGGACTGATGAAGAGGAGGGTGACAGGTGATGAGGATGCTTCTGCCACTTGAGTGCTTTTGTCTCTGCTGGTCGAACAGAAGGCAGCACAGTGATTCTCTCTTTCTTTTTAATTCCACATCTTTGCTGGATTAGAATCTCAAGCCTGCCTGTCAAGCTCGCCCACTGGAAATGAACCTTGTCATCCTTTCTTTCACGTTCTCTTGATGAAACAAAAAATAGAACAACTGAAGTCGCTGAGACTAACAAAATGGATCCATCTGTCTGAACGATCTCATTAATCGCCAAGAAACAGAGAGAGATTAAATCTGCAGCTGACTCTTGGGTTGATCAGCTGACTCTTTGCCCTTGGTGGGGACCCCCTGCTGCTTGACTTATGTGCTGCTTCTGGCCATGGTTATCTTTTTGTTGAAAAGATATTATATGTATAATTGAGATGGAAAAGCCGGTCGTGACTCCATGATCGATTTGATATGGATATTAAGGCCATTTCTTTTCATACTGAAGAAAAACACAAGTTGAGCTGCTGAATGATATTTCCCTCATGAGCATCGTGAGCCCTCCGATCCCAGTCTACAGTTAAATACATACACTTATCTAGTTGTCACCCACGAGGGAAGCTCGCAGGCAAAGACAGGCTATTACACACTAATTTACAAAGTGACAATAAAGCCATCATTTCAAACACCATCGATTTCTCACATGCTGCAAGTTCCCACAGTTCATCTTCTGTGAGGCTTTAAAAAAAACCTTGGTCTAATTGCTTTAGTGTGTGTGTGTCAACAGCCATTAGATAAATATGGAGTGACAGAACAATTTTCATCTCACTCTCAACAAACTCCCAAAGAGATGAACATGATTGAATTTTTTAATGTCCTTCTTTGACCAGCAATGAAATGATTTTTGTCCATTACAGAGAGGTTACTCAGCGGCGACAGTGAACAGAAAGATTTCCTCTTACCTGATTGTGCCACCCACCTCCTCATAATCAAGGAGAGCGAGCAAATTTTGGATTCGTGATTTTGTGAGTGCATTTTTGCAAAAAAAAAAAAAAAAAAGGAGAAAAATCAAGAAAATCAGTCTTGGAGTGCACTTATAAATAAAAAAAGGACTTTAAGAAATTTAAAGTAGGTAGATGAGGTGAGTAATGTGGGTCCATCAAAAAATAGTTAGTTCCTTTTATGAAAGAATCAAAGTTAGGAACAATCTGAACCACTGATGAGTATTTCATCCCTCTCTTTCTGACTGTAATTTCATCAATTATATGATGGTGTAGAAATGTGGAATCAATCAAGGGAGCAGAGCAGAGGCTGCATGATTGCTGTAGATACGGGCTGGTATGTAATGAAGGCTGTTATCTGACTATTAATCAAGGATATCCACAGAAACAGCGACGCACGCTTAAATTAACTTCCTACATTTTAAAGTCAGTGGAGAGAGAGAGAGAGAGAAATGCCTAATATAGCCCTTCATATACACTAATCAGATTTGATATTGATTTTAATTTTATACACTATATTGCAATTGTGAGGTAATTAGGATGTTGTGATGCTCCCAGTCAGTTTAAATTAACTCTGAACCTGCCTATACAGAGTGCAAATCTTAATTTGAAATTAAGGATGATGGCTACGAAATTCCGCTAATTAAATCTTAATAAATTTTCCCTTGTTAACTCCCGTTTATATTATTATGCTAAACTCAAAGGCCATTTGTTAAAAATAGAATTATTTTATGAGTTTATGAACAAATCATCATGAAACCGCAGCAATCAGCCGGTTATTAATCAGTATTAAAATTCACTTATAGAGGGGGGAAAAATGAAATGAGACTATTGGGAATGTTGTTACATTGGTCATTAAATTTCACCAGTGTTGAATAGCTTCATTTCATATGTAATAAAAATAGAGGTAATAAAAAGTAGTTTCATTGGTTTAAGTTGCTCGATAATAATAATATAAAAACATATTGCACAGTTTGTCTCAGTTCTAATAATACAAACCATATAATATCCATATAAAGGTAACATTCCAATGCAGACATAGTTTTTAAATCAGTTGTATGGGAAAGATAAAGCCCACTGTAAAGAATCTGTAGTTATTCCCTAATAAACTCGGTGGTGCGACAGTATTCAGCTGTTATCCACATGTGTACATGGTTTAATACCAAAGTTATCTGTTCTAGCAACACGAAGGGCCAAAAAGCACATCACTGTATATTAAAAGAAATGTTCAGAATATCCTACTGAAGATCATCCACAACCATTTATCTAGTATTAAGCTGAGCAAGAATAATAGCGTTAAGAATTGTTGGCAAACTAGATTTTGAAAGTGCCTCACTGACGTCCTCGGGGAGTCCACGGTCCTTTATCAGAGTAGCTTTTCCCATTTTATCCGCAGAACATAACATGTTTGTTTGTGATTTATTTTGAAAATGAGATCCATTTGTTTTGACAGATGCTTGTTCTGGGGCAGCGGCCAAAGCTCAGCTTGATTTTCTGGACTGCCACGCAAGACTTGTGATTTATCCTCTGTTGTCATACAAGCCAAATTATTTATTTGTCACATTGGAGAATAATTATCTTCCTCAAAGATATACAATGTTGAACTCTGGGGCAGGACAACAATGTGGCAGTCAGACAAGGAGTAGGTGGAAGTGTAAACCTAAAATGCCACGCTGTTATTCTAATCAGCCTGGACTGGAATATTTGGAAGGTTTAATGTCAAAAACACCAGCAGATATTCATGCTGTAAGCCGGAGTTTATGTGGCTGAGCTCGTGGGTTTAGCAGAATTTCTGCACAACAAATGAGGAGCCCTGTGAAGCCTGACAAGTCACGCAGCGGGTCCTAATTATATATTTAAGAATTCAGTCTTTGCCATCAATCTTAATGGGGCACTTTACTTGCCAGGGAAAAGAGATTTACGGTCACATTTACCATCTTGCGGTCACATCTTCAAGATTTCCAGAATTGGAGGATTAAATTCTTCTGTCATGCTTTGCATATATGTGTGTGTTATCCCCCCCCCCCCCCCCCAAATGCACAAACCTCCAAAAATTAGAAGGAGAACCTCCAGAAAAAGGGACATTTTCTAGAGTGAGCAGCCGTTTCTTTCACTCTACTTGGACTGAATCCCATTTTAGTGCTTGAGCTTTATTTTCACAGCTTTGATAACATTGAATTGTAGCAAATCTTTTTATCCTCACAGATGTTTGCTGCATCAGACAGCTCACGCAGCCGTGCTCCACCAGCTGGCAATACCTCTGAGGACCGCTTCAATCACAGGAGGCTTTCGTGTGTCAAAGAATTTGAACAGTGACCTCCGTGACTCAGCGGCACGTCGGCGAAGTGTTCTGTAGGTCGCAATGCTAATCTGGGCTGAAGTCTGAACAGGGAATTTACCAGCACCGCTGTGTACACGCATAACAAATTCCCCATCTCAGCCACTTTTTAAAGGATTTTGAGTATTCTGGAGGTGTCGGCAAGGATATTTGGAGGTGAGTTTAATTAGAGCACAACTCCCCTCTGCAGCGCTGGCAATGGAATGCATAATAGCTCCAAGACATAAGGAGACTGCTTTAAAAGCGTGGCGTGGGTTTGATTTTTGTACTCTTTGTTTCTTTCCTGTCCTGTGGTACCAGTGTAGAATGTAAACTCCCAGGAAGTGCATGCAAGGATGTATTGCCCTAGCTAAACAATCCTTCTTATTTGAGATTGTAATATGTGAGCAAAAGAGAAGTAAAAGGCCTGGGCCCAAGAATAACTGTTGCTAGTAAAGTCCTTCACTTTAAATGGACATTAATTCAAACCTTTAAACAACGGATTGACAGAAGTAAGGCTTAGTCATGTCACCAGGTTCGGCGTGCTGGTAGGTGGTGGTAGCCAGTTGTGTTCCAGCCTCCTCTTGGTCACAATCATTTTTCTGACCTTACACAGCAGCGTGGCATTTGCACAACTCAACCAATAACTGACAGGAAAGAATTGGAAGCACCCTTCCTGGTCGAGGCATTGCGCCATTTCAAAACACCTGTTCCTGATTCTCAGTCTTATTCCCAGATTATTCTGCCAGGATTATGAGCAATGAGCTCTACATCCCAGCTCAAAGAGACAGCGGGATGTCAGTAAATGAGCACAGCCTGTTTCTGGAGCACCTTTTTCTTTTTCAGGGCAGCTAATCCTTTTTCAACTTTTAAATCTCGTGTTTTTCAAGTATTTTGGTGACATGTTAATGTGGTGGAGCTCTGCAACGTTTTCACAGGTAGCTATTTCAACCGGCGGTAACAATTTGTAATGTTATTTGTTTCTAAACCGGTCTAATGAGATGCAGTGCACAGCAAGTACTGTCTGGGGTTGTGAACAAATGAGGCTTTAAAAAATGAATTTGCGGTGATCTGAGCTTCGCCCTTTGACATTGTTCCAAGGCAATGAATGTAAAACTAATACTACACTAACGTGAAATAGAATTTTCGCTGCTGATCAAAGCCGGGTCTCCTGTTGCTTTGCTGCATTAACAGGCTCCAGCGGAACCTGCTGTGTTTGGAACCCATCGTCTCCGCTGAATCCAGAGTATTCCCACACTGCAGATGTACTTTGGTCACTCAAGGCTTTGTTTTAGTCAGCTACATTTTCCTCTGAGCTTTCTGCTTAAACTATCAGGATGCACTTGTGACCCCCCCCCCCCCACGTCTGCCCTCTGGGGCAGCAACGGGCATCTGACTGGTAAAATATATTCTCCTATGTCTGAAAATGTCTCCCAAGCAGTGTTTGTTATAGATCGCCATCTATTGCGTCACAGAACTGTAGTGACGGCGGCATTCATGCAGTCATTTGTAAGATAAAATGTGAAACACAACGTTTAGAACGTGAAAGATGAAGGCGAGCAGGGCAGCGCTGTTTTGGTTTGAGTTCCTGATTTATATTTCTTTTATTATTCATTCGGGTAAACAAAGGCACCGTAGCCTGTTAAATGCTGCACAAGCAAGCGGAGCAGAAGTGTCATCACAGCTCGCTGGATGTGGCATTCAGGTATGAGGACAGCCAGCTGTGACAGCCGATCATTGAGGCTGTCAGCCAAAGAACTTTTCAAGGCAGCCCAGGTTCATCGCCAGTGGCTTCCAAGTAAGATTGATGCCGGGACTGCATTGAAGGATAGCTCTCTGGAGCAATCACTGGGCACAGCGATTGAGGCTCACCTATGGCAGAGCATCTGTGACATTACTCATTACGGAGGAAATCTAAGGAGATATGGGAGAGGGAAAACACAAGTTGCCTATTCCATCAATCCTACTTACTGAAAACACAGTCAAAGCGCCCCACAGTACTGTCAACGGTGAGCCCAGAAGATTTTTTTTAATATTCAGCGCCGCGGCCCAGGTTTTCCCAAAACAATTATACAAATGGTTTAATTCCCTCTGTTCACAGAATGATAGAAAGCTCTAATTAGATGCTCTAGGTGCAGGAAAACAAGCCTTCATTTGGCACCAAGAGAAGCTGAAGGTCTGTTTTTCCTGAGCTTTATTGAGAGGTTTTACCGATATGTTGGCAGAGTTGCTCGACTCCACACAGTCTAAATCAACACTATTGGTATAGTGATTATTTGCATTCCGACCGCACTTTGGAGCTGAGTTTCCCCTCTTTCCATCTCTTTTGTAAGAGTTTCGACAGCTTAGAGCCCCTTGACATTGTGGGTTTTGTTTTTTTTGAGGGAAACCTTGCATAGGGGCATAAATGACACTTTTGACATTTTCAGAACTTTGAATTTGAATTTGGTCTTTTTTTTTCTTTCAGTTGAGCAACAATATAGTAAAAGCATGGCGGAAAATTGTCATTTACGTCATAAGCTATGGTGATTACAGCGAGAGAGGATGGGATGGGGTGGGCCCAGAGGACAGGAGCTGTCACCAGAACGTGGAAGATAAACAGCGGAGCATGTGGTAGAATGTTGACTGGCTCCCTCCTAGCTGCTAGCAAGCTGCAGAGGGAATTTATCACGTCAAAGAGGCTGCAGCCTCCAGCACCCTCCAGATTGCTTCTGCTGCATAGACACACATCCACGTTCACACAAGTGTGCCTGCTTAAGGGTTGGACCCTTTCCACTTGACCGCTTTCAGCAACAGAGCGGGTATATACTCCCTGTGACAACCATACTCTGTTGTCCCGAAGGTGTATCTCAGCCGCTCCAACTTGGCCAAAATGGAGCCTCAACATGCTGCCACCTTCATGTCCTATGAGCAGAGGTGAAAAGCTGAATGATCCCAGAATTAATCCTCCCATCAATTGATGTTTTCTGCGTTTACTTGGCCTAAATAAATTAGAGGCTAGTTTGCATTCATTTATTAGTCAAACAGTACTGCTGAAAAGATCCAGGCTAATCTGCTTTAAAATGTCACTTCTACAAATTCCACTGGTGCATGTGGATGAATCCCTCCTGACCTTATTTAACTGGTCTCGTCTCATCTTCTTAGCTGCTTTATCCCTTTTGGGGGGTCATGGGGAGGGTACACAATGAGTGAAGGCACCTGGATGAGCTGGCAGTTCACCGCAGGGCCCTATATGAGCATTTGTGGGTTCGGTACCTTGCTCAAGGGTACCTAGGCAATACTCTAAAAGGTGTTTTGGTCCCTTCCCCTACTACCAGAACATATTCCTTGTCCCAAACAGACTGAGCTTTTACTGCCCCAATAACAGCTTTTTTAGCTTGTTTTAGCATTTAATCTTCTTTTAATTTGTACTGAAGTTTAATGCTGAATTCATTTTTTTCTCAAGTCAAGTACAATTAACAGACTAGTAAAAGCCGAATTTACACATCATCAACATATGGTCCACATCAATTATGTGCAATTGTATATATTCTAACCTTTACTGTAGGTAAATATGGATTTAAAATTTGGCACAAGTGAATACATTAAGCACAATTTGCTCTCACATGGAGCTATTATGTGAAGAATTGACTCGATTATTTTAATAATCATTTGAGCCATCATTAATATAGTCAGTACAGTAGGCAGCCTGAATTACCTCAGATGTCCCTCAACCATGCTAGCCCATCATGTTAGCCATCTGAGTACTGAGGTTCAGCCACAGATGAACAGCGGTGTATTGGTTAGCACCATTCTTTGCCTTTGTTGAAAGGTGAATTATGTTTCTTCTTTATGGTTACGGAACAAGCTGGTGCTTCATCAGGTCTCATTGCAGTTATGTTTTTGTTGGCATATTGAGAGAAGAAACACTGTTGGATTTCCACCCTCCATTTAACTGAGACCAATCACAGGCAGGATTATGTAAATGAACCATGATATTATATGAGCATGCAGGACAATGAGCCAGCAGTGCCAGAAAGAGCTGGCTGGGGCATCTCTTTCCCCCTTCCCAGAGCCAAGAGTCTGTCACTTCAGCAGATGAGATCATGGGTTGCTTTGGATGTTTGTAGTTTCATTCTTAACAGACCTCATCATCCATTTGGAAATTATGGAAGTCTCGCGATCATCAAAATGGAAAAAGCAGCCATTAGCATCATTTCTGGGGAAAGTTGTTCTTCATTTAACTCTAGATTCAGCTCAATGTCCCACTTTTATATGAGTCAACCATCGACTTTAATATTCTCTCGTGTATTGACTGACTGATTGGCAGTGTAGATAGAGGAAACTGGAGCCTGCTGCCACCGGAGGATGTGAAGTTCTACAGGACTGAAGGTAATGGCCATGTTGCCGACAGCCGTACCGAGGGAGGTATAAGAGTCCTGAGGCTACTGTCAGCAAAGGACAGTTGAGCCCAGCGCTTGACACAGCGGCTCCTTTACGATCCTAATCACAAGAGAGAGCTTTTCCAAGTGTCAGCGGAGGGAAACTCCCGAGATATTAAATGACAACAAAGCTGTGATGACGACTTAGTAAAATAATGACAAGATGACAGCAGCTGGTGGCATGCTCTGCTTTAAATCAGTTATTCAAAGATTCACCTGCCTTTGCTCACTTTTAGTCCCCAAGACTCCGTGGCGCACCATTCGAATTAGCTTGAATAGACTTCTGTGTAAAACAAGAACAACATTTACTGACTGATGTCCTATCCATAATTAAACTAAACACTATCCTTGGGGCAAGATATATATGAGCAAGGATGAGTCAGGCTACAGGCCCACGGGACAGCATGAAATAATGTCCCTGACTTTTAGCAGCCGTGTCATGCAGCCACAGATCACAGCGTGCAGACCCCATGGCACCACCACCACCACTAAGGAATCATCTGATATTGAGTTTAAACTCAAGATGTGTCAAACAGGCTTATTTTCCTGTCATGCTTTGGTTTCCCAGAGAAATATTGCATAAAACGAGACATTAAATTTGAATGTGAGGCTTTCCTGAAAAGCCTTTGCCATGCTTCAGTTCAGACTCGTTGTTTAGTATCTTGAGCTCAACGCGTGTATTTTTTATTAAGATGAATATTTGCTGATTTGCAACAGGATTTTTCAACCCTGTAGGCGTTCTTTTTGTTTTTTTAAAAAACACATCACATCGTGTTCCAAGGACAAATGTTCTCTTCAAATTGTCGATGTCGCCTCCCAGAATCATCAGTTTACGAAGGAACGCGGCTTTGAGAGTAAACACAAGAGGACCAAGAGGCAGCTGGAGAGTTGGATCACGTGAACACTGACGATGGATGCCAGCATATTGGGCAGTTGTGGTTTCCAGACGTCTCCGCTGCTGCTCCCCCCCCCTCCGGGAGCAGAATCATGATCAGATTTATAGGGCAACATCTGCTTTCGTCAGGCTGCCTGGCTGCAGGGAGGTTTGTTAGTATTCGCTCTCATCAGAGATAATCTTAAACCCATTTCTGACTGAGGAGTATAATGATGGTGATTCTAAAGAGTGTCAGCTTATCCTTGTCTGCTTCACTAGACCAGTTAATTTAAGAGTTTGGCTTCCTCCCCCCCGTACAATAGATGGCCTGGCCATGTGCGACAATGTAGATACTCTGGACGCAGCAGGAGGGTTTGAGTAAAGGATGGAGCCAATTTGGGTCGGACACCATTGATCCAACAGTGCAAAGTTTGGTGACTGTAAACACTGACTTCTTAATTCTGATACTTCACGTCCTCAAACCTGGTGGTCAGATGTTCTAAATATGGGGGTTCATGATTGAATGTTATTGTTTCCCAACGTTAGAAGAGTCGACCACACTCAGAAAAAATGTTAGCGAATGCGTCACGACATTTTTTTTTTCAATTGAGGGAAAACTAACAAGGGTGTAATGCAATATCCCAAAAATAAACCTTAAAACCATGCAGTAGAAGCTAACTGTTGTATAATCATGTTTGAATTAAATATGCATATATTGAAATTCATTAATTTGTTAATTGCTCTCAACAGTATAATAAGCTAATAGATGGAAGCAAAAGGATCTTACCAGCCTTCACTCGTCTATCTAAAGATGATAAATACAAATAATGATAATGAGGTAAAATGGATTTTAAAACAATAGCAGATCACAGAAAAGGTATGTTGGGAATAACTGTTGTACATAGTTGTGAAAGCCAAAGCTCGACTGTCCCAGTAAAGGAAGAACGTTCATGGTGTGCCAATGAAACAGTCTGCTGCAAGTGCAATGGTTTAGTGCCTCTGTTGCCTCTCTGGGCTTTCTTGTAAAAATACCTTCCATCTGTCAGGAGCCTTTGTTTCTGTTCAGAGATGCTGGACCTGCTCACTCTGACCCTTTCTTCCTGCATGCTGTTGAAATTGGATGAAGAGAACACTTGTATATCTTAATAAATCGAAGACTATAGGATGACCGGCTGTTTGATTCCCAGAGCCAGCATCACCCGTTCTCTTACTCGGCCTGTGTCCTTCTTAACCCCCCCTCCCCCATGCAGGGGGACACCTACGGCAACTGAGACCCAGCTCTTGCCCATGCGACTGAGTGTCAGGTCAAGCTGCTGCTGTCAGACATTACACTGGAGGTGAAAGAAAATGCAAAGAGTGCAATTTCTCTCTTCTCTCCACCTCCCCAACATCCCCCATCTCTCACCCCCCCCCCCCCCAAACGAGGAATAATAAGGTACATGCTTCCTGTTCTCATGGGAAATGTAATTTCAGTTGCACACCTGACAGTCTGTGAAGTACATTTCTTTCTCAAGAGCAAAGAAAATGATTTATTTTCTCTGCTATTTTTGTCTGACCTAATTGGACATTCTACTCACTTTCCTGAATGGCATTTGTAAAGGTAGAAAAGAAATTTCAAAGTTAAATGTTACCCCCCAGTGACATGAGATATAACTTGCAGTGAAACACTTCCTGCCCTGGATTAGTGCCACACTGTAGAGCTCTGCAGAACCCCGATCCTGCCTTTGACACATGCGGCTCCAAAAACTGTGGCTCAGCGTCAACACAGCCATAACAGTGGCTTTACAGAACGGCACCAGGCCAAAGCTCATGCTGAATGCTCACAAAAGGATATAAAATAGTTCTTAGACCTTTGCTCTGGCTCCCTGTCTGTCAGAGAACCGATTTTAAAATTCTGTTGATGGTTTATGCGTTTAGAACTAAATGGTCTCAGCTGAAAGTACCATTTACACCTCTGAGGTGATTAGGTATCACTTCTAGAACAAACCCCCACAAAGCTCCAATTTTAGACCTCTTCCAATCAAGGCTGAACATTGATGCTCCCTCAACTGTAGTCTTAATGACCTCCAGTCTTTTCTTTTTTCTAATTTTATTCTGTTTGCTCTTTTGAATGTTCACTTTTTATCTGTTTTAATGTGGTTTCAATGCAAAGCACATTGAGGTGCCCCCTCTATGTATTTATGCTATAAATAAAGCTGAGATAATTCATTGTATTGTATCAGTCAAGTGCTGATGCAGTTTTGCTCAATTCCACTGGTCACGATGCCGACAAATGCAGAAATAAGCCTTCATTCCTTCTTCACTTCAGACCTCCCTTCCATGGAGATGGACTGGGAGCAATTGGATTTGCTATCTTGCAGACATAGCAAAACTGATATCTCTGCTGTGAGCCAGACAGAAATGCTACCTTCATCACTACTATACCAGCTTTGCAAAAGATGTAAGATAGAACGCTTCAGTTCTCTCTGCCCAGAACCATATAGTCCCAATGGGATAAGACTGCAAATTTAGAAGCATTATTTGTTTACATCATAACTGCGGGGTTGGTAAACCCTTTGGCTGACTCCGAACATCAGACGTGAGTCTGCAACGTGAAAAGAAATCAGAGGCGAAAGATTTTTAAAAGATAAAGTGAACGAGCCGCTGCATAGGCGGTGAAGGGCTGGCCTCAACTGTCAGATTTAATGTTTCATAATGACTAAAATGAGACCTAAATTAGGCCTAAAACAGTCTTCGGAGGGTGGATCAGAGGACGAGGACGGAAAGTGAGCATATTTGATTTTGTGACGAGTGCCATTGCTCTGCAGGGGGCGTCACCTTAAACCCCGCTGTGTCTCTGCCCTCTCCCCAGGCTCTAAAATGATACTTCAGAGACAGTGACGGCTTGTCCCACATGCAGCCATCCATCACTATGGAAACGCTGCAGCAAAGAATGACTAGCTGAAGGTGATTTGGCTTTAATTGCAGAAAGTGTTTCAAGGAGGGATTCAGCAAAGGCAGGTTTTCTTCCAGGCCCGTGGTAAACATAAATCATGAATAATGGCCGGATTGTTTTGTGGTCAAGGACAGTCGGTCTGACGGAATGATTGCTGACCTGACAAGGCTGATAAAATTGAAGTTCTTGTTTTTCTGTCAACTTCAGGACGCGAGCAAATCTGATGATTGTTAGTTTATAAGGGAACTATCAACAACACTGTTATCAGTTATGACAGTGCAAAATTACACAGCGCACAGGAAGCAGCGGAGTGAAAGAAACGGGCGTTTTTGGACCGATGGAATACGTTAATGTCGTCACTGCTTTGATGTGGCGAGAGGCTCGCTGTGTTAATAGCAGTAAATAAAGGTTTGTTGCTCTGGATTTAATAGTAAAGCAGTTGGTGAAATTCAGTGTAAACATACAGGTTCTCACAGTTTCCAGTATCTACTGCTTTGAAAAAGAAAAAAGCCTGAGCGCCTGAGCTCAAACAGGTGAGTAAAGCGATCTGTGTTTGGGTTATTTGCTTTGGGGTTTAGATACTATTGCTTATTGCTTGTTCATTAGCTCCCAGTTCAATCCTATATCCCAGTTTCAACTATGCATTTAAGTGCAAAATGACAAAACTATTTGACATTTATCTGTGTAGATTCTCATCCAGGTCATTGTATCCAAGGTAGTTTTCTATGTCAACTGGACTGGGTTTCTTCTCTTGAAGACGTTTCGCCTTTTATCCAGAAGGCTTCTTCAGTTCATTTAGCTCTAAGATCTCCTGATATCATGTTAAAGTCATATCTGCCTTTTCAGAGCTCATCTGGAAATACCCAGATCTTTCAAAGTCTCCCCCTTATCAGGAAGTCTTCTATCGAGGGATGCTGGTTCACAGACTCCACTTTTGCTTCAGTAGGCAAGAACATGAAATGCTGTTGCCTGGACGATTGCGTAACAGTTTTTACTGCGGCATCTGGATGCGGCATCTTGTCTGGGCCCAGCCGATCGGTGGATTAGGGAGTCATAATTATTGACCATGGTGTAAGGAGATGGTATTTATTGACATTACCTCAGTTTGTGATGTCAGCATGACTCGATTACCTCCTCCACTAAGAGTGAATGAGATTATGAGCCTTATCAAGTCGGATGGTTCCTAAGGGGTCTTTGCTGTTTGCTTTTGTCCATCATGAAGTCTTTCCTATTGATAACTGGGGTGCAGGAGGCTATAACAGTCTGTTTAATGTGTTTATTCAGCTACTGTGCTCCCGACATTATCCCTATACTATAAACCCTTTGCTTTGTTTTGCTCTCTTTTGGCAAGCCTGCCTTTTAACAACTACTAGACCTTGTACTGATGAGTAGCTTCCAGAAATCTTCTAATAAAAGCAACCAAGAAGCAGATTTTGCATATCCACGGGCGAGCACTGGCAGGCCCCAACAAATTGTAAAATGTGTTTACAATGCTATCACCGCAACGGTATTTGTCTCCCCCACAAACACTTGCTATCGTCGGCGGACAGGGTGAAACAGTTCAACAAAGCCCTGATGACAGATAAAGTGTTTGGGCTCAGCATTTGTCGTGAACTAGGCCACAAAACTAAATTACCCAAGACAGATCAACGCCGCTGACAAACACTTGTGAACGCAGCCTGCGAAAGGTGTAAATAGAGGGCAGAACACTGACTTCCGCATAAGGCTCAGGGAAGGCACGTTTCTAAAAACTAAAATGCCACCGATGCTCTGTTAGTAAATCATGGCACAATACATCCCGCATTTTCAGACTGAATAATAGATACTGGATGGTAATATGATGGTAATTTGTGTCACACAAACAAAGGAGCCATGCATCATGATGCTCAATACCCGTTTCCTCCCCTTTTAGAGCAATTGAAAATAGCTGTGGCGTGTTCAGTGAAGGGATCGTACCTGCAGTGGAGCGTTGTGCCTCAGGGCGACGGCAAGGGGCCTTTACGCCCATCAGCAGACGCATGTTAACGTGCCGGATCAGGGAAATAAATGTCCATCCCGCAGCACCGTCTCGGTTGCGCGGGGAGAAAACTTAATTGACTGCTCTCTATTTTGAAAATTTGATTTTAAGGATTCTGCGTTAAAAAAAATTGAGTGTTGAGACTCCTCATTATTCCAAAATGGAGGGAAAATTGAACAAGCCATTAAGGAAATGCTGTAATTTCTTTCTGCTTACAGGTAAGATGCTTGAACACATGTCAACAATGGACTCATGGGTATTTTCCTACACAACGATCTCCCAGATGTGTCTGAGAACATTGTTGTCGGTCGTTAGCTTCACTGTCAACTGATGGTTTTCTTGCTGCCTGGAGAAAAGAGGAAGATTCCATTGATTTAATCAGCCAAATGATTCTAGAGGAGAGCTGATTGTGTCGTGTAAGCTGGTTTTCCGGGTTTCCCCCTTGCTGTCCTGACGCTTGATAACTCACCCGTGGATGCGATTGCGTGTGATTTCCTCTTTTTATTGGCTGTGGCACGTTAAGACAGACTGGAATCTCTTAAAGCACAGCTTTGATGGTAGCTTGTCAGCCCCTGTCCAGGTGAAGAATAACATTAAACTTGTCGGACAGGTGGCAGAGCAAGAGAAAAGGGCTTGGAGGCTCAATAATGAGCGGCACGCCAGATAGATGCCCATCTGCTGCCACGAGCGGCACCGTGATCCATTAAATAGCAGCACACTTGAGTTTTGTCGTAGCTGAGAAAATGTCGACTGCAGGATTTCTACCTTGACGTTATTACGAGGCACCTGGTAAAGCGCAGGCTTCGATCGGCCATATTTTGTCTCCTACTCAAATAACTCTTGTTATAGCAGAACAACATCCTCATAGACTGTCAATGAGCAATTCAATCTTTATGTCACAGAGTCACATGATCCATTTTTTAACCTGGTCTTTGCCGCCTTGCCTCGAATCGTTTAGGCAAGCATTGCGTGTTTTAAATAATGCGTTCAGCTTGTAATTATGTGTTATTCGGTTTCTTACAACAAACCAGCTAAATGACATGACCACTAATTGCAGTTTAATTCCCGACGTGCATGATTTTATGGAGTGCTTTCTGTTCGAATATAACAGAAATCCCTCTCAGAAGTCAGTCGCGTGTGTTAGTTCATTGAATATTGACAGGATCTGGACGAAAATTGGGAAAATTATTCGTACTCTTTGGTTCCCACCTTAAACACTAATATTGAATATCGTCTGAAACGTTTCAATAAGGACGTGAAAATAAATGTCTATTTTGTTAAAGCTCACATGTAATGTCTAAGCAAAAAGAAAGATTAGGACAAAAGCTGAGATCACAGTCACGTTCAAAGAAGCTCAGAATAAACCTCACGGCACCTGAACAGCTGATGTGTGAGATTCTGCACCTCGCTGTGTCTGCGCATGTTGGGATTTGCCTCACTCTTGGTTCCCTGACTGCTGTGGCTGTTGATTCCCTTCTTCTTTCAGCAGTTTTGTGGACCTCGAGCAGAACCGAGACACAGCCTTTTATTTTGGATGCGGAATCACTGCTGGCGTTCACACTGTAACCACAAATAAAGATATCTATTATGTGCTGCTAAATACAAACTATATGGGCACTTTTAGAGCGCTGCCACGTAACATTTTGTTTGTCGCAGGATCAAAATCATTGTTTTGTAACAATTTTCAGAGCAGAACCACTGTACCGGGGCCCGTTTTGATACCCCTGAGAGGGTAAAATCAGCAAGTGCATCATGTGTAGTGCAGTGTACGTTGTTCTGGAGTGTCTGATATGACCATCCAGCACCGTCAGTGTTTGTGAGGGGAGGTGATTTATGAGTGTCTATTACAGACCAAAGAGGACATCAGAAAGGCTCAAAGGATGACACTCTGAGAATGTTAACAGATTAATCAAAGTAGATTATCTCTGCAGTTGAGCGTAGTCTCTCGAGGTTGACTGTCTTTAGAATTCCATCACTGGGATGTGATCCAGAACTATAAGTGTGCTCCAAAAGATAAGGTGCTGCTATGCTGGTTGGCAAAGATGGAGCACTGCGAGCGCGCCTAGAAGTGTCGCCGCATCCTGTGAAATTACATGATGGCGTTTACACCTCAGCAGCAGAGTAATTTACGGTGTACATGTATTAAAATCTTTGTTTCTAACCTTTGACCTTTGTGACCTTGAGAGAATCCCCTTCCCTTCGTCCTGGCCTAG
Source organism: Takifugu flavidus (assembly GCF_003711565.1). NCBI lineage: Eukaryota > Metazoa > Chordata > Actinopteri > Tetraodontiformes > Tetraodontidae > Takifugu > Takifugu flavidus. Next base: position 2,592,666 of record NC_079531.1, on the reverse strand, counting down.
CACGACAGGGAGAAATTACTGTAAATAATTAGCTTGGAGTGGGTTTGAGAGAGTGGATCGTTGTGCTTTGTTCGAGATCTTCTTTTTCCCCTCCTTGAGTGCTTTTACCGCAGTTGTGAAATTGCACTCGCATAATACCAGAAGACCATTTGAATAGAACGAAACCATCTGGTTTATTTTCTGAGGTCTTTTTCATTACTATGTTCATGGGTTTTTCTGCCAGCCTGACACCCTGACATGGCTTTGTGCTTTCTCAATTACACTTGCTTGCCTTCACATTCCCGCGTTGTTCTAACTGGCGGGACACTCGTGGGATTTCGCTTCATGTTCTGCAGCGCTGCAGCGGCAACACGGGAGGGCCGAGACAGGAAAATTGAAGGAGGAATTGGTTTGGGGCTTTCTTGGAAAATACATCGCGGGGCGTCACTAATGCAGCTTTTTACAGTTTTCTGGAATTGCATTTGAAATATGATGTTTTCATTTGGCCTTGGCAGCACCTCCTGGAGCAAACACAACATGCTTGTGTTGTAATTTTCAGTATTTTTAATCAGATAATACATTTGGTCCAAAGCTGCAGGCAGCAACCATTTCTTACTGCTTAGAGTCATCAATAATTCACCGGACACTAAATCATTTACAAAACTCAGGGCGCAGGTGAGAGGATATTAGAGAATCTGAACTTTACCGTCTGGGATGTCTCATCATCAGAGGTTGTTTCTGCAAAGACTGAACCTTCGTGTCACCGCTCGTCGCCGTGCACTGGACCTTGTTGGAGGCCCTCGAAGAAGGGGCAGAAAAAGAGGGGCGATGATTAAAACCGTCAATTTTCTTGGTAATTGTCAGCATATAGTCTTAAATCGCGTTGGTAAACTTTCGAAAACATTTAAAATAAGGACTGGGAGACGTTAAAACATCTATATAAACGCACGAAGGTCGGCTTGCCTTTGCTTTTCTTTGCACAGTATTTAAAAACAAACTGCAGTGAGTTCTGCAGGACGCCGGCATTCATAATTAAACTATATTTGCATGTCATATTGTGGTGCCAGTATGAGGAAAACACAAAGGCCCGATTCACAGCCACTCAGAGAAGCTTTTAAGTCTCTTCTGATTCCTCGTGTCGCGCGTGTGTGCGTGTGCGTGTGCGCCCGCGTGACCTGAATTTAATGAAGTGTTTCTCTGTCTGGGGTTTAGTTGCAGAAGCAGAGCAGTGACCCGCTGACGGCCAGCTCTCATTGTGTTAGAGGACAAACCTCTCAGTGGGCATTTAGATTAACCATACATGACCAGCTATTGATTTATGACAGGCAAACATCGCTACATCGCCGCACGCGGAAAATATTTGAAGAGATTTCACCCTGCTCACGCTGTGTTTCTTATAATACGACAGTTGTGAAGCCAGCTGGCCCCAACGCCCTTTGAAGGCCGAACGGGCCACAATCCCGTCCCCCTGCATTGTGTTGCTTCCCCCCATCGTTTTCTTATCTCATTGCCAAAGAAATGCAGTTTAATCACTGTTTTCTTCTGGCATACATAGCAGTCCTCCCCCTTATAAGATGTTTACCCCATAAATAGCTTTTTCTTTCTCTTACGTCATGAACATAAATGTCTGCTGCTCTATACTTTCTCTTTTTTTGACATGGAACTCATTCTTGTTTTATGTTGTTGGCTTTCTTACCCCACATTGTGTTTCTTAATGACCTAAAGAAAAAAAATACCTCCCATTTTAACTAGAAATGGGCATGCTTCGAAAAAGAAATTGTCCATTAAATCAAGGAATGCCATTTTCTTTCTTTTTGCTCCTCTCTTTGTCTTGAAAATAATTTCATCCGCGTTGCAAAGGAATTGTCTCCTCATTGTATAGATCAATGTTTTCTGGCAACTGAAATGATCAGTAGTCCTCTTCTCTGCATGGCTGTGATAAATGGCTCAAAAATGAGCACCGGAGGATGCTCGTGAATCCAACACCAATGATCAAGCTGAACACAAACTCCTCTCTGAGCAGCAGAGAAATGGCTTAAAGCCCCCCCAAAAATTAGCTTTGACAACAAGGCACATGTCACCGATCCGCTCCAGCTGGAAGGAACCAGTGACCTGTTAGTGGTCAGACACTCGCTATGTGTTTACAGGCCCGAGGTGGGAGGGCAGCAAACACTACAAGAGGAACGTCTTCCTCTTCAAGAGGAACCCCGGATCCTGTCTCCCCTCTCACTGTTACGAGAATCAACTCGAAAGAGGGTCCAAACACGTTCTGTCGTCATTAATCACCGGGTAATCAGGCAGGACTCCACTTTGGAGTGCATCATTCCTAAGATCCCGTCTGTCTCTTTTCCTACAAATGTAAATGAAATGTTGCTTGAAATCATGGACTGGTGCCAGAGTGAGGGGATCGTATTCACGTGCACCTTCGTTCCAGCCTGGGTATCTGAAAGCTTCTCTGCTCCATTTCAGCTTGCATTTTTAACCATGCGTTAGTCAATTTTACCACAGCTTCGAAAACTCATCTGTGTTTCTTAAGATTAAGATGCAAAGTGCCCCCCAGACCCTTTATTGGACCTGTTGCCATGTTATCAGAAAAATGCACCCATTAGCAACCAATGACAGTTGTGTTTTTACCACGATTTTACTGCATTGTCATGCATGTGTGACAAGACAAGACAAACTATAAAGACATGTAATAAATTACTGGTCTATTGATTATATTTCATAATAATAGATACAACTATTATAAGACCAAATGTGTTTTCATTCTGTGGAGTTCTTGTATTTTGTACAAAACTGGAGCTGAAGGAGTAAGAATGGATGATATTGGTTGTTTTTGAAGGAAAAAAACATCATCTTGTGGTGTAACAAAAGCAAATATAGAATGTGTATCATCTAACTCGAGGCCTTCTCTTTTATCCTTTCATGCTATCAGTGGCTGGGACAAAAAGCAGAGCCAAAGGTGAGTCGTTCATAAATCATAATGATGATTTATGTTGCTCAGAGTTGCAACGGATGTGTCCTGCTAGTTTATCTCCCAAACATCCCAGAAGGGACAGATTCTGTATTTGGGAATGCAGTTTAAGTGTGAATGTTGTAATTCTGTCCTTCTTTTCTTTTATTTGTTTTGTTTTTTTTGTTTTTTTTTATTTCTTTATTAAAAGCTAGAAATATTCATAGTGTGTTCTTGCAGTCACATGTTTTACACATATAGCTGCTTTTTTTGTTGTTGAAGAGACCCAGATCTTGAACAACGTTGCATTAAATGATGAAATCTGCCCATTGGCTGATGTTGAATCCCATCTGATTCTCGCTCAGATACAACCTGCTTCGCATATGTATCGATTTGCATGTTCCCACCAGGGAGCTGCCCACCTCGGCCAGTCATTTTATTTTTCTATTTGGCCACTGTTCAGCTCCACTAGAGCAGCTGGGGGTTGCCACTGGTTCAAGGACGCCCCAGCAGCAGATGAGGGCTGTGCATGTTTCTCATTTGCCTTCCTAACCCAGATCTTCTCAGACACAACGTGTGGTCTAAAAGCCCCACCGAGCTGCAAACATTGTTTGCTATGATGCAACTATTTTAGAAAAGATCAATCTGGCAGCTTATATGAGGGTTTCTCCCTCTCTCTCCTTTCCTTGCTGGTGTTTACTGCAACAGCGGTACAGCCCATGCTTCCTCTTGTAGAAGGAGTTTAGAAGATGAATGTCTTACAGAGTTTGTATTCTGGGTTTATATGAAAGAATTTCACATGAAACGGTGGTTTTGGATTCTGACCAGACAGTATAAGGACTCTGTGTGATCTGCTACTGAATGAACACTGACATATTTCAATTACATTATAAAACAGGCTGCTGATATTATTGATATTATAATAATATAATTATAATTATTATTATAATTTTCCTGGTATTATTTACAGAACAGAAGACGAAACCCTTTAATTATCACCTCACATCTGCTCAACGCTTTAAAAGAACTCCATATGTGGGTGCTTCTTGCAATTATTCGCCGCATTTATCACTTTTAAGCTTGTGCTCCGCTGTAGCCCCCCTTCATCCGGCCTCATCGTTGGCGTAGCTCCGCTCACAAGGAGTTTTGCTTGACTTTGGAAGCACACTGTTGTTTCTGAGCCTTCTGTTGAGAGGCTGTAATTCGATTAGGAGGAAAAGTCGGCTTTATTTCTCGGTGTGTACGTCGACATTCCTGCAGGTTGCAGAATTTGACAGTGCGTTACAAAACCCCCAGTGTGTGATTTCCAATTTCACCAGAAGACATTGCAAGTTCTGACCTACTATCATTATGCTGGCAGATTGCCCATGAGCCTTTTTGTCCCCCTCCCGTACAACAGAAAAACAATGTTAAGAGTTTTTTTTTCTCCCGCTGGGATATTTATTGCGGTTCCACCCTCTGCTTTCCTCCCACCTTCCCCACTGTGGCAAATCACATGGGAAGGCAGTGCTTAGTTTCCCCTCCGAGTCAAGTGAGATTTACTTTTGCTCAGGTGGTATTCAGCAACTGGAATTAAACGTCCTCTTCAGGGGAGGGTAAAGCTGACACACAGCTCGGGCTAAGTTGATACTTCAGGGAACAGCCTCAACTATTTCTGTGACACGAATAGAATGGCTTTCAAACACAACATTTACAAAATCACAGAAAGCTAGCATTGTGCTATTAAGGTGTCAATCAGTGATATTCTCCATATTGGGTCTGTCTGTCTGTCTGTCTGCCTGCCTGCCAGCCTGCCTGTCTAACTGCCTACCTGTCTGCCTGCCTGCCAGCCTGCCTGTCTGCCTGCCTGCCTACCTACCTGCCTGTCTACCTGTCTGTCTGTCTGTCTGTCTGTCTGTCTGTCTGTCTGTCTGTCTGTCTGTCTGTCTGTCTGTCTGTCTGTCTGTCTGAGCACTAGTCTGCTGCACTTCCCGCCGTTTGAAGCGGCGCCATTGTTAGCGTTGGCAGGAAGATCACACTTAAGGTGATAATCAGTCCATCAGCGCAATTGTAGAGAGCAAAGTGATGAGAGGCTGTTGCCTGGGTGGGCCGGGCCTGATTCTGGGTCGCTTCGAGCCCCAACATCCAGTATTTATGCGGCCAAGATTTATTTAATTTAACCATTTTGGGGTTTTTTTGTGAAATCTCAACTACTGCCAGAACAACCTCGTACATATGTCAAACAATGGCTTCGTCAGGGTCAGGAGTCAAGATAGGTTTTAAAAAATGCAGTATACATTGACCATGCTAACAGAGTGGGATGATATCCATCCATCCATCCATCCATCCATCCATCCATCCATCCATCCATCCATCCATCCATCCATCCTCTACCGCTTATCCGGGATCAGTGAAGTGAAACAACTCGAGTAGTAGTAATAGTAACTAAATACATGCATAGTTATTAATTATAATACTTCTTAATAGTCGTAGTAGTAGTAGTAGTAGCAGTAGTAGTAATAGTAGTAGTAGTAGCATAACAACTTACAATAATAACATCCCACAAAATAAACTGCTAGATATTTACTATATTTACTGCTAGATATTTAATTTTATCAGATCTTTGTGCTGTTTGACCTCGAGTTTAGAATATCACCGAAGGCCATTTTGTGTTGTTATTGAGCATTTCTTGGAATCCATTTATGCAGAGAATTTGACTCGTTCCTCCACTTAGTTTAATGTCAGCTTCCATAAACCGACTGCAAAATCACCTAATAAAAATGAACTCATTTGCCTGAAATTCTTTTCCTTTTCTTCTTCTTTTACGCTGGAGCGTGTGGTGTTATCTCGATGTAACTATAGCATCATTCCTGGCAGCGTAGTTTCCAGCCCTACAGTGAATTCTCTTATCTTCAGCCTGATACCAAGAGCCAGGCGTCACACGTGTGGTGACAAAGCTAAGCTACGACCATGTATCGTTGAGACCAGGGCTGGGACAAACCAAAATAAGTATCATTAAAAATCCTGTTGATATGACAAGGGAACAGCTGCGAGTGTAGGTGGTCTTGACCAGAAGCCCCCTCGTGATGTCATATCGATCGCCCGCATATTTGCAGCTTTACCCTAACAGAGAGAAAAGCTGCCAAGAATGAACGCAGTTCTAGACATGCCGTTCGCCTTCTCTGCCAGTTGGGACTTGCTAATATGTGGTTATTTAAGCTTATATTTAGAGTCATTCGCGGAGGTTGTTGATTCCTTTTCCAAAAGACAAAAATGCACAGTTTGAAATGGGGCCACATGATATCCAGGGGTACGAGAGCTGGTAGCTAGTCTAAGCCTGCCTGGGGAACGAGTCAATAAGGAAGGGATGGAGGCACCTCAAAGACGTGTTTATACAAGACAAGAGGACAGGAGGAACACAATGAATTCAGGAAGATGAAAGCGTGAAAGTGTAATCCATTTTTTACAAGGCGTCGCGATGCGTAGGGACACATATTTGTCTCATTTGAGAGACGGTGAGTTGTATATTTTTTTTCCTCACTCTCCCCATTAAGGAATGCACGCAAGAGGCCTCAAGTTTTAATTAAACGGAATATTTATACAAATTTCATCTCTCACCATGCTGGCATGTAGGCCACAGAGTTAGCCAGTTAATTACACTTTGGTCGAGTTACAGTAATTCCAGTGATTAATTACAGTCTGGAGCTGTTATTTTCTAAACTGTGCACATTTTCCAGCATCACATCATTGTCTCTGCACACACTGGAATTCAAGGCAAATTTCACTGGCCTTCAAAATCTGAATAAAGCAGTTTATTTGAATTTCAGTTTAATTGAAGTAAACTTCCAATCATTAATTTGGAAACACAAAGCTCCATAGACATTTTTTTCTGTAAAGTTTCATTTCATTCATTTGTTGCATAGAGTAGTTACATATATGGCATTTTCACATTGACATTTGACTATTTAGTATTCCAGCATCACTTATTAGCATGCACCAGGCAGCTCGGCAGCTCTAAGATCTCCTTCTGAAAAGAAGTCCTTGTAAAATCAGGCACCAGCGGATACTTTGTGGTGTATGATAAACTGCCTGGAGCTAATTTCACATGAAAATTTAATAATTGCTCTTGTACTACTGCTGCTCGGGCTATTCCTTGTGCTATGTTCTTGGGTATTTGTTTTCTTTTTAACCCCCCTGCAGTTTACAGTTTATTCTGCAGTGGTGTGCTTGACTGCTCTCCAGCCATTCATCAAAGGCACTGCTTTCCATTATTTGGTGCAGTCAGTTGAAACTGAGAAAGGCGTTTGGGCCGGCGTGGCTCATTCTTCCTCCACAGTCTCTCTTCTGCTCTGCAGAGATGTTCCCACTCTATTTGTATGCACATGATCGGCGGTCATTTCAGATGAGTCACTGAACTTACGCGCCATGCTACCTCAATAATCCACTTTTCCACCAGGATTCTCAGAACGCTGGAGCTTTCCATTTATTCCCATGTCAAAATGGAAGCAAAGGATTTCTACATCCAATGTGATAAAGAGCTCAATTTACATCCACTAATTCTGTTAATCCTCCTGGAGCCGAGGAATAAAGATTTCCATCTGCCACATATTTATGTGATTTTGATATCCAACCGCATTAAAAAAGGTACAGGGAAAAAAAGGGAATGAACTTAGTATCATGTTGTGGGATCCTAATATTGAATAACTTGGCTTGAATCTGTCCACGTTCTAAAGGAAAATTCAATGGCCACATTTATTCAGCACGCACAACATATAGAGCGTTTTTATATTAAACACGTTTAGAAATGAACCGCTCTGTGTCAAGGATGCGCGTTACAATATGTTTATTTCTGCTCTTTAATAATACCTGTGTCTGTTGTGAAGACGCTAGCCCCTCTGACCATTTACATTCCTGGATTCGGCTGTGCGGATAATCATTTGATGCAGGCTGCGCGACTCGATTCCATGTTAGAGTTGATGCCACAGTAGGGAGATGTGTCAGCAGCATCCTGGCTGTGGAAGGCACAGCAAACAACTTGACTAATCCAGTGGGTGCTGACATTGTGACTGATGATCAGTGTGCTGGTGGCCTACCTGAGTGTGCACCATAATCTCCCAGCAGTGGCTGATATCGACAGCCTCAGCCTTCACCCAGGTGCTTTCTGGGCTTTAACTCTCAAAAAGAGCCTGGTGTTTTTGGCCGGCATAAAAATAACTACAACATTGTGGAGAAGTATGTAATGTTAATGCGGAAAGCTGTGTTAATTATTTAGCTGAGTCAACAGGAAAAGAGCTCGATCTGCCAGGTGCATGAAAATAAGAGAGCAAACCTGTGTGAGTTGTCACATGTTGGTGAAAAAGGCTTGAGACAACCTTAAAAAGCTACCACCATTTATGTATTTCCTTGGAAGGTTGGGGATATTAATTTCATTTAAAAGGAAGGATATTGTTATGCTCAGAATGAGGATTTTATGATGCTTCTTACAGCTCAAGTGTTGCCGCTGAAGGTGGAACGTGTAGCATTTGGAATATTTAATAGATGACACAACCTTCAAACCCTTGTTTTGTCTCGAAACGTTTGGGTGTGCTCAGCTTTCAGAGAGCTTTTCAAAAAATAAATAATAAAAGTCAAAGCGCTGTCTCATCATCATGTCATCACTTCTTCCCATACTTTTATCACGTAGACCTTGGCGACAATATTCAGCTTCTGTTTAATGGTGAAGTCACATCGAAGTCCTTTTCTCTTTTGAGCCGGTGCGAATGCGTCAGACTTGGAACAATCAACATAGAAATCGCCAGGAGGGGACGGAGTACGGCTGAAAAATTCCACCCCACATCAGTGCCTCTGCAAAATATGCTGCTGCTGCAGCCCTTTGTGTGATATTTTAAATCCTCCACCTCACAAGGCTTTGGATTTGTGTTGCCGTACGAAGTGGTTTTAAAATCCTCTTTGAGTTGGGGTCAAGCCTCACCATGCCACCTTTAAAGGAGTTGATTAATTGCCATCAGAAAAAGTACACTGGAGATGGTGCGCGGGATTAATGTGGCATTTTAGAACGAGTTTCCCAGCGTTCTCCTGAAACAATCCCAATTGCTGTTGTCTCGCTAACTGCATGATCATGGCAGTAATTGATTCGGTCATGTTGTTTGGTTGAATGACCAGACAAGTCATTGGCTTCACTGCAATGTTTTTTTTTAACATAACTATTTATGGGGAATTTCACCTTCACCCCCATATGACAGTGGTCTCAATCAGGACACGCGAGGTCAAGGAAAGTCCTTTGACCTTTGGCTGTTCCAGAAAGGCCGTTTCCCTATTTGAGGTAGACTAATGAGGTCGACATCTGCTACTTTCGTTGAAAGATACCTGCGGTGAACTGTAAGTCAAACTGGTCCAGACAATGTCACCTCCGATTCAAGGTGAAAGGGAAAAAAAGGAAGTCAGAGCCTAATATCAAGCAACAAAGATTTGCTTTTACGCTGCACTGGAGACTTACAAAGAGTGTTCGCATGCTAACTGCTACCACGTGTCATCATTTCAATTCATTCCTAAACGTCTGTGAAAAAGAAGCCAAGATTTGACTCAATACTTGACGGAACCTTTTCATTGAAGTGTTTGCATATAGGTCATGCGTATTTGTTATCCCTGTAAACTCCCAAACTGCTTTGTTTTTTCGTTTGACAGTAAATCTTGTTTATTGATTAAAGTTTTTGCAGTTCGCCTCCTAAAGAACCTTTGGAATAATTATTGGTCTCACTTGGCCCAGTTCAATAAAACACAGAATGAATAGATTTGCTTTGGCAGTGTAAATACGAGATTTTGCTGAGCCAACAAGGACAAATGAGGAAGAAGAGTTGAAATAAAGCAAACAAGGGCGCTCAGACCTCATTTGGATGTCCTCTGCTGCAGGACGGGCCAGGATGGGAGGCTCTCGGCGTCTTGGATTATGTGTCAGTTTACCACCCAGCTGCAGCTCCGGACTCACAGCTCGACTGTGTCTTATTAGGTCATGGTATCAATTAGGGCCCCGCAATGATTCAGTGAGGGAGGGGTCCTGGCAGGGTAGAGGCTGCAATTGCACTTACAAGATAAACCTTTATTTTAAACCGCTACGGTCCATCTAGCTTTCAGCACAGGTATGTTTGGATGCAATTAAGGCCTTAATGTAACTGAGAAATGTGATGACATGGTTCATTCTGAAGAAGATCAAATTTACAACCAGGTTTGATCTGAAACGTGCAGCAGTGACGCTCTTTAATTCTGCTTCACATTTCCACAGGTCAAGGTCAGTTCCCCATAACCCAGAACGTGACGGTGGTGGAGGGCACCAGTGCCAACATGACCTGTCGTGTGGATTACAATGATAACACTTCCCTCCAGTGGTCAAACCCAGCACAGCAGACTCTGTTCTTTGGGGACAAAAAAGGTGAGCGCTATTCTCCAGGATGTGGATGTGGGGGGATCATCTTTTAAAAAACATGCACACACACAATTTGGACATAATTGATCATGTCTGAACACAGCTCTGTTGTTGTATAACCAGGGAGCCTGAACAGAATCAATTTTGCTATCGTGCCACGTTGTTGTTCACAACAGACTGATGCCAGTGGATTGTGAGATGATGGAAGCTAATTAAGATCGTAGCTGGCTTACATTTATGGGCTTGTTTGGATGTCGCTGAAAGGGAAAAAAGTAATTCAAGGGTGACAAACGTGTTCATCTGTTGGTTTCTCAGTCCAGTTGTTTTACGTAGCAGCTAAATATGAATGCTTCAGTCATTAAACCTTTTTCTTTGGGGTAAAAACAGCAAAACAACGAAAGAAGAATCAGAGTCACAGTATATTTTGAGGTTCTACTTTTCTCATGCAAGCAGGTCATTGGAACTACATGAGGATGAACTATTATACATTCAATGAATGACAGTTATTTGAATTGGCAGGGGGATTCTGTGAATACCAATTAATACGTTCTGTCTACACATGAATCCAGACTGCTCCCTTAATGCAACGTAATCAAACAGCTTCCAAGTTTCAATGCACGTGAGCCACTTGCAGCTCTTGTGCAGGTCTTTATGCTGCATGACAGGAGCCGTTTTGCTCGCTTTTCTTTTTTTTCCAGTCCAATACAGCAAAATTAAAGTAGTTGACTTAGCAGAGGTTGCCAGGGCTAAGTGTGGGAACACTTCCCTTCCGTCTCCCTGAACAGCCAAATGAAAAGCTTTATTGGCACAGCTAATATGATGCCTGTGAGGCCGCCAGGAGGAAAGGGAGGTGCAGAACAACACAGACCTCATCTGAGAAAAAGGGCGGGACTCATGGGGCGAAATCTCAGCTGTGCCAAATGGCTAGATAATGCGTTGGCAGCGGGACGCGATTGGCCGTCCTTCCCCGGCTCGTTGAGGCTCCTTGTATCTCTTTTCCGAACAGTTCTCTGCTGCCATGAACGCCGGCAGCTGCAGTTGAGGCCGTCCTTTCCTGCTGCGTGTGTTTCTCCACTTCTCTGCAAGTTAAACAGGAGAAGTTTTAATCCAGAAAAAGTGGGTCTATTATCTTTTCTTTTCAGAGCTCTCACCGTCTCCTTGGATGCCTGTATTATGTATGAGAGCTTGACATAAAAAAAGGTGAAGTTGGATGTGAAACAAGTTTCTTTGCCTTTTAGTATGTATTTTAAAACACACATATAATGTGGAATATAGTCTCTACCTGCAAAAAGAAACAGCCGGTTTAGCATACTGCATAATGTGCACACACCGTGGTGCATTATTAGTGGATGTATTCCAGCATCAGCCATTCTAATCATGCCCTAATGCACATGATAATGTCATTCCAAACACATTTGAATGTCATGAAATGCGACATGAAATGAATTTAACACTTCATGCTTCGACTCCTGAAATCAGACCTTGCTTGCGTTGCCTTTACAAAACCAGAACTTTTTGGATTTCCAGAGCCGGTCAGCACAGCCCAGACTGTCGCTACATTTGTCCAATGCTGTTTCTTGGCACAGTCCTCCTCATCCATTATTTATATCCGAGTCCTCCTTGATTGTTGCCGTCTCGCGCTATTAAAGTGAAACTATGGCAGAGGTTCCACAGCCACCTGCTCCTGCGCATAGTCAGGCCCTCTAAATGGCCGGGCCAACAGATCATTAGGTCAATTAGAAGAGGAAGGAACACAGTGGGCAGCCACGACGTGAAATTAGATATGCCTTTTCACAGAATCATCCCTTTCAAATGCAGGTGGGATTAAAAATTCCTGGTCTTGGGCAGGAAAAATGAGAGCGCAGATGTCTTTTGGTGTCTTCTTTATGGTTTATTCTATTTTTGGCAGCTGTAGCAAAAAGATAAAATGGTAGCTGTAAAGAAAGGTAATGGCAATCCTGGAGGCATGTGGAGAATCTTTTGTCATCAGCTATGCCGAATATTAATAATGCAATTATGGAGAAGCTGGCCTGGAACATGGCATGGAATTATAACAGTGCACATCTGATCCACAGCATATGGGCATATTCTAAGAAGAGATTTGGTGACATATACATTATTGTACTTTTCATAGCAAATTCTACAGGACGCCTCGTCTCCATTTGGCTCTTGGTTTATGGTTCAATATTCATGACATTTTACAGGAAGAGTGAGTGAGCGTCGTAAAGGTCACAGAGTAAAATTTACCTTAATTGGCTTGTAGTCATCAAAATGCTGTTATGCACTAAATGGATGTTCTAATGTGAGCATTAGAACATTCATTAGCTTGAGAGAATGAAGGATAATTACCAAGGATGCAATTACTGGAGTGAGTTCTGGTGAAAGCACATTTAAAAGTCCATTTCAGCAAACATGCAACACTTGATGGCTGGTTTGTAAGCAACTGCAAAGGACGCTTACCTAAGCGCTTTTTCCACATATCTGTGATTCTTTTCTCATTCTAGATACACAATCTATTATCATTATTAGTAGCAGTAGCAGTAGTCATAGTCATAGTAGTAGTAGTCGTAGTCATAGTAGTAGTAGTAGTAGTACCGGTAGTAGTAGTAGTAGTAGTAGTCCTGAAGTTATTAGGAGCATTAGTTATAGTTGTATTCAAGTTGTATTCAAGACGGCATGAAAACAAGCTCAAGGTTATTGGAATGAATGTTTTAAGCTTTGCTCCTACAAGTGTTTTATTCATTTTGTTTTTACTGACAACAAAATGCACAAAGGCCGTCACGGCCACCACTAATCTTTTCCTTGGCCGAATGGACTTTTTAAAGTAGTGGGTGACCTCCGGCTTTAATGAAATACGAACCTGCTATTCTGTCATAAGTCATTCCACAGAGTTGAGTCAAACATAATAGAGCTTGTGGCATATTGGACAGTTGGATATAAATTATTGCTGGATAAAAAGGACAATTTATTAATGTGATTATAGGAGATAAATCCATTTATTGTGATGTAAGACACAATTCGTGTCTGGTTTAAGGCACAAAAGACTCTGACAGAAACGCAATTCAGTGCCACGATTGGATTTAATATAGTTTTTGAGGGACTTCCACCTTATTTTTTGTGGGAAGACTTCCTACTTCTTTCTTTCTCTGCTCTCCGTGGTGAAAATGAATCCATAGTGAGCGGCATCTGCTCCGCGGGATCTCTAAGAGGCAGTAACACTGCTCTCTGGAACAAGGCCCTTTCCTTCTCTTAATTGCAGCCACATGTGTGGTGGGAAAGAGCCCCCCTGCCAGCAACAGTAGCCCTGGAACACTTGCAGAATCACCCACACAGTCACTGGGCGAGCACAGCCAATACCAAAAACACTCTAATTGCAAAGAGCGAAGCCCCTGGCTGGAGAATACACCAGGGCACCGTGTTCTTTCTTGAAGGACAGCTCGTGCTTTCACATTCCAGAACTGGCTCCAAATGATTCCAGACAACATTAAAAAAAATAAAAATAAAGCTGTCAAGTGGGGAAAACATGCGCATGTATTTTGGCCAAACATTAGGAACTTGTTTCAGAGATGAAGCGGATCAGTGTAAAAATACAGCCTCTATCCGGCCAGTCGATTTTTTCTTTTCTTTTTTTCTTGCCATTTGGTTAACACCCGTGTGCAGCTCATTGTTAGGCAGGAACGCTGGAATATGATGAGTGCAATCACAGTTTCCACTTTTATCTGAGGACAGAGTTAATAATACCAGCCCTCTTTCCTGTTACACAGGCGGACCGCGGAGTGCGATAAAGTTTGTTTTTTTTCTCACTCGCAATCTAATTCTTGGCCGTAATACATTTAGATTCAGTTCCCTTTTCCAAAATATACATAGGCTGTCGAGGCTAAGTTGAGGGACGTCCAGGGCAAATGCTCCGGGGACATCTTAAAAGACATCTTACATGCTCTGTGGTGCCAAGACTGCCGAGGAAACAAACATTCCTTTGCATCAAAAGGGTCACAGCAGTAGTGTGCCGTGCCCTGAGGGGAACCCCGGGGTGTCAGTTTTACTGATTTGAGACAACCTTGGTGAGGCCTCCATCAAAGGAGACGTACTGCACATTAAGCCAGCGCGCTGCAAGGCTGGAGCCTGCACAAGGTCAGGGTGCAGATTTATGCTCCATCTTAAGTCGAATGAACAGCATGGGAGCTATCTATGCTTTCGGGGAAATGGACCTTTTCATCACATTGATTTCCTAAAGCACCTGGGAGAAAAAGCTTTGTCAGCTGCTGGCATTTAGGTTCGGTTGTGATGAATCTGCCCACGATCTGGGCCTGAGCCTGGACTGGGTTTTGGTACTGCGGTTTCCTGTCTTTGTGCTGCTCGAGTCAGAGTTCGCACTTGCCGGTGTTCTTTGACCCGCCCTCGTTCTGTCAGATGTGCGCATTCGTACTCTTCTGAGATGTTAAACTGCGTCATTTTTATTTCCTTGTCACAATTAATTGTTTTCACTGTGGTAGTGAGTGATTTTAGGGTGTCTTTTAGTCTGAAAATGCTGATTTTCAGTTTTTCCTTGTTTCTATCAAGGGAAGGATATTATTTTAACCAAAGGATGTTTGTTTTCCTCATCAAATCCCTCCTGGCCAAGAAGCAGAACATTTATCAACATCTCAGAGGAGTTGAGGAGTAGAGGAACACAAGGTTATGAGCAAGGAGAGTCAGTCTGACTCTTTCATGTCTCCTGTTTTCTCTTTTCCATATAGCAGGCACAGATATGGGTCAGGGGAAGTACTGGATGTCATCTTGTCTAAAGCTTTGATCTGGTTCCGTCTGTACAGAACTCAAAGATATGGAAATCTTTGAGTTTCTGTATGTTTGTTTTCTTGGACCCCGTCACCTCGATTGCATCCTTCCACCAAAGGCCTTCCTCTTGTCTTCAGGAGCCTCTGGGCATTTTCACACTAAATGATGAACAACAAAGACTGGGGCCGTTCAGAATACACTTTATTAAGTTTCTCCAAACCTCTATGGGCCTCCGTCTCTCATGGTGTGTACTCTTATTGCACATTATGAGGAGTTTGCGTTGTTTAGTGGAACATTGAGGCTTGCTTTTCATTTTCTCTAAGTTCATAATTGCAGGTATTTCTCCTGTGTGTTACTCTTGTGTGGTTTGCGTTGTGTGAAAAACTGATTTAACAATGAGTGCATTCTATAGCCAAAGGTTGGAATGAGAAAAAAGAAAAGTAATTAGCAAATGAATCAAGGTCATCGAACACTTTCAATTCTATATGACATCCCGCTTTCTCTCCCGAGTACACTTAACAGAGGACTGTTGAAGGTAAACAAGCAGATGAAGTTGAGATGTCTTCTTCTCTGAATAAAACCCAACAAACACCTACATTTCTTCGCCCTGTGAAGTGCAGCTTAATAAAGTTCAATTTAGTTCAGACGAACAAGCGTCCAGAGGGCAGCGCTGCCAAGCCCCGCAGGGAGAGATCATTAAGTATGTGTAATCTATCCCATGAAGACCACTTTCCTTCTTGCCTTTCATGCTCGGTTGCCTCTAAAGGCAGCTAATCCTGAATTTGACAACGTATAAGAGATGGCAGGTGGTGAGACCCTTGTCAACTTGGTTTTAGCTTTAGATGCATTTAATTACATCTGACTGAGCAACGATGGAAAAAATCTATTTATCTATCTATCTATCTATCTATCTATCTATCTATCTATCTATCTATCTATCTATCTATCTATCTATCATCTATTTGAACCGATTTATTTTGAATTAATTCGCTGTTTTCTAAGGCTGCATGACACTAGGGTAACTATAAAAAAATCAATGGAATAGAGATGAATCCCATATCTTATGTTTGTAATCCTTTCTGCTCCCGTGCTTCAGCACATCCTGGTATTCCTTGTTTTCACACAGACTCTGAATAAGAGGAGTAAAAGCCGCTGGTGGTACAATTTGCCATGTGTAATTTTCGTGTTGTCCTTGTGGATACAGCTCTGAGGGACCACAGAATTGAGCTGGTGCGAGCGTCATCGCAGGAGCTGACCATCCGGATCAACGACATCAGCCTGTCAGATGAGGGCCAGTACACCTGCTCCCTCTTTACAATGCCTGTCAAGACCACTAAAGCCTTCCTCACCGTTCTAGGTGAGGTGGTGGATTCCTTGGCATCAACGCCAAGTCAGAATGTCTGTGGTTTGAAGTGTTTTTTTTTTTTTTAAAACAATTCGTCTGAAAATACAGGAGTTCCAGGACGACCCGAAATCACAGGATTCACCAAGCCTGCCATGGAGGGTGACATAATCACACTGACATGCACGACAACAGGCAGTAAGCCGGCTGCCAGAATCCAGTGGCTCCGGAATGACAAGGAAGTCCAAGGTAAGCGCGCGGTGTGGATTTTATAGAGCGTTGCATCCTCTGGTACATGAATGTCAAGTCAGTCAGCTGCTGCATTCATTTCCTTGCATTGTTCTTCTTCCCCGGGGTTAACTGGGCTTCAGCCAGCACTGCTGCCGTCACTGGAACGTGTCCAAATATTGTTAGGCTGTATCAAAACAGCGACACAGCACATTAGAATAATCGGCAGAAGAGGACTTGTGCTCTGTTGATACGAGCGACAGCGTTAAGATACGACGGCATTGTCTTTTCTCTGAGAAATCAAAGCAGCGTCAAAATGAATCCAATTATCTCAAAATTGATATGAAATTAAATGTCAGCTAAGATGTGTTTTGCTTCTTTTCAAAGCTATAAATGTTTGTTTTGATGAAATCATGTATTTTATAATGCGTTAATAATGTATCCAATGAGACAGTCTGGAGTTTAATCCGTTTGTATTTTATTTTAAATTATGACACTTAAACTATGACACTTAAAGTGTTACAGAGCTTTATCTAAGTCAAATCCACGAGAAATAAAACGTTAGGAAAATGATGTTATATCCAGACGCACGCAGAGGGGAAGAGGAAGTGTGCTTAAATAAATCAGGAAGGGGAGGAGCCAATTAGCGCGAGGCAGGAGGCAGTAGTGTAATTGGATGAGAAAGGAGAACACACACAACAAACGACAAGGGAGACGCAAAACAGTCGAAAAAAACACACAAGAGCTAACTGACAAAACCGAACAGACTTAAACAGAAATTAACAAATGTGCAGGGTTTTCTCGCTCTCTCTCACGGGGATCTGCCGCTATTTGCCCACAGGTGAAAATAAAAACTAAAAAAAAAAACCTTGGTGGGGGCTGACCTTACCTGGTGTATCAAATGTGTTTTATTAGAGTTCTCATTATACATGCAGTTTAAGTTTTATACAGGTCAAAGAGAGAGAAAGAAGAAAGCAGAGACTGGCAGGCTTAATTTCCATGTCAAAGTATCAAAGCAGAAGTGTCAATCGGCGCTCCAAATCCGAGTCTTTTCCAGGTGCTGCTGTGTGTAGCTGGGAGCACCATGTTTTGCCACTGGTTCTTCTGCGGTGGAACATTGCCTCCACCGTCTGCTGTCAATCAAACGTGTCCCCACTGGGACTGACGTACAAAGCATAATGAAGGCAATGGATGTACGAGCAAATGCGTGTCAAACTTCTTTTTTTTTCTTTGTTCTCTCATGATTTGTTTTCCCACACTTGGTATCAAAAGCACCTAGAAGTGCAAATCTCACAACACATCCGTCAACCAGTGTCAAATAATTTGTACCGGTGCTGCTGGTTGACAGCTAAGCTTCAAATTGAAATCTGTTGAGGAATAACACCCCCCCACCCCGCCCGCCCCCTCTATGATGCTCAACAACAAAGTAAACTACAGTGCCTAATGAGGGCTGATTTACATTTTTATCAAACAGACTGAATCATTGCACTTTGTAAGGAGATTAAAGCTGAAATCTGCATTCCTCAAAATGATTCCTGGATCTGTGATCGGTGAATCGAGACAGAAAGCAAATGACAAGATGTCTTTTGAATTGTCCTGTCAATTATGCAAATTTCCCTGGTTGATTTTGAATAAACTAGAGAATATTGACAGAAAGGTCAAGCCTATGAATGTCTAATGGTTTTATTAAACATTAATACAGGCACTCTTTTATTTCTTGTAAAACTACAATATTCTTAGATTTTCTTGAGAGAATACCTAATATTATTAGAGATTAAGGATCTTATTTTGTGATCTATGGGAGAAACAGGTGGATAGAGATGATCTAACCAGATGGGGATTACAGCGTTGGAGGTAATAAGCCTCTTTAAAGAGGAGAAATGACTGTAGACAAATAAACCATTATTCATTTTAACGTCATTTAAATTTTCTCGTTTCGCCTGGTTTGATGAGTAGAGTCATCATTAGGATCCACTTCACAAGTTCTTTGGAGCCCCGTTTGCTTCCTGGCTGACATCGTGGCTCTTTGCAGGCACTACACATGTGAACGCGACAGGAAAATCCTTCACAGTCAGGAGCACCCTGCAGTTCAAGGTGGACAGATGGGATGACGGTGTTGCGTACACCTGCAGTGTGGAGCACGAGTCTCTGCCCAACCCCTACATGACAACAGAGGTCCTGGAGGTCCACTGTGAGTGCAGCCATCTCATACAGGCCATGCAAAGCTGAATTTGGTCTAAGATTAGCACTGAGGAGGAAAAGAAGGTTGGATAGCACATTTATGCCCGGAGGTGTAGCTTTGCATTTGCTCAGGATTAGTGTGGGATCTGTTTGCAGGTAAGTGATAAGTACCAAAGCAGAACTGGGACACAAGCTAAAGCTAAGATCTGCCCAACTGGAGGAGAACTAAATATTGTTGTACACTGGCTTAAAGACTCAGTAATCACTTAACTCTTGTAATTCGTATCTCCTCTTCCCAGATGTGCCCCATCTGGAGATCAAGCATTCACTGATTATTCCACAGGAAGGACAATACCTCAAACTGGAGTGTGTTTCTACGGGCAACCCGATGTAAGGTCACACTTGTTTACCCTGTCTGTCAGCAGCAGTTTCAGTTGAAATATAATGCTTGATTAGGACACCGAGTCATGCTGCAACATGCAAAAAGCAAGAACAGTTTGTTCTTTATTCCCCAGACCAGACCTGGTCCTGTGGTCCAAGGATGGAGGAGAGCTGCCAGATATTGAGCGTATGATCGTGGAGGGCAAGGAATTAACCATAACCACGCTAAACAAAACAGACAATGGCACATATCGCTGCGAGGCCAGCAACCATCTGGGGACCAGTACTGCAGAATACATACTGTTTGTCTACGGTAGGTAACAGCTGTCCTTGTCATCGCCATGGTCCATGTTGATGCCGAACACAGAGTACAGAAAACAAAGAGACACTGGACATGAAATATTTGGCAAAGAAAGCTCTGCTTCGTTTTTCTTGGGTCGAACGTGTAATAAACAAGAATGTGAATCTTGTCATCACTTTCCATTAACTCTGCTAATTTCTAACATCTGCAAATTAGTTCCAAAAATAATGACAGTGACCAAGTAATGATGCAGCCAAGAAGGCATTAATTTGTCACACACACACACACACACACACACACACACATCTTTGTACTTCTATCTTTGTGAGGACTTCCATAGGCATAACGCATTCTCCAGCCCCTCGCTCTAACCACAATAGCCCCCGATGACCTTACTTCCTAAAAATGTCCTCACTTTGGTAGTAGAATGCAGATGTTGGCAAGTGCAAGAACACACACACACATACATATACTGTATATGTACAGTATAAAAAGAGTCTTTACAGAGTCTTTCTTCTACAGTTTTCTTAATTCTAAATAAACCAAGGAGGTTTTTAGGATGAAAGGTTGTGCGTTTCACCTGAAAGAAAGCTCAGGTAATTCAAATAGTTGAGTGCCTGAGAGAATAAAGAACAAATAAATTCACACTCACAACTAGTTAATGGATGCACACCAGTGACTTTGTATGATTTCAGAAGCAGATTCTTTTGGATCCTCTCTTGGGAGATAATGAGGAAAGGATGACATCTCCATCTGTTCTTTTCTTATCTCAGTTTCCTGAACAAAGCCGCCCAATAAACAGTTGGAGGCTATACTGTCAACACAGTTAATACCATCTGTGTCATGTGCATCGAGGAAGTTATCTGTTAACCCATTATTATTTCAATTTTGCAAAAGATAGTTCCCTTTTAATTTGGAGGAGGGTTACAGATACCTGTTTGCAGGGTTGACGGTTCAAGCCCCAGTGTGGGCAAAACTTGGGAGCGCTGTCGAGCTTTGCTAAGATTTAGTTTCATTCCCCATTGTTTCATTATCCAACATCTTCACCTTAATGTTCCACGTTTAATCCCTCCAGCTCTCCTTTCTTGCCTCTTCTCTGCTTGTCTCGACCATGTCACATCGACTATAAGCACTCACAGTTGCATCACCCCCTCCATGGCACCTCCCCACATAGTCAGAGATGCAGCTGACCACAGGGTGGGAGACCCACGCGCCAACCACTGCAGTTTAGGCTGAAACAGCGTTGATTTAGCAGCTGATTTGGATGCTGTGTCTGCTTCTGTCTTTTCCCACAGTATTAATGTTGTTGGCTTACATCGGAGCAGTTGCACGCCGCCCCATCAGTCACTGGTCGCAAACCTATTGCACAAATTTGCATCTTTGCAGGAGCATAAAATGGAACATGAGTGTGTTTGTATTTTTATTCTCAGGCTGAATGGTTGCTACCATTTCATCAGACTACTAAGAACACATGTGAATACATTTTAATAATGATATTAATCACAAACCAATGTTCCATGTGTTTCCCTCAGTTCAAGTGAGATTTTCATGGTGCCATTTGTATGATTTCTCAGCCACTATGTGAGCAGAATTCCCAGAGACAGTTCAAACCTGCTGGTTTTTATTGTCTCTGTCATTGTGCATCACCTGCTGTCTGGTTTTGCCAAACACATTTTTTTTTACTGTATAAAATGAAATCCTACTAAAACGAAGGAGCTGTACACAAAACTTCAAAAGAAACGTTGCAGAATAAAACATAAAGACCAAAGCTGTCCGTGCGCTGGTTGACGCGCTGCTACTTACAGTTTCTTTGAACTCCAGTTAAAGCATTTGGCTCTGATCTTAACTCCCCACCAAATCTCCACACTGTCAGGAGAACGAGCCATTATTAAGCGTTCATGTTTCTTTTGGGTTTTTTTTTTGTGGAAACTTTTTTTTTTTAAACGGTTCTTCCCCCATCTCCCTTTGCTGTCACTGTCTGCAACCATGGCAACAGCTAAAGACTTCCCAGAGCCTACGACAGGTAAATATCTCTAGATATTTATCACAAGCCACGATTACATTGCGCGAGGTTGGATCTGGATCGGGGTTGAGGCTACCTCACGCGCACCCTCACAGCATGAGTTAAACCACATCCGTGCATGGACGTTCATTCTGCTAACACCAGCAGCTCCCACAGGTCCGTCAGTGGCTGCAAACGTTGCTGCATAAACTCTTCATGGGTTTCTTAATGCAGCAAAATAGTGTTGTGAGAGTTTGAATTTAATACAGTGTGACCACTGGTGTGATAAAAGGGGATTTTTAACAATAATTCTTTGATGTATCGTTTGTAGCGTGGCTCAGAGTTCTCATTATATTTCTATGTATTTTTTTTTAAGTTGGAGACGTGTTTTGAGTTGGGTTTGGGAAGAGTAATCTCATTCCCGCTAAGCAGCATGCAGCAGCCTGTTGTTCTATGAAAACCGTTTGTGCCACATAATGACAGCGGAGTCACCTGTACAGATCATTCTATCAGTCAACACACAACCAAATTGTTTCGGCATAATTTCCGCAGAATTGAAACGCCTACAGGTGACTTCCTGAGGAGAAACAAAACTAAGATTCTGTCCTGCATGGCGCAAAATGAACCGCATGCTTCAGAAATATTTCCTTTCAACACACTTTGGGCGGCTGAAAACAAAGACTGCCTAACAGTAACATGTGCATATAATGAGGTTTGTAGAAATATCCCTGTCATAATGTCCTAGAGTCACTTTGTAATAATGAACAGAGGTCATATCCATTCATCAGCCTGAGATAATGAGAGCATGTGAGCTGCACCGGAGAGTCACAATTTATTACAGGCCAGACAAAGGCGAACTCCTGTTTGGGAAACCATCTCACTCCTGCGAGAGATGCCTTGTGTTAAATAATAATTGTTTAATAAAGCTGAAAATCTTCAACAATAGTATTGGACCCGGGCTATTAACACTGTAACACCAACCATGTTTTTAAAAAAAGAGAACTGTCTTTTAGAACTATGGAGGACTCATAGCATCATTCTATTGCTGTGAGAAATACGTGTCATATTTTCTGTGATTACTGCCATCTGCAGGAGCCCCCCCCCCCCCCATGAGAGCCTGGTCCTGCTCCAGGTTTCTTCCTGTTAGAGGGGAGCTTTTTCCTTGCCACTGTTGCTTGTTGGGGGGGTCAGTCGCTGGGTTGCTGTAAAGCGCTTAGAGAGAATTTTGATTGTGACAGGCACCATATAAATAAACATAAACTGAATTGAGTTGAATTTCCTTCATTTGTGCACTTCAAAGGAGCAATGTGGGCTCGTTCTAAGTATGGCAGAAGCTGTATTTGACGTTGTATTGTTTAACAACCAGGTTTGCCTTTTTAAAATAAAGCAACAAAGTCGCCTAACAGATTTGAACGTAAATCTTTTTCGCATTTCCCTTTGGTCCCTTCAGATCCGAACGCTTTAGGACAACATGGACCGGATCACGCTTTAATTGGCGGAGTTGTCGCCGTCGTAGTCTTCATCACGCTGTGTCTGATTATAGTTCTTGGACGATATCTAGCCAGACATAAAGGTAAAACGAGGCCGCTCAAACACGTTTTCTTGTTTGGCGAGATTAAATTGGAGGGTGATCACTCTCTCTCTCTCTCTCTCTCTCTCTCTCTCTGTCTGTCTGTCTCTCGTCTGTCTGTCTGTCTGTCTGTCTGTCTGTCTGTCTCTCTGTCTGTCTGTCTGCAGGCACCTATCTAACTCATGAGGCCAAAGGGGCAGAGGACGCCCCGGATGCGGACACAGCCATCATCAATGCCGAGGGGAACCACATGCATGCAGAGGAAAAGAAAGAGTATTTCATTTAGGGTTTTTGTCTTTTGTGTCATGAAATCTTTTGACTTTTTGACAGCAGAAATGCAATTTTAAACTGCCTCAGTGTTACTACAGTACATGACCTGGTTTCCTTCTCTCCTGGTCTGTTTGTCTTCATCTTTAGGCCCCTTCGAGCCTCTTGCTGAAAACAGTGCACTTCTTTTGAACTCACGCTAAACCCTATTCATTCCAATGTTTCACTTTTATGGGCCAAATTGTTCGCTTTTTTTCTATTTTATCACTTGCAATAACATTTTCCTCTTCTTACCGTATTGTTCTATAGCTTTTGCAGACTTTTTTCAAGTTCAGAAATGAAGAGATATACTCAAACCAAATGGACAGTGAATCTTTCCTTACTGTTCTGCGTTCTGAACATAGAAACAATTGCTTTCTTTGCCCCCCCACCCCCCATTACTTGAAAATGATTCTTTTAAACTGGGCATTATTGCAGTAAATTTAATTGTGATTGTGAGTGGAGAAACGTGCAACTGCTGTATCTTAACACTAAATCAGATTTGTAAACGTGTAAAAAATAATAGCACTGTCGAAGAGGAACATATGTCATGATGAGTGCTTGTAAACAGACCGGCAAATTTTACGGATGCGGAGATGTCCATATGGCTGTTTTGTTCAGTCTCTGTCCTTTTATTATTCAGGCTTTTTTTATTTTAAATGTTATTTCAGAGGCAGATGTGAAACACTGCACGTGTGGCGTGTGATGATAGCAGGGTCGTCCCCTTCCCGCTAAACCAAGGAAAACCACCTGGAATACTATGGTTATCCTGTTTGGACAATTTCATAATAAGGCATTAATTAATTAATTGATTACAGCCACAGCGGTAAAGACAAATGTCCACATCACTTATGAGATTTTGATTTGGAAATCTTTAGACGCATGCAGCTCAGCCTCTGCACAGATGTCAACATGGGGAATTGTCGCCATTTTTTACCTTTTTGATCACGCAGTCTTACAGTTTTAGAGATACGTTTACAAATCTGATGACACACAAAAAAAATTAAAGAACAGAATCAATAAACAGATCTGGAATGTTGCCATGGTCTTTACCCTATCATAGCCATATTCCACATTATCCATAAAACACATGATGTTACAAAACTCGCAGCACAATCTCTGTCATTCCTGGTCAAAGGAACACCTTTTTAACATTGTGTGTTGTATATTACCGCCTCTATGTTTTCTCAGCTTTCAGTCATATTGTTAAACCTGTACCAGTGAACACGAAGGTAGAAAATTAAAGCACAAAGTCTGAGGACTAACATGGAAGGGAAGAAAACATCAGCTGTTTATTGTCTCAGGATTCAACCCGGAGTCTAGATGACGATGTTGTCCAAGAGGTAATGGAGATATTGTACACTTCCTGATATAATCATTGATAAGAGAAGTTCATTTCAGGTCGCGATCGATGTTTGATCTTAACTGACTGGGACATTGTGGGGGTCCATTATTTATGTTCACTTGTGTTGGGTAACTATGCTTCGTGTGTGGATATTGCTGTAACATACTTTGCTAAAGTGAATGTTGGTGAACATTGTGGAATCATTTGTTTCCTGAAACGTTGCAATTTGTATATTGAAAATGCAGTATTTAAATTATTCCACAAGCTTTATTATATGTACTTGTTTTCCTATTTGGAGACGTTGTTTTGCCAGATGGCGTGTAAATAATGTATCAATTATTCAATTTCAGAAAAACGAGACACTGGGAAAAGCCTTTATTCTACATGCATTACATGTTAATGTAATTATTTTCACATTATATTTTTTAAACAGGGATCGTAATGAATTGTTGAAAATTGAGGGAAAAGGTCTAAATCGGCGTTTTATTATTATTATTATTATTATTGATTTTGACTACTACACTATGTTAACTGATATTAGTGCTGTTACTGAAGTAGTTGTCTGACATTAACTTCTCCATTGGTCAACTCTGTTGTCATTAAAAGAAAAGAAAAAACAATAAAAGGATCACCATTATGGCCTTTGAGTTTGCTGCAAACAATACTAATGACATGTTGAGGCATTGGTTAATCAGACACCCTTCAATGTAAATAGTCACTCAGAGACATTGAACCTCGTTGCCAATGCTCACACATGTTCTTTAGTTAGTTGAGAATGATGCTATAAATAACTCATTTTGTACAGTTTTAATTGCTGTAATTTATTTGCTTTTTATGGGGACGTGTGAGGTCTTTTTTTCCCCTTCTGTATTGATATTCATTTTTCAACTATGCCACTGAAAAAAATAAAGAATTGAAGAGATAAAAGAGAAGAAGTGTGCAATAACTTCAAAAATGCTTCTGCTGTGGTTATGTTTATGCTCTGCCACGGCCCCTGTTGTCAGAATCAGAAAATCTATATCGAAACAGCGAATAGGTTCCGTGAAAGTGTCCAAAACTGTAATAAAACCAAACTCTCAGAGAGTTGATGGATTTGACAAGCAATGATGTTCATAAATAAGTTTGCATCTGTCTCCTGATACAGGACAAAAGGGAAGTAACCAATTTCTTTCACAGAGGAGCCACAGTTGATTTAATGACACGATCTCAATATCATCACACAGGATATGTGACAAGGTCACAAAAACAGCCTCTGAGAGTTCCATTTAATGAGAGCAAATGTTGCTTTTAACACTGCTATTTGCAAACTGCCCCCTCCTTTGAAGCCCATTATTGATAAATCAAGTGATGAACATATATAATGGCAGCATGTAGATAAATGAGTTCATACATCCCAACATCCTTAAAGGAAGCAGACCGCGTTCCAGGACTCTGGCATTAGGAGCCATTATGATCGTCCATCCTTCAGCTTCCATTGACCTTGAGCATAATGTTGCTTCCCAGCAGACTAATGTTGCTATTATCTACACAATCTCCAGCCACAATGTCCAGGCAGCCATCTGCTTGCGTTACACAGTGCCTTCCCCCCCGTCACTTCATCGTCAATACACCCCAAACTAGCTCCAATAATCTTCAGCTCCTAAAGACTAGCTGAATCTAGATGTGCTGAAGATTTTGGGTTTGTTTTTTGTTCTTGTTGTCTTTAACATGCTCTGGCTGCTACAACAATGCCTCCACCACACTAACAGGGGACTGCAGGTTATGATTGTTAGATGTGTTTTGCATAATCATATTTGGGGAGATTAAACAGATCGCTCAGACTTCCACTCATGACAGGAGCGAGTGGAAGTTGCAATGAGTCAAATGATCCAGAACCAAGAACATGAGCTTGTTTATCCTTGCGGATGCATCACTGTGCTGTTAGTCCAGACAAATAGGTGCAGTCAGGCAGCGTGCCCGTGCCCGCTGCACGGTGGCCCCCCTTTTGGGAGGCAGCAGCTTGGCTCTTCTAAACAGGCCACACGCAGGTTCATGGATTGATGACTGAAACACAGTTAATATGTTCAAAACGCACTCATCCTCACTGACTCACATCCTCTGTGCTGCAGCCTGCCCTGGGGATGTCTGTTTGATACCCCATTTATCCTCTATTTTATTTTTCAATGCGATTATATCCAACTTTTATTTACCTGACAGAATTTGTAAATGTGCAGGCCCAAGGGGATAACATCAAGGGAAGCCTGGTCGTCAAAATTCCTCGAGGGGGGCAGGTACCTGTGGCATAAAGTATGCAAGAAATAGCATGCCATATGTTTTGATTTGCACACTTGAGTTTCTTGCACAGAACTCACCAGAGACTTAATTAAAGTCGAGCTATTTGCCAGTGAAAGACAGCTGTTCCTCGGTTAAAAAGATATCAGTATAATTTTCTGTTTTCTTTGCATTTAGAATAACAATAATCGAGACTATTTGGTGTGCAAAAATTGAACTACTTCTTCTAAAATAATTCTGATTTTTATTTAAAACACAGAAGTGACCATTAGCTTATAAGATAAGACAAGATATATAAGACACACGCTCATAAATGGATGCATGATTCTCTAGTAAATATGTAGACAATAGACTACCATTATATGTATAAAACACATCACTACACTGCAAAAGATTGTAAATGAGCCCTGCTGGTTTTTCATGGAAATGACTGTGGATAACAACAGAGTATTAATGTGTAAAAGCTGTATTTCAAAGCCTCCGACAAGCAGCCTTCAGTATGCCGGCTGTGTGAGTGTGGGTGGACATTCACTACTGCACCAGCTTGCTCTGACCAAGGTTGTGCTCTTCCTTCTTCTTTTTTTATTATTATTATTTTGACACCCAGTAGAGAGATCACGTCAGGTTTATTTGCCCATAGTTAAAAACGGCATCAAGCATCGCGCCCTAT
The DNA here is from genome assembly GCF_003711565.1 of Takifugu flavidus. Lineage (NCBI taxonomy): Eukaryota > Metazoa > Chordata > Actinopteri > Tetraodontiformes > Tetraodontidae > Takifugu > Takifugu flavidus. Next base: position 2,564,962 of record NC_079531.1, on the reverse strand, counting down.
GACACAGCGCACGATTATAAATATAATTAGACAGATAGATATCTGACAGACGTTACAGCTCTGGCTAGTTTCTTGGACCATAATGGATTAATACATCATAATTTTAGGCATTTGTTTAGACCAGAAAGATTATGTTCTTATCTAAATCGAGGCGCTTTCCAGCACCAAGCATGCTTGTATGTTGCTGGGAGAGTGAGGGGACTGTGTGAGACAACTGAATAAACAGAACATGTGTCATTTCGCCCTATTTAGTATTCATGTGGCATATAGAAATAGAAGAGTGGACCTTGAGAGGTCACAAGGAGAGAAAGTCCAGAATCCTAAAGAACTGCCGGGCCAAATTTGTGCATTCCACTTGAAGACACAGTTGATCGTTTCTTGTGACAGCTCTGATAATCAAATTTACTTTGGCTGCGATTGGAAACACATCAGCAGACTGACGCAATATGTAAGCAAGTATGTTGGTTGTCAGGGGAGATCTACGGGACTGATCATGAGATGAAAACTGAGCTTCAAGCAGGAAATATCAAGGAATATCTTATACATTCAGGCTAGTTTATCAAGGAATTGCCATCAGCTTGCTAATATGCCCCAGATCGTAATGGAAGGACACATTAGACAAAAATGTCACACAAAAACATGATTAATTCACTTAATTCTCCTAATATAAAACAATAATGTTTAAATTAGCTGGCTCTGTGAAGGAGTGCCAGCTATTAAGATGATGAAATCCCTGCGTGGTAATACCGCACCGAGACGTTCAAAAATAATTCAATTATATGCATCACCAGTTCAATAGACCTGGAGAATTGGGTTATTGTCTAAAATGAAGAAAAAGAAGGAGAAAATGCCAATAAATCATCTGTAAATGAAGTTTAGTATGAAATGCTTCTTACAAAGTTGCCAAAAAGGGCTTTAAAAAGAAGAGCGATTGTCACATTTACATATTTACCGAGGTATTTACTCTGCCCTTCGTGAAAATATAGACAACTTCTACACACTACTTTGAAATCAATGCTCAAGATGATGTATTGAAAATGGGATGCCTTGGCTTTTTATTTGTGGCAAGGCATTGGGGATTTTTAGTCCACTCTCCAAAATAACGTTGTAATAGTCCTCAGCCTTGGTGCTGTTTTAGGTTTTTGCTCGGGCCTGCAGTCCACATGTCGAAGTTGTTTTTTCCAGCAGTAAAATACAGTAAAGAGCACAACAGCCAGTTACTCCACCACCAAAGCCAACTAATAGGAAACAGTCCACATGGTCAATAGTTACAAAGCCTCTTTTCCTTCACCACAAATCCAAAACTCCGGCCTGTCTGCAGCCCATAGCGAAACGGAGGAGATAAAATCTTCTTTGCTGCTCTGGAATTCATCTCAGTAGCTTTCACTGATAAACACAAATACTGTTATTCACAATTCTGTTGCCTGAAATGCCAGCGTAACCCATCCCACACCCTGTTCAGGCTGCGCACATCAATACGAGGGAATGAAAAAGGCGTTGCTTTGATTATCGTTGGTCAAAATCAAATGACAGTTTTTTTAAAAACACAAACACACTCACTCACACACACATATACTGTACATATACGCGGTCCCAGTGGAAATAAAGGACTTGTAAACAGACTGCTACCTTTGTACAGAAATGTGAAATGTTGCTTTCTAAAAGACTGCCTGAAAAGAAAAATGTGGGAGCCAAAGCATGCCTTTGTTTTGCCAGCTAGCAGAATATTGGTGATGCTTTTGCGCAGCTTGTTATAAAGCTTGGTCAGGCACCAGTGACTGTTGCAATGGAAACGGAAACAAGGGAGCAAAAACTGTGAGTCTCAAGGTCTGTGAAGCCAAGAGTGCAAACGTGTAAATGTGGGAACCAGGTTCCCCACAAATATACAGTAGACTAGTCTGATCCAGAGCCACATCAGAGGTCTAACTGGTGTAATTATCCACTCTAAGGGCAAACTGTCCGTAATACCAGGAGAAGCTTTAAAGGAAAGCACCAACACTAAAACTGCCACTTTACCGGGGGGAAAGAAGAAAGATGGCCTGTAAATAATCATCATGGAAAGGTGTGCATCTGTTCATTGGGTGCAAAAAGCTAAAGAATATTTTCCACATGCAGAAATGTGCCCTTTATTATGTCAGAAACCCACAGTGTGGTCAACACATTCGACTGGAGAAAATCAAAGAGCATAATAAACAGTGTGCTATTGTTTAACTCTCTGTACAATAATTCATCTAATTTGGGACTGGCAACAAACTCCTTAACAACCAAAACACACGGTTGCGTTTAGCTTGGCATATATATATATTTTTAAAATGTAACATTAGGCTGCCACCTGCGGGCCGATATAAGCTAAGCAAGTAAAATCCCTGCACATTCAGGGTTGTCTTTGACCATGTCTGGTGTAGATGGTTGTCATATCTTATTATGCTACAATAGTAAACACAAATGAACTAAATGTTCATAATGTTAGAAGTCAGGAAGCAAATAATTTTGGCTCAAATTTTTTATTTCACATTATTTAAAATACTCAGCAATGCATTTAAAAAAACCAACTTATTTCAATGTCAGCATTAAGGTGGTTTAAGCCTGAAATATATGAAGGACAAACAACACAGTTGCAACAGCATTGAGTACCCACAGTTAAACATAAATGCAACCGCTGCTTTAATATGAGCTCTTCACTTAAAAGAGGCAAAATTAGCATATTGCTCATTACATTGTCCAGTCAGAGCTGGATTTGAGCCGTCTTTAATGCGTCTTTAAAGCAGTGCTGCGCCTTTATTGAACAGAAGGATATAATCTGAAGCAAACACAGGGGTAATAAAATGACAGATGCACCTTAAATTATTCAGAAATGATTCTGTTTCAAGTATTTACCTATAATGGTTAAAACTCCGCTCTCCCGGGAGCAGAATCCTTTTTATTTTGTTTATTCAGCCAGGCACAAGGGAAATGCGTCACACTCATCCGGTAAAGTGTGTTTGCTTTAATGTAGGATCTGAACTGTCAATTTATGCAACTTGTTCATGACACAATAACAATCCAGTTTATCCAGTCAGAAGCAACAAACACTTAATATTTTTTATTACTGCCGCCCTTCGATGCCAAAATACATCTGAAAAACATCACAACACCCTTTCTCATTTAAAAATTGGTAGAGCTGCCCAAGGTCCATGTGATTTCCTCTGTTCCCGTGAGGGGCAAACACTGCCTCTTCAAAGCCAGTGAATTTTCGCAGGGAGTCTATACTTTCAACCACAGTACTGTCCTTGCCTTGGTGATCAAGAGGAATATCCTCTCTATGTCGGATCATGATCTTCTTCCACGTTAGGACCTTCACTCTGAAATGGAGAAAAGGCTTGAAAAAGCAGACCTCCTCTTATCACATCATTCTAAAAAATAAAGTAATTCGAAATACCTGGACCAGAAATCCTCGCAGGCAGACCGAGGGCCTTCCACACACACGATACCGGGCTTCCCAGGCATACTAAATCCCGAGAGACCCAGCTCCTTGGACCACTCCAAGATGTTCTTCCGTTTTACCTTGTTGTAGATGTGGTGACTGTAAATCCACAGGCGGCTAAACATTTCCCTTGGCTGTGGTGCAGGAGACTCTTTCTTAGGTGCTGATAAGCTCCTATTTGTAAAGAGCTGCAGGTTATCTTTCACCCACTCCAAAGCAGCAAGAACACACACGTCCCCCTGGCAGTTTTCCAAGAGGTAAGCGTTGAGTTCTGTGTGGAGCTGAGTTTGCTGGGCCCTGCTGAGACCAGTACACCTAGGGCATGAATAAAACATGCTGTGAAAAACCCTCAAACCAAGTTCATGGTCTTTTCCAACTGAAAATGTCTTGTTTTCAGCAAAAATATCAAAGGGAAATGTTGACTAAGTTTATTTGCGCTACGAAATCACGCAAAACATTTATGCCTGCAACATTAACGTATTCACAAGCAGGGATATTTTGCACGAGTACCCGAAGCTTCCTATATGACAACAATCCAATTATTCATATGTTCGGGCCGCTAGATGGTCGTTGGGAGGTTTTTGAAATAAACTCTTGAGTCCCAAGTTATGTGGGAGTGGGCTGCGCTCCGAAGAGACCAGCCAAATGCATGAGGATGCGTCTTTCCCAGTCCAAGGTGGACAGATGCTTACCGAACAGTAATTTCTGGCAACACATTGGGATATTCGGGTGGATAAGCACACGACAGAATGACATCCGTCTGTTGGAGCAAAGAACAGATTATTTTCCTTGTTTTATCGTACATACTGAAAGGACAGTAATTACAAGTTACCCTCTCCATGCCTGCCGTGTCCATCCTTTGTTTAATAAGAAACTGAGGTCTGGATTGTGGAGGGGTGTCTGTTGACGCTGTACCTTCCACGTACTCCCTGAGCTCTGCGAGAGCCAGCTGGTCTGTCATATCCAGTTCCTCCTGGGTGGGAAACATGCTTGTCAGCAGCTCTATCTCTGCAAGTCGGGACTCTGCCCAGTCCAAGTTGGACATTTTGGTAGAGTAAAAGAGTCCTGAGGTGAGCAGTCACTGCTTTAAAAGGCTTTCTATCTCCATTCGGATTCAAAGACGCCTTTGCTACTATGCGCCAACATTTTCAAGTGGGCAACTAAATGTATAAAATGTTACTCACTATTCTAAAAAGAGTAAAGTTTCCTAAAACTTCTGGACACAGACTTTGACAGCACACTTGAAAATCATTAAACCTTTGTTTCCAGCCGGACAGCTTCCGGTGACGCACAGTTGAAAATATTGAATTGGGTGCGTAAGTATAGACTTCTACGAGCTTTTTAGTTTATAGAGGATAAAATAGTTTGGAGAGAAAACTCAAATAAATTTTTGGAAAAACCTGAAAAATCGGCTCTTTTTTTTTGGAGAATTTGCATTTGTGAATATATAAAATTTAGCCAGTAGTATAAAAAGAACATATTATTTTCTTAGGGAAGCTTGAACGTTAAGAGAACCAAAATACAATAGTTTCCAACCAAAGTTCACAATTACATAATATATTTCCAATATGAAATTAGATAAATATAGCCACAGTCTCCGAGTAATTTGTTTAGCTGTAATGAGGCCAGGCCGGACAGTGTAAAATTATGTTTAAAATTGTCCCAGCTCGGCCTCCGTAGATAGCCGGAAGTGACGTGTCCGAACAAAGGCGGGGTCTACATCAAGCCTCCGACTATGTACTGACAATCGAGACTGTTTTAGTTTTGTTCCGATTCTATCTGTATTTTTAAGATTATGCTCTCTGACAAAATATACAGACTAGATTTGTCTGACAGTTTACAACTATAACCGTCGAAAACTAGAGCATGTACCCCAAATGCTCCTGAAACAGTGAAGACTCCGGTCCGATTGTAACAGTAAGTTATCCGGCCATGAGGACTGCGATGAATCTCGGCTTTTTAGTAGTCGTTAGTATCTGGCAATGAGTGTTGTGGTGCAAAACTGTCTACGGGCATGTAACGTAGCCGTTGTGTCAATGTTGTTTCTGAATTCCATTCATTTAAACTCTGTGTTTTACATTTATAGAAATGGGGAAAAAACGAGGCAAGGACAAGAGCTGTAGGGAAGAGGACACGGACGTAATAGGTAGAATTTATCATATGATCATCAGTTATCTGGGCATATGGCAACGCATGGAATGTCTGGTGATGTTTACTGTAGATGTTCTTTTTTTCAGGTCCATCGTGCAGACACATCAAAAAGGGAACAGACCAAACTCTCCTTAAGAAACTCTCTGGAAATTCAAAATGGACAAGTTGCCAGGATTGCAAGGATGAAGAAAATAAAGAAAATAACTGTATGGAACAAGACTGTGAAGAAGAGCAAGAAACCCCAGCCATATGGATGTGCTTGAAATGTGGACATAGTGTGAGTTTTCTTAAATATTTCATCCATCTGTGTACTAAGGTTTCTAAAGGTGCAGATTTATTTTGAACCAGGGTTGTGGCCGAAATTCTGACAACCAGCATGCCATCAAACACTATGAAACTCCACATTCAGATCCGCACTGTTTGGTGATCAGTTTGGACAACTGGAGTGTGTGGTGAGTGTATGTCCTGTGTGTATTACCCACTGACGCTGGGGACTTTATCAATTAGAAATGCATATTTATATATATTGTCATTTTTTGCAACACATCCAGGTGTTACATATGTAATGATGAAGTTTACTACTCTGGAACAGGACATTTGGCTCAGCTTGTTGATAACCTCAAAAAACAGGCCTCTTTATATACTCCAAACACTGCACGGAAAGGTGGGTCCCATTGTTTTATTTTGTATGTTTTGTTTTTGGCAAATTAAAATACAAGTAATGTTGTAATGCCCATTATAACTATAATTCTGTAGATGTGAAGGAGGAAACCAGCTCAAAGGAAGCTGGCCAAAACACGGAGGATCATGGAGATACTGCAGACAAAGACAAAAAAATAAACCCCAAGAAAGAAAGTATGAAGAAATCACAAACATACGGGACACCTGACGACAGCAGTGGTATCTCAGTAAAGGGCTTGAGCAACTTAGGAAACACGTGTTTCTTTAATGCGGTCATTCAAGTAAGAGTTGGTTTTGCATAATTCTTTGTTGTGCAATATTGTCAAAACTTGGATAGGTATTCATTGTGGTCATTGTCCTTTTCAGAACCTCTCACAAACACAGTTGTTACGTCAGAGGATCAACGCAGTGATAAAGGAGACAAGTCTCAACATTGAACCTGTTGCCTGCCCAAAGCTGGTGTGTTTATCTTAAAATATCTACTTTTCTCCTTTTTTTTCACTAAACCGGTTCTCAGAATTATATTGTAAATCACATTGAAATGGATTTTATGAATTCTGTTGCAATTATAGGATCCTCTTGAAGTTCAGTTGGACAAGCCTGGACCTTTGACTTTGGCTATGTGTCAGCTACTAAATGAGATCCAAGATTCCAAAAAGAGTGTAGCAACGCCACAAGAGTTGTTCACACAAGTTTGTAGAAAGTGAGTGCAACTACAAGTTGGGGTTAACCTAACATCTTAAGATGTTTTTAGCTGTACTTCCTCTTTTCTAAAATGCTTGGACCATCATTCCTTTGCTTGGTTTGTGTTGAAGGGCTGCCAGGTTCAAAGGGTTTCAGCAACAAGATAGCCAAGAGCTGTTGCGCTATTTGCTGGATGGAATGCGTGCTGAGGAGATCAAGGTATGCATTTAATTTATTTTGATTTTATTTACTTTCGAAAAAACTCATTTGCGGTACTTGGTAATTTCTCTGCAAATTACTCTTTACCTTAAATTTATACTTAATAACCTTGTAACTTGTGCAAAGCAACAGGTCATTTAACTACCGGTAGTTTATAATTAACCCTTTTTTAATATACTTATTGTACCTCTTAATACTTAACATGGATCATTTTGACAGTCTCAATCTGCAGCTTGAAACAAAGGGAGTTGTGATGTATTCTGTGATGTATGCTTTATAATATAAAGCATACATCACAAAAGAGTTCCAAGGTTATAAAGTTTATATCCTTGGAACTCTTTTGGAGTTACCTTTTTGTTGTCTTTTTGTCTCAACAGAGAGTTAATTTGGGAATAGAGGAGGCACTGAAGGAATCAAAAAAAAGCAACGATGAAGAACAGCTAAAAAAAACTCTCAAAGGTACGTATCAAGGCAGTACATCAGGTAGTCTGTGTTATTTGTATAGAAAAAACTGCATAGGTTATTGGTCAACATTGCTAAATTTGTCTGGTATTTTCACCCTCATCATTCTCTGAAAGTCCAAATTAGCAATACTTACTAAATTGGAGTAGATATGGCCGTGCCTTTACATTATAATGATGAATAACTATTATCTTATTTTTGCTTACTTTAAAGAATATAGCCTTCTAACGTCATAGTTCTGATTTCAGAGTATGAGAAAAACGGACTACCAAAAAATCTCGTTGACTATGTGTTTGGTGGGGAACTAACCAGCACTATAATGTGTCAACAGTGTAAAACGGTGTGTACATTTGATTCACATTAAAGCTAATCATTTGTTGATGTTGACGTGGAACTAAATGGCCTCTGCTCTGTTTATACAGGTGTCTGTCATCACTGAGATGTTTTTGGATCTTTCCCTCCCTGTTTCCGACGAGGTGAAACCTCACTTTTTTTCCAAAGGGACATATTCTTTATTCCCTTGTTTGTGAGCATGTCCCATTGTAATTACATCTTATAGGCATACAGAAAGAAGAATCCAAAAAAGGGACCAAAGGCCTTTGAGTCGACTCATAGTGACAAAAGCAGTCCCGCTTCACACAATGAAGATGACGTTGCTACGCCTGGAAGCAAGTACCAGCAGAAGAAAGCAAAGAAGCAGGCAAAGAAACAAGCAAAGGTAAACTCAATGTACGGATTTTTAAAAATTGTTATTGAATGGCTTGTGGGTTTTCTTTTATGCCAACTAATAGTTTCTTTTTTGGTCTTTGTTGCCATGTCATTGACTGCAGCACCAAAAGAGACAACAGAAACTTGAGGGCAGAGTCACTTTGGAGAGTCTCCCATCTCTAAGCCACCCAGAGAGCAGTCAAACGGATTTTACAACAGATGGTAATAACGAGGAAAATCAAGACAATGAGCAATCCAGAGACGGCTCACTCTGTGAAGGAAACCCAATCAGTATGTCTGAGCAAGAACTTGAAGGTTTCGACACCCACCAGGCCATAAAAGAGCAGGATGACGATTCCATTATTGATGGTGACTCAGCAACACCATCCATTAATCGTTTCGCCATCTTATCGGAGGATCAACAGACAGAAGATGTCACCAGTGGTGATGGCAAAATGGATGTATATGACGGAGGAGAGGATGATCTGGTCAACAAAATGGAAAAAGTAACTGTGGATGATGCCATTATAGAAGACCATGATGCTTTGGAATGGGATCAAGTGGTTGAAGATGAGCCAAAAGAAGTTAAAGAGTACACTGTGGTCAACCAGGATCCCAAACTGGCCTTCCACACATTCGGCACCAGGACAGCTCCAGAAAAGCAGGAGTGTTCCGTGCAGTCCTGCCTTTTTCAGTTCACAGAAGTGGAGACCCTCACCGAGAAGAACAGTCTGCTTTGTGTTACCTGCACTAAACAGCAGCCTGACAAAGGCAAAGGTTCGAGACTTTTCGTTCAGTATGGTATTGCTGATCTTTGATGTGTTTTTGTTCATCACATCTCTTACTTGAGTATTTTTGTTGTCATTTTAGGTTCAAAAAATGTCTACACCGATGCCTTGAAGCAAATGCTGATTTCATCACCGCCACCAGTGCTTACCCTTCATTTGAAAAGATTTCAACAGGTGCAGTTAGTGATTTGATCAATATTTATGTACATTTGATATAATATAGTGCTTCTTTATTTACTTATGGTACAGCACTGCAGACCTTCTGTCAGTTGGGTCATTTTTGTTTTTTCCTCTAGAATGGATACAGCATTTGTAAGGTAAATCGGCACGTCCAGTTCCCCCTAATACTGGATCTAGCTCCCTTTTGTGGGGTTAAATGCAAGGTAAATGTTTTGATAGTCTCAAAGTAATTGTTATGTTATGCGTAATGATAGTTTAATCCATTTCAATGCTTCAAAAATCTTAATACAGAATGTGGCTGATGGAGAACCTCAGATTTTGTACAGTCTGTACGGCATCGTAGTGCACAGTGGAACCATGAGGTCGGGACATTACACAGCATATGTAAAAGTTCGGCCAGAGGGCCCAAAACTTGCATCTAATGGGCTTGCAGGACAAGGTAAGCACATTTTGGCAAGCCAGTAAAACAGATTTTTGCAGACGTCTTACTCACATTTTCTGTTAGCAGATGCTGAGTCGCCTAGAGGAAAATGGTTCCACATCAGCGACACACACGTTCAGCCTGTGAGCGAAAGTAATGTCCAGAGTTGTCAAGCTTATCTCCTCTTCTACGAAAGGGTCGTGTAATTAAACAACTCGTCACAACTCAGGAAAATGTAATAAACTGCTGCTGCTGCATCATCTCCAAACTATGAAGAGACCTGGATCAAGGACCAAGTGTGGCCTTTACAAACTGGACAATGATTAACTTCCCCTCCCCAAAGAGTTAATTGAACTTTTTGTCTCACCCTTCCTTTCAGGGAGGGCAGAAGGTTCTAGGGTGGCTTATTAAAGAAACCAGAAACAGAAATGAGATGTTTTTAAGAAAATAAAAAGCGTTTTAAATTGAGTATTTCAAATACTGACTGATACAAACATTGCAAGGAGTGCAATGGGAACCAAAAAATATATATAATTGCCGGTGCATTTATGCAAAAATAATTGTTAAACTTGTAGAATAAAAGTATTTTATTTTTTTCCCGTCTATTTTCAATCAGTGGAATTCTTTTAACAGTATCGGACCACTTTATTGATCCTTTGACTGAGCATGCGCGGTTAGTAAGTTTTCAGCCGGTCGTGAAAAAGTCACATGATAAGAGGATACTTTTTTGACGGCAACGATAAAGCCCGCCCACTTGCCCTCTGATTGGCTAACATTATGTAATTGTATCCAATCCGCGCCCAGGTAATCCAACTCGCCCAATAGGGTTATTGACGAGTAGCCAATCACAGGCACGGTATGGTGGGTGATTCCGTCGCCATCACGGGCAAAGTAATTTTGCCTTTTCGTCCACAACACTGACAGTGTCGGGACTAGATCAGAACCGTCTGTGTTCGATTGTCATCTATGGCAGCGTTACCATGCTAATATGGCAGGTCGGTGATCATTTGGCGCATTCAAACGACTAACGACGCTTTTTAAGAGTTTAGATCACAGCCACACAAAACCATCGTTCGATATAGTAACTACATCAGCTGCTAACGCCAACCTTATGGCCTAACTGTATTCCTTTATATTTGAAGAGCATCGCCTTTTCTCATGGTGCTGTCTGACGTCTTTAATTAAAATGTTGTTCCTTATATATAACGAAACATCTGTGAACTAACTAATCTTGCCCGAGTCCAGCTGCCTAAACATCATGAATCAGCATTTTAAAGTTGTTGGCGAAGTTGAGCTTTTAGCTTAAGCAGTCGCTTGCTAAGTATGTAGTCTCTTGTTTTACATTTAAAACTCGTCAGTAATTTAATTCGAGTAAAATTAGTTTACACGTAACTTACTGAGAGAGATGGGTTGTACTCATTTATTTCATATTTGTTTTACGTTCATTTACATTTACAAACCCCGATCTACAGTATACACACGTAATTACGTCCTTATGTTTCTCTTTATGTTGTTATTACTCCGTTGGTATATATACCAGCAACACAAAAAGTGTGTTTACGTGACAGGATTTTTCTATGACGCTATAAAAGCAAATAATTTCTAGTATTTTTAGTATGCAGTCCAGCCAAGTCTTTGCAACAGTTTTGACACAATACTGTGAATTTAATGGTTTGTGTTCTGTTTCTCTTGCACGTCAGTATTCACCTTTCAGTCTGCAGGGCACAGCGTGCACCTTCTCCAGTGTCTGAATGACCAGAGGCAGCAGGACTTCCTGTGTGATGTGACTATAGAAGTGGGCAACGCCACTTTTAGAGCCCATCGTTCTGTCCTGGCTTCCTGCAGTGACTACTTCCACCACAGGGTTACCAGTGTCACCAGTCACAATGCCACCATCACCTTGTCTGAAGAGGTTGGTGCTCTATTATTGTTATTGCCTTGTAAGGTGATGCCCTTCGTTATGTCACTGAAGCTTCTATTCATGTAATTTATTATTTCCTTTCCCCCCCCAGGTCACTGTTGAGGGCTTTGAACCTTTGCTTCAATTTGCTTACACATCCAAGTTGACATTCACCAAAGAAAACATTCATGCCATTTGCAAAAGTGCTGAGTTTTTAGGGTTTAATAACTTGGAGTCAGCATGCTTTGACTTCCTCATCCCAAAGTTTTCTGAAGGCAGAGAAAAGTCACAGGAAGTCAGGCGCAGGCCCTGCTGTCACAATCTGGCTTCTCGAACAAATGTCGACTACAGTGTCGAGAGCAGCCAGCCGAAATCGTCCGGGTCCAGCAACTCCGTGCCTTCAAGAGATGAAGAACACACAGACTTTCCATCGCAATGTCCTCAAAGTACACCCGACCAGTTCAAGAGCAGGGAGGAACACCTCTCTTTGGAGACCTGTGGCCCACAAATGGCTACCTTATCTCTGGAGTTATCGGGAAGTGACATGTACCCCGTGTTGCCTTTAGCAAGCCACGATGTGAACAAAGCAGATCATTCCGCTCCCTTCTGTGAAAGAGCCCTTCTAGAAATAGGCGACGTGTGTAATCAAAGTGAATTGAGTTTGGCTGACTGTGACCTGTCCTGTGATTTGTCACCATCAGAGGATATGAATCCATCAGAACTCGAGTCAGAAAGCAGCGATGTAAAACAAACCGTCGAGACTCTCGGTGCCGAAACCACCTACAACTCTGGTCCGTGTTTAGCCGACACGTCGGGAGCTGGGACGTGCAGCGGGTCGCTGGGGCAAAATGAGGTTGACGTCGAACAGAGAATTAAAGGTGAACATTCAGAGCCCACAATAGGTGCTGGCAGGCACAAAGACAGGCTTGTGGAAAGGAGCAGTGTGGAGAGGGAGGTGGCGGAACACCTCGCTAAGGGATTTTGGTCCGACTCGCGTCCACCTCAGGCTCATGCACTCGCGCTAGAACCTACAGACCAAAGCAACCTGGACAAAGCGTCAGACTTCCATTGGCTTAAGCAGCTTGACCTGAGCTCCAGTGTTGGAGACTGTCCCTTCCTCAAGGACCTTGAGACAAACGATGACCCAGTTTCCCGCGCCGAGAGCCTGTCCCACTCGGAGAAGAGTCCCTGTATGTCTTCACTCAACTCCGGGGATGACTCGGAGCTTGACACGGATGGAGACGCCGAAGCCAACAAAAAAAGGGCGGAAGAGGTCACTGCAACACACAAAAGAAACTCGGCTACTGATTTTAATACCTGGAAAAACTCATCAGACTGATGAATTCTGCCCTCCACAGATACAGCTCCCGTTCCCAGTGGAGCAGATCTCCGTGCTGACCCGGAGTGCCTTCCAGCAGCTTTTGAAACACAATCATCTGACTCACGATCAGCTGGAGTTTGTCCACGACGTCCGGCGCCGAAGTAAAAACCGCGTTGCCGCGCAGCGCTGTCGAAAAAGGAAACTTGAAGGGATCCATCAGCTACAGTGTGAAATCAAAAGATTAGTAAGTTTTCCATGTCGCATTACACGTTTTATTTACATCATAAGCTGCTGCTCAGTCCCACTGGGAAGTGTGTGTCGTGTTTTTAGCCTCTCGTTGTGACTGAGCGACTGATTTCCCTTTGTTCCTGTTGCCTCTGCAGACCAGTGAGAAAGAGCATCTGCTGAGGGAGCAAACCGAACTGGAGCGAAACCTGGAGCAGATCCGGTACAGCCTGTGCGAGTTCTGCAAGACTGTGAGCGTTGAGTCCCCCTCCGGTCAGGACCACTTACAGTCCCTCACCCAGCTCTCACAATCCACCTCGTCCAACGGTCTCGTGGGCAAATATGAGGCGACGCAGCTCTCTAATGTGACGCTGGATTCTTCCGCTTGCGACTTAAGCAAGCTACCTGCAGCTTCAAATGAAACCGGAGTATCGGAGGCCGAGCCACAGACAGAGGAGTCTGTTTCTGAACAAAGCTGCCCTGATCCCATGTCCCTCCTCAAAGACTGTTTGGACATGGACAATATACTGTAATTTCCTCCCTCACATGCGGGTTTTCCTCTGTATTTTACCGAAGGACTCTTGGCCGATGTTGTAATCCTAAAGTGAAACCAGACTTCCCCTCGCTGTATTTCTATTATGCATCTAACCCACATCCAGTATTTCAGGTTTTGACAATTTATACAGTTTTTTTTGGACAATCGCATTTCCTTTCATAAATTAGCCGCGGACTTATTATTGAAATTGGGTTTGTTTTTTCTCAGGGAAACACACAACACGGATTTCACACACACACTCACACTGTTCTTTAAGAGTTTACACAGAATTCTGTTTGTTTGCTTTCATAAAATCAATCCAGGTTATTCGGATCAATGCTATAAGTCCCACCATTACGCCGTTGTCGGTCACGTATGCAATAGTTTGAAACATGATGAGAAAGTGTTATGGTTAGCTTGCTGGAGACATTTTAAATGTCTTAAATGAATGCAAGTGCAAACTTTAAATGGATTTTAGGACTATTACTGTCCTTATGCAGATTGTGTCTTATGCATTAGTATACAATGACTACAAGGGTCTCTTACTTTTTATTGTCTCTTGCACTGGGCACATTAAGCCGGGACGCTGAATTGGTGGAATGTCTTATGTTTATGTCTGGCTGTATGTTAAAGATTATTTACTCTAGCAGTGATCATAGAATCATGTTTTCTATTCAGTCACTGTCACATGAATGCTTTATTTCCTGAGGCTCTGTACAATACCCCCTTTGGCCAATAGGTGGAAGCACATTTCTGCTACAATCTTATACCTTAAAATTAAACGCAAACACTGAAAATGCATAGAATATAATATCTTAGAATTTGAGTCAGTAATAAATACATTGCATGGAGGTTGTTGGAGGCCAGCCTGGCACAACACTTAAAAGTGAATCAACATTGATACTCAAACTAAGGATAGTATAGTTTAAATTTCGTCCAAATGATTCTGTAATCTCCAAGGATTAGGAAAACTCAAAGGAAGCTGTTGTATCGCTGCTGATATCAATGTGATCGACAGTTCAGAAAACTTGGGTGGAACCGTGTCGTGTGCTCCGTCATGTCACCCAATGGCAGTATTCATTTATTCATTTTGTCCTACATTTGAAATGAATGATTTAGACCTCCTCCGTACACACAATCCATGTCCACGCGTGCAGACAGTTAGCAAAATCCATGAGTGCGCAGTTTCATTAAAAAAAAAAGAAGTCATGGTCAAACTTGTCACAGACTGTTTTTTTATTATTATTATTATTATTATTATGGATTATAAATTAGGATTAAATATTTGGGTAATTGGAACCGAACTCAACCCCATTTGAAGTGAAAGTCACCAAAAAACAACCTGCAACTTCTATCGTCACATGTTACCACGACGATACGACCATAAACCCAACAGGCGGCGTTGCGGTTGAAGATCAGAGGGATTAGATGATGAAAACGCCACAGGAATGAGGTGTCACATGCTGCTGTAACACACAATTTTGATTCCTCCATGTGTAGAAAAGGGAAATTGTGGTGATTTTTGTATTTGCGTCCTGGGAAACAGTTGTCTCCTGATGTTGCTTCTTCCATGTACAATTTGGAATCGTAGCGCATTGTAGTGTAAAATGTAAGATTATCTGCTCTTGCAGAGGAACTTGATTTGAGGGGGAAGCAGCTGCGCGACATGGCAAGGTCAGTGGCCCATAATCCGTGGCCTCATTCATGCAAGATTAAAAACCTGCTCTGAGTTCTGATTAAGAACGCAGGGATAGAAGATT
This sequence comes from Takifugu flavidus, assembly GCF_003711565.1. Lineage (NCBI taxonomy): Eukaryota > Metazoa > Chordata > Actinopteri > Tetraodontiformes > Tetraodontidae > Takifugu > Takifugu flavidus. Next base: position 2,549,464 of record NC_079531.1, on the reverse strand, counting down.
AAAGGCCAGCAAACAAAATGAAAGCAGTTAAAACCCAATCCTGGAATTCATCAGAATACCAAAACCTTAAACTGTCATTACAACGTGAGATTAATCCAAAAGCCCCACTTGAACGCTGCATCAGTCTTCATAATTTCGGTTACAGATGCTGTATTTCCTGCCACCCAAAACATCCTTTTTTTAATTTTTAGGTGTCATTTGTCTTCCCTCTCACAATAACCAACATCACCTTTCACCTATAAATCCATGTATTGATCCACGTTTCATACTGATGCTCATCCTCCACCCATGTATAGCCCATACTGGTACTAATTAGGAAATGGGAGAATTATAGCCACCCCAGATGGAACTTGGGGTCAGGAGGTTATGACCTTGCAACTGCATACATGTGAATGTTTAAATCTCATTTTCACTGTGCTGTTAAGATTAATTGTGTCAACAGTGACAGGCTTATGTCAATCAGGACGATAGAAGACCCGAGCTTTAGGCAGCACATCCCTGGTTTCCATCCATCGTTTTAAAATGGCTGCATTTACTGTATCACTGACGTTACCTAGCAACGAACTTAACGACGAACTTAAACCAACTTTTCGTCAGTTATTTTCTTCCTGCGTCCTCAAGACGCCCCACAATAAAGACAACAAATGTTGCTTTTGTCCATGTGAAGAATTTTCTTTTAGTTTTTCAGTGGATAAAACAGCCATCAAAAGGACAAAATGAATCACTTAAGAAAAACAAGGCTGATCGTGCACGGTCCCACCTGAGCTGCTACTTAAATGCTTAAATTATAAAACTATTTAATTGTGAAACGTGACGCCAAGGAAATGAGAATTGCAGTGTGATGGGTGGGCTTTGATATTAAATCAGCTATTTTAATTTACTAAATATTTACACACTGAAGGGAAGGCTAGTTTTATTAATAGCACCAGACAAAGATCTTTAATAAATTCTCATCAACGGTATAATAGCATATCTGGGCTGAAATGTTGCCTCAACCTTTAATCCAAAGATGATCTCTTTGAGTGTGACTGTATTAAGCGCGTGCATTTATTTGTTTACATCACATCAACGGTAAATGACTGACATGAAAACAGTTGAGTAATCTTGATGTCAGTAATGTCCATGTAAGTCCTTGGTGTCAGAATATTGAATGAAGACACAGAAATAAATCAACCGTGCGCGTAATAAAGGTTTCTGCCCTGCGTGCCAGAAACAAAACCAGATTTTCCTTTCCTCAACCCTCCTTCCCAAGGAAATTCCCTAAATAATTCACAAAACAATGCAAAATGGGACAGCTGTAGTTTAAAGTCAAACTTTTTTGTTCTTTTTTTTTTTTTTTTACAGGACCAACGTATCTCACTGAAGCAAAATCAAAAGACTTCGACATATCTTCATGAAGGATCTGCTCGCGCATGCAGACAAAGGAGGTGTTCAAGTCCAAAACAGCCAGAAATCAAAGGTTAAAGGATCTAATGTTCCCACATAAATTTAGTCAGTCCGAAGCTATGTCACAACGTGTACATGCGTGTTTGTGAAATTCATATAAGACAAAAAAAGAGAAAAAGACAGTGAGCAAGTTATGGCCTGAGTGTCAAACAACTTAAATAAAATCTTATAGGAGCACTCTGTCGCCAACAGATAGAGAGCCATACTTAAATAAATGAGGACTTACACCTAGAGTATACAAAAGTGGAAATGGTTTTTTCTTTATGTCAAACTTTCTATACATTCTAAATATGTAAATGACAAAGAAGTGAGAGCAGAATGCTCACAAGTCCGTAGCGGTTGTGGAGGCAGACACGCCTCAGAAGAGACCACTTTCCATTTCTGCCCACACACACACACACACACACACATACACACACACACACACACACACACACACACACACACACATACAATTATTTTAAAACATGAGATTTTCCTGTGAAGCAAAAGTAGCAAGGCCAGTATGGTTAAGGGTGAGGATATCAGAACTCAACAACCATATAGTAGAATCCTAAACATGTTTTTATTTGCATCCCGCCGACTGGCGTGCGAGCGACGGTGCGCTCCAGTGACGACGGTGCGCTCCAGTGAAACGTTAAACTCCGCTGTGGTGAGTGTCGGGGTGCAGTCGGCACATCCAGCCCTCAACCTTGTTGTCCTCTCCATGGAACAGTGAAGGACTTGAGCGGCCTCTCCCAGGTTAATACTTGTTGTGCCACTCGCACTGCCCCACGCTCACCTCCTCGATGTCCAAGTTCTTCCTGGATTTGTAAATAAACTCCCCGATTGCTACAAAAACAGAGAGGACGAGTCCAGCTGCGAGAACGATGAAGATTCCGCCGATGTTTTCCACGCCCAGGGCGCTGGCTTCTTTGCTGTCCTCCTCTGGGCAGCCGTTCCCTCTCCACCACTTCTCCTTCATCATGTGCAGCTTCCCTTCTTCCTGAAGCTGCAGGATGGCGATGGTGACCTTGTCTCTGTACGGTGAGCCTACAGCACAAAGGCGCATGACATCACTGCAGAGGAAAAGCTCTGGGAAGCCATTGCCGCTCCTGTTTCTTACCTATCGGTGTTCCCACGCCGTATCCCTTCGAATCTATTAAGCCTCCGATCTGCGTGAGATTGCAGTTCCGCTGGCTGATGTACTCGATGCTCGTGGACTCCATCAGGAGAGCATAGTCTGTGGTGAGGACCCTCTGAATCCCCTCTCGGTTATTCTTGACCAGTGCTGTGTTTTTTCTGCTGCTCATGAAGGCCCACATTTTCTCATAGGTTGAGATCTTCGATTTCTGTTGCATCAGATTGTAATATTGTGGTTACAATAAGGCATTTTGACGTCCACTGTCTCTGCCAACCTGTGATTCAACATCATTTAGTGGGAGGATTACCTTGAAGAAGGTCATAGTGGAGCCGTCCCTCACCGCACCGTATTCTATTTTGGTTTGCTTCGCCAAGTCGTCTGCGGAGTCGATTGGTGAGTCCATTCTCTCCACGGTGAGGAAAGCAGCCAGGTTAGCAGTGTACGAGGAGATTATGATGAGCGTGAAGAACCACCATATTCCACCAACGATCCTCGTAGAGAGAGCCTTGGGCATCAGTTCTGATCCTGTGGGATGACGACACGCAGTACACCATGGGACACTGTTGCACAGTGGGGGAAAAGGCCACTACAGATTGCCAAAGTGATGGATAAAAGCATTTCCTTTCACTAGGATGAAGGTATACGTAACATTCCCTCAATCATAATCGTTTACCTTGTTGCATGAGCGCTCCAACTCCAAACCAAACGCTGTTTATCAGGGTAAAGTTGTTTTCAACCACATCTGAGTCGGGGTTGCAGGGGTGAGGGTTGTACCACTCATAGGGAGTGAACCTGAAGGGGAAGAACCAAGCTGTCTGCTCAGCAATTTAGAAGCCAATTTGGTGAGAAACAGCTCATCTTTGTGCTAGTTTTCGGGGATGCGCAAGTCCGGTCCTCGAGGGATGGATTCAAGCCGGGTTTGCTTCCACCTGGGGTTTCGCTTCCCTTGTTGAAAGAGTTTTTGCTTGGAAGGACACAAAACCCAGCTTGAATTCATCCCCCGAGGGCTGGAGTTGCCCACCCTCGATTTAAATACATTAAATCAGTCCTTCCTAAAGCTACTGAAAAGCAAACATCTGAGACACTAAATCGATGCTTAGTTGATGAATCATGGCGTTATGGCCTCTTACCGGGCGATAACGAACAAAACGCAGCTGACGCCAAGACATGCCAGCAAAACATACATCCAGATATCTGGAGACAAGGGGTTGAGGAAGGAGAACACTCCTGGATTGGTGCCATTGGGTTTGTGGTAGAGGATGCTGATCCCCAGAGTCATGAAGGGCTTGGAGAAGTCTATCACTTTCTCCCTCACATAGGTGATGGTGAGAGGGGCCACGGCGAGGTCGGCCACCTGACGGAGGACAAAGCGGGTCATGACCTGCAGAACCTCCTCCTGCAGGTCTAATGAAGGCCGGTACTCACGTGGTCAATGAGCTCTCGCACCATGCCGTTCCACTCCCCTTTGTCATTCTGGGCTCCGTATTTGCCATCAGACACCAGTTTTACCTCGTAGGAGAAGCCCAAAATGTTGGAGAGTTCTTTGAGCAGGTCCAGGCAGTAGCCTTCGAAGCGGTCGTTCCCATAAAGGGGTTTGTCTGATTTCTTGTACATGACGTAAGGGTTTTCCTGCAAACGGCACCTCCTGCTTGAGTAGATTCATCAAAATGATCCAGTGAGTTCTGCGGACCTTTACGTACCAGGATGGTTGTGACGATGAGGGTCCTGTTGGCCATTGAGTCGGTCACATTCGTCGACGAATCCTTGTTGGTGTCTGTCAGATTTAGGCCCGTTTGAGAGTTCCAAACACCGATCTGTGAAGGGCAAAATGACCAGTTACCAAAGTGCCCCAAGATCAAAGGTCATGTATTCATTATGATGAATGAATGAATGAGGACCAAACAAATGCAGGAGTGGGGGAGGGGGCAAGGAAAGGAGGTCAAATACCACGTTTTGTGTCCAGTATGGAATTATTTCACTTTTTCTCCAGCAGCTTATTCATTTTAAGGGGAAAGGTGACAGGGGGCAGCAGGTAAACAGGTGTATCAACGGTGCTTTATTCTCCCAGGCAGCTAAAGTACAGACCTTTTTCCACACTTTATTCAGGCGATTGTTGCCCGTGATTGTCTTGCAGGAATTATAAAGAGAGAGCATTTTAATGAATCGTTGAGCCTCGAACCCGAGGAGAAATACAATAGTCAGTGATGCGTAGATAACAGCTCTGATCTTAATTCTGATCTTCCACAGACCCGCAAATGGTCCGATTAGAACAACAAACAACAGTGCAGAACAGACTGCAATCATACAGTAGTAATGAGGACAGTGAATATCAGAACATTTGAAATTTCCCCAACAGCCATCAGGCTCGAGACAGTTCAGAGAGTTTACCTTCTCCAGGCTGTCCTCTTTCAGACTGATGACGTCTAAATCAAACTCTTTACGCAGTCCGTCTGTTTTATTTATGGTTATCTGTCCGGTCAGCCCGTTCCACTGTGCCTGTGGCGTGAAGAGAAACACAACCCATGAATCTGTGATTTCATCAATGCAAAGTAAAGCAGAAGTCTAGGAAATTCATTTTTTTTTAAACTGAATAGCTGATATTGAGCGAAGAACATGGACAGAGGTGCATTCTGGTGGACATGTTGCATTGAGGGTGATGTAAATGGAGCAGGCAGCCGTGGCCTCTGTGTCAGCAGCGGGGGCTCAGAGGTACACACACTCTGGATGGGGAGGGTTACTCAGCGGGAAAACAGTCAGGTTAAATCTCGATTACATGTTACGGCAGCTTGGGGAAATGTGCTGCAGCTTCGTCGCGCACTGGAGCCCCTTTCATGAAAGACAGCCCTCCACATGCCAACAGAGTAATCCTTTTATGAGTCAACGGGGGTCCATGCCTGAGAAAGAAATGCCACATTTTCTTGCCTCGAGAAAAACATCAAGGCAAGGAAAACCAACAAAAATGACGCGATGGTCATCAGTAGGCAAGGAAAGAGCTTCTGATATCTGCTTCCAATGCATCCACGGGCGGTCTCATGGTGTGAGTTGGTGTTAAACTCTTGATTAGACTGTTTCACACACACATCTGTGAGACCTACTTGGCCCGTAAGTCCAGATTTATTCCTGTCATTAAGTCCTGTCATCTTGGTTTAAATCCACAGCAATCAAAAGCGCCTCTGTCTCGAGCATGTGTCAGCCGACCATGTGTTGCCGTTTAGACGTGTGGTCACGACAAGGATTGTGTCAGATTGGAAAAGAGATTATAAAAAGGAAGGCTGCCAACCAAAGATACTGCTGAAACCCAATTGGATGCCCACTGGTGGACTTTTAAACCTCTTCTCTGCATCGCATAACTTTTACTATCGAGATATATGAAGTTCTGGTTCAGGCCTAAAATATTTAAAGCCTCCATCTACAAACGTCATGGAGGAGCCATCAAAGTTAGAATTAGAAATTAGAAAACCAGATCACTCGGGTGTAACTGGAGACAGTATGTCCCAAAAGAAGGGCAGTTGTGGCGCCTTCGTTCACCAAACTCACGTCTTTCAGCATGTTCATGAAGCGTGACCCGAAGCGCCAGGGTTTGTGTCGGTGACACTGGAGGGAGCTGACCGTGATCTGGGAGGCACGTTGTGATGCAGCAGCCACCATGTAGACGGCGTCATACATCAGCGCCGCTTCGGTCTGAAAGAGAAACTCGGCCATTCTTATCGAAGAAAAACAAGTGTAAGGAACACTAAAATTGTTCATGGCAACATTAAATATTTGCTTTGTACAGTCGCACACACATAAATTGTAGTCGGTTTTAGAGCATCACTGTGGCAGCAATGTTGACCTTTAATCTTCAGTTATTTCAACTTTTGAAATAGAAGATATGGTTTTGGGTTATCCTCTTATTTAAGTTAAAGATGGAGAAGTGAAACTCACTGTCATCATCCCCTCTATCATTCCACTCTCAGCTTTCGAGGGAGCCTGCAGTCGCTCCATGGCCCACTTCTCCACCACCGAGGCCACCTGAGGATTGTCTATGTTGAGCAGGCGGAACCCCGTCATGTTGACCCCGCTGTAGCGGTACGGCTCCAGGTCCAGCGCAAACAGGTCCTGTTTAAAGACAAAATGAAGCGCTCCTGTCAAAATCAAAGCATGAGGATTTTGTTGTGTCTGCATGATTTCCTTACCAGTGTGGTGAAGAAAAAGTGGTAATACTCTGTCATCATCCCCATGGATAAGATCTGAACAGGATGACAAATTCATTCACAGCTTAGCCTTATCCTCCAGACTGTGCAGATGTTATGTGTTATTCACCTGCTTGAGCACGTCCGCCGATGTTTGGTAGGAGCAGTCAAAGATGACATAGAATTCCTTCCCCTTCTTCATCTCCTTCAACAACGGCCGAGCATCTTTACTTCCCGTGGGGAGCTGGCGGATTTTGATTTTGATGTTGTATCTGGAAGGAGCTTTGATCAACTCTTGCAAGCGAATCAATCCTTTATGGGAAAACAAAAGCAGGAGAAGCAACGCTGGGAATAAAAGGCATGTTTGCAGAAGGCAAATACAAGTGTTATTCATGATGAGCAAGATATGAAAGGAAAATAATAATGTTTGAAATTTTGTTTTCATTTCTTTGTATTGTTTAAAAATTAGATATGACAGGTCGTAGTTGTACCTTGTTTTCTCATTATCCACATTCATCCAGTCAGTCTAAAATATGATTTTATAAAATGCCTAAATTATTGAGCAATAACAGGGTTAGACCACTGACTTATTATGATCTGCACATAAGAAGATGAAAAGCCAAAGCAAGACTAAATGATCGATGACATTTGAACGAGATGAAGCGCACGCCAACACACATAATGCACTCCTCAGTCTGTCCACTAGATGGTAGTCATAACACGTTTTCGCGCGTTTACATACTTTTAAGCGTCGTGTGCTAAAACATAAGTAACGTAGCAATATATTTGACTCAAAATTTTAAGAGTAGCTTGATGCCACCTTTACATGGCAACAAATTAGGAAGAACATTTGAAGACGCAAGACTAAAATTTTGAGTTCGTTTATTTTACGTGCGATCTGGTTACTTCGCTTGAATTAAAATCTTTATTTTTAAACGAGGAAGTAATAGTGCCCCCTGTGGCCAGAGTGGGGAAATGCACAATAGACGTAGATCCTTTCACACAGCGTAATCGACTTTTGTCACTTCACCCTCTACTGGTGAAAATGGAAAACTACACCAAATTAAATGGCTCAACGCGACAGTTCCGGATAAAAGGGTACACTTCAGTCAAAAGCGAAATATTTCATATATTTTCGACAAATCTTAAACCTCAATAATTGTAGCTCGGTGCACTTACACAACATTTAACGTACAAGCTGAAGCCTTATTTATTTAGCGATACGTTGCTAAACGCGTTAGCATCCTCGTGTGGTAAAAATAAGCTGCAAAATGCGTCAGTTATAACAACTCCCATACTTTAAATGAAAACGTCCACATGCGTAAGTGCAAAATGCCATAAAATGATTCTGAATTCGGTGCTTTTCGTAATGAGGTCGTAGCCGGATAACTTTTATGTATTTCTGAAGCGATGCGGCGATGAAGAACGTTTCAGTGCCCTCTGGTGGTGAGAATACTGAACTGTACAACTTTGGTCATTTCACGATTGAATGCTTTAAAAAGTACGACAAAACCGGTGCTCTTTACTTTTATGCAACTTTTTTTATACATCTATTTAATGCATAAAATTGACGTTGTATTTAAAAAAAAACTGGCAATGTGAGCAGCTGCTACGCAATTTACACCAAATGACTGATCTGACTCACCAGTTGCATCTTCATAGACAACAGTGACTGTTTTCCATTTGTAAAACTGTACAATGTCCAGCACCGCTCGGCTTATGGAGGTGTATTCAGGATAGAGGTTGATGTAGAAACTGTCTTTGTTGTCCACCGAGGGGTGTTTCCATCGCGTCTGGATGTGAGGGACTTCAAGGGCGTTACAAATTGACTGCACCGCACTGACGGATGAGCTGTGAGAGGGGCCAAATACGGCACCAACGCCCAGAGCCAGCTGATCACAGGCTGCGAAGGAAATTAGAGAGGAAATAAGAAATGACAGACTGCAAAATTCAAAAAGGTTTGGAGAATTAGGCAAATTCTCACCTCTTCGTGATGCCTCAAAGCTGTCAAATAGGTTTATTCTCTGGATGTCGTAGGTCAGTGTGGTGTTTGGCATCAGGGTCCTGTTCCTGTTTATGTTGGTGACAGCAAATTTAAAGGCCAGTTCTTCAACACTAATGGGCTCATTCTCAAGGGTCTCAAAGATTCCCCCTAAAGGAACAGAAAAAGATAAAAGAAGGTTTTCAGAGCGTCCTTCTGTCCATCCCCTCCGCTGTATGCTTGTTTGTCTCAAGGTCACAGATCTGACGGTGCACTAATGTGTCCTGGAACTCTCTGCGTATCTGATCCATCAGGCTGCTGACAAACAAGATTTAATCTCATTCAGAGAAAAGTTTGACTCCAAGTGACCTGCTGATTTGCGGCTTAAATTTCACAATGTGACATCAGAGTTAGTGAGATGTTGTTGGCCAGATTCATTCATTCATTCATCTGGTTTCTTTTAGGACAGATTCACAATCAGTTTTGATCAAATCGGGCTTTAGAACATAGCTGGTACATATTTATTACATTATATCATCAATTGTGTGCAAAAAGGGTGAAACCTAAGTTGTCTATCACTTTAGAAATTCTAGGAAGTTTCCTTAATATAATAAAGTTGTTTCACATTATCTTTCAATAATGCAAACAGTCATTAAGTTACAAGTAAGACTGTCACACAGTTAAATGTGACACTATCTAAATAAATACCAGAAAGAATTTCATTTTAATTACAACTCAGTTTCCAGCTGTTTGCCCTTTTTCCCACAGGCATCCAGTGGTCAGCATCCTCTGTGCATGTTTGTGTGCCAGGACCTTATGGATGAGGTTGTTTCAGAACTGAGATGATCATTCTAAAACCCTTCCAGCTCTTAATCCTCCACACGGCTCCAGGAGGACGTGGCTATTGCATGCCGCGACCATCAGACACTATATGACTGGTCACGAGTGCTTTACAGTAGATACATCAGGGTAAGTATAAAATACATTTGGATTAAAGCCATAAAAACAGAAATAAGCTGGATCATCGTGCCCTCACAGAGAGCGGTTAGAGATTCCGTGGTGATTCCTGCCGTCCAGGCACCAGCCTTTCAAATGGAAATCATTTCAAACAGCTGAGTCTTCAGTGAGGAATTTTAAAAGTCGTCCATTTAGAGTACATTTTAAACCTATAAGTGCAGAAAGAATTAAAGTTATTCCCAACCTTTCATCAGACTGACAGAGGTAATCTTTTTTGGTCGCAATAATACTAATTATGGAGGTATTCATCCTTTTTTATATGACCTCGCTTTCACATTCAGGCCACATGTAGAAGAGATCCGTGCGTTTTGCTGCTGAAAATTCTGAAATTGCGATTGATTTAGAAGGAGAACCTGTCTTTAAAATGCTCCCCGTGAGACCTTGATTGTGAATGACCTTTTTCTTTGCTTTAGCATAGCCTCAAACCCCAAACTGAGAGAGCCTTGTCTCGCTGCCTGGTCCTAGTTACGTCCCTGAGTCTCAGCGAGCCGCTGCTGGGGCCATTTAAAGCCCCTCTGTGGTTCAAAAAAAGCCCAGTAACCTTCTCCACCTCCGCAGCTCAGATCCAACTCTTTCATTCAGAGGAGAGAAATATTACATGTTTTTGTCCAACTTTTTTTTCATATAATTTTCCAACAGTTTATTTTAAAATAAATGAAAAAGTCATTCTGCTACCTGATGGATGACAAGTTACAAAGAGCTCCGTTTATACTATCAGCTCACAAATTTGAGCCTCATAAATGTGATGATCAGTGATCAATATATTCCATTAAATTGGTCATGCTGCTGGTTAATTAGTCAGCAGTTAATTAACTCGTCATAAGTCCTGAAAGCCAGGATGGGTTCGGGTTCTGGACCTTCACAGAAAAAACCTGCAGAGCTACGAGGAGCCGTTCCTCCTGTAGTTTGTCAGTTTCGCTCATTCATTCCTTTGTTGTGGTTGTTGTTGTTGTTTGTCTAGGTTTTCTGGGATGTTTCCTACTTTCTCTAGACTCCACCACACCACACTGGCCAGTGCTCTCCCAGTTTGTAAAACCAGTCAGGAGAAACACATAAAGGCCTCCACAAACTTATTCCTGCTTCAGGTTCTGCAGGAGATGATTTACACCCACTTGTAAGTGGTCTCACCAGCAGTTCTGCAGTTAGTTTGGACTAAATTCTTAGATTTTCTTCAGAAAATTCAGAACAAACGTCTACAACTTAAATCAAATTGCTTTTGGACTCCATCAGTCATCGGTTCTGTGTGTCCAGTGTGTTTGCCGTGATGCGATTTCTGCTTCATATGTGCAGCTGGTACATGATTCCAAACACTCCGAGGACTAAATTCACCTGGAATAGGTTTGGCCCCTCACAAGAAGGATGACAAGAAAATAGAAATGAATGGAGGTTTACTGTGAAGACCCCAAAGCTAAAGGAATTCTGCAAAAATAAAGTTTTCACCATTTATGGTGACAAAGTTCAGCACGTTCTTTATGAATTAAGGAAGCCTATAAAAGCAAAAGAACACAACACCGTAGTGTTTGCTTTCCCGCCTCTCCCCACCCTGGGCCAATTCCGACCCCTCTACTCCCAGTTTACCGAGCCCGGCAGCACCACTCCAGCCTGGGTCGATGCCAGACTGCGGGTGAATGAGGAGCTCCTATCGGTCTTTGATGTGGAGCACCATGGCTGCTCTGTTCCTCGGCTCCGCCACTTGCAAACCAGTGACCAGGTTTGTGTGACACATCGACTCCAAACCAGCAGAAATAGAGGGGCAGCAGATCATCGCATCACATGTTTTTACTCTGGCCAATCGCAGCTAATCACCCCGTCCCGTTATCGGGGTCAAGTCATAAATAAATCAGATATGATTAATTCATGACGCATGCAAAGAAGAGGAAGCAGGAATTAACAAACAGCAAAACAGCTCTGGCCCCAAACTGCTGCTGCTCTCCCCAGTGATTAGATTTGGTCACTCCCTAAGTACCATATTTGGATAGGAGAATTTCTGCATAAAGAAGATTAGTGTTAGTTGTTTAAGGGCTCGGGGGGGTAGATTTATCATTATTACCAAACCCAGAGAAAGGAGAGGACAGCACTCGCAATGTGATTGCAGCAGTTGCCAAGACAGAGAAATGATAATTGAAGAGGCCACACACCATATGGGAGAGATTAGGATGTGAGCGGGTCATGAAGCGAATGACAAAGATTAGGTGGCCTCAGATAGTGATAGATGATTTAGAGAGATTATGGAAACTGTTAGAACGCTGGCGGTGGCGGCCTATTGGCCTTCGGGGTTATGCAATGGGGCATGACTGAACGATGCGTTCAAGTCTTCCCAGGTGAAAGAAATGCAGCGGTCTTCCTGGGCGTTGAACCAAAACAAAGAGCTATTTTTATGAGGACTTGTGAGTGAAGTTTTAGATGAGCTGCACCAGAGGAGACAATATTCATTTGAGACTAAACAGTTGTTACTAAATCACATCAGAGGAAGGAAACGAGACAGAAAGGAGAATTAAAGTAAAAGAGAAGCTGACTGCAGTTTAACAACAGCCTCCTCGGATCAGCCGTCACAACACCGACGCAAACAGGCAAAATAGCCCGTGAGGTTCGAGAACCCGACAAGGACGGAGCCTCTCTGAGGCTGCTGTGTGTATGAGTGCATATTTCTGCATCACAGACATCATCACGACCCCAGATCCTCTCAACAAGGACTTCTTTAGTCCGCTCGACTGGTCATTTGTGCATTTATGTGTGTGTTCAAATGAATATATTTCTATTATTGTAGAGTTCAGAATCCGGTAACATCCATTCACGCCTCTGTCGTGGTCGAGTTTGTTTCAACATCTACACTTCTACTTAATTACATCTATAAAAAAATAAATAAATAAGCAGAAATAACGTTTGAAACGTGGTGATAATCTGACTGTCTTTTCTTATGTCATTGAGAAAATATGTTTCAGGCCATTTAAAAAGCTGCCAGTGGTCTTTAAGTTAATAATAAACACTTAGAAATCACATCGAAAAGGCACTATTGGCGTTCTTACTTACCGATTCTGAGGACTTGCTGTGAGGTCAGCCAAAACTCTGCCATAAAGTAAATTAGAGAGGATAACAGTCCCTTTTTTTCCGCCATGGTCCTCCCACTAGAGTCGAATTTAACATTGATATGAGTTTTTCTGCCCTGGGTTCTTCATGCTGATAACTTGCCAGTCCTTGTGTCCATCATACACTGGCATGTGACCCACATCCATCCCTTACTCATTGTGTTGAGAAGAAAAAAACCAACAAAAACACTCATTCCACCTACTGTCACCAGCTCTCAGAAGAACTCCAGTGTTCCCAGTCTACCATCCAGTAAAGTTCTACTCCTCATACTCATTCTGCAGATATCCTGTCCATGTTATTTTTCCCACTGCACACTTGGATTGTTGGTGGCTACTGAGAACTGTGTACCGCACTGTTGCTGTCAAATCTGCACAAAACCGCCATAGAGATTCTTTCTCAGATTTTCAAAATAAAAGAATAGTCAAGTGTGCGGTTTTAGAAAAGGAAGAGGACGATTTAACCAAAAACCTTGACGAGGATGTACAAACTGGTACGATTTAAACCCCCAGAACAGCTACAGCTGCAGATCTCACTCTGGATTTGTCTTTATCATCCCCATAGATGCGGGTTTAAGACCTTTTATTTTGAAATCCGCCCTGCCTTGTTTCCGTTTGCCTTGCCCTGTGAGGGGTGAGCTTGACGCAGCTGAGCGTCCTCCCGTTCGGGCACTCAATTGAGGGCACGGCCAAGCCACTAATCCACAAACATGGATACGTCCTGAAGATTAACTTCAAATCTGGCAACATTCGACCTCGACAACGTCTTTGCTTTGGTACACCGAGGAATGATTAAATCTTTGCTCCAGTCCTGATGGAAATGCAAATCTAATCTTCAAACTGGTCTGTTCGCTTTCTTGAAGATTAACTACCTCAAACTGTTTCTCTGACGCGGTCTTACAGTTAAATGTGGTCACATCATCTTCCCTCATTTTGCCTTTTGTTTTTCCTCGAAGAGGGTCGCTGTGGGACCGCAGGCTCTGATGCCCGGGCCTGCAAATGATGCTGCCCCCCCACAAATGAGGAGAAAGTTTCAAGTGTACCTGAGAGTCTTGTAAAGTCTCAAATCCTTAATTAGATGGACAGAAAACGAAATGGGGAAAAAAAACAGACTGACACTATCCCCCTCTTACATTGTTCCAAAATAATAATAATAATAATAATAATAATAGAAATGATGATGATGATGATACGTTGGGAAATCTTATATTTACTCTATAGAAAAGTTATTTGTTTTGCTTATTTGATGTTGGATGCAGGAATAAAGAAAAGTCGTAGTTGAGGAAATTGTTTTAATAGAAAAACTCAATAGAAAAAGTCTAATTTTGAAAAAGAAGAAAATGGTGTTTCATGTAATGGTTCATAATTGGGAGATATATGGTTTGGGGACTAAATTAAACCAGTTTTAGCACTATTTCCATATTGTTCTGCTTTGGATGAAGAGGGTGAACGCAGCGTTTTCGACGCTCCGCGCGTCCTCTGGTGCCACCTAGTGGCGGATAAGAATTCTGCTTAACCTGCTTCCAGCCGTCATGAACACTCATGACCTGCTGTAGTTCAAGGCTCCAAAAGTTACAGAGTTGGATCAAAAACATCACTTGTTACATATTTGTTTTACACAATATTTTTAATCTGTCCTGTTTGACAATTTCCTTCAAATAAATCGATTTTTGTACAATTGCATTATCACATAGATTAATTTAACAAATTAACTGCTATCAACTTGTATTTAGGTCCATTAACATTTAATTTGTGACAATATTTCCTTCTATAACCGTACATAAATTTATTTTCTAAGAAAACAAACAGTTACAGGAAAAGCTAACTAGGAAAAGGTTCTTTTACATTTGCCAAACAGGGGAACACAAGTAGAAAATGATATTTACAAAACTGTTATGAAACATAGACAGCATAGAAAACTACAAATTAACAATAATAATAGGATGCTTTTTAATGAATAAATATCCAGTATCTCCAGCCAATACAGGAACATAATGAAAACGTTAAAATCCACAATAATATTTAAGTACTGTTTTATATAACAGCCTTTGAATCCTAACTGAATACATATTCAAACTCCATAATGACATCACTTACTTCAATCTTTTCACCATTGCGTTTAAATGTGACTATATAAGAATTTGCAAGGACTCAAATTTAATTTTATATATAAATACCGGCGGTGCTGTTGCTGTGAGGCCCTGGTTGAATTCTAGATTCTTGATATCCAAAGAAAACAGGAGTGTGTGGAACTGGATGAAAGCTGGACTGATACGATGCGGTGGGATTACCAGAACCAGCCAGTGTATAAGACAGGGTGCTTGGGCTTATGTACAGGGAGTTACCCGGTGTATACAGGTCTTTGACACGATCAGCACTCCGCAGAGAGGAATGGCGAGCCACGCTGTCTCGGTACATCAGCGGTGCATTCCCAGGAAACTCTGGATTATAGAGAAGAGGAGGGGTGATCGGTCCGTTGTTCGTCAGGACTTGAGGGACCGTCTGCAGCGGCAGGACAAGTTGTTGCCCAACCGAACCGTTGTTCTGCAAAGATGGCTGTGTGTTGGACCGGAGGCTGGAAAGGCTAGAAATAGGATGATAGTTCATCAGCGTGGGCTTACGGGGCGCTTGGTTGTAACCCAGCAGGTTGGCCGGGTGGTACACATCGAAGGATCCTTTGTCTGAAGGCATACGACGGCACACAAACAACATGGCTGATGCGAAAAGGAAGGCTCCGGTCACCCACCCAATGTAGAGGGCCTCTCCTAGCTCCCTCCTTTGGGCATCAATAAGCAAAGGGTTGTAAAAGTCCGTAATAATCACATGACCCGTCCATGACACGGGGATAAAGACGCATATACAAGCCAAGAACTGCATGCCACCAGCGACCATCAAGAAAATGGACTTGGCCCGTTCGTTACCCCGGAAACAAGAAATACACTGCAGTCCTGCCAGACCGACGAAGAGTCCCAGCCCTGACAAGGCCAAGGAGCAGCACATCAGGCCTCTAGATGCCTGCAGCTCTGGGGGCAGGAACAAAAGGGAGTCGTACACCTTACACTGCATCCTGATGTTGGCCTGTCGGTAGCAGTTCATCCACAGGCCTTCCCAGCGAGTCTCCATCACAATGATGTTCTCTCCGATGAAAGCCGTCACTTTCCACATCGGCATGCCCGTGGTGGCTGCGGCACCTATCAGTCCGATAAAGCCGACACACACGGCGGCTATCTCGGAAAGGGCTTGGACCATTCTGATGGGGTGTTATTCCAGGTCAGGGACGCGTCCAGTAGAGGAGAGAGGATCTTCCCATCTGAAGAAATGTGACTACTGTACGAGGTGGTTTGTTTTGGGAAAGGATGTTTGTGCTCACATCATTGGTCCAGAGCCATAGGGGTAAAGAGGAGTTCTGCTTATTTTGTGTTTATGGTTCCTCTGGCAGTATCGTGGCATATCTCTGCCATCATTCTCCTGCAGTAAACACCAACGAGACAACCCCCCAGACAAGAGACATCCCACAAAGATGAAAGGGTTACTATACTTTTCTCCTTTGTTTGATTAGTTTATGTCAATTTTAAAGAAGTGAATAATGTGCTTCTTAGCACTTAAAGTCTTGTAGTATCCATCTTGTCCACAAGGGGGCAGATTTGAATTTTTTTGTCCAGTCCAGCAGTGAGACTGGGAGCACTGACATCTGAAAGCTTTTGTGTGTCAGACACATTTTGCTTTGTCATGATCAGTGTGTTGAACTCATCCTGTATCATGATGCATATTGGCTGGCCCTGACTCCCGGATATATCCACAAACACACCGCCACAGGGGAGCAGAGCTGGCTCGGAGCAACGCGCAGTTAAATGAATGAAATGAAGTGAATTGCTGCTCATTCATTTTGACACAACAAAGAAGTACTTTACTGTCACAAGAGAAAACGTTTTACCAATATATTTACATACTTTGTTCTTGAAGTCCACAAATAATTGAAATACAGCGCTTTATTTGAAATGAAGCTGAAATGTGTAAATATTTCTTCATTAGAAAATGTAACTACAGTACATATTGGAGGGGGAAAATAAGCTAGACTCTTTTTACATGCCTGCTAAGTGATTTGCATCGTGCATTCAGGTCATGTGATCACACCGTCTGTTGTTCCTTCACAAACATTAGGTCTGATCTGGTTTCCGCACCCTTTACAGGAAGTGTGACAACTGCATCTTTGTCTTTTCTCAGTTCTAGTTTCCAGCAGCTGCAGGAAAACATTCCAAACAACTCCTTTGTGATAAAGTGAGATATGCAAAGTGTTAGGAAGCTTTGCGGATATGTTTAACAAAGCGCTAACAAAACGATCTATTTCTGAAGCATTATTCAGTTACGTGGGTTGGGGGGCTTTTGATTGACAGCTGTAGCCTTATAGTTGTTGAAATGGGGTCTATATTAAATATCACAATATTCATATATCATCTTAAATATCATTTTTAGTCTCTTGATTGACAGGAACAGGAGTTGCTATATGAATATGCTTGCATTTCTAAAAACTGACAACTGCAAGTTTAATAACAACAATACACTCACAAAAGAAATATAATCATACAGTAATTTTAAAAAGACATTTTACACGTTATTATTATCTAACAGTGCACTCTTCGATTACTTTGTAGACTGCCATTTAAATTATTTATGAGTATTCAGTTAATAAGTAATGTTTTAGAAGAGCAAAGTCATTGAAATGTGCTTTAAAAGTTATGAAATGGATCCTGGATCACCCTGCAAAACAATCATCTTATTATCCGTTACCTCAGGTCATTCTGTCAGTGTTCATCAGAGATAAGCCACACCGCTGCGTACGGAGGGGTATCTGGAGTTGTAGCTGTAATTAGTGGACGGGTGTCGTGACAACATTGGCTGGGCCTGTGGTTGTGGCTGGGGAAGGAACACCAGCTGCTGAGGCTGAAGAGGTTGTGGAGTATACGCCATGTAGTTAGAGTTCCGAGAGTAAATATATCTCTCTTTGTCTTCAGACTGCAGATTGCAGCAAAAGAACATACATCCTCCGACGAACAAGAAAGCCGATGCCACCCAGCCGATGTAGAG
Organism: Takifugu flavidus; assembly: GCF_003711565.1. Lineage (NCBI taxonomy): Eukaryota > Metazoa > Chordata > Actinopteri > Tetraodontiformes > Tetraodontidae > Takifugu > Takifugu flavidus. The sequence goes on along the minus strand of NC_079531.1, from coordinate 2,531,557 downwards.
AGCCTCCCCGAGCTCCCTGCGCTGGGCATCGATCAGCAGAGGGTTGTAGAAGTCCCTGATGATGACGTGGCCGGTCCACGAAACTGGAATAAGAACGCAAAGGCAGGCCATTATGATCATGGTTCCTGCTATGACCAGAACCATCCTCTTTGCTCGGTCGTTGTTTTGGATGCAGGAGGTGCACTGCAGGCCCACCAAGCTGATCAGCAGACCGAGTCCACCCAAAGCTAGGGAGCAGCACATGAGCCCCCGTGCCGCTTGCAGGTCAGGGGAGAGAGCCAGGAGGGAGTCGTAGACCTTACACTGCATCCTGATGTCAGCCTGGCGAAAGCAGTTCATCCACAGCCCCTCGTAGCGGGTCTCGAATACAATAATGTTTTCCCCAATGAAAGCTGTGACCCTCCACATCGGCATCCCTGTGCTTGCTGCTGCCCCAATGAGCCCAATGAGGGTCAATAACAGACCCAGTAGCTCCAGTGTTGAGTTGGCCATGCTCCCCGTGCCCTGCAACGTTCCTTATATCACACGGGCTGTAATTTCCAGGTGCAGACTGCAGTGCTGGTAGCAGCAGATCCCAGCTACTGAGTGGTTTTGCATCCCAGTGGAAGAGGAGGAGCAGCAGGTTGATGTTCACCTGTACGTCCTCCTCCCTGTGGACACTGGGGGAGGGTGGGAATCAGTTGCCATGAAACAAAATCCCTCAGGTCTTTTTTTTTGAATACCTACCTTGCACCCTGTTGATTCAGTAGTCTCCATTAACACAGGCAGCCCACACTTTTTTAAAGATGACTCCCGCTTAGTGACTACAACTCAGTTTGAGAGCCAGCAACACTTTATTTTTTGCTTTTCCCTCGGCAAATGTCTGCACATATTCATCACAATAAGACCCAACCTCATCTTTGTCCACGCTGAAATGATTCTGTGCTAATTATACATCAATTATTAAAATAGAACTGTGAATTTAAATGTCGTGTGTGTCTCTGTGTGTGTTACTGAATACCATTCGACTAGCAAAATTAAGACATTTTTGGGAAGTGAGGACCTTTTGGCCAGTCCTTACAACTTCAAAGGGCTTATTGAGAGTTCAGACGTGGTTTTAAGGTTGAGATTAGAATTAGGTTTAGGTCAGAGTCAGGGTTAGAGGAGTTAGTTGGGACGGTTTTGGTAAGAGGCTGAGGGAGTGCATTATCTTTATGAAAGTCCTAGAAGTACAAGGATGGTGTGTGTGTGTGTGTGTGTTTTGTGAAGTAATGGGGGCGGTGGCTTACGTGTCACTGTCAGGATTGTATTTCTTGTCTTGGACTCATTGTCTCTGTGTGCTCCGTAGGAAACTCTGGCTTGGTTTGAAAACAACATTTTGTAAGGTTTCTGTTGTGGGTGGACCTGCCTGAGCAGTCTGGTTGGACCAGTTGAGTCACATTTCCACTAACAATGGAGCCAACTTGACGACATGATTTTGTATCGGCTCAACAGAAGCAAAACTGTCACTGTGGATGTGAACTGAGTAAAAAAAATCGGTTATCTTCCATTTAAACCTAATTTAAAGAGAAATAGAGTAATTGCCTCGTTGTCTTTATTTTCCCTTTATTGAGAATTTACATTCAACCTGTTTTTCTAGGTTGGCATTTAGAAAAGATAGTTTACAACAAAAAACTTAAAAAAACCAACAACAGCATTGGATACTCATCATTTAGAGGTCAAACTGAGGAATCCCAGTTCATGTTTCCCTGTTGAAAGTGCAAAGGCCAACAGACGCTCCGAAGGAGGCCAGTTTCAACATACACTGCCTACAGTCCAGTGTGGATTAAACACATAGACGCAAAATAACATATACACACAAAATACTAAAAAGGGTCGTCGGGATCAGCCCATTAGTTTTAAAAATGAATTTCAACAGCGTGTTCATTGTGACAGTAACGACAGGGTTGCCAGTTCAAGGCCAGTCTTTAAGGATATTTGCCAAAGGATTTGCAGTTATTAAAAGAAGAATCCATAAATTGTCCCCATTAGACGTCAATCGTTAGTACTGAGTTGGTGTGTAAGCCACGGAGCCTGGCGGGGGGAGGGAGTAGGCCGGCTGGTAGGAGTATGCTGGCTGGTAGGTGTAGGGCTGGTTTGTGTATGCAGGCATGTAGATATTTCCCCTGGGATTGTAGACGATCCTTTCTTCGGAGTCCTGGGTGCGCGGAGCATGGCGGCACAGCAGTATCACTCCGGCAGAAAAAAGCAAAGCCGAAGTCACCCAGCCGATGTAGAGAGCCTCCCCGAGCTCCCTGCGCTGGGCATCGATCAGCAGAGGGTTGTAGAAGTCCCTGATGATGACGTGGCCGGTCCACGACACTGGGATCAGGGTGGTGACACAGCCCATCAGAAACAGGCAGCCTCCCGCCACCAGCACGATATGCTTGGTGCGCGCCCGGTGGTCCACCACTTTGGTGCACTTCATCCCCACTGCTGAGACGATGAGGGCGAAGCAGGTCAGGGCCACAGAGCTGCACATCAGACCTCTGGCGGCTTGGAGATCCGGAGGGAGGAACAGCAAAGAATCATAAACCTTACACTGCATCCGGATGTTGGCCTGCCTGTAGCAGTTCATCCATAAACCCTCCCAGCGCGTCTCCATGACGATGATGTTCTCCTCGATGAAGGCTGTCACCTTCCACATCGGCAGGCCGGTCACGGCCGCCACTCCGATGAGCCCGATGAAGCCAATGACGAGGGCAACCACTTCACAACAGACGGCGTCGCGGCGTTTCTTTTTCTCCAGTCTCTTCTTTTCCTCGTACACGGAATCTTCATACTCCGTGTAGGCCTTGGGCTGCTTCCCGTCATAATAAGATCCTCCATAAGTCAGTGGCGGTTTGCTGTAGCCGCTGTAAGCAGTGTAGGAGGCCATCGTAGCTGACTGACAGTGAGCCAAAGACAGACCTTTGGCTGCACTCTCACGCTCCGGGGAACAAGTCTGAGGAGAAGATCAACTCCAGGAATTTATACACCTGGTGATGCAATGCCATCTTACTGGTTCGGCTGCTTTCCAGTCATACAAATGGCGACACAACAACGAGCGTTTCAGGGTGTTTTTAAATGCAAACGCGGATCGTGAGCAGCTCGTGAGTGGGCCCGTTCATCAAAAACAAACTGAATCAGAGTTTCTGGAATGAAGCAAACATGGGTTTTGGGTTTAGAAACACAAAAATTGAATTAAGACTGGTTTTGCTGTTATTTATGAGCATATTTATTCAGCTATTTATTGGCTGAACTGTAAGGAAAATCAGTTGTGGAAATAAAGTTTTGAATATGTGGGTAAATTCATGTAGTTGGTGGCTGTAACTGCTGTAACGGCCACTCTGCTAACCCTGTTTCATGACTATTTGCAGAATTTGTTTTTTTTTAAATAATTTGGGTGTAGTTTGAGGGATCTAAACATTTGCATGTGGTTCTTTTACATTTTGGAACCATAGTGTTTTTGTTTAATGCTAATAAATTGATATGGCACAGGCAAATCTGCAGTCCAACTTTTATTTTAAAGATTGCACAATTTGAGAGATTCATTGTGTCAGTTTAAATAAAACTTCAATCAGTTCTGTGTGCTTTATGTTTATTAAAGAGCTCCTGTTAAAATAACAGTGTAAACATTTTAAAGTTCACGATCTATTTGGAGAGACCATCCATTTGGTCTTCAACATTTTATATCACAAAAACACAAATCAACCAATTACTGTAGAACCTATTGTACAATTAAATATTATTATTAGTAATGATAGACATAACTTCTTTATTTCAGTGTAGGGGAAGAATTACACATTAACAGTGTGTTAGATGGGGGGGGTCCAGTCCTGAGCTGCAGCAGCGGTGCCACTAATGTGGAATTTGTCCAGCTTTATACATATTCCTGAAGTTTATGAAAGCTGGACGGTGTCCTCTCCAGGTACACGCTCTCCTCCTTGATTGGTGCTATAGCATAAGCGCCTGGATAGACTTCCCCCTCCTTTGATCTACGTTTGCTGTAGCAGAACAGAAGGATAATCCCAGTGATCAGGAGAACACCAGAGGTAGCCCAGCCAATGAAGAGAGACTCTCCCAGTTCCCGCTTCTGAGAATCCACCACCAGCGGGTTGTAGAAGTCCTGGATGACCGTGTGGCCGACCCAGCTGACGGGGATGAGCGTGGTCAGACAGGAAACCAGAAACAAACAACCGGCTGTAGCCAGGGTGATGTTCTTGCTCCTCATGTTGTCACGGCAACAGCTGTTCTTCTCTGTCCCACACGCTGCGATCACCAGTGAGATGAGAACCAGCACAATGGAGACGCACATGAAGCCCCTGGCCGCCTGCAGCTCTGCTGGTAGAATCAGCAGTGAGTCGTATGCCTTGCACTGCATCTTGATATCAGCCTGGCTGTAGCAGTTCATCCACAAGCCTTCCCAGAGCTCCTCCATCACGATGAGATTTGCACCGATAAAGGCAGAAACCCTCCACATGGGAATTGCGGTGGCAGTTATGGTCCCGATGAGGCCGAGCAAGCCCAGGACCAGGGACAACACCTCCAGCTTCGCTTTCATGGTCGCTTCCAAATCCAGCTGCTTCTTCTCCGAATCGATGTCATGAAGGAAGTGTTGGACCTTTATGCTGTAAAAGCTCTCATCTGACATCTGTGACATGTTGCCTTACTGGTTTCTGACAACCTTTCCCCTTCCAGTAACAACACAAAGACTTTTTCTGATCGCTGGACTTTATATTTACATGTTGCACATGAGAAAACGGCTGATAATTTTGCAGTCCCTGATTTGCCCCTGAAGTTTAGGGGCCAGAATCAAGATTTTTGGACATTAAAGTGTTTTTTTTCCCCTTCTAGGATGTTTAATTGTGGGGTAAAACATGAAAGGTTCCTTTTTTCTGTCAACTTTTAAGTAACATGCATTTCCTCCTGTGTTTATGCGTCCCCCATTGAAAAGACAAATCAGGCAGTGTCCCTCAGAAGACAATATTTAGTTTTCTTTGCCAATGAGAGGAAGGAATAGTACCTCCCTCTTTGAGTAAAGCATGGAGAAATACAGGAACAGAAACTAGAACTTGCTGAACAGGTTCTCACTGATACCAGCGTCACCTCCAAGGCTAATTTACATATCAACATATTTGTTCGTGCTGGAGTTGCTTTACTCTTATTTTTAAGCCTTGGAAATGGATGTGAGTTAGTTTTGATCCATACATCATATAGAATGATGTAATAAATAATAAAAAACGGGCACAGAATGGAGGCAAGTGCACAGTCCATCCTGTGTGAGGGCTTGTGCAATGTCACGAATGTATTATTAGGTTGCCCCCTACTGTCCGAATCTAGAATACAACCTTCTAAAATAAATGTACCGTAACTGTTCTGTCGCCTGCCTCTGCAGGGTAAAGTAGGGTTTGTTTTCTCCACTAAACACACAGTTCCAATTTGTTCTCCAAAATCCTGACATTTGACTGGAAAAAAAAGAAAAGGCTGATAAAGTTAAGGGTTGTATATATGTATGTGTTCATAGTTCTAAATAAACAGATCTATAATCAAATAAAATGTTTTGGGCTTGTAGCAGGGATGTAATTAATCAAACCAATAAAACTATCAGATGCCCTTTGAGTTTTAAAAAAAACAACATTTATGTTTATTATGATATCAATACATTTTATATACATACAGAAATAAAAATCTCCTCTTAGTAGCACAATGAGTTGTTGACCAGGCACACTTTACATCCTCTTCCTTGATTGCTTGAGCAAATTTTGGACTTTCTCTGTCAATACACGATTGCTTATATCTTGCTTGATGTCTATATGAATAAATAAAATGAAAAAAGCATTGCTTTTTAAATCAATAACCAGCAAACAGTCTGCCCGAGGCAATGTGCAAATTCACTACAGAGTGTACACAGAAGAATTGAGAAATAAATGTAACATTGGAAGTTCTTTAAATGGTAATAATAAACAAAACAAAAAATATCTTTCATAGTCAAGATAAAAATGACAACAAATTCAAGTAAAACAGGATTTTGTTAAGTTAAAACAAATTAAAACCCCAATATTGTGTGTAACACAGGGGAGATTACTGAATTTCTTCATTAAATACAACCAAAATAAAAATAATGGGCTACAAAGATGCATTTACATCTGTAAAACACGTAAAAAAAATGTCCACAACCTGAAAAAGATGCGAGAAATGTCCATAGATAACAAAGTGAGAATATATCATCTAAGCTAAGCAGGATGGAGAGCGTTGTTTGCCATTTATACCATGTCTTTAAGGACAAATACTACACAGCCCTTAACTAAGATAATATCTCTGAGTTATACAGACAAAAAATATCATTATTAGTCACAAGAACTAAATTTCCCAACAGCAGGCAGGACTAGACAACGCTGCCTATATGTGCAACCCATGCCAACCTAAGCAACCCATTAGATTTCATGATTGTACCATTATTTCATGTCACTAAACTTACACGTGTGTGACAGGAGTTGATTTTGGATAAAGCTCCGTCTTCCATTTCATGTATTGTTCCTACAAAAACCATTTAACAAGATTAAGGGAAGAAGGGAAAAAAATATCTTCTACTACATGTACAATATATTTCAATGCCCATGCATTGTTTGTGAAGACTCCTGTCAGATACAGTATTGAGCCCATGTAAAGCCTTTTAAGACCATCCTGTCTTCTTCAGCCAGGTCACATGCCAGAATCTGGAGATGAATCCGATGCCTTCCTCCGTATCCAAATATGATCATTCTTAGTTTCCTTTTGGTTGTAATTGTCATCCTCCACCATTTCGGGGACTGAAGGGGACTTGAGGCTGTCATCCTCGCTCTCTAAGGACAAAGCTGTGACGGAGGTCTCCAGCTCGGCCTCTGAGCACAGCGCGCCGGGCGTCCGGGCAGACTGCTCGTCCTCATCGCTGAGGATGTCGGTCTCCTTCACCTCTTCTGGATCTTCATATTCTTCGAGGTCAAACTGCTCTTCCACCCAGCGGTCTGTGTCACTGGCTGACTCCGACCGCTGATCCGGTTCACCTTCCTGCTGCAGTGGGTCTGAGCCGGCTTTGTCTGGGGACAATAGGTTCTGATCCGGCTCGACGTCAAAAGCAATGTCTGTGTCAATGGTGAAACGATGGCGGACTAATTTCCTCCTGCCCAGAGTCCTTGTAGGGGCGGATGCTGCAAACAACAGAGGTCAGAGTTTTGATTGAGAGGTTTTGATATTTTAGGGCAGATATTTGTCATCACTCAAATAAATACAACATATTATAATTATATTAATAAGGTTCAAATTTTGTCATGACAGGAACTTTTCAAATTTGATTGCACAGACTGGTAGTTTGTGAAATTGACATTAATGTCACTAAATGCACCAATGCGATTGGAAAGGGACCGTGTTTTAGCTCTTTATGTTACACCAACATGGCCTATCAATGTACAGACACAAAGTCAGAACTGGGACACATTGGCCTACAGGCTGAAAGCAGCCAGAGATGAACAGTTACCTGCTCTATTTATGGCAGGACGGGCTCCCTTCAGGGCACAAAGACGCTTTCCTCCAAAGGGGACATATTGCTGGCTGAGTGGTAAACTCTCTGTTTTAAGGAGTTGTCTGCGGTGCTTTTCTCTCAAGATGGAATGGACCGTCTTCAAAAAGTCTTTTCTACTGTCTGGAGAGCTGCAGGACATTAAGAAAGGGTTTTAGTTTGTCTCCGTACAAAACAGAGGATAGGATGGAACTGGAGTAATCTTCCATCGGCAGCAGAATCTAGCATCCACTCCAACAGAACCTTACCTACAGCACAGCTGAAATGTCCTTTCTGGTCGTCCTTCTGACTCAGACTTTGTGTGGACAATCTCACACACAGCTGAGGTCTCACAATCTGAGGAAGAAAACAACTCTGGTATGATACGTGTGATATTAGTCACACGGCACAGTGTCCAAACGCGTAGTGTAATTTTCTTAAGCCCAGTGCAGAATATTGTCTCCGATGATCCTACCTGCGTTTGCCAGGGGCCTGATCTGGAGGGCATCTGTTGGAATCATGTGACGGAATCGGAAGGGGTCTTTTTCCTCTGAGGATAGCGAAGCCCGATGGGAGCCACCCTACAATGATTTAATCAGCAGCTTTACTACACATCTGTGAACCACTGGACAACAATTGCGAAGCACAGCTCGGCTGTTAGAGGAAAATGGCTCTTTCTGATAAGAAACATACCATCTTCTTTTTCTGTTTGGATCCGTCCTTGCAGACGAAGACAACTGCCGTTTTGAACACTAAATATGAAAGCAGAAAAAAAGAATATTGGTGATCACAGGGAGCTTGATGAGATGATGCAGACTCACAGAGGAAACTCAAAACACACCAAATGCAGCCAACTGTGGCTCTTTCTTCCATTTTCCTAAGGAGGCAGGAGGATTGATCCACGTCACACTTGTATGGAGAAGCAGATCGCCCATGGAAAGATCGACAACCTATCAAATGAACAAGACACCAGCAGTCCATCTTCTCCGTCTCACACAGGATGGAAAACAGGAGACAGGTGTTCCTACCTCTTTTTTTTCACCACTCTGCTCGAGGATGAGCTGATCAAAGACGGCTCCAAACTCCTCGTGGATCTTCTGCATCTCGTTGATGTGGCTGGCAACTTTGTTCATCGCTTTCATGGCAACTGCATACAAACGGCGCAATTCCTTCAATGGGATGTAACTGATTTAACCATGTTTGAGCCGTGTCCAACCTTATAACCAGCTCCTACCATCGAGGTGGTAATGCTCCTCACTGTCTGGGTCTGTGAGTGAGTAAAGCTCCTTTAGCAAGAGGGGGTACTTCAGTACCCTCTGGATGGGCTTGATCAGGTATGACTCCAGCGTGGAAGAGTGCTGCTGTTTGGGGTTGCGCTCATCTAAGAAGGCCTTGAAATTTGGGTCCGATTTGGCTGGAATGAACAAGAAAAGAATTAATGGACATCATTTAAAATCACATGTAAAGAAGGTTTATGCTTGCCAGATGATTCTGTTTAGTGTTTTAATTCATTTGATCTATAGTAACTGTACTAGACAACTGTGGCAGATAACCTTTACTCACCCTTTACAAGGACTTTTGGGACTTTGGTGTGACTGGCGCAGAAAGCACTGTAGATTTTGAACCGGTCTGCATAATACAGGAAAGAGCCTCCCAATGAGAAAAGGATTTTCTGTCAAAAGGTTAAGGGGAAAGATAAGTATTTTTTGTTGTGTTCTTGTATTTTATACCAAAAACAGACACCACACCTTAAACTGTTCCACTCTCTCTAGCTTCTCAAGATCTGGAACAAGTCTTGTGCCGTCTTCCAGGGTCTTAAGAAATTCCACCTGGAACTCCACCATTTCCGGCAAGTTCCCAAACAGTACATCCAACTGAAACAGACAGATTTGAATGGGAGAAATAAACCTTAAGTTTCCTGTTTTATACATTTCTGTAAGACATACATTTGCATTTAATAATTACCTCATCCTGAGTGAGGAAGGTCTCTTTCTGCAGTGGGTTTAAGTATCTTCCAATGAGGCAATTTAGATCCTAGAACAGAAAACTCAAACTTATATCTTATAAATCATTACACATTTTACACACTACCTACATCAGCATTAAAAGTAGTGCCAGTGTACCACATTTTATTCCCATTAGTAAATCTAAACCTTTCTGGCAGAGCTCTTAAAGTCCACAGTATTATACAATTGCATTGGGAAGAGTCTGCAAACTCCATAAACTGCATCGATTATTAACTTTGGCCACACAGCTAAAGTAAAACCGTCCCTTCTAAAAGGAACAAACACAACACATAAATGCATAAAGCAAGAAAAAAAATAGGCAGCACTATTGGCCATTATGCAATAAGATGCCCTCTTAAACCCGATTACCACGCTGAGCATTTATCCTGGACAGAAAGAGGTTTGGCATTATTCAGGCACTGCACAGCTGTGACCTCCGCATATCTAATAGGACATCGATTGATGTTGCATTTTGCTACTGTTGAGGGATAATAGAACTGAGGCACACAGAAACACAGATCGATGCACAGCAGGGACACATGCACGCCTATAAAGCCCATCTGGCCATTAAACATCAGAGGAGCGGTACTAACTTTGACATATGTGCGTTCCGTCTCCACCAGCTCACAAATGACTTTGCGAAGCTTGTCTGCGTCGGACAGCTGCCGGGGGGTAGCGGGAGGCGGGAACGGCGAGTCTGGGCTAGGCGAAGAGGAGACGCAATCCGACGGATTCATTTCATGGAGGCTCCGACAAAACGCAGCCACTTGCTCGGTGCTCTGAAGATTTAAAGACAGGGAGGGAGAAAAAACACACATTCAAATGAAGGTCAATATTTTGAGCAATAGTCAAAGAAGCAGAACCTCAGATATGGATTTGCAGGTGTTACTTTCCACCTCCTGTTGTGCAGGAATTCATGACTGTACTGAGAGCGAGCCTGGAGAGCGGCAGCTCTGAAAGAGTGCACCAATTTGGTCTATTTTCAGTCGGTTATAACAATGACTCTCCGCCTCCCTCTACTTCGTTCACATCCCTCTTTTCCCTGATGTTTTATTCCTACTGATGGTTTGGGGAAATGATTCATCACTTTCATCCAAATCAAAATAAACACACATATGTCTGTCTGTTCAATATGGGTTGCTGTGGAGACCGACGAAGATGTACACTGGATCTTTCTGGACGAAAATAGACCCACTTGAGCCCTGCTTTCATGCCTGAAATAATAGTGTTCACAACCGGCCGCAACACAAAGAAATTGAGTTGCAAATAAAAATGCACTCAAAGGACCACAATAGAAGCAAGCAGATATGGTGTACAAACAGAGGTAAAGTTTCTGATGTCAAGAATGTATTTTCTACAGCATCGATTTAAACCAATCCTTACATTAGATGATGCAGCATAAACATGCAAAAAGACACCAATATCATTTGTATTTTTGCATAATACTCATCTAGAGGTGTGGACCTACATCACAATAAATAATAGATATCACGAGTTTAAGCGATGATGTATGTAAAACTATAAAACATGCCACTAAAACTGTGCAACATTTTAATTGCAGTTAGTATATTAGCACCAAGCCAATATACCATCATCAAGATGCCGTTAAATACCCAAAGAGAAGTACATTAGGACAGCAAAGATGTGATGAGTGGGGCAAAACTTACTGCAAGAAAAGGAAGTAAGTAAATAAATAAATTCCCGCCTGTTTGATGGTGCAGCTAAGCTCCAACCGATACTCAGCAATATAATCAATAATCCACTTCTACACAATTGGTCTCAGATCGCAGGTAAAGTTACACAGGGTGAGCTAGTGCATGCACAGCTGGCCAGCACTGTTTGTAAGCTCAGGGTGTCTGGACATGTATTAGAGAGCTCTCCCCCACGCAGAGAGGTTTGTTTAGACGCCCCGTTGAGTCTTTCATTGACCGCGGGGGTCATTCTGCAAAGCAGTGTTTACATGCACCGCCACCCGTCCGCCAGTACACGTTGAGTGAAAAGTCACAAAGCAAAGGGCTGATAAATGAAGACCACAGCCACCTGCCAGATCAGGTATAACAGTATCTGTAAGAGCAAGCCAGGTATGGAAAAGCAATATAGAAAAGGTATCTTACCAGATGAAGCATGTCATAGATAGAGTCTGAGGAGCGTTTCCTGTGCTTCCACTTAAGGACAGACATAATCAGGTACGGCTGCACTGTCTAAACTTCAAATATCCCCAAAGATTCCTGGTTTTGTAGAATTAAATCAACACTGTTTCTCTGCAGCGTTTTGCAAACAGAGGGTGCTTTGGTGCTTGTGATGAAGGATGAGTGAAGCTGCACAGCCGCCTCCTCTCCGCCCACCAGTACTTACAGTCTTCCAACTCCCCCTTTGCCTACGGAGTCTGCTACAGTTATGTCACTGATATTCTCTCTCTCCATTATCTACAGGCTGGGCAAACTCAGGCACACAGTGTAAGTGTGAAGATCTGGTAAACTCCAACAGCACTGTAAACTGTCCAGACCAGAGCGACAGAAAGGGATCAGGGGGGAAGGACTCTCCTCCACAAGGCTGCAGTGGAGCATGATTGGTTGGGTCTGCCTCACCACAGTAGAATATAAATGTAGGATTTTTAAGGCTAGGGGAGGAGTGATGAGGAGAGAGCAGGAAAACTGGGGGAGGCTGAAGAGGAACATGAGTACAGGGAACAGCATGTGAGGCAGCTTTTGGATAAAGAGTGTTGGGACCTGCCAAAGAATATTTAAAGCATAACATACTGAATGAGGGTTCAAAAGCTTACATAGTACATATTCACACAATCCTGCATGAAGTCCAGAGCTTCTGTAACTCTTCTACATTTTAGTTTCTCAAGTTCTCACACGGGAGGGGCTAAACGACACCACGACAAAAGGCGAGTGCCCGGTGGAGCATATAGCAAACTAGAGTTGTAGTGGTGCTTCCAAACACAAAAAATGATGCCACCAGTTTAAAGGCTTGAAGAGTGCAACTGGGAAAAGAACAAAATGGTTGTTTTATAAAGTACTTCCATAGCTGGTTAAGAGTCAAATACTCATTTACTCGTGTTTTTCTCCATTATGTCGATCTTACAAAGTCCACACTTGATCACATTTCTACATGGTACCAATAATTGGAAATGCTTCTTTCCAACAAGCAGTTGGAAGGATACTCGGTCATCTCGCTGTACACAGACAGACGTGTGGAGCATAGCCAAAGCTCAGATTCCCAAACATTTGTGGCAATTAATTCTTTTTTTGCATTGGTAAATCTATCTGAGAATAATTATTGTTATTATATTATGAACAACTATTCGTGAGCGGGTGCCAAGTTGATTTGAATAGCAAAATACAGCTGATTTAATCTTTTTTTTTAAACTGGGCCCTATTTTATATGGCAATCTGGTCTGAATAAGGCTTAGAAATCCTTTTCCTGCTTGAGTATTACACTGAATCTGCTAAATCTCATTTTAAGATTGTTCTCTTTATTTAATTTAGCATCAAATTGAAAACATCAATTTCCCACCAAATAAGGGAAGGAAGGAAGACACGTTTAATTCTTCCTCCAACTACATTGAGTAAAAACACTGTTACAAACATGAGGAGCTGGGGGCTGCGACAACGACCACACCAGAAACACACAAGAACGGGGGCAAATATTTGTTATTTGTCACCGACTCAGACTTTACATGTCACGACTCCTCACCTTTCTGCGCTCATCAAAGTCACCGAAGATCTCAGAGTCTTCGTCAAGGCAGTCTCCCGAGTTTTCAAGCAATAGTCCCACCCCATCCTCCAAGATGTCTTCTGCAATAAGGAGCACGCTCAGTTAATCAAGAACAAGATTGTCGTTCTTCATAGGGTGGTTTAATAAATGACCAGGAAGAGAATCTGCCTGGCCATTTTAATTAAAAATACATGATTTATATCGAATGAAATCCTTATCTTACTAATGAGGCTGCAAAACATTCCTGAGAGACTCCTGTCCTCCCTAACCGATGTCTTGTGCATTTGCTAAATGGATGCAGCATCATTGTGAATAATTACAGGACATGGCGACTATATTGAAAACAACTGATAACGCTGAGATACCAAACTGATATTTAGGATTTTGGCCTAAAGGTTTCCACCAACGACGGGATCAGGGATTTTGCTGTGGCGCATAATGATGGGTCTGGAAGAACGGCTCACCTTGACTCTGGGAGAAGATGTCCGTGTAGAGATCTTCCTCTTTGTCTGAGCGACGTGGTGGCAGGTAGCAGAGCTGACGGCGGTCCACGGAAGGCAGCGTGTTGACCGTTAAAGTCAACGAGGCTTGGGAAAACGCTGCCTTCATGTCAGAGAAGTTCAGGCTGTCCGAGTCTTTTCCATTCAGCTGAAGTATTTCATCCCCGGCATTCAGACCTGTGAAGAAGGGGCACAATCAGCTGTGATTAAACAGAAAGACGTTAGTGTCACTTACACATCGTATATAGAAATTAGTTTTCTGAATTTAACCCACAGCCCTGACTGTGCAATCTCTCTGACCTCTGGGCCAGACAAACACAGACGATTCACTTCCATGATTGGTACCATGGTAACAAAGCGTTAAGTGTTTCGTTCATGGTACGCTGCCAGTTATGTAATATACACTATAGCACCACAGCTGGTCTTAGTAAAGATACCGTAATTACGTCTGTGTAAATTCTCAGTCATCCGGGTCATTGTATCCAAGGTAGTTTTCTCTGTCAACTGGACTGGGTTTCTTCTCTTGAAGACGTTTCGAAGAAGGCTTCTTCAGTTCTGAAATCGCTGGGGAGAGCTTGAAAATATATAGCCCCTGTGGACCATTGCCATGTTAATGATAATGAGTGGTCACCTGAGAGTCGTTAGCAGGGTCGTTGGTCGGGTCGTTCACCTAGTTTTTGTTGAGGTGTCTCCCCTTTGTCTGCTGGATCACATGGTGATGAGTCACTGGGTCTCCTGGAATGGTGTGAATGTTTGTTTTGCTGTTGGAAGGAGTGGAGGACTGCATTGTATGTGGGTGATAGGAAGTGCCTCAGGCCACCACCTCTGTTCAAGGATGGTTTCTCCAATTTAACATGGATAGCTTCCTTGACCCCCCTTTTCAAACCAGCGGTCTTCTCTGGCCAGTATCCTTACTTGGCTGTCCTCGAAGGAGTGCCCACTCTCCTTTAAGTGTAAGTGGACTGCTGAATCCTGACCCGAAGAGGTGGCACGTCTGTGTTGTGCCATTCTTCTGTGGAGAGGTTGTTTGGTTTCCCCAATGTACAGTTCCTTGCATTCCTCCTGGCACTGTACAGCATAAACAACATTACTTTGTTTGGGTCTGGGTGTCTTGTCCTTTGGGTGTACTAACCTCTGTCTGAGAGTGTTGCTGGGTTTGAAATGAACCGGTATGTCGTATTTCTGGAGGATCCTCCTAAACTTCTCCGAGACTCCAGACAGGTAGGGGATGGAAACGCTGCGGCGTTTGTTTCTCTCCTCCTCTCCTTTGCTGAGGTCTCGCTTTCTTGAGGTCCTGGTGAAGGCCCAGTCTGGGTAGCCACATGTTTTGAGAGCTGTCTTAATGTGGTCCTGTTCCTTCTTCTGCCTTGGGATGTGGTGGGTATTTCTCTGGCCCGGTGTTGGAGAGTTCTGATCACTCCCAACTTGTGTTCAAGTGGGTGGTGAGAGTCAAACTGGAGGTACTGGTCAGTATGTGTAGGTTTTCTGTAGACTTCGATGGTGAGATTTCTGTCCTCAGTGATCTTGACTGCGCAGTCCAGAAAGGCCAGACTGTTTCCTTTTACATCTTCCCGGGTGAATTTTACATGCTCGTCTGTTTTGTTGAGGTGATCGGAGAACGCTTCCAATTCTTGTGTTTGAATTTTGACCCAGGTGTCATCAACATACCTGAACCAGTGGCTTGGCGCAGTTCCTGTGTAGGATGTCAGGGCCTGGGATTCCACCTTCTCCATGTATAGATTGGCAACTATAGGGGATACTGGTGAGCCCATGGCACAGCCATGTTTCTGCCTGTAGAAGCCTTCTCTGTACTGGAAATAGGTGGTGTTCAAACACAGGTCCAGCATGGTGCAGATTTGGGCCGGTGTTAAGGTTGTTCTTTCTGTAAGGTTCTTGTCCAATAGAAGGTGCTTGTGGATGGTGTCTATGGCGCTGGCGGTGGGGATGCACGTGAAGAGTGACGTGACATCATAAGATACCATAGTCTCAGGACAAGACACCCAGACCCAAACAAAGTAATGTTGTTTATGCTGTACAGTGCCAGGAGGAATGCAAGGAACTGTACATTGGGGAAACCAAACAACCTCTCCACAGAAGAATGGCACAACACAGACGTGCCACCTCTTCGGGTCAGGATTCAGCAGTCCACTTACACTTAAAGGAGAGTGGGCACTCCTTCGAGGACAGCCAAGTAAGGATACTGGCCAGAGAAGACCGCTGGTTTGAAAGGGGGGTCAAGGAAGCTATCCATGTTAAATTGGAGAAACCATCCTTGAACAGAGGTGGTGGCCTGAGGCACTTCCTATCACCCACATACAATGCAGTCCTCCACTCCTTCCAACAGCAAAACAAACATTCACACCATTCCAGGAGACCCAGTGACTCATCACCATGTGATCCAGCAGACAAAGGGGAGACACCTCAACAAAAACTAGGTGAACGACCCGACCAACGACCCTGCTAACGACTCTCAGGTGACCACTCATTATCATTAACATGGCAATGGTCCACAGGGGCTATATATTTTCAAGCTCTCTCCCCAGCGATTTCAGAACTGAAGAAGCCTTCTGGATAGAAGGTGAAACGTCTTCAAGAGAAGAAACCCAGTCCAGTTGACAGAGAAAACTACCTTGGATACCGTAATTACTCAGTGACTGGCCCTAGAAGCAAACTCTAATGTATTTCTTTCGACCTTGTTCTGAGCCTTGACACCCCTTCAAAGGAAAACTAGGAGTGTGTACTGGCACCCAGGTTTCCCCCAGTTTTCTCACTAGCTGAAAGTCAAAGACGGAGGCTAAGTGTCTTTGACGAGATTTCATTTGATGAAAATGAAGAGTAATCAACCTTTGGCGAACGCTAATCCGCCCGCCTTCACATCAGTGATGAAGAGCTGCTGTACTCTGTCCTCCTCCACCACTGAAATAGACAAACCTGGAGGAGGAAAAAGGAGAGAATAATCGGCAAAAGGAGGAGAAACGGCAAGCGCTTCAATAAAATCCTTAATAAGATTTATTCTGAATAAATGTAATATGTTTTTTTTAAATTAATTACAGCATCTTAAAACAAAACATAAACATTATTACCCTGCAGCTAAACATGTGCAATGTCATAAAAGCCTCCTACCGTATCCAATCATGCAGGATTCATCTCTGTCAAACTGGATCACTTTTGTTATTTTGGAACAGAGCTCAATTTCTTTAAAAAGCTGTGAAGAACAAATACCAGATATTATATAAACCATCGTACAAAAGCCTTTATTTATATTCAAGTGAGTGGGTTACTGACAGCAGAACGACAGCATTAATTTCGGGTATTCTTAGCAGCTTCGTGGAAAGTTCCAAACCGTCTAGATGCTGCTGGTGTCTGTGTGACTTAATTACATGGTGGTATACATGATGTAAAAATACACTTATGGAGGTTGTCTAGAAGTAGGTGTGTGTTTTGGTCAGAGTTCTTACAGGAAGATTGTGAGGATTGAAATTTTCAAATGTAATCTCTTAGAGGCAATCATAATGTGACAAACCCCGGATGCTACTTTTATGTACGTTTTCCATGTTTATTTGACAAATAAAATCCTGAATTGTTTAGCTGATAAAGAGAGCAGCCTACCAAGTCACACACGTCTTCATCTGGTTTCGGAATATAGATTTTCACTTGGCTCTCCATGAGGAATTTGAGGCGCAAATAGTGCCTGGTGGGATCAAGATAATGAGCCTGCAAAAAGAAGGAAGATTTAGTACCAATGAACAAGACAGCGGCTTATTGGTGACTGAAATCTGACATGTTGACAGGGACATTAACAAATGTATTCTTAATATGGTATCTTCATAGAGACCATTTCTAACTTCTGCTCAACCCAATTAGAAGGCAACCAGTTTATTAAAGTGCTCGACTGTATACAGCCTGGATCTGTTTACGGCCGTTACCTTGCAGATGGATTCCAGAACACACAGTGCAGACTCCCCAGGTTTAATGATGGTCAACACCGGCTGGTCATTTGGCAGACACACCCAGGATGGGGTGAGCTGGTCAGGGACCCACATGTCACTGTCTGTGCTGGGTCGCGTGAGGCCTCTCACATTTCCATCCTCACTTTTCTTTCAAATAGAAATGTCAGAAGACTCAGTTTTGGTTAATTATCGTTAGTTTGGATGCAAATTTCACTTGCAGCCTTTAACCAATTTGTTGTTCTACATTCCTCAATAGCTACTGTATATAATCCCTTGGCATATTTGGAATACAAAAGCTAAAACCACCCACTCATTCCCAACCTACTGCTCACTATCTGTTAACAATAAAGGAATCTACTGACCGAGTGCTCCTTGGCAGGATCCACATGTATACTGTCTGCAGGGTTTTTAACTGGCTCTTCGCCATCAGCAAAGACCTGCTGGCAAAAAATGCCGTCAAGTGGTCTTATATGGAGTAGACATGAGGAAAAAGGGCAGGATTATAGGTATACACGGTTATGAAACAGACCTGGTTGATACTTGGATGGGCTTTAGTTGTTTTCTTTGAGGTAGTATCAAGACCCCAGAGAGAAGAGAATCTGCTCTTCCGTTTGCTGCAAGAACGAGACATGGCCTGTGTTCGCCTTCTCACTCCAATCTCAGTGCGAGCCGCCACCTGAAGAAAGGCATATTTAGAAGGGGCTCAGACAAACAAGGTGGGACACAGGAAAAATAAATCTTGGCCTTAATGTTACATGACATTTCTTAGAGTAACCAGCTCAGACGGGATGGCTCATTGATAGCAGCTAAACGTTTGAGGAAGTAAGTCAGAGGGATCAGAGAAATGCAAACGTGTCTTTTCCTTGCTTTAACAGTACTATTAGAGATAAAGAACAGAATCAGACGCATGAGGAACACCGAGCAAGGTAACAATAATGGATATCTGCTTCTTTCTTCTTCCTCTAATCAGTGTAGCAGTAAAATGCAAAGTAAAACCAAATAAGCTGTGTTTGTGATAGAATTTCTGAATGTTCCAAGAAACGCTGAAAATGTATTATATGAGGGTGAGATCCAATTTAATCTGTTTAAGGAGAGAATCTTCTTAGCGTTATGTCAGTGTAATGCTTACGGAGATAATTAGTCCAATCAAAGGGTATGGATACAATACTTGTGTTTGCCAAGGGCCAAAAAAACCCATATATTTTCTGGTAAATGTGACATTTATAAACAAGTACTTTAAAACACACTTGTGAGGCCTCTAGTAACTAACTATTAAAGTAAATATCCTAAAGCATATCAAACAGTACTTTATAGATGCCTCATTAAACTAAAACTTTCAATGATATTTACCAGAGCGTGGAAGGAAGAGACAGAGAATATACCCAGTCGACCCATTGCCAGCTTTGTGGGTCGACAGGCAAAGGCCAGGAGCCGTTTGGGGTTGGGCAGCTCTCCTCCCTGCAGACTAGCAAGGTAGCACCTAAAGCGGAAGAGATCCATGTGAAACTGCTCTAGGTTCTGCTCCCACAAAAAGATCTGCAAGTGAGAGGGAGAAAACAGCATAGCCAATTAGAATTTTCGACCAAAATGTGATTCCTTCCCAAAAGGCTCTGCTTACATTTTGCTGAAAGTGTTGCCATTTATACTCTCTGTGGATGCTTTGCCGCTTACTGTGGCAGGAGAACAGGATTACTCGCTGGGCCCTCCCCAGTCATGGGTCTAAACTGTTCTCAACACCATAGCAGAGGACCCTGTATCACTGCCAAGTAGCCCCAAAACGTGAAAAGGAACAATACTGCACATTCCACTGGCAGACAGAGGCTGAGAGCAGTTCAGCTTTCTAAGGAGAAGGCCTATATTCATTCAGCTCTGGATAAGATGAACCCTGACACTGCCAAACACAACCAACCAATCAGTATCAACTGGATACACAAAAGCTACTTAAACTGGATTCTCGCTGCATTATTAATGACAACATTGTTTTACAAAAGCCATCTGGTTCTGGTTGATGCATCCAAACAGAATATGTGTGGACTTTCTTCTCCATCTTTTCTTGAATCAAAACACCTCAAGACATTAAAATTAAAATGTTGATGAAATTTGTAAATCCTTGATTCCATGCTGTACTGAAAATGTAGCGGTAAAACACCTTCCTTTTACTTCTGAGCGGGATGTTTACAGTATTTATCATGGACTTCTTCAGGTAAACACTTTACTCTAAAGTGGAAAAAAGGAAGTACCTTAATGTTTTATTAAAAATACAGATATTGCACAAACTTTGGTTTCCAAATGTCGCTGTGCTCCTGAACTAAGATAATGAAAAACATTCTTTTTGCTATAAAACAGTTTGATAATGCATCTTTATCTATGTTTATCCTAAAGCAGCTCTCCCACCCTGCTGGAAAAAAAAGTTCTGTGACTCAGTAAGAGGAACAGCAGGAGGCTGATGGCAAAAGCTCTTTTGCAAAATCAAAGTTGATGAGACTGGGAGTTTTTTTCTGTTGCTTTATTATGACAAATGTTGGATGCGACCTTTTCATCTGTATGTGCTTGTTCAGTTCCTCATCAGCCCAAAACACTTCAGACTTCACTACAAAACCCCGTCTCACATACAAGGGTAAATTGTACATGTTTGCATTGCCAGAACTACAAGAACATTTATAGAAAATGTAAAAAAAAACTATTGAAGCCCGTCCAAATAATTCCATACAGCAACCCAACAAGTTGGCACGAACCGAGCAGCAGCAAAACAAGGGGAAATTAAGCTTACTTGATCCAGGATCGTTTTCCTCTTCTTGGTGTCAGTAACAGCTGACAGCTGCATGTCCCCCATTTTCTTCATCTTCTCATCCATGTCTATCTTCTGTTCCAGTTTCTTGATTTCAGCACGAAGCAGACGCACAGTATCCTCCCTGTGGTGTAGACGAGCGACAGCAGTCGCGCACGCTGAGTGAATGGCTGTTATCCAGTTCTCCAACTCTGTCTGGCTGCAGGTCTGTGCAAGGACAAATGGAAAAGGTCAGAGGTTAAACAACAAACCAGACTCACAGACAACAGTCAGAGACAGAAGGGCCCTTTCACAGCTTTTCCTGGGCTAAATCACTAATATAGCAACCCCTATTAAAAAGGAAGACACGGTGAACGAATAAAAATCTATGGAAGCACTGACCATGTGTTTGCAGATCAGATGACACTGAGGCCGTCTCTTACCTGAAACAGATAAGCGTCTCCCAGGGAATTGCTGAGACAGAACACAAAGTCTTTTTTCGGATGCTCGGGGACAGCCTGGACAATACTGTTTTCTACCCAGATGGCATGCTTGGGAATACTGTTGTTGTCAATTCCAGATCCACCATCGGATTCATAAAGAAATAAAGTGCAGCCTGCAAGAAAAGAAATTTCCTTACTTCACTATACAGTACAGTGGTATCCAAACTATTTTATGCTCCTTTTTCATGCAAAATAAGTCTGCTCTCCAGTGGCCAACATTAAGAATTGCAAGGCTGTCTTGCAAAGGAAAATATTATAAGCAGAAAGATATTGATATGGTTAACAAAATTTAGATGTATTATACAGTTATTGCAGAAAGGATTTTAAACACAGTATTTACGAAATATAGACTTTCATTAAAAACTCCAACAGAAGCACAAATGCGGCCCGAGTTTTAGGTTATAAATGCGCTGAAGGGATAACAAACCTTTGAGGGAAACCCAGTAACTCTTCCACTTGCGCCGTGTTGCAGATTCCACTTTCTTGCTTTTTTTATGTACAAGGAAATTCTTGACAGCAAGCCTACCAGCTTTGCGCACCATTCCCTGAGCAATGCCAAGCACAGGGTCAGACTGGTAGGTGGAGCTCATAGTACTGTTCTCATCACTTAGGGCAGACCCCGCCTCTTCCAGGCTCTCCGTCTGGCAGGAACTCATCTCCAGTTCTTGTCGGAAGTTCTCATACACACCCTGCACACACTCCCCGGCCCCGCTGTCGCTGTGAGCGAACATACTCGTGCCCCCTGCCAAGCACACAGAGAAGGAGGCCGACATGGTCTTGTAGCGTCTGGACCGGTGCTCCGCATCCATGGTCACCCCGTCGATGCCACTGTCCTCGTACTCACTAGCATCCCCAGTTGTGACATCCTGTGTGGTGGCAGAAGCACAAGAAGGTTGAGATGGCATGGCATCCATGCTTCCCTCATCACAAGTAGCTCTGCTGGAGTAAGCACTTTTAACCCCAGGACTCAGAAAAAAGTAAATTCTTAAGTATTCCTCAGAATTAATTGCTTACAGCCAAGTGTCTGCTGTTTTGCCAGTTTTGCCTGCCCTCTTACCCACATGGCCAAAGGCTCCTGGGAGATGAAAGGAGTTCCACCAAGTATGGTATCCCCATGTGATCACATGGTCCAATCATGCACACTAGAGCTCCATTCACTAGGGCAGATGGTGCCCCGCAGTGACAGGGCCACCGTACACATTTTACTGTTACACTCTTCCACGGGCCTCCTCTCATTATCATAACAATAGTTAAGGCATTTCAAACAGGGAGTGACTTTAAGCTTTGCCCCCATATTGCTCATTGCTGCGGCCTTGTCTCAGGGTGAGCGAGAGTTTTCCTTGAAAGCAATGGATTAGTCCCGTAACGCGTGCATTCTTTTTGCCTTTAAATATGTTCTGTTTATTTATAATGTGTAATGAGAATTGGGTGGGGGTATTGTCTCTTTGAAGGTTATTAGAATAAAGTGACAATTTTTACAAAAATTTTATTTCTCCAGTAACCAGATATTTATTTTAAATAAAACCTATACATTCTTCATGCTTGTTCTGCTACTGATGAATTGGGGCCTTTCGTGAATTTTAATATGATATGAGTCAAAATGAAAGTCAGCACCATAAGAATATGATTGACATCTCACCTGTATAGTTTGTGCCCTCCTGCCTTGCATACTAGCACACATGGCAGCCTGGTGGCTCGACAGGCCCTCAGACAGGCAGTGGGAACGCCGGCATGGGAGTGTGTATGCACCATAGTTGTTGCTGTCCTCCTCTGATTGGGACAGCATCATTCCGTCCTCTCCTTCTATGGCAGACCTGTTTCCATCGTGCCACTTTGCATAACGGCGCTGGTGTTGTTCTCGGTTAAGGTTCTTTTGACTGAACATTAAATCAAGGGAGTTCATCCTGTCAGCGGAGTCCGAGGGGCTGGTCTGCAGGTGGCCTTCACACTCGACATCGATTATCTCCTCTGTGCTTGTTAGGTGCTCTTGGCTGAGGTCAGACAGAGAGAACTCCAGGCTGTTGTCCCGCCACATGTCTGCAGACTTAGACCTTTTCTTCTTGAAGCTGACTGTGTCTTTGGAAGCATCCTGGGACTTCTGGAGGAATGTTACCTCAGCTGTGCACACATCGTGCCCTTCCTCTTCTGTGGGACCAGGTAGGGTGATATGCATTGTGTTTGCGTGCACAAAAGGATTTGCAAGGTCAATATGAAAGGACATTGGCCGCAGATTCATAGTCACATGGTCCACCCAAATAGGACTTCCAAAGTCCGAAAGCACATTCATCTCATTAAAGGGCTCCAAGCCATTTTCAGTTAGGGATTGTGGGATACTAGGGGTGCTACTTGACCGTGTGCTCGTCTCAGAGTTTCTATGCTCTATTTTCCCTGATGAAGCATGTCGTGAGCGTCTGGGCTGCTTGTTGGAGATGCGAAGAGACCGAGACATGTGCTTGCGTGACAAATAGCCACGGTCGGCATCATAGAGGGCATTGTTCCCATTCTGGCTCTCAACATTTCCCATGACTAAAATGCTAAAGAAAAAGACGCAAACATTAAACAACACTAGAAAATAGTAAAAAAACAAAAACAAAACACTATTATCATCATTACTGAATTGAGACAGAAACCAGTTTGTTCACTTACCTACAGGATCATGATTACTTCAACATTTTGTTTGTCACTG
This sequence comes from Takifugu flavidus, assembly GCF_003711565.1. NCBI lineage: Eukaryota > Metazoa > Chordata > Actinopteri > Tetraodontiformes > Tetraodontidae > Takifugu > Takifugu flavidus. The sequence continues at coordinate 2,507,888 of NC_079531.1, read as the reverse complement.
AATCTCCAGATTTGGGTCAGTTAGATTCTGTTATATGCCACAATTCTGAAAACACACATTAAAAAAAACATATCAATCCAGGGGTTTACATTGAAATAACAGCTTTCAGTTTTAAGTCGGGAAAAGTTGCATTTTTAAGAGAAATTGTGACAATAAATTAGCTCCCAAATTTCTTTCAACATCCACGGGGACTGTGTGAAGTGGTGGGGCCATAATGACAATAGGAGAACTGCAACAGTTGAAGTGAACATGAGTTATTCAGTGCTTTAATGAAGCTTCCATGTTGAATGTCCCTCCCATGTTAGCCGTCTCGGGGCTGTTGAGCCTGCTCTAAAAATGGCCCCGTCCCATGCTGGGTACCATATCCAGATGGAGTGATGGCATGGAAGATTTACTCATCACAAATCACTGCTTTTGTTTATCCCAATATGGGGCGGGTGGGGGACTTCGTGCAACGACTTACAGAGATGAGTGGGAACACAGGCTTCTGCCGCATGCACTCGGGTGAACTGAGAAGACAGGCCTTATGTAAACTGGAACTGACCCCGTTTTTCTACTGTGCGTTTCCCCCTTTCCGCACTCTCCTCACCCTTCACTGATGATGTGAAGATTTGAAAAGCTCTAAAGTTTATTACCATTTAATTTAGGTTTGACAGAGGGGAGAGCTGAAAAGGAAAGGGGCAGCCCCTTAAAATATCACCATACTAATTACAGATAATGAGGAATTCATTTATACGAAAAGTGCTAGTAGAGAACCGATACCCCAGGCCATTTTACAGGCTTTTACCAAGCCTTTATTCTTCCATAAGTGAAAGGTGAAAGCATAACAGTTCTGATCCCTGGAGAAAAAGAAAATGCTCAGTGCATTTTAGTGTGCTACTCTAAAGCACTCAGATTCCTATATATAAAATAAAGCTTTGCAGTTTTATTTATGAATATGTTCCTGCCCCGCTTTAGGTTGGTTTTACAAGGGGCTGCGCAACTTGATAGATGCCGTCAGAGTTTTTGGCACAATTTTAATCTACAACCGGATGCAAAATAAAGTTTATTAAATTAATTATGTGTAACTGCTAGGCAAAAGGGATGATTAACTAATATATATATATATATATATATATATATATATATATATATATATATATATAAGTTGCATACAATAAAAAGGAAGATTTCTTTAGAGTAAATGGGTCATTTTGAAAAGACATAAACAAGAAAGCAACAGACTCAGGGGGCCCATCTATTATAGGCTATTAGTGAGGGAACATGACCACAGGAGATTCCAAACACCCACTGACGAAAAAAAGAAAACTTTTCTTCTGACTCAACTTTAGTAACAAAACAGCCTCAGGACAGAGAACAAGAACTCACCGATTTCACACACAGACATTTGAATCATCAAGCAACTGAGGATCTGTTTATGTGAGATTATCTGCATGTAAAAAAATAAAAGCAATGACTTTAAAAAAGAAGAAATAAAATCTGAACTATTTATGCACTGGTTGTGCAACTGTCGCAATTCTTTAACAAAAAGTAAAAAAATACCACCCGTCTACCAAAATACCATTATACTATTTAATGTAAAAAAAAAAAAAAAGCTCTGTTTTTGTATAGATTTTTGTCTTTTGAATGGCCTGGGTGGTATTTTTAGATGCACTGTGGAAACAAAAAGAGTGGGAAAACCCTGCTGTAACTGTAACCTTTTATTGTAAAATACCCAAGGACAAAATATTAAGTTACTAAAAGTCTAAAGTTTACAGTCCCTGATATAAGAAGCACTGGCCAGCAGCCTGATTCCCTGGTTACACTTCTATACTCATGGTCCCACTGCTCATTATGGGATTAAATACAGTTCACACAACAATCAGATGATGATTTACAGTGGTTGATCGGATGAAACAGAAATGTGTATAACCTGATTCTACCGCTATGTTGCTCTCTTACAAACACACCTTTCTGTCTTTTCACCAAATTATACTGTTGAAAGGCAAGAATGTAGCACAAACCCCATAATCCAAAGGCTCTACTTTCTAGAAAAAAATGACACAGGAGGGAGTCTTTTGACTGAAAGACGACACTCAGTGGCTCAAATATCACCGCTCATTCCATCATCCCTGCAAGAGCAGCAAAGAGGAATCTTCCTTTCCCACGACTTGTTCTGACAAACACCACAGTATAACCTATATTTTATTAAGCCAGAATACTTTCTAATCCAGCCCGGGCTTGTATCCTCCTGTGTCTTTTGGGGAAACAGCTGGAGAGTCTGACCTATTGCATCCTGCGAAGGTTCACATTTGGTATGTTTACAGCAGCTCTTACTGCAGTTTGAAAAGGTGAGCCACGTTCCGGGCTATAAACTGACAGAATGAATTGCAAGGCCATTTTTTCAGCAACAGCTGTTCTTGTTTGGATTGGTGGCACTATTGCCCCTACCTATGTTTTCTTGAGGGCACCACTGTATGTGTAGAGGTCACCGCTTCCGGCGGCGTTTGAGCTCTCTGTGGTTGTGTTCAGCAGATAGCTGCAGATATTTGTTGGCTCTTCTTTGCATTCTAAAGCTAAAATCATCATTGTGTGTCATGCATGAACAGAATGCTAGTTCATTGTTTGGTAAAGGTAAATTGAATTACTTGAAGAAAAAGAACATCACAGACAACCGTGAGTTGCCCTCCTCATAGCCCATTCCTGTCACCATAATTAAAAGGTATCCCCTGGCTACAGGGTGCATCCAGTGTTTCTTTACATGCTTAACATTCCCAGCTTTTACAATTTGCTCTTCTGTAGCCCAGCTTAAAAACCACCCAGTGTTATTCCCTTCCCACATAGAGCAAATACGCTTGACATTTTCACAGTTAAAGATGTGTGATGAATGGTGTCAATAGCAACATGCATAGTTTACACAAGGATACAAAACAGCCGATTTTCAACACATGTGAAACGCTTCACTGAGCTGGAAATGAGAAAATCTAATCTGCAGAGGTATATTTTTGAAATTCCAGAGTGTGAAAGTTAGCTCAACAACTTCGGCAGGTCAGGTGCCAGTCTACAGGCAGGACAGCGTCCTGCTTGTCTCAGTATGGCCGCTGATTTGTCCTTGCCTGAATAGCCTTCACCGACAGCATAACCGACACAATATCAAGGACATGGCTGAGTGACAATCCTGCATTGGAAATGTGTTTTCTGAATCTGGTTCAAGCAAGACTTTTTCCAACAGAGGCAATCATTTGTTTAGGTCAGTGAGTTTGAACACCATGGCATCAATCTTCTATTCCTGAGGTTTCTCAAGCACAAGCATCTAAACACAATCTGTTTTTGTTGTCCCTTTTATCCCAAATATATTAATAAGCAGGCAACATTTTTGTGTTGGAGAGTAAATGAGGAAATGTGGATGTTCTCTTAAATGTATCGTGTTATTTTGGCTGTTTTTAATATTTGATTGTTTACACCTCCAGTGCCAAACCAAACTGAGGTGATTCTTATCTAATCACACCCCCACCACAACCACAAATATCCGTATAGCTCCCAGCTTCCTTTCTGGAAGCGTTGTGCACTGAAGTCGAGTCAAGGTGGATACTGACACACATGACTACACAAAGCTGAGCTGAAATGTCTCTTCTTCCTCCTGGCGATGGTACAGGCCTCTTTTATTGGCCTGTGTAAAATGTCACTTAGGAAGTTGCGTTTCAGCCGGAGTCCTTAGTGCATTTACCATGCTGCCACAACTGGCAGTAAATATTGTGCAATAGCATATATGCAGGAGACAGTTTTATGCTGAAAATGTAATTGTTGATCTCATATCAGTACTTGTAAAGACTGCAGCTGCAAAGAATGCATCTTTATAGGTTTGAGAAAGTAAAAATATCTCAAAATGTTGAATGGCCAACACATATGGTTTATTGGGGGGAAAAAGTGTTCTATACAAAACATGCAATGCCCAATAACCAGTTTGGCAAAGTAAACAAGTCGTGGCTGAAACCCAAGCACCGCCACATCTCTGGACTGGGCAATGTGTATTCAAAGGTTAAAAAACAGCTTTCCAAGCAAGCGTTTGTGGAGCTGCAACTCCGAATTACCACGGCCTTGTTTAAAATACCTTGTTAAAAGTGTTAACAAGCGCTCTTTGTTTATTGAAAGAAAAACTGCGGCAGTAAGCCACAAAACATTTGCTGCAGGTCAACCTTTGGGCACGACGACAGCATGCTGTTAAATGCAGTGCTGGGAGGAGGGAATAATGGTGGAGTTGCATGCATGACCATTCCAGAAATATTATGTAACATAAATTAGACAAGTGTCAGAAAACAGCCTGATCTCAGTAAAAACTCCTCTGGCTTATTCATCTACAGTGCAAACCCTGTTCTGCTGCCCAGTGGGCCCATCAATTAAGCACAAACAATGGCACGAGACCATAAACTGGAAACTAGTCAGAGGGATTATTTTCCTCACGGGAGGAATTTTGTAGGGTTGTGGTTAGAAAAAAAATGGCACATATACCCCAGTATATGTAATCCTAATGACAAAAACATAAAACATTTTGTGGTTTCAAAATCATCCCAGGCCATCATCAAGGCATACAAGCATGAAATCCAGAGCCTGCCCTTCTTTTTTTTGCCAAGCCCGGAAGGTAGACACATTTCTGTAGCTGTGACAGATGTTCATTTCTCATCCCACCACAGCCATTTAAACATGGCCAAGTCCGATAGTCCAACCTAAAATGCTCTGGGAACTCTGCTGCCTCCATCTCAATCTCAAAAAGAAATTTGCAATTCATCATGTGTCTCACAGATTCACCAGATTCACTACGGCTTTGTCATTACAATGACAAGGACACAAGCTGCATTGTTCGCATCCGACTGCGAATGGGGAGCAATACAATGTCCTGCTGCTCACAGTTGTAGGAATAGTTCACTTCTACAGGTATAAACATGAGGTGGAAGCCCCACCCTATGCAGGCTGCGAAGGCCCCCAGGGTACGGTTGCACACATGCATACATGGTAACACAAAAATAAAAACAAGCGAATAAATAACAGCACTAATAAAAGTGAAGACAAACATTGTATCAAGAAAAATGCCAAATGGCAACATAATATAAATGGCAACGTAATATAAAAGGCATTCTTAATGAGTTTGACTGCATTGTGAATTGTGCAGAGACCCGTGCTTACAGGCCACGCTTCATCCCAGTGTGTTGTTAGTGTGGGCATTATGTAGCACCTCTCATTTAAAGTGGGAGGTTGGATTTTTGGCAGTCATTTGTCCTCCCCTAGCTGCTTACATAGGCAAACAATGTTGCATAAAAGCAAATCCACTGCAGTGAAACAATGACTTACCTCACTGGTCACCTCTGCGGTTTCACAGTAGCACCAGGAAAGTCCAACATATCACAACAGGGGAAATTTCAGACCCTGGGTCAAGGGGGTTATTGATAGTCCTTGAGTAAGTCTACAGCAGACTGACTCCCACATGCAAGGATGAGCTGAACTAATGAATGTGGGGAGGGGAAGTGACTGTAACCCCCACCTATCCTGCTGACTCTTTCACACTCTTCACTCCCTCTCTTTTTGCACCCTCCTTCATTCCATTCCCTGAAGCTACAAACTGGATTTCAGCAGTAGTGTCTGTTCCCTCACTTATGCCCTCTAGAACTGCCCCCCCCACCCCGTGTGTGATAAGCACAGCATTTACAATTAAAAAAATCAGTAAGATAAGACACATGATACCACAGCCAAACCATTCCTAATCAGAGAGGAAGACTAAATATTTGTATCAGCTGTGGCTCGATCACCGTCTACTCACACAAAGGGCGTTTTGAAAAACATACCGATTACTTGCATGTAGTTCAGCTAAATACATATTCTGGGATTCTCATCACCAGGACTATTAAACCCCAGCACCATCTTCACCAAGGAGTCGATTAAATTGAGCATCTAATACACTGATGGGCCATTCAATACCGTTGGCGTAATTTGGCAGGTGATGGATCCACAGAAACACTCCTGCTGTTGCCATGTTGGTGTCACCAGGTGCCATCGCTGTCACTCACTTACGGCTGTAGCTGATGGGGGAAAATAGTTGATGGCAGATGAGCATCACAGCTGCACTCAAATTTCAATTTGACAGCTTTGTCATTTAACAAATTAAATCATATTGCTAGTCCTATTATGGCCCTTTATAACTGTAACAACCATCATTTATTGCTTTCTTATGTTTCATGCCAATAATTCTGTATGAACTGCAAGTATGTACATTTCTTTAATGAAGCATAATGAGAATAAATGAGGTTTATCTCACAAACTAAAGCAGACAGACACTAAAATTGCAAAGCCCAGAAATTATTAAATATGGCGAGTCATCATATAAAGATTTAACTGCATTATCACATGTTTTCCTGTTGTCATGCTGCCTGGGAATAAAACAATCACGCCATTATGTACAGCACTTGATCAGCATAAGGCTGTTTGGTGAAAACATCATCTATGTACATGGGGTTAAATGGTTATTTGCTCAGTGCCTCAATCACAGCGCACATCCTCTCAGTTTCTCCAGAAAAACAGATGATCCATTGTGCTGTGAAAGAACATCATGTTCAACTGATAGCTAGCAAGAAAAATGCAACTGTTATGCAAGACATGAAAGCAGTAACCCCAGCCTGGGAAGAGATCATTAGCAGAGGATCCAGTGGTCTCCAGCAGTGAGGTGCCTCTCAAGAGTCGACATCAAAGACACCAGCATAAAAAAGAAATATCATTTGGAATGCAGAGGAAAAACCTGCTACTGACTGATTCAGGACCAAACCTACACAGCACAGGTTGCTCTCCAACACTAGTTATTAAATAATGCTCAAAGCATTTCAAACCGCTACGGGCTTCACTAGACAAGGTGCTGGATGGGTCAAGTGAAATAGATCCTGAGCTATTTCTTTGTTTTTTTAAATCACACTGATGAACACCATCAAAAAAATATTGGCTGCATTATTGATTATTGTACATTCCAAAATGATTGGTTGATCCAACTCAGCCTCAGGAGCTTAATTCTTAATATACATTTTTAGCACAAAGCACAAAAAAAGCCCCCCAAGGGCTCTCTTTTTCTTTTCTCGATGCATTCCTATTCTTGTTTGACAAATGTGCACAAATGGGCTTTAAAAAATGCACATTTCATGTGTTGAGAACCCCATGACCATTGTGAACAGCTCAGAATACTCCAGCGTTGCTAATGGCTCATCTTAGGATACCACAAACACAAAACCAGGCTTTGAAGCTGAAGTCAAAACTCACAGGCTACATTCTACAAGGCTATTAATTTTGATTGGAATGGGACCAGTCATTGAGGTTTGTAATAATTTATGAGGAAATGCTAGATCTTCTCTTTGCTTTAGTTGTCCTGTAAAATGCTTAAAAATAAATTAAGTGCCTCTGATGTTTCATGAATGTATAAATAATACTAATAATAAAATATGTAGAATTATTTGATTATTATTATCTGAAATGGAAAAGCTAGAACACAAGCATGGAATCTTGGCAAAATATCGGTGACTTTACAAGAAAAAAAAAAGTTGTCAGGCACCAATTGGTCAGAGCTGTATAATATGCCTGCCATAAATATCACATTTGTCATTCTGAATTGGAAAATGGCAGTGTTACAGCAACGATCGGTAGGACCCGAATGGACAGAGATGGATACAGATGTCCTGTCAGAACAAATAAAGAGGCTGAGCTTGTGTCCAATGCCGCATGTCAACAGAAATTAACTCATGGTTACCCTTAATGTATTTTCCAGCCCAAATAATAAATAAACATACTGCAAAAAAAACCAAATACTCAATTTAATTGCTGTGCGCATGTCCTTATTGCATATTGATGTCTTTACATTTTTATTCTATGAAATTTAACAGTGAGAACATTTCCAATTTTATATTTATGACAGCACACCATGGTTCTGAACCATCCACAATCAGTTAAATGACACAATTCACAGCACACTTACGGGAAAACTCCTGAGTTTATATTTTCCCAGGAAAGTTTAGCAAGTGACCAGAGAATAAGATGTTATGTCTGTGAGTCACATATGGATCTTCTCAAAGCCCTAAGAGCTAAACTGACTTCAACAGTCCCATATAGTTGACTAAGAATCCTAAAGGGACCACATTTTGTACGCATTTATAGTGTCTACACTAAATTATGTGATTTTCAAAGAAATAAATGCAGATGAAATTTATTCAGTTATTTTCAGACAACCATTGCTCATTGGTAAAACTCCAGAAAAGAACTACAATACCCACAATCCTTGAGTAGCAACTGTGTGACTAAACTGTGGAATCCCACCAGGCTGTGTTATACAATTCGCAATCAACAATACAGACTAGACTGCCTTCATTTAGTCTGCCACACTTTACAAAAGAACGAAGAGTTATGCGCCAGTGGGCTGAGATTGATGAATAATTCAAAGGATCCTTGTGAGGGTTAAATTGTGCACATTTTGAGAAATAAGCTGCCCTTGATAGCATTGCTATACATACATTAACAACAAAGCCTGGGATTGTACATAAGGCCAACAAATCACATAAATGTGGGGGCATTCGTGTGTAGATACAGCACTCACTAGACTGCTTTGTTAGTTTAACATTTGAGTCCAGCAGCCCAGAGAATAAACAAGGGTGGACGGACAATTTGAGTGAATCTACATCCAAATCAACAAATCACGCACAGGCTGACAGAGAGGTCTCTGTGCACGTAAGTCCAGCATAGCTTCAAACAATTAAGCAACTGGTCCGGATACTGTGATACACAATCATGTTTTTTTTTTGTGGCTTTACTACAATGTTGTCACACTGTTGTTGGGCTGTTGCATAATTTCTACAGTCTATAACACTGACACACAAGCAGTAAGCTTTTACTATACTAAACTGCTAACATGGGTTGTCCTCGAGTGCTAAGACTTCTGGCTTGTTCATCGGAAAATATCCAGTTACAAAAATGGTGACAAATTTTGTATGTGGGTTATCTAATAACCTATAACAGGAATGCATCTACCAACGTAGACACATTTCTGGAGAAACTGCATTTGTCAAACTTTACATTTGCATACACACACTGGAAACATGTGGGAACATACATGCATCATATGAATACACACCAGGATGCAAACTGAAGTGACTTCTCGGTCACTTCTTGGTGCAACACATTGTCATTCTGTATCCCATCATAGTCTCAGCATTACAGGGACAGACCGCTAATAATCTCACATAAGGTCAATAAATAGAGCTGGCCAAAATCAGGTATTGCGTCAGTTTACTCACCTGCGATCCGTTTACCGAAGCAGTCTGTTAACATGGCAACAACAGTTCTGCATCATTTTTAGCATACTACACCGAAAAGAGGAGCAACCAATCCAAATGAATGATTGATTCATGCAACAATTTTCCCAACGCAGTCCTCCCCATCTCGGAGTAGGTTAGAGCACAGAGACGGCGTCACAGCACACAGGTCACCCTGCCTGTTTTTCCGCATTTACTGAAAAATAAAAGCGAAATAAGCATCCTACTGAAAAAAGGCGAGATTTGGCAGCATAGCTGCTATGCAGCGTATGCAACGACTACAAGTGAAGCACATTTACCCGGACAAATCCATCTCTGAGACCACACGGCTTTCTTCACCCCCACCCCCCAAAACACTGACGTCTAAGTGGATGGGTCGACACCCTATGCGCGACACCTGTGTCATTTAAAAACTGTCGGCCTGGTCCAGAGAGCACCGTCCGTGCAGCAGCGCTCATCACCTCTGATAAACTTGTGATTGAGTGACGCGGTCTTCCACCGGACGGCGTTAGGACCCCTCAGGATCCTGCTCGCTCATCCAGCCTATGATCCATATTATAATTGGAGCCGCATACTTCCAGGTTCCCATACGTACCTGTCATCACCAAAGTGAGGTTTACGCAGACTCCACTGGGAGACTAAATTCTTCATTTGCAGACGCTGACTGAAGGCGTTTAATGACCGCTGCAGCTCATCCACCACGCGAGGTGTTTCCTCGAGAAGCCACTGACTGCACCATGAAGATGTGGGCTGGCTCAAACGTTTGACCCCGCCCACCCCGTGTTGACGCGTGTAGGAAGAGAATTGTAGTAACTGGCTGTTTGACAATATGGTGGTAAGTATTTTATTCTAATTCGTCCTGCAATTTTGTCACACTGGCTGTGGCAGGTCATTGCTAAAGATGAAAAGTTCAGTAGAGCCAATAGTAATGTGGACAATACTGTTCTGACTTGCTTAGACTCTTGGAAACTGGGTTAGGACCAGGATGTTGATGTGATGGTCGCAAAGAGTATGTGATGGTGCCGTTGATTTTTCCAACAAATAAAATACAGTATTCAAATCCCATCACTAAAATATATTGTACTCCATCCATAGTTTCAGTGGTGTGAAGGCAAAGATCTTTTTTCAGCCATTTCTGCATTTTCCAAATCTAAACAGGTTAGAGAAGTGGGGAAAGAGAATAGTCTATACAATGAGTTCTGTGTGCTCTTCTCATGTCACACTGTTTGGGTGTTTCCTTAGGGTAGAGATAACACGGAGGGATGGAAAAATAGAGAATAAATAGCTATTGCTAAAATATATGCTTAAAATGTTGAGTGTATATGTCAAAAGAAGGTTTAAAGAATATAATGAGGGTTTGCAGGCTGAAAGGTGTCGGCTGATGACCTTTACAGGCCCATTAACGCCTAGACGGATTCTTCTACTGCAGGATTCCCACCCTGGTGGTTTAAGAGAGAATAGTGAAGACCTTGGTCAGTATGAAGCATCACACCTAGCGTCATTTTTGGATAGATTTTTTATGCATTGATTTTCACACCAATGATGTGCAAGGGGGGATTTGTAGAGGAATGGTGTAATAAAATGCTTGTAAAGCAGCGTTGTGACACCATTAAACAGCAGGACAACAAATGGAGATATTTGTGGGGGGTGGAGCAGAGGTGTAACACCCCTCGGTACGTGGTTGCCCTGTTTTTGATGTGTGCAGAAAGAATAGAGCATCAAGATATTGAATGTGGATTCTTCGAGTACGTATAATCTCAGCCATTTGTGTGTTCAAGAAATCAGGATTTCAAACAGTACTTTTTCAATAATGTTTCAACCTAAAATAGACATGTTAAATACTAATGAAGGAAGGTCAGGAATGCAGCTTTGGTTACATGTAATTCTTGAGTAACTGTATCAGTAAAAGTGTGTAACTTGCTTTCTGTTTAGAGCCCAATTAATGATGAAGAGAACATAAACACACTGAGGGATTAACTGTTATGTCTGTGAGAAGAGAAGGGCTAATTTTATACTTTTCAGACAAAATGGACTGGGAAGCATACACATATTTGCATCACTGTGGTGTGGGAGTCCTGTAGATGTGTTTATATTATGTTTATAGTCACATTTGCCTGTGTTGAGATGGTAAAGCAATCATGGCATTGTAAATATGTATTCATGTACCAGTTGTAATCATAATCATTGTGTGTACTTTATCATATTGCTTAAAAGGGTGTTGGCTGCAAATACGAAACAAAAAGTGGTTGAAATTGTTGGGAGTCATGTGAGATTATGAGTCCTTGAGGGACATCTGAGGAATAAGAGCAAATATGGGAAAAGAGGGTATACACAAAGAGTTGTATTGGAGGAAAAAGCCAACCCCCAGGTTGTGGTACACAAGGCAAGAGCCCAGAAGCAACTTCTGGAAGTTATTTCAGCACAGTTATAAATAAAAATCACACACATCACACAATTTCTTATTGAGAAAGCAATATATATAAATTTTTGGTCGCAATATCCCTTTTGGGGTCACGAGATGTGTGCTACATATAAGATGTAATATATTTTTCTAAATCACACTTAAAGATGAAAAAAATATGTGATTTCCATTTATGAATGTAGAATTTGGCCACAAATAAAATCGGGTTTATGAGGGCGGAGAGAATCAACGTAATAATTTGTCATAAAATAAACGAACATGTCAGACGTTATTGCTGCTATATCATTACAAACTATATGGGTGAGAAAACACTTGTGTGTTTGTGCACTATTTTAAATTGAGAAGAACACACGTTCGCACGCATAGTGCAGACTTGCGTGCACAACTACCGGTGAAAAACAAAAACACCCCTCTGGCGTCTGCTCACGAGCCGAGGGAACTTTGATACGTCATTACGCACACTCAACGTACTTCCGCCAAGATGGTGGTCGGTGCCTTCCCTATCGCTAAGCTTCTCTATCTCGGTGTGAGGCAGCTGAGCAAGCCTGTCGCCAACCGAATAAAAGCCACAGCTCGGACAAGCGAATTCTTTAAAAATTACGTCTGTTTACCGCCAGCTCAGCGTAAGTATCGCCTGGCATTCAGCTGAGAATGACCGCTAGATTTCAGTGTCAGACATCAGGCGGAAGTCTACAGTGAGGACGGCACAGCGACAACCAATCACATTGTACTAGTCGTTCTCGCGCAACCTATCAGCGTTGGTTGTTTATTCTGTTAACCAATAGCAGGTAGAAATATCTGAAAGGGGAGGGGCTTGTTTGTCATTGAATTGTCTGTGCGAAACCTTTGCTTTCGGATAATAATGTAATTTTTTTTTAGAATCTTGAATATAATTTGAAAACAAGACAATACACGAGCAGCATAATGTTTCTCTCAGAATCAAATCGGTAATAGAATAAAAATATGCAGCACATTCACGAGTAAAATGAGTGTGTATATTAACTCATTACTTCGAAATACTTTGTTCTTATCTGTCCTCTGGGAACAGCAGTAAAGTGCCACCTCTTCCCCTGAATAATAAGCACTAAATGGATAAATAACCTTTGTATTTGGGTAACAGAGGAATTATTGTGTGTGTGTTTATATAATGTATTTAATTATGTATATAATATAAACATATTTGTGTATTTGTGACCCTACAGTTTACCATTGGATAGAGATGAGAACAAAAATGAAGATCATGGGCCTGCGGGGTTCCACCATTAAGCCTCTAAATGAGGATGCAGCTGCAGAGCTTGGTGCAGAATTGCTAGGAGAAACAATCATCTTTCTTATTGGCGGTGGATGTATGATACTGGAATACGCCAGACAGAGTGTAAACTCTCGACGCAAAGAAGAAGAGCTCAACGAGACCATTATTAGCTTACAAACTGAAATAGCAGAGCTCAAGCTAACCACAGAGACTCACGATGCTCAGTTAAGGGAGTTCAACAGAGTGCTGCTGTCCTTCCCTGTCCCTCAGAAAAAGTGATATCATGTTTTGGTATGTGAAATGCCCTGATTTTGGATTTGTGTGCACAAACAAGATGTTGCACCGTATCTTGTGTAAGTTGATTGCAAAAGGGCGTAACCATATCAGTCCACCATGCCATTTGGTGCATTCATTATCTCATGATTTGAGCACCATGTGTAACGGGTTGTTGCTATGACATTCATAGAATACTTCTATGTTTAGTCTTCAATGCTCATTGTAGTGATAATTGTAAATAAATAAACATTCACTAATATATTTCAAAATGTCCATTGAATAACCACTTTTATAAATTCCCAAAAGAGTGATTTGTCTTAATTGGTGAGTACGTGGTACTCATGAATGAGTAACATTTACAAATGTCAGCTAAGACATCACCAAACAATCCAAGAATATTTTTTATTTGCAGTCATTTGTAAGGTATGTTTGACGTGTGGAAGACAATATTAACCCACTGATGAAGTTGAATTAAAACTGTTTTTCTAATCGAATCATAAGTAATGATGACGACGACCTGGAGCGATGGCAGTAAGATGGATTTCCTTATACGATAAATTTAAACGTTCGGAATTGTCCGTGAGTGGTTTTGTGCTATGACTGCCACCTACTGGACAATGTGGTTTATTGCCTTTGATTTTTTTGGAGGGAAAGTTCTCCCATCTTTTTTTCAACAGATACGTCTAAATTCCTAACACTCCTTCAATTCACGGCACATTCAATTCAATACAAAGTTCCCGATCTTGGTTAAAAAAAAAAAAACCTTGCAAAACTCGCGACTTAAAAATTAACATAAACAAAACTTGAGGTAACTTCCGGTGGCGTGCGCTACCCACGATCGACCCTAGGGGGCAGCACTCTGTCCGAGTTCACCTTCTGTTACGACTGACCCGCGCAACTCGAGTGAGAGGAGGTAGGCCTCGGTTTTATTTTGGCTATATTCTCCACCGCAAACCAAACGAAAACAACTTGAGCATAAATGTTAAACATGTTAACGTCCGTAGCTTCGTATTAGTTAAGTTTAATTTACATGTTTACATCTGTAGTCTGGCGTCGTAGCTTTCACGCAAGGCTAAGAACGGCGAAGTTAGCCATGTAGCTACAGTTCTAAGTTAATGGCGATTATTCCAGTTTTATCATAGCTGTGAAAAATCATTCATGCACATTTGCGATAGCTGTTGTGTCCGGATTTATGTAGTGTACGAGCATTTAATCAACCTTTCGAAAATTTGGACATTTGACTGTAAATCCCCCAGCGTTGCCTTACCAGCTAATAAGCTACGGTTGCTAGTTTGGTTAAGCTATCTGTCTTTAAAGCGAAAGCTGTTGTTATGATGTCTTATTGTAATTGAATCGTCTGCTTTTGTGTTTATAGCTAAAATAAAGACAACAGATTAAGAACACAATGAGTGTTGACGTAAAGAAACTGAAAGTAAATGAATTAAAAGAGGAGCTCCATCGCCGCGGCCTGGAAACGAAAGGCCTGAAGGCGGACCTAGTGGTGAGGCTGAAAGCTGCTCTGGAGGCTGAAGCTCAGGCTGATGTCCCACAACAAGCAGAGCCCAAAGATGAATACGAGGAAGCCCAAGACATCGACAGTGGAGGGGACGCGGAAGAGCAGCAAGGTGAGAGCTTTTTCCAATTCAGCTTTTTATTCCTACATTGATCTAACATTGCGTTTCGACCATTGCAGAGTCTAGTTCTGATTCTGATCATAAATATCTGATAAAATATACTTGTAAATTTACAGTAATAATTACGGTTTTTTTTGTAATAGCTTACATCTGCACTGTAGTTTAATCTACCAAACATAGCTAAAGTAAAGATTTAGCATCACTGTAGTTAAGTTTCATTTGCTACTATGAAAAAGTTGCCTTAAGTTTGAAATAATTCCTGGTAAAACTGTCATGGACACTGTGCATACTTTATGTTTTCATATTTTATGGTGATTCCAAACTATAAACATAGAACTTTGTCATTTTCAGATGCAGCTGAAGATGATGGGGAAGGTTATGTTCCTCAAGAAGTAGAAGCAGAAGATGCTGAGGACAGGGAGGAAATGGAGGACAGGGAGGAAATGGAGGACAGGGAGGAATTAGAGGACAAGGAAGAATTAGAGGACAAGGAAGAATTAGAGGACAAGGAAGAATTAGAGGACAGGGAAGACATAGAGGACAGGGAAGACATAGAGGACAGGGAAGACATAGAGGACAGGGAAGACATAGAGGACAGGGAAGACATAGAGGACAGGGAGGAAGCAGAGGACAGGGAAGAAGCAGAGGAAAGGGAAGAAGCAGAGAAAAGGGAAGGAGGAAAAGATTCAAGTGTTTACTATGAAGACGACCTTTATGAAAGCCGCGTGGCTGCAGACCCAGGACCCAGCATGCCTGACTTCACAGCAGACGATGATATATCCAGAGATGATAAATCTGATGTGCCTGAGGATGAGAGCAAGCCTGAACCAGCTACAGATATAGTCACTGACATCAAAGAAGGTGAGTGTTTAAAAGTTGAGTTTATCATGCATGCCAGATATGTATTTGGCTGCATTTTGTATAGAAAAGTTGATGTCAAACATTTTGATATTTCTCCCGAGTTCTGTGACAGTGTTGAAAAGTTGGTAATGTTTTAACATCACTTGTACAGTTGGAGGACTGTTTCCTGACTCTTACTATATACTTTTTCTTTTAGAAATGAAAGTCGAGATCAAAAAAGAAGAGGAGCCTGAAACTGCTGACCAGCAGCAGCAGGAGGACAATCACAATTCTGAACATCCCAGTGGGCGCGAAGACACGGCTCATTCGGATCATGTCAAGGCGGAGGGTGATAAAGGTGGACACTACAGCCGCAAGAGACCATATGAGGAGAATAGAAGCTACAGCTACTATGAACACCGGGAGGAAAAGAGGTAATCCGGTCATGATTTGATTGTTGTTGATTGTTGTTTTAATCAGATCAGTTTTACATTGACTGCTAAACATACCTCTGCAATTTCTACTATATTTAGATTATACACATTGCAAAGTTGCATTAACTGCATTTCAACACTGCATACCTCGATATCTGTCAGCTATAGATGATTGTTTGACAAACTGTAAAGCCACTGTCGTGTCATTTTCCAGATCCCGAACACCACAGCCCCCTGCTGAGGACGAGGAAGAGAATATAGACGACAGTCTTGTGACGATTGATACGTGTAAGTGCAACGGCTAAATTTATGATGATTGCTGTGGCCTATGCAAATCTCCTGTATCATGAGTCAGCAGAAAAAAAGGTTAGATGAGGGTTAGAGTTCATCTGTTCTGAAATTATACATGTCCTAGCAAACATGTGTGATTTGTTAAGCATTCTCTGTTACTTCTGCTTGTACACTGCTGTTGATTTATAATTTTATTTTTATTTTTTCTCCAGACAATTGTGACTTGCATTTTAAAGTGTCCCGAGACCGTTACAGCGGGTATCCACTGACGCTGGAAGGATTTGCGTACCTGTGGGCTGGGGCACGGGCAACACACGGCGTCATCCAGGGCCGTGTCTGTTATGAGATGAAGGTAATTAATGTGTTGTTATGTGTGTATATCTGTAAACACTTGTTGACACTGTATTATTGCGTTAGCGTACCCATTTATCTTCTCTCTTTTGCCCACACTGAGCTAGAGGACTTAATGCTTGTTTAACAAAACACATTTTATTTACTACCAATTAAAACCTCCTTTTTTGTTTCACCTGAACTTTCAGATCAATGAAGAAATCCCTGTGAAGCATCTACCCAGCAGTGAGCCAGATCCCCACGTGGTCCGAATTGGATGGTCAATTAACCACAGCAGCACTCAGCTTGGTGGGTGGAGCCGTCCTTATCTAATTTGAGGTATAACTTCACTGCTTTGGGCTAATTTTAGCCCTTGTATTTTATTTTTACCTGCTTTAGGTGAGGAGGCCTTCTCCTTTGGATATGGAGGAACAGGGAAGAAGTCCGAAAACTGCAAGTTCAGCGACTTTGGTGAGAAGTTTGGTGAAAATGATGTCATCGGCTGTTACATTGTAAGTACTAGAAGCCTTTATACTTTATAAATAGCAATATCAGGATCTTCTGGATGTGTTGTCAGTGCTGCGGTCACAAGCTCACTCAAAAAGACATTCTTGCTTGGTCACCATCATTTCAGGACTTTGAAAGCGGCGAAGAGGTAGAGATGGGCTATTCGAAAAATGGTGTGTCGTTGGGTGTGGCTTTCCGGACAACCAAGGAGGCACTGGCAGGCCGAGCTCTGTTCCCTCATGTCTTGGTGAAGAACTGCGCTGTCGAGTTTAACTTCGGACAGAAGTCGCAGCCATACTTTCCCCCTCCAGAGGGATACACGTATATTCACAATCTGGAGATGGAGGACAAAATTCGAGGCACTAAAGGGCCTGCGACCAAATCTGAATGCGAGGTAGGGTGGCACTTTATAATGGCTAAATGTTCACCATAAAAAAAGAATCCTAATCATTTTAACGGAATTGTGATAGAGTACAGATCAAGATCCTTGTTTCTCTTCACTTGTGTCAGATCCTTATGATGGTTGGCCTTCCCGCCTGTGGAAAGACCACATGGGCTGTGAAGCACGCAGAGGAAAATCCTGAGAAGAAGTACAACATCTTGGGCACAAATGCCATCATGGACAAAATGAAGGTTGGTTTTGGGGATCACTTTCACATCACTCCACAGTTTTGCCTGCAGGGTAACTAGAAATTGTGTTGTGCCCACAAGTTGGTATTGTTTAAATGCTAGAACTGAAGACTCCATTGTGCTTAAGACTGTTGTGTTTTGTGCCGGAGCATAATTGTGTTGTTTGCAACAATTCCTACCCAGTCACAATACTAAGCTTTTGACTATTATGTTTGGATTTTTAAACGTCCTCCCTGGCTAACACACATTCAGTAGCTATAAGCCAGCAGATTCTGAAGGTCCCCAAAAACATATCAAAAGGTCTAAAAACATGACCTGTTCATTCAGTGGTGCAGATGTCTTTAAATATGCAGCCCTTCTGGATAGCTAATAAACCATGTATAATATTTCTAAAATGACCTATATTATATTGAATTTACATTGAAGTTCAAGCTAATGTTTTACAAAGTAGGCCTAGTTTGAGCCTGCTTTTAAAAGGACAATGTGGCTAGATAAAGCAAAAGAAAGAATTCCTGTTTAATGGGCACGCTTCATGCTGGGCTTCAAACAATTACATGGCGCTTTCCAGAAACTGCTCATGAAAAGGTTCACCAGGTGGAGTTAGTGCTACTGTGCAGAGGGAAAGGGGAACTGGGTGCTGAGGACAACATCAACTATACAGTACATTTGGATCTCAGAGAAGGAACACGATGACGTTCTCACTGAAAAGCTGCCAGTCATAAAGGGAACCATGAAAATTCATCACATTGTGTCTCTCACACCCCCACAAGCTCAACAACTACAACTCCAAACACAGAGAAGACAGCCACTAGCTCACAAAATGCTACTCCAGCTAGATGGAAGAGGAAAAAGCCCTCCCCATCAGCTTAAAAAGTACAACACCACCACTAAGACCTAGTTGGATGGCACGCCGCTCATAGGTGCGGCTGTTAAAATAGTGGATGGACAGCAGATAATGGGCAAACACTCATTTAGATGGCCGCCAACCCTAAATGGGATCATCTGTTCTGCATCAACCAACCTGAGCCATCAACACGTGATAAAGCAAAATATCTGATTCAGAAACCTTGCAGTAGTCGTTTCTGGCCAACAGCATGTCGTTCCACGTAACAATCGTGCTTTTTGAGTTGAGGATACGATGTCACCTTTAAATAGCCACAACAATAGACATTTTCCAATCCTTTACCAATACCCCGGGAGGACATTTTCAAGCCACGATCCACTGAATAATCCCATTCTTAAAACACACTTTTGACTTGTTTAAGTAGTCATTTTCACCCAGCTGACTTAAGGATCTCTGCTGTGTGCTCGTAGGTGATGGGACTGCGTCGCCAGAGGAACTACGCAGGCCGCTGGGATATTCTGATTCAGCAGGCCACCCAGTGTCTGAACAGGCTGATCGAGATCGCCGCCCGCAAAAGACGCAACTACATCCTAGATCAGGTACTGCCCTCTAACCCATAGTCTGTGCTTTGCTCACCACAGTCAGTCAATGTGCCCTGCTCAACACTCTCTCTAATGGACTATTTATTTATCTTTCAGGAGACTATTATAGCGTAGAAGAAGCATTGATCATCTACTTGTCATTTGCTTTTCATGTATTGTAAAAGACTATGATTAATGGCTCTCATAACTGAAGGAATATTTTATGTTTTCATCTCAGCAGATTTGCAATTGCTATTTCGTGTCAGACTACAGTATTGTTTGTCTTGTGGATTTTGAAAATGTACAAGTAAACCATGACTTTGTAAAGATGTTGAGAAACAAGTAAGCTCTGACTGGTGAGTAAGAAAAATAACTTCCGTTGCTAATTTAATAAGACAATAAGCGCAATAGCTTTTTTAAAAAAAGCTATTTTTACTTGAGATACATGGAACTTTTGAGTGTGTTTGTTAATAAATTGCCCCTTAAGGTAAGTAAACTAACAGCTTTTAAATTTCCAGACTCACTTGCTTATGGAGTTTAAAAGGTAGGTAGGTCTGATGGTGGGCTGGCTTTTCTATGGACACTGTGAGTATTGTCAGGTAGGTTATATCTGTCTGTTTTGTCTTGGGGGACAAGATCTCCGATGATCAGGTAAGCCGAGGTAAGTGGGGAACCGTTACAGTAGTTGGTGATTTATTTAAATGCGTTTTTTAGATATTACAGTAATATATGAAGAGCCTTAGATCAGGCATTTGAGGCATTAAATTACCTCTCTGGGGTCAAAAGATTTGTTTTCACCACTAGTTAAGCGTAAAACCGCAATATCAAATCAGAATAATCACAAATTAAAACGACTTTATTTTGGTTTGACTGCGTTGTAAGCTAGAGTGAAAAGCTCAGAAAAATGCTGCAAAAACGTGTGAGCCAAAAGGTTTTCTTATCAAGGCAAATCAGGGTTTTTTTGCGTCACCTGATATTTAGCGAACTCCAGATTTGCACAATTAAATGCACAGCAGGACGACTTCATTAACAATACAATTTTATGAAAATCAATCAGTACAAATATGCAGTTTTACTCCACCTCGGTTTTAACTCCGGTTGAGGCAGTCACATCGTCTGCGAGATAATAAAGTTTGATAACCGCTAAAGTCTCGACTTCTGTTTAAATAATTGGTAGATAGTGTCATATTTTCGGGCGTGTAAATACATAAGATCTATCAGCAGTCCCGGTGTATCCACATCCACGGATGGGAAGGTAAGTGTGGAGTGATGAGAGGCCATTAGATCCTGAGAAAAAGCATAGACTGACATCCGAGCCAAAGCTCTCTCACTTCATCATTGCAGGGTTCCAGTGGGAAGCCATTACAAGTAAACAATAACAAACAAGCTTCTACTTCTTTCTTGTCACCATTGCTAGACAAATGTATATGGATCAGCAAGGAGACGAAAAATGCGTCCTTTTGAAGGTTTTCAACGCAAGGCTATTGTAATTTTTCCCACGGACGAGGATTTAAAAGAACGAACATTAAAGCAAACCAATGAGCAGGGGAAGGATGTGCCCGATCATGCTGTTTTAGAAATGAAAGGTAGGAACGCTGTGGAAACGACAAATAAAACACCAGATCTACTTTTTTACTTTTCTATGTGTTGTCTCTAAAATCAAACTTGGAAGAAGCCCCCCCTCCCCCCTCCCCTCCCCCCATTATAGACTTTGACCAGAAATCAGACCTGGATTTTTTTTTATTTAAAGTCCACATAAGTTTTCTTTTATTTTTTTGCCTTTTATCAGCCACTTGCCATTCAGCCTACTTCTGGCGCACTGCAAACTGAGACTGAGGCCTCATTGCCCCATCCTATAGTTCAGTAAACATTGCCCAATCCGATTCCTGGAAGGGAAATTTCTAAATGGCAAACTTACGAGCAGTCACATGTTCCAGATGTTGGAAGTGAACTTGTAACAACCTTACATCAGCTGTCTTTGGTTTGCAGTGTTGGTTCCTCCTTTCACCTGCCTTGTAGTTCTTTTTTGTCCCCCTCCTTACCTCTCCTGAACTCTTCTTGTCTGCTTTAAGAAATTTTCCTCCATGTTCACCTGGAGGTCATGTTTAGTCCCTTCACCCTGCCATTTGCTTCCATCTATCTGCTTTTAATTTCTGATTGTTCTGGTCTCTATGTGAGAGTAACTAGGTTTCCTTTGTCCTCCGGTGGTGTGACTGCTCTGGTCTTCACTACACCCCCCCCACCCCTCTCTTTCTCTCTTTCCATCCGACTATTGCTGGATGGGTGTATCTCTGCTTCCCGTGGTTACCTCTATCTCTCCTGAAGCCAACTTCACTCTCCCCGAAACCTGTGACTTCCTGGAGGCCGTGACCTTCGCCGAGCTGCAACACGACAATGCCGAGAATCTGCTGAAGCAGTACAATGAGGAGGGTCGTAAGGCCGGTCCACCTCCCGATAAGCGCTACGACAACAGACAGGGTGGTTTCCGGGGTCGCGGTGGTGGTAGCTACCAGCGGTATGACAACCGCGACTACTCCCGCGGCGGCTACCAGAGCCGAAGTGGAGACGGAGGGAGTGGATACAGAGGAGGTAACTAAAGCAAAATGAGAGTTTCTTCAAGTGTTGCTTGTGAGTTAGAGATGGGTGAAAAAATAACTCTTGCGTCCTGAAAAAAATCTTTCACCCACAGGCCGTGGCAGTTACAACCAGAGTCGCTGGGGCAACAGCTATCGCGATGGAGGTTCCGACTCACGCAGTGGGTATAGTCGTAACCAGCAATCGGGAGGAAGCTACAATCGGCCAGTTCCTTACAACAAGGGAGCATACAACCAGGTCCTTCATCTTGATATTACTGTATAAATATAAAGACCTGTAACCATCATTGTGTGACCGTGCTCTATATTCTCTTGCACCTCTGGCTCCCCCCACAGAGCTACGGCCAGAACTACGGCCAAGGATACAATCAGGGCAGCTACAACAACCAGAACTACTATAGCAACTACAATCAGTACCCTGGATACAGCCAGAGCTATAGCCAGACCCCTGCCTCTGGACAGACGTACAACCACCACCAGCAACAGCCTGCACAGCAGCAGCAGCAGCCACAACAGCCTCAAAGCTACAACCAGCAATATCAGCAGGTGTGTTGACTTTATTTAGAATTTCACCACTAGGTGTCACATGTGAGTACGTTAAGTTGTTGGCTCCAAGTGTATGACCAGACCTACAGATCCCCCACACTAACTCTATTAATACCAATAAATAATAGCAACCCCTCAAAATCAGAGAGTTGTGCAGAAAAAAAGAGGGTTCAAGCCATATTAACTGTGTTTGTTTTTCTCTCCAGTATGCTCAGCAGTGGCAACAGTACTACCAGAATCAGAATCAGTGGAACCAGTATTACAGCCAGTATGGCAGCTACCCTGGACAGGGAAGCCAAGGCTCCTCTTCTGGTTCCCAGTAAACCGGTCCTGCATCCGTACCTGTGCTTCTTAGTCCCAAACACTCTGACCTCTGCAGCAAATTGATTTTGTATAAAGTCCCCAACCATAATCATCACCGTTGGTGATTCGACTGTCGCCTTTCGCTGGGACTGGCGAAAGGATGAATGGCTTTACAAGTAAAGGGTGTATGGGCCTTCATTCCTCACTAATCATTGTATACATAAAATGTATAGTTTGATGTCTTTTCATTTTATTTTCTACTGATTGAAGTCTTACGCTAGCCTGCACAGTGAGGTGGTAGAAGATAGGTATCAAAACATTTAATGAATATTATCTCTTATGCATTAAATGTGGATATCTATGCTCCACATTTGCTACAGTTTGAAAGTAATAACACAGTTTATGGTTGCGTCTTGCGAACAGATTAGGCAGGAAAAATACAGCAATGCCTGAATACTTATGCTAGTTTTCTGAATCTTAACAAAGATCAAATGCATGTTTTACCCTCATGGCCCTTTTGTCTTTTGCTTTATTTTTCAGTAACTAAGTGAGCACATTTTATTTTCCCCAATAGCTTTCAAACATGGAACATTTTTATGTGTTGATATTGTAGTATTTAAGCATTGATCCAGTCTTTGATTGAAAAGATTAGTTTGCCACTCTCAGGAGTTAATTGTGCATTTTCTTTTTTCTTTTTTCTTTTTTTTTTTATAATTTTGTGATTGGTGTTAAGTATAGTAGTGAATCCTGTTGTCCAACCCATTTTTTTCTACCAGATATTAAAAGAACAGATTGACCATTTATCCCAGCTGTGTTCTTGTCTTTATACAATAAATGCGCTTGTATACACCTCTAGAATTCTGCTTGACCTTCTTGACCTGACAAACACAAAATCCAAAACTTGACCATGGAACATAAAATTCAGATTCTGGAGCATGAAGTCTTCCCAGTCAGTCCTTCAAACTAATGTATTCATTTTGACAGGAAATGGTTTCCTAACATAAATTGAGTTAATACAGCATTGACTAAAAGTGCATCAGAGTTTCTAAAAGCTTTCAGATTCTGGACTAAAAGAATCTTTTTTTACCCCCACGTACCCCTGAGTGAAGATCCAAAGATAAAATATGGTAGCCTGCACATTGTCCTATGTTTGTCCTATACAGAATAAACATACTGTCACACATAAATATTTTAATGTCTTGATGCAATACACTTTTATTACATTTGTTGCAATAAAATAAATCTAATGGATGGATTCTTGCAAGTGAGGCCTGTTCAGTTTCTTGGCTGATGCTTAAGTACCATGAGTGGTGTGAAAACCACAGTTTGGGAACCAATGACTTGTATACCATGTGAAAGAAATGCAGCATAATAATAATAATATATGGCAAAGTCAACGCCATGTTACAGTTGGGTTCAGTCCAAAGTCCAATAACAGACACATGATCTGGTTCTGGGTGCTACACAGTGGCTGGTCAGTTTCAAGGCACATGACTAGGGAATTTCTGATCGATCTGATTTGTACCATGTCAAACACTGAGGGTTAATTAATGCTCAATATGAAACATCTTCTCTCGGCACATCTTGGTTTTATTACCCAAAGGCACGGACTTTATAATATCCAAAAAATTTGAATTGAACAGTTCACATAATGGTAATGACAGGAGGCAATAATACATCAGGACTGAACAGGTGTCCTGTTTCCGTCCAACGAGAAAAGGTTCTGGTTGGGTTTGATTTCACGAGGAATAACCGATCAGGAACTAAATCCCTACATCTAGAAAAATGGTGTCATCAAATAAATGGCAATGATAGGTAGAAGTATCCTGTAGCTGCCAAAGTCCAAGTGAAACAGACTTGTGTTGAGGTTAGTGTTACTCTCCTACCCGGCATTATGTGAACAAGCTTGAGAAAAGGCTCGATGTGTGTGTTTTCCCCAGACACTAGGGAGTGACCACAGGTTGAATCTCACTGTAGCACCAAAGAACCAAAGCACTTGCTCCTCAGTCAAGCTGCCGCCTCCATAAATGTCTGCAGGAAAACTGTTGAGTGAGG
Organism: Takifugu flavidus; assembly: GCF_003711565.1. Lineage (NCBI taxonomy): Eukaryota > Metazoa > Chordata > Actinopteri > Tetraodontiformes > Tetraodontidae > Takifugu > Takifugu flavidus. The sequence continues at coordinate 2,483,038 of NC_079531.1, read as the reverse complement.
CCTAAATAAAAACAGCAAAACCAAATAAAAAAAAGTCACAACAATACCTAAACACACAAGAGTCCTCGTATAGTCTTAGAAAAGTCAAGAAACGGGGATCCCTTCAACTTTTGATCCACTGAGCTCTGTCAGAACTGTGGCACTCTGGGGGCTTTTTGTCCATTTGGGGAAATGTGTGAAGGGAAGGCGCTCAGTCCGGCTCCCTGCTCTTGTCTTTGTAGATGTGCAGCTCTTCGATCTTCTCCTGCAAGAAGGAAATGGGCATAGAGCAGCCACGGGTTCTGTGTGGCAGCGTGTTGACCTGGAACACAGAAAACGGGTTCAGCAGCTCCACAATGATCAGGGAAGACGTGGTTGGCATGTGTCGGATTTGGCTTCTGCTAGCAAGGTTTCACCTTTCTCTCAGGGGACGCGTGGGCATGATGGTTGTGGTGACTCCCTCTCTTGTCCTTTTTTTCAGGCGTCCACACTCCAGGGTCCGTCTGGGTGGAGCGATCCGACAGCGCGGCGTCGCCTGTGTTATTTTTCCACGTCGAGGTCCCTTTGCAGTTGTCCGTTTCGTTAATTTGAGGGAAAAAGAATGTCTCCTCCTCCGAACCTGACGGATTACAAAACAAACCAGCGTGCCCAGTTCAGAAATAATTCTGGCCCAGCGAACCAGACTTTGAGGATGATGGAGAACGGACGTACCGAAGCTGCTGCCCTTGGTCCTGGATTCGGACGCGGGGGTGCCCGGGCAGGACCCAGATGGGTTTTTCTGTTTCTTCAAGCATTCTGTTCCCACTTGATCTCGACAGTGCCTGTGACAGTTTATCCCACAGTCTGAGGAACAGACATGGATTAAAATTGTGAAGCCACTGATGTACGTATGATTATAGATGACATTATATGGACCGTTGCCCTACCCTTACAGTGGTAGCCCTGTTTGATCACTCCCCACAGCTACAAGTACAGATTTGATTCATGTGATTTAGGCTGATGAAGACTTTATTTATTAAGATTTTTTTTTAAAAGAAAGACTATCACTTACAAAGCCTCCGCAGGTGTAACAGAATGTAGGCCGTTTATACGTGGTTTCATGAAAGTTGTGTGCATCGTTGAAGTTGTAGCCCAGCTTGGCACATATCGACATTCCCCTGATGAAGTAAGAGGTGATTTCTTCACGACTGATTTGTCCCTCCCTGGGCAGGAAATGTTCCGAGACAGGGTGCAAAAATTAGTCAGCCGAGGCCTGGTGTAAACGGCACGGTTCACATTTTCACTGCTCGGTGCCTCATTCGGAGGCCTTTTTTTTACGCTTGGGGCTTCCTCACCTGTCAGTTTTACGAATGCAGAAGGAGAAGGGGAAGTTGGCAGCTATTTCTTCAAAGTCCTGCAGCGAAATGTAACCATCTTGGTTCTGGTCATAGTTTTTCATGATGGACTGCAGGGGGCAACAGAGCATTGGAGGAAAAGAAAAAACACACTGAGACCACTCGGGTTGGTTCTGCTTTAGGTGAAGGTGCAATGAGGAAGTGAAAAGCAGAGTTGTTTGCAGACATTAGAGACTCACATCCACCATCTGATTGACGTGTTTGGATATGGTGTCGGGGTCGTGCCTGGGGGTGACCCCCGAACCCCACTCTGCGACCACTGGAGGTTTGTCTTGAGCTGCAGGCTGTACAATGAGAGATGAAGAGATGATGCATGAGGGAAACAGGAAAAAAGAGCACACCCACCACATGACACGCTTCTCTAACGTACTGCACTTTGATGTGGCTCATTTTGAAATTATTCAGCCCCTAGTATGAGTGTTTGTTTTGACAATGTTACGCCCACAGACAGCAGAGCACAAGAACAGCTCTCCTTGTGTGAAACCAGGCTGTAACGACTGTGAACTTGAGAGTTGTGCGTCAGACTGACCTGGATCTTGGGGTTTTTGGGTTCCTTGGTGTATGACAGTTCGTAGATCTCATCTTCTGTGTAGTATAAGTCTAGGGAGAGCTGACGGATTAAAACGAGATGAAACAAAATCACGGTGAGATCATTGCCAATGATATCCATGCTGAAGGTCGTCGCTCAGATTCTGTCGTACTGTGAGGAGATGCAGAAGGTCTTTGTTGGCCTCGAAGGGAGGCGTGCAGCTGTGAATGGCCAGCAGATCGCTAATGTTGCTGTAAAGGTGCTGCAGCTTGCTCAGGTTAATCTTGTCCTCGCTGATGTAGTCAGGCAGGGCCTCATTGAGCGAGATCAGGTCCTTTAGGTGGACCCCGAGGATGGGCACCTTAAAGCCGCTGCATTCGTTGTAAACCCGTCTGTAGTTGACGTAGTTGCTGCGTGACGACAGCAGCTCCGTCAGCTCACTCAGGGCCTGAGATCGGGCGAAGAACGAAAAAACGGGTCACAATCTGACAAATGAGGCCACGCGCATAATTTGCGCTATGTATAAACTACCTTCGTGATGTCAGGGGGCAGCAGGTTAAAGGTGTCCTTGAGGCGTGAAATTGAGCTGTGACAGAGACCCCCCGTGACGGCCATTAGAGTGTTAAAGTTTTGCAGAGCTCGGAGTTTCTGTGGAGGGTAACAGCAGATGTCAGTCGGGGGTGGGGGGGGGCGAAGAAGGGCAGTTCCCTGCAGCCAAACCTGATAGTTATTCACCTGAGCCACATGGATGAACTTGGTGAAGACCTGGGCTCTCTGCTGGGCCGTGTGTCTGCTGAGGATCATCAGCTGGACCCACTGGGACACTCCGTTACACATCATGACCGACCGCTCCAGGGCGGGGTTTTCCCTCACCGAACCCTGCACCACGTAGCTGCGGTAGTCCGGGAACTGACCAATCAGATCGCACAGCTCAGACACACAACCGCTTGGGGTTCCTCCAAATCACTTTCTTTCTCGAGTGTAATTTATTTTAGTTTTACTTCTCATTTATTTGACTGTATGCGATACAGACAGCATTCCCTAATGTAAATCTCTGCCGTAAACACGTGCACACAACAGCTCGTGAAAAATCACGGGCAGCAATCGACGATGTTTAACAATTGCACAAGAACGAATGCACATTTTTATCACCATGAGAGGTCGAATGTTTCTGTGACAATCGGAGCAAATTCAGGTGTTTTTCCTACTTACCGAAATGCTACAGAAGTTCTTGAACTCCAGGTAGCTCAGGTGCTCCGCCATCTCATCTGACTCCATGTGGTCGAATATCAAAGACACCTTCCTCTTCTTCATGGAGGGGGATGGGGCCTGGTAGATATTCACATCTGGGCTTCTAGGAAAACAAAAACAGACCGTTCCGATCATACAAAATCTGTTGAAAGCTGCTGGAAATGTTGCCGAGTAATGGAGTTATAACTGGGAATCGGATCTAAAGCTGGCTCACAGGCAGGAGGTGTCGGTGAGGGGTGAGTTCGTCTCCTCTCCCTCTGATCGGACAAGAGCCCACAGGTCCTCTATGGTCTGCTCAAGGAGGGTGTTTGCCTCAAATACTGCTGGGAACTGGCTGATCCACTGCCTTGCCACAGAGCAGGACAGGAAAGCATGTTTACTTCCCACAAACAGAGCAGCAGAACCAGTTTTCTCTCACAACATGTCCTCACTCACCTAATAATGTGGCGGATCTGAGTCTGTCTCAAGTCCCTCTTGTCTGAGGGACAGTCCTTATAAGTAAGACAGCGTCAAGGACATGGAACCACATTAGCAAGGATCTATACTAAATCTGCTTCAACATATTGAGGGTAAAACAATGCCATGCCTGTTTCCTGAGCAGATTAAAGAACTTGGTCATGTGACTCCAGGCAAAGGACCAGAGAGACCAAACTATTAAACTGTGAGACAATTGAGGATATAAGGTGAGAAGTTTCTGAGCAAACATCTGCGATGGCACCACCCAACTGTGCATCATTAGGGCCATATGAACCAGGTGGGCCCCTTTGGGGCTGGAAAACCTCCCCTCGGAATCTGCAAACGCAGACAAGAATATCACACAAAAGTGTTCATTTGGAGAAAACCTGTATGACATAATATAGTCAGGTAATACATAACCAACCACCAGATGCACCAAAATATGTGCTAAATTGCTACGCTGAGCAGCTACTGTTATTTTTTTTTGATTAAATGGTAAAAAAGACGCGATTCATGGACTTTGTGAACGTGGTGGGGAAACGGTGAAGACAGGAATTTGTATAGTTAAGTGCTGCATGGAAATAACTAGCTGGCCTCTGTAGCCCAAAGGAACAAAGCTTGATTGTATGAGACTGGCCTTTGTCTCCCTCGCCCCCCCTCTGCTGGTTCCTCTCACCCCAAATACCCTCCTTTCCCTCCCTCATCCCTCATTTATATAACCTGGTTGTGATAAAGAGTAAAGGCACATGACATACTTTGGGAACATGAGCAACAAAGAGACTGACCAAAGCAGTTTAGACAGCGCTGTATGAGCTCATCCAGGCTGACAGCGCTGGTGCTGGGAGCAGAACTGGGGTTCTGCAGGGCCCGACTGATGTCCTGAGCACTGGGACATGTATACCTTCTTCGCTGGACCAGCTTGGACTTCCTGGCAGAGAAAAGAATGAGAGAGAAGCATAGATGACATAGAGAGACACAGAGTCAAACCTAGGGAGGATTCAGGCGGCCTAGAAACAAGCGAAGCAGCGTGTGGGGAGATAATGCAGGTCAGCCTCTGAGGAACCGCAGCTCCTCACATCTGATAAGTTGTCCTTGAGTGTAGCAAACATTTTACAGTAGCTACAAGGCTTTATGTGTTTCTCTTTTACCGACATTTTGTCCATTATCAGAAGGGAAGAAAACGTTTTATCCACATAAGAGTGTTCTCTTAAATGTTCCTGATAAGCGTCTCGGAGCCTTTAAAGAGTATTTGCAGTCATAAGATGCAAATATGCTTTCTTACATTTAACCGCAGGAGAGATGAGATGTCACTTCCACAGTAAATACAATCACCTCTTCCTTATAAGATCAGAAGCTTGTTTTCTAACAGTCGGCTGCATTGGTCTTTAATCCTCCCATTTCTACATGTAGAGTATTATCTTTTATTTATACTTTGGCAATAGCTGTTGCACCAAATGTTTCTGCTCCTGTTGTCAGGGTCCTGGGTGTGGTGATGAGCTGCCCATTACCAATCTGCTCAGTTTATAAGGCTGCACATGGCTGCCCTCCAACACCACATACGTCTGTATGCAGATACGCCACAGTGGGTGCCAGCACCAGAGCGTCGCCTGGGTTTTTACCTCCACAGTCAGGGGGCTCCTTTTTACAGTGCCTCCCTAAGAGAGCCAGTTACCCACTCACTTTCAGTGCTTATTTGTGCCCTGAGTCTCCTGCTGACTTTTTCATAAACTCACTTTTACTGACTTAAACACGCGACTCTTCAGTCTCCTGCATCTTGGGTGCTGCCCCGCGTTGGACAGCCTATTACACTTGTCCGAGGAAATGGTGTGTACCCTGTAAACAGCCTGTACCTTATGAAACCGTCTCGTGTGATAAAGCAGTTAAAGTGATGACACTACCAGGAAATGCTCTGAGTTCAGAGAAATTGGAAACAAGTTCCCTGAATGGCCAGATCTGCATCCTCTTCTCTTCACATAGTGTGTGCATATATTTTTCACACATCAACTGTGTATGTGTATATATTTGAAACCTAACTAAGCAGCCAGATTCCAAAGCTAATGCCATGTTTTTGCTTCTTGATATTAAATTTTGGAAATATTATGTTACTCTCTAGCATAAGACATATAAATGGCACAAATGGATTCCATATGAGTGGATGAAGGGCAGATGAGAGCCTCCAAACACCAGAGTGGATGTGATTTGATTTTTGCTTTACATTAAATCTATATTCACTTAGTCCCACTTACATTTATACACTTAGCTCATCAACAACCTCACTTTGCCTGTGTAAAAGGTAATTAATGAGTTAGGTGAAATGAAGTAATAGCATTAATGGTGTCGCACGTGGGGGACTTTTGAGCTTTCGTGTTTTCTGAAATGAGTATTTCACCTGCTTGCTGCCAAACAGAGAAACTCACGGGGAATATGATTAACGTCATGAAATTTGGCAGGGAAATTCCCACGGTGTACCAAAGGAAGAGTAATACATGCGTAGAAAGATATGAAGAAACTGTTGACGAATGCAGAAGGAGCAGGACTTCCAGGCAAATCTGATTTTGCATTCACTTGGGAAAAAAACCCAAAACATTGTATTTACCAGCCTGTATTCAATGGTACATCAGTGGAACTCGGTGCGTGTATCAATAACTTTATTTTAGGAAGTCCTTCCACACCTCCCCTTCCTCTCTGACTACTTCTTCACCCACAGTTTCCTCTTCCCTCATCCTTGTTCTATTCAATCCATTCAGGAAGCCGCTTCTCTTTCTTTTCTTTGGAAAATCCCCCTCTCACCCTTTCCCATCCATGTCAGGACTTCTGGCTGCAGATCCAGTTCCTCCCTCCCTCTTTTCCCTCTCTGCCTCTCACACTGGTGGGGGATATGCAAATTCCACTCTTTATTTCCTTAATTGATTAATTGAAGCCAGGACCCTTTGAAGGCCTTGTTTGTGTTCTGCTCTCTCTCTCTCTCTTCCCTCTCACAACCTGCATTTTTGTTCCGTCTGCCTCGAGAGGATCCATCTCCCGAAAAGAGCCCTTCATTGATTTGCTCCAACACTAAAGTCACAGTACAATCTACTGTAGCCACTATCAGAGACATCAGCCGTGTTCATAAAGTGTAATAAAACCAATGGCAAAACTGTAAATATTGCAGTAAAAAACATGATGGCACTCACACACACTATGAATTAGTCTGTTTAAGAGATGTGATCCATAAGATCTGAAGACCTGAATTGACATAAAGAGCAAATTGTGATTTTTCTCAAACAAGAATATCAGCTTTGAATCTCAGATTCTGCAACAATGCAATAATATACAATAAGAATATAAGAGATTATCTGAACGATCTGAGTTATTTTCTGTGCAAGCTGAACAGATTTCCATGGAAAGGTGAAAGGCGACTGCCAGTGCGCATGCACGGCTGTTGAATGTCAGACCAGGCTTGTGTGTAGTGTACACACATTATCTGTGATGTTGATATTCTTCACAGATATGCGGGTGTGTGTCTCTGTGTGTGCAACTTTTCCTTCAGTGCAGAACTGCCGTTCCTCTACACAGCAGGTTTTATAAAAAGTTAAACGCTCACACAAAAATATACACACACACACACAAACACACACACACACACACACCCATGTGCTTTTTCACCTAGCAGGAGCCTTTACACAAACCACAGTGCTTCTCATAACCTCACTATTCACACTACTGCTGCAGCACTTGAAGCTGTTTCTGCTGTTGATGACAAATAACACGCTTGCAAAGGAAACTTTGCTCTGAGTGGGTTCGAGGGCACCTGACTCTCAGTTCTAATGATCTTAAGGGTTACCTCTTAGTCTTGTTCATTGCAGAGCTCTTCTCCTCAGCAGCACCGCTCCTCCAGTGGTGATCCGAGCAGTCATCTGAGCAGGTCCCCAAGGCTCCGAGGCTGACCCTGCTCCTTCTCCTCTGTGTCCTCTGTGTGTGTTTGTGCCCCAGTCAACAGGATCAGGATGGAGAGCTGTGGGGGGCGAGAAGGACTCTCCTCCCAGTCCTCGACCAGACTGTCCTCCGCGCCAAAACCCTATTTGCCAAACCACAGCGTATATCAGTTAAGTCCCTTCTCTGCTGTGGAGATAACTATCAGCCTCGTTGGTTCCACCTGCGACGAAGCCTCAAATAAGCTCTGAAGTAGAGCTGGCAAAAGTCATTCACTTGTCCCTTCAACATAAACAAGTCTGCATCGTAAATGGAGGAACTGGCTCTGACAGATAGGGGAACTCACTCTAGTTTCTGTGTGTGTGCGTGTGTGTGTTTGTGTGTGCGTGCATGCATAAGGAGGAGGGGAGAGAGGAAAGAGTGATAGAGAGACCATGAGTGAGAAATAGAGTGAGAGAGTTGTGAACACTGCTGCCCATAGTGGAAGAACTGGGATTCGAGAGATAAACCTCCAACTATAAAACATCATCTCCCTCCAAAAAGGCCACAGATGAACGCCTTCTAATACCTCTACGTGGAGAAGAAATCACTGGACGTCTGATGGCATTCCTTATTCCTCGTTTCTATTCTCTAGTTGTTCCGCAGGGTTCTTCAGTGTATCATTTCTTGGGGTGTCAAGTGATTACACAGGAAGATAGTGTTTGTGCTTGTGAATGTGGCCGTGCAGCTGGACAGAGAGACTCAAAGGCATCCTTGTTTTAACGCTCCAGAAGGAAGAGATGAGCAGCTCAGGGGGACATAATATGCCCAAGTCTGCAGAGGTGGCTCCTTTGCTGCAGGAAGCTGGCGGGTTGGCAGAGAGTTGTGACATTCAGAGGCAGGGAAAGATCTATAGAGTAGGAATCGCGGAGTCTTCGCACGGAAAGTGCAAACGCACAGGCGCGCAGACAACACTGAAGGACTATCTCAAATGTATTTGCGTGTTTAATATTTCCTGTTCATGTGGTAACTTTACTGCAAGCTTATGAAAGCCTTCTATAAAACAGGAAGAGTTGTAATCAGATCAGCTGGTAAATCTAGATAAGTTCTGAAAAACATTTTAGTTGACGCCAATCACGCATGTAAAACAATTACGTTTTATTTATACTATTTTACCGTTAGACCGAAATGAAGCCAAAATGAAGTAGCGAGAACAATGAAATAAAGTCGGTAAAAATGAGAAAGGAAAGAAGGGTTAATTCGATGGCCTTAAACCACTTACCTCTTTTCCACCAAGATGCTTGAGTGGCTGTTTTAAAGCCGCTTCACCCTCTTGATAAAGTTTAAATAATTCTTATCTCATTATCGGGACTATGTCGCCACCTTCAGGAGCACCGTGGCCACTGCACCCACGGCCCAACACGCACCTCTCTTCCGAGTCCGAACTCAAACTCCCAGAGTTCACGTGGGTTCCGCTCCGACGGCGCATCACCTCCTCCTCCGACCCTCCTGTCCGTTTTACCTGCCTGGTGGAGTTGTCACCCCAAACATTGACTGGCAGCTGCTGTTGCAGGGGACGATGGGCGAGACAGGGAGCGACGGTAAATGGAGACAGGAGAGGTAAGGCTTTGGCAGAACGCGCACGGGCTGAAGGATGGTCACCGTTTCTGTGCATTTTTTCCAATTCAGGATTGTGGGTTTTCTGTCTGACGCTTCCCTGCTGCCTGTCATGACTAAGGATTGAGCAACCATGCATCTCCACAGTGCGTGCACAGAGAATGCATCCCACCCCATCCCAAGATGTCTATTTATTTATTTTTACTAGGCTGCAGATGTCTTTGTGTTTCCACTCTAGGGGAATTCTAATAAGAATCATAGATATCAATGATTTTTGGTAGCATTCTGTCAATTCTCTCTGACTGACATGAATAGCATTTTATGGTTAAAAAGTGCCTTTAGGATCTTAAAAAAAAAGAAAAAGATGTAGAGGTAATTAATTAATGAATAGAGATAATTGCCCAGAACTACCCTGGGTCTGCTGAAACAATTTGCAAACATGGATGCTAACATCAACATATTGTTAGATTATTTATTGTTCTACTTATGCACTGAATCCTAAAGTCTAACATATATATGTAGAATAAATGTGCACTGTGCGAGTGTAAAGACTTGGACAATGTGTCTTATTACTTTTATCTTGATTAGCATCCACTAGACTAAAATCTCAAGTCCAAGGTGGAGTTTTGCAGCAGTTTTCTGTAGTTTCACCTCTGCATATTTATTTACAGATGGAATATGGGGTCTTCTTCCCCCTTTTACTCCTCCTCATCTGTGTTTCAGAGCGTTTGACACCACACTGTTCTCTACCAGACTTTTTCAGAACATACACTTGCGCGTTGCTGCTGATCAGACAGTGCTGACCCCTTTTCTCAGTCCCGGGTTATCTGATCTAATGAACTATAATGGCTGTACATACAAAATGGGATTCAATACATGTCCTATATTTAAAAAAAACAAACACTTTGTGTGAATGTATATTTTTCCAGTGTCTGATGGACAGTTGTTTCATGCAATTGTGAAGATTTTTGATATACGAATCATTAACGGATGAGTCAACATTTTCATGGCCGCTAACAAATCGGAAGATTCAAAAATTTGCCAACTTTTGTAACCCCCCCATCCTGGTTTAATAGCCACAGGCGTGTGTGTGTGTGTGTGTTGTGTGTGTGTTTTGCTTTGGGGCAGTCTGTGAAGTCTATAAACAGTGGCACAGCAGGATGGGGGTCCTGCAGATTTGAAACAAGGTACCCTCCCTTCCCTATATGTCACCCCTCTGTGGCTGGGGGCTGAAAGGCTACGGGGGGGAGAGGATTTAGAGAGAGGCTCACCTTTCTGGTCACTCCCTCTCACAAGTCTGGGAGAGCCACAGGACTCATGTGGTCCTCCACACACCAGCACTGAGATAAAAACCCAGAGGGGGGTCCAGCGACCAGAAAATAGAGCTTTAGCGCGGGGGGGAAGCAGGACGGACGTCGTGATCCAAATCTCGATTAAATAATCAGAGGGATTTTTCTCTTCGCCAGTGGAGCCGCAAACGACCCTCGGTGAAGGATGGCAGAAGGGGGAGAGGGAGAGGAGGAGATTCAGTTCCTGCGAACGGTGAGTCCTGCTTACCTTCTCCTCCTGGGGAGGGCTGACCTGCACGGCGTGATGAAGAGTGGTGTCAAGTTCATGGAACGGGGGAAAAAAAACTCCAACTGAATTGGATGAAACCCTGATTTGAGTTCTTCCGTCTCCATTTCTGCAGTTCCAGCCAGCGCCAGGCCTGTTTTCTGCATACAGACTATTTTTGCGGTGCCCTTAATGTGCTGTGACCTGCTTATTAGTGGCTCTCTTGAAACTTGGTAATTGGCTTTCTCACGAGCAGAAATGTCTGGCTGATAACCTACATTATATATTTTACACTTATGAGAATACCTGCCCTCCGGATCTGTTTAATTTGATATCAGAATGTTCTGGAAATAAGCACAGGATGGTAAAAATGTGCATCTGTGGCTGTAAGTGCAGATAGACGGACAGCGGCTGGTGCATCTGTTAGCATCGTCATCTATTTATATCTGAGAAAAGTAGAGCCTGTCCGTGTGGGGTGAGGAAGCAGCGAGCTGCTCGGAGTTTGTAGGGGACAGCTGGGAAAAGGCTGTATGTCTTCCTTGAAGAATCTGGCCAGGGTATCGTGATATCCTTTTCAGTCTCAGTGAGCAGGGCAGAAGGCCGCAGCGATCAGCTGATCTCACACTTGCTTCTTGACCCAAGACAAATCTACAAACCCACCAATACATTTTATTCACAGTAGGGTCAGTCTGGACACTATAGTTCTTAATTTGGTCAAAGGGCATTAAGGAGATCCTGTCAATTATGGGTTTTTCTATTTAAAGGGGAGTATTGCATTTACTTCTCCGGTGTGCCAGAGAAGTTGTTCCTTATTTAGAATTTATTTAATTACCAGAGAATTTAAATAACACGAGCAGAACATATTAGTGGACAAGATTCACAGCGTCTGCGAGCCAACCAAAGCTGCTGCTTACAAAGCTATCAACAGTGTTTTTGCTCATGGATAGGGCTCGATCTGGATGAAAAGATTAGACAGCAGTCCCTCAAAAGGGCCACTCTGTAAATGATTAATGTCTGGGCTGCTTCAATGGGTTTATATCGGACACCAACTCTGTCTGGGTCAGGGGTTCAATAGTCCCCAGCGATACGGTACTAAAAATGAAAGTCCTGATGGCATTAGATCGTTATTGGGCCCATTGTGTGAGTCAGCTGTTTCTGCCAGCCGGGGTTTTCCCTGGGTTATATCGAAGGTGGGATGTGTTGCGCAGAGCGAACTGAAGCAGCTCCAACAGGAGCAGCGGACGCTTTTGGCTGATGTAATCTTTTTACTGTCATTCAAGCTGCCACGGAGGTCCACCTCCTGTGTGTCCATCTGTCCCCCCATCACTGACAGTGTGTCCTAGCAGACCACACGTACCACATACACCTCGCTGCACGTCACAGTTGCAGTTTACATTTAGAAATGGGTCTGTCTGTTTCACTGTAAAGGCAGGAGAGTTTCAATCAGGCAGTACAGTTATACAATTCTCTGCTGTTGATGGTAAAGGCTGTGTCATTGTTGTGTGACTCACACAGAGAAGTGAGTCTGAAGGGTATTCAAGTGTAACCGCAGCTTCTTTTTATAGTGTATCATTATAAGTGCACGCAATCTTGAGGGAGAAGCCAGAGGAATCAGTGCTCTATTTGAAGGAGCATCCTTTTGGGAGTGTGTGTGTGTGGTGTGTGTGTGTGTGTGTGTGTGTGTGTAGATTGTTGTCCAAGCATTCTAGTGTGAAAGAAAATCTGATCTGTTGATTTGGAGCTGTCTGCATATAGAAATCCATCCATCCATCCATCCATCCATCCATCCATCCATCCATCCATCCATCCATCCATCCATCCATCCATCCATCCATCCATCCATCCATCCATCCATCCATCCATCCATCCATCCATCCATCCATCAAAAATACCCAGAGAGGAGCCAGACAGGCACAATGAGAGCGTGCTTCACCAAGAAGAGTCCAGAGAGATTCAAACCTGGGACCTTCTGGGACAGTGCTGACCACTGCACCACCGTAATAGTAGTGAGGAGAGGGAGGGAGAACAATAAAGCAGATCAATCTAAAGTGATATTTGTGATGATATATGTGATATTTTTGTGGTTTATTGGAGAAGTAAACCGTTATTTAAACGAGTGAACAGCAGCAGTAACAAGCAGCAGGATTCAGGACAGTGGCAATGCAGCGAGTGAGTGGGCCGCGAGGCTGAAAAGTGGGGCTTTACGGGTGCTGAGCCCAGGAGATGAACACATTCAGAGTGTCAAAACACACACACACACACACACACACACACAGACTCACACCTGTTGTCTGCCTGATTCTCTCACACTAGTTTTAAACAATTAAGAGGTTCTGCGCTGCTTCCTCAGGATGCAGATGGAAACAAAGAGGGATTCTGGAAAAGCAAACAATTCCAAAAGGACACGGCTGCTGTACTCAGCTTCAACGTGTGAACATGTGTTGCTCTTTCAATTTACAAATGCACTCTGTAAAAGAAAGCATCCAAGTAGGGTCGCACCCACGTGGAGAAACCTGAGCAGTGCGGCGTCTCGACCTGGCGCTCCGTGGACTCTGACAACATGGCTCAATGCCTCCATATCGTTACTAATATTTAATTTTGATGCATTAGCGGTGAGCTTATTTGGTTTTTGCACCGTTATGAGCTTATTTCACCTTTCCTCCTCGATAAGCGAGCGGATCCAGTTAAGGATCTCCAAATTAGTCCTCAAAGTATCTGCTTGTCAGCAGAAGGAGGGAACGTGATAGTGACAGGTGCGGCCCCCTAAAATAGGAGCGCGGCGGTGGGGGGAGGCCAGGAGTGAGTGCTGGGACCAAGGAGTTGAAAAGGTAAGAGAAAAGTGGACTGAATGATAGAGATATATTAAAAAATTAGACCATTTCCCATAGATTATTTTAGCCATTCCAATATTATAGTGATGACGTCACAATAATGTTCTCCTCAACTCAAATTTGGATGAAACTATCCTGGTGGTGATGTATTCGTTATTCCCCAGACAGCTGTTGATCCAGCTGCTACATTACCTGCTAATGGAAACCAGCATTCCAAACCTGCACCCCCCCCCCCCCCCCCCCCCCCTCCCGCTGAAGAAGAGCCAGAGGTCCTCAGGGTTACGGCAGGGAGCTTGCCCCTTTGACTGGAGAATCCTGGCTGTCTTCTTTGAGCGTGCACCATTAGGCCCTGGAGAATATACAAAGGCGTCCGATTTCATGGCCTGACTGTTAATCTCTGCTGCGTTACACACCTCTATTTGTGTGTGCCGGTGTTTGTTTGTGTAGCCGTCTGCCAGTTTACAGCCAATTGTCTGTACCGTTATCTCCGACCATGATTATCTTGATGGCAGAGACGCCTCAGCTGCCAAATCCAAAAACAGCTCATCTGTAATCCCACAGAACCCATATTTAATTTGTAATAAATGTGTTATAAAACAGGCCATCAGCCCACTGCTCCAGGTGGGTGGCAACACCCTCGCTCACTACTTCCTGCATTCCGCAGCCGCATCAGTTAAAGGTCACCTGAGATTAAGGTTTTGGTTTGTTTACAATAAGGCGTTGGGAGCACAGCCTTTTTAATCCTACGAGCTGATTCTATTAATACAAGCGTGAGTCAAGCAAAAAGGGTTTGCAAGTCCGATTTCACGATGCCAAAGTGGAAGTGATTCACACAGTGTGACTCTTGGAAGGATGCTTGGATGAAAAGATCAAGCACTGTGACCAATCGAGGACTGGACTGAGGTAGACGGACCCATGGAAGACGAGCCGGGCAGACGTCTGCAGTGCTGATGGAAATACAGAACCTTCTACCTGTTGTGCGTTAGATTATCCAGGCAGGTATGAAGAGAGTGTTGCAGGGAGCAGGCTTTGGTCCTACAGCTGAAGCAGGACGGGAACTTTCCAGCAAGTGAAACATTAGAGGCCACTGGGTGTAAAAGAGGACGGGATGTTATGAGCTCACTCATCTGCATCACTTTCCGTTTTGTGACATTAGCGCAGACGTGCAAAGTGGCCCTCCGCCACCTTTGCCCCCCAATTCCCCACACAACAACCGCGATAGGTGCGGTTGAGTCACGCCGGGAAGAGTGCATGTAGGACGAGAGCATTAGAATGAGTTTTAGACGGTGGAGGGGACATGTTGGGATCCTCTCCAGAGGTGTGTGAGCCAGGTTAAGCTGTGGATTCATTTGTGTGATGACTGAGTGGAAGGAGCAGCTGAGAATGTGTCAATGTCAGGTGTGGGTTTCACAGCGGTGGGGGTGTTTATTGCTGCATTTAAACCCACTCTCTGCAGGGTCCAGACATATGCAAGAAGTGACAAATTATTGTCTTTTAGTTTGTGGAATGTCTTTAAAATTATGTGTATTACAGAACCTACAGCATTCTCTACACACCATTTCACAGAATACACGTTTGCCATAGATTTGAGCTCCAACTATTCTTATATTACTCTTATGTATTACCCTTGTGTATGAGACATATATAAAATCCATTCAGGGTTCAGGAAGGTGGAAAAATGCTCTTGCCTGGGGTAGAGAACCTGTAGTCGATGCAGCTGAGCAGAAGTGTGGACATCTGAGCAGTGTAAAAATAAAGATCCAACCAAATATAACGCCTAAGTGTGGCAGAAACCTGGCTAAAAATAAACACACATGAGTAATCGTTGTAATTTCTAGATGTGGAGTACAGCAAGGGCCCACTTTCTGTTTTTATTAAGCACTCCAGCCAACTTTCTCTTTTTAGTGGTGTCTTAAACCCAAATAAACCCAAAAGGGTGTACCAATTTAGTAGTACAGTTGGCTAATACTGCATAAACTAAATTGAAAGTTCTTATTCTCAGTAAAAAGCCCAGTGACTGATGTTGGCTGTTTTGGGTACAGGATGACCAGGTTGTCCTGCAGTGTACTGCCTCCGTCCTGAAGGAGCAGATTAAGTTGTGCCTGTCCTGTGAGGGGTTCGGGAACCGTCTCTGCTTTCTTGAAACCACATCCAATGCTCAGGTGAGACGCCGACTTCAAGTCTCCTCTTGTTTGTACAAAGCTATGTGTAATCTGACCCCTTCCCTGACCTCTGTGCTGTTTGTATGATTGCAGAATGTGCCCCCAGACTTGGCCATTTGCACCTTCATCCTGGAGCAGTCCCTCTCTGTCCGTGCTCTTCAGGAAATGTTGGCCAACACGGTAGAAATGACCGAGGTACGTCTCAAAACTAGCAAATGGAAACCACGGGTTCTATCGTAGCGGTCACCTCCCCAAGTGTGTGGAACAGTCTGCCCGAGAATATCATTTAATCTACATCAGTGGAATCGTTCTAAATGTTTACAGTTGTTTTTATTATGACCCCCCCCACACTCCACATCTCTTATCTCACACATCCTCCCCTTCTTTTTTTGCTCTGCCTAACAGGCAGTCGATTTGGACAAGTGGGTATGTTAGTTAAAATGTCTTATTTTCTGTGTCCCTGGCAACTTAGCAGCTGTCTCTGTTTCTGTCCTGTTGTCCTCTGAATGTCTTTTTGATTAAAGTGGCACTTTATAGTTCATTTAAGGCTTAAGGTCCATTTTGCGTATACACTGTAGTCAAACTATGACCTCTTATTGATCATATTAAGGCTGTTTTTTTAAACTATATTTAAACCGTTTTTACATAATTAACGCACTTAAATCCCCTTTGTGACCTGTTGTACCTTTGACTTGTGCTTTAGTTGGTCTACACATGGAGCCATGTGTGGTATTTAATTCGCTTATTGTCACAGATTTTGTGTCATCTCTGGTCTTATTGGATTTTGGTGCATTATTACGGGTTTGGTGAGAGCCAGTGGGCGGATGAGAATAGCCTGACATGCACCCCAGTGGTTTATGAAACTGGACACCCCCAGTATGCCCCTCTGTTTCTTTATCTATAATTGTAAAAAGCCTCATTCATATAATCCATTTGCCAAAACCTCATTTAAACCAGTAGTGTCTGCTCTACATATTTCCAAATCAATGTAACCTTAATTTAAGCTATTTCTGACAGGGAAATAACACCCCAGCACCTGCCCCGGGCAAGCCCGGCGTTAATGTGTACTACAGCTTATGGTACATTGAGAGCACTTGACATTATCGCCCCTCGTTCATCCTGGCGGATTATCGGTGCTTAACCCAAACATTTTACAGTAATCAATGTTTTTTTCTTTGCATTCTTGCTGCATTGTTGCAAAGGTAGGATGTTTCAGTGATGTTTTGATGTCATTTGTGCGTGATGTGGTTGATGCTAGGGTTATCCAAGTGAAAATCAATTTGCTTGTCCTCTTGTCTGATCAAGACAAAAGCTCAAATATGCCTCTGTCCTTCTCGTCTCCAG
This sequence comes from Takifugu flavidus, assembly GCF_003711565.1. Taxonomy (NCBI): domain Eukaryota; kingdom Metazoa; phylum Chordata; class Actinopteri; order Tetraodontiformes; family Tetraodontidae; genus Takifugu; species Takifugu flavidus. The sequence goes on along the minus strand of NC_079531.1, from coordinate 2,466,030 downwards.
TCGTCCCAGGGTGGAGGTCATCGCACGCTACTCTACGGTCACGCCATCCTGCTGAGACACAACCACTCGGGCATGGTAAGACTCTCGTGCAGGTTGTTTAAAGAGTGATGGAGCCGTCACGTCCTAAGGGAAACCTTTGTCCCCAGTACCTGAGCTGTTTGACTACTTCTCGGTCACTCACAGACAAGCTGGCTTTTGATGTGGGCTTACAAGAAGACTCAACAGGTAATACGAATATTCAGACTCTGTTGCTGAAGTCACAGCACATTTATTTTAACTCTAACTTTCAGGTGAGGCCTGCTGGTGGACCATTCATCCAGCCTCAAAGCAAAGGTCAGAAGGTGAAAAAGTCAGGGTGGGTGATGACCTCATCCTCGTTAGTGTGTCCTCTGAAAGATACCTGGTGAGGGGGTTTCCGTCCACTCTGCCACATGTACGCACTGTCCTAAACCTGACTTCCTGTCCCGTGTTAACAGCACCTGTCCTACGCCAGCGGAGATCTGATGGTGGACGCCTCCTTCATGCAGACGCTGTGGAACATGAATCCGATTAGTTCAGGATGTGAACTCGCTGAGGGTACAAGTCCACTGTACACTCTAAAGACAAATGATGGTGCCATTCAGGCCATGTTTAAAGAGCCTAACTGACAGAAATATTGCACAGTTATGTGAAATATTGCGATATTTGTATTTATGTGCCTAAATAGCACCAAAGTAGCACAGTTGATGTTCCACAGGCTGAACATTTCAATGGATTCCCAGGAACACTCCTTCCACCTCCTCTTTTCCTGTTTCCAGTGGCAGCAGCTCCTCCTGGTGTCATCTGAAATCCACAAGGAGCTTTTAGTCTTAGAGATGTGGTTCAGATTTAAATGTAAGAATAAGATGAATACATACATCTTTTCCTCCCCAGGCTTCCTCACTGGAGGCCATGTTCTCAGGCTGTTCCACGGTCACATGGATGAGTGTCTGGCTATCGCTACGCCGGAGGAAGGAGAGGAAAAGCGCAGGTAAAAAGCAAACGGCGCCACTTTGAATCTGTTAACCCGATGCCGCGTGACCACAGATAATACGTTGCTTCCCTCAACAGGATGGCTCACTATGAAGGTGGCTCTGTGTGCAGCCAGGCTCGTTCTCTGTGGAGATTGGAGCCTCTCAGAATAAGGTGAAGAAAGAAAATGTTAATCAGAGTTCTTTTATAAATACAGCGGTCTTATCTTGTGGGTATTGATGTCCATGCCTGCAGCTGGAGCGGTAGCCACATGAAGTGGGGGCAGTCTTTCCGTATACGCCACATCACCACTGGCCGGTACCTGTGTCTGGATGAAGAAAAGGGTCTGTTGGTGGTCGACCCAGAGAGGGCCAACACTAAACTGTCTGCTTTCTGCTTCCGCGCCTCAAAGGTGTAAAAGAATGTTTTAAGCTACTCTGTTGTCATGTTTATTGTCTCTCACTGTTGATATTCTTCCCCCACCCCTTCCCTCCTTCTGGTAACACTGAGCAGGAGAAGGTGGATGTGGCCCAGAAGCGTGACGTGGAGGGGATGGGAATTCCAGAGATCAAGTATGGAGAGTCCATGTGCTTCGTCCAGCATGTGTCCACAGGCCTGTGGCTCACATACGCATCCCTGGATGCCAAAGCTGCTCGTTTGGGAATGATGAAGAGAAAGGTTGGAGTTTACACTAATTTAAATGAAAACAATTGTAATGAAACAGAAATATATGACAAAGAAAATGAGGGGCATAAGGCAGTCATGTTGTCCATTATTAGGTCATTCTGCACCAGGAGGGTCATATGGATGACGCCCTAACAGTGTCCCGTTCTCAGACCGAAGAGTCCCAGGCGGCTCGTATGATCTATAGCACAGTTGGCCTCTTCAGGCAGTTCATCAAGTAAATTGAAGTTTTGAAACACAAACATGTTTCGTTTGGAAAATGTTGCTTATACTTCCTGCTGGTTCAGGGGTCTGGACACTCTGACTGGAAAGAACAAATCACCAGGGGCTTTGTCACTTCCTCTGGAGGGGGTCATCCTCTCCCTCCAGGACCTCATCTTCTACTTCCGTCCTCCTGACGAAGAGCTTGAGCATGAAGAGAAGCAGACCAAACTTCGCTCGCTCCGCAACAGGCAGAACCTTTTCCAAGAGGAGGTGATGTTGCCACACAAAGTGGAACGTTTGTCCATCATGTAGTCATTTAGCCTGTTTTTAATTACACCAAACAGTTGCAGAGGTATTTCATTGCTATCATACGTTCAATTTTTGGCTAAATTTCTGTCTGAGTTTTCATGTAAACAGCAAAGCCTCAGACTAAAAAAAGCACCTCGATGTGAATACCAAAGGAAACAATGGCCTTTCTGTGCTGTTTCCTTAGGGAATGATCACCATTGTTTTGGAATGCATCGACCGGCTGAACGTGTACAACACTGCTGCGCACTTTTCCGAGTTTGCTGGAGAGGAAGCTGCTGAATCCTGGAAGGAAATTGTCAATCTGCTTTATGAGCTGCTGGGTAGGAAAGCTGCAGAGACGTTTAACAAAGTATCTGCTGTTGAATTTTGGGGCAAATGTCATGATTCAACTGTCTGTTTTCAACGTGCAGCCTCTCTAATCAGGGGCAACCGCTCGAACTGTGCGTTGTTCTGTGACAACCTGGACTGGCTGGTCAGCAAGCTAGACCGCCTAGAGGCCTCTTCAGGTATAAGATTTGAGCTTATTAAATGTATGTGACATCTACTGATGAGAGCTTAAAGCCAACATTGAAACATATGTGCTGAAGTCACCACGATCTAAATAGACACTGTGCACCTGCCTACCTGTGTATGACACCTTTTTATATTCCTCTGCTACCTTTTTACCCTGTTGTCTTCTGTCGCTTTATTTAGGCATTCTCGAGGTGCTGTACTGTGTTCTGATTGAAAGCCCTGAGGTTCTGAACATCATTCAAGAGAACCATATAAAATCCATCATCTCTCTCTTGGATAAACATGGAAGAAACCACAAGGTTGGCTTTTTTTTTCTCAGTTGGAGTTCCTGCGTGTAGTTTTTCCGACTCCGCAGATTTTGAAACGCACTCCCTGTCAGCCGCTAGGTGGGAGTTCGTGTTAGTGCAGCTTTGCCCCATTTAAATGTCATATCTGCCTTCAGGTCCTGGATGTCTTGCGCTCTCTTTGCGTGTGTAATGGTGTAGCTGTGAGGTCCAACCAGAATCTCATCACTGAAAACCTACTTCCAGGTCGTGACCTGTTGCTGCAGACCAACATAGTTAATTATGTCACCAGGTACCTGAGCAACTTTTAAATACTTCAGTCAGAGTGGACCTGTCGTTTTATTATGGTTCTTACTGGTCCTTTCCCTTTCACCCTCAGTGTCAGACCCAACATTTTCCTGGGTACATGTGAGGGGTCCACCCAGTATAAGAAATGGTACTATGAAGTTATGGTCGACCACGTAGAGGCCTTTGTGACGGCACAGGCGACCCACCTGCGTGTGGGGTGGGCTATGACTGAGGGCTACAGCCCCTACCCGGGAGGAGGAGAAGGCTGGGGAGGCAACGGTGTGGGAGATGACCTTTACTCCTATAGCTTTGATGGACTGCATCTGTGGTCAGGTAAGAACATTAACTGCTATTACTACCATGTTGGTTCTATCATTTACTGTGTAATTTTAAGCACCTGCTCTCCAATTGGCATCCAGGCACCGTTCCCCGACAGGTGGCGTCACCTAATGCACACACCCTGGCTGCAGATGATGTTGTCAGCTGCTGCCTGGATTTGAGTGTGCCCAGCATCTCCTTCCGGATCAACGGACACCCAGTTCAGGGCATGTTTGAGAACTTCAACGTGGACAGCCTCTTCTTCCCTGTGATCAGCTTCTCTGCTGGCGTCAAGTAAACACAAGACCCACCACAATCTCCTGCTGGATAAGTTGGTAAAATAAAAACTGACCATCCCTTTTCTCTTAGGGCTCGGTTTTTACTCGGTGGTCGTCATGGAGACTTCAAATTCATGCCTCCACCTGGCTATGCCCCATGTTATGAGGCTCTGCTGCCCAGAGAGAGGATGCGTATTGAACCCATCAAAGAGTATAAGCATGATTTCAATGGCGTGCGCAACCTCCTGGGTCCCACTCTGTCGCTCACACACACGTCATTCACCCCCTGCCCTGTAGACACGGTTCAGGTAAACCACTAAAAACCACAAATGAGCTTTGCTCCTGCTGTTATTGCATCAGCTGAATTAGTTTGTTTTTTTTCCTTTTATTATTTAGATCGTGTTGCCGCCCCATCTGGAGCGCATTCGAGAGAAGTTAGCAGAGAACATTCATGAGCTTTGGGCTGTCACCCGTATTGAGCAAGGCTGGACCTACGGCTCAGTGAGTGTGGAGTCAATACGATACAACAGGAAGATTTTGCAAATTTACAGGAGTCTTAGTGGAATTTTCAAATTCAGCTGATAATGAATCTTTAAAACCAACAATAAGACTAATAGTTTTAGTACTTTCTACTTACATTCAAGCCAGAAAAACCTAAATAAAGCAAAAATTGTCCTTCTGAGTTACAAAAAATGAATTTGTGAATAATCTGTATTCATCTGCCTTCAAAGTTCAGAGACGACAACAAAAAACTCCACCCTTGTCTGGTGGACTTCCAGAGCCTTCCTGAGCCAGAAAGGAACTACAACCTGCAGATGTCAGCGGAAACTCTCAAGTGTGTTTGTGCTGTAGCTGAGACTCTACACGAGTTTTCACGTGCATATCAAAGGAGATATTTTAGCATGGTTGATCCTCCTATCTTTGCCCTACAGGACTCTCCTGGCGCTGGGCTGCCATGTCGGTATGGGTGATGAGAAAGCAGAGGAGAACCTTAAGAAGATAAAGTTGCCAAAGACGTATGTCAAAGTTACTGACTGTGTCTGCTTTGTCACCTTTCTTTGTCTGAAATGAAGTTGTGTGTCCTCTAGATATGTGATGAGCAATGCGTATAAGCCTGCCCCCCTCGACCTCAGCCATGTCAAACTGACACCAAACCAGAACCAGCTTGTAGAGAAGCTGGCAGAAAATGGGCATAATGTGTGGGCAAGGGATCGGGTACGACAGGGATGGACCTACAGCATCGTGCAGGTGACCTGTTCCTGTCTATTCGCAATCATTCAAAACATTTTTTTTGGTTAAAAAATTAGTTTTCTTTGTGTGAATCAAACAATCGTCATCACGCCCTGTTTTGTTACGACGCCAGGACATTCTAAATAAGCGAAACCCACGCCTGGTGCCTTATATTCTGCTGGATGAGAGAACCAAGAAAACCAATCGGGACAGTGTGAACAATGCTGTCCGCACCCTCATCGGCTATGGCTACAATATTGAGCCACCGGATCAGGAGAGCAGTAAGCTAGCTTGATTAAACAGGGAACAATCATAAATGAGGGCCCTCCAGTCATCGTGTGTTCTCTCTCCAGCCGGCCATGGTCTTGAGAACACGCGGGGGGACAAAGTACGCATCTTCAGGGCTGAGAAGTCGTACGCGGTCACCCAAGGAAAGTGGTACTTCGAGTTTGAGGCAGTGACAACGGGGGAGATGAGAGTAGGCTGGGCACGCCCTAATGTCCACTCTGACACAGAACTGGGAGCAGATGAACTGGCCTACGTCTTCAATGGCAACAAGGTCAGTCACCTTCGTCCACCACAGGCCATAGTTTGTAAATATTTCCTATGAAATTCTGGAATTCCCAATTTTGTCAATTGAAATATAGCATTAACTTGTGTGTACACCTTAATTATGTTTGTGGGGGCTTACATTTAAATAAAATTCAACAAATGCCATCAAGCATTTGAAAATCATTTTTCACGATCCCTTTTTCTAGGCTCAAAGATGGCATATCGGCAATGAGCCCTTTGGTCGTCAGTGGCAGTCTGGCGACGTAGTTGGATGCATGATTGATCTGACTGAGATGAACATCATGTTCACACTCAATGGAGAAATGCTGATCAGTGACTCAGGCTCAGAGATGGCCTTCAAAGATATTGAAATTGGGGAAGGTAAGACTTAAATTGACATTTTACCTTATTTAGCCAACATGAGCAAGAGGAATTAAAAGGTTGTTCCACGCAAGGGAAATCTTTATGCTCGTAATTTTCTGTTTTTCTTATGCTTCAGGCTTTATTCCAGTGTGTACGCTGGGCCTGTCACAAGTTGGAAGGATCAATCTGGGTCAAAATGTCAGCAGCCTGCGCTACTTTGCCATCTGTGGCCTGCAGGAAGGGTTTGAACCTTTTGCGATCAATATGAAACGAGACACAACCATGTGGTTCAGCAAAAGTCTGCCTCAGTTTGTGCCTGTACCTGCTGATCACAATCATATCGAGGTAATTATCTTCTCACCACAACCCTGAATTCTCGGATTTTCAAACCTAGAATCCAACCTTTCTACCTGTTTCTGTCTTCCAGGTCTCACGCGTAGACGGGACTGTGGACAGCGCCCCCTGTCTGAAGCTAACCCACAAGACCTACGGCTCACAGAATGCAAATACCGACATGCTGTTCCTCAGACTGAGCATGCCCATCCAGTTCCATGCGACCTTCAAGGTCCCAGCAGGCACCACGCCACTCACACGTGCCCTCACCATACCTGAGGATGTAGCCGTGGTGGAGCCCGACTCAGAGTTTGAAGTTCTGAAAAAGTCTGCAAGCCGTAAAGAGCAGGAGGAGGACAAGAAGGAGCCGTCTGTGCCTAAAGAGATCTTAGCAGAAAATGAAAAGGACACAATGTCAGAGAAGGGAAAGAAAAGAGGGTAGGTGGGAAGTCTGCTGAAAAATCAAGAGGTACAAGACCCAGTAGATGTAGATTAATATGTAAAAACCGGTAAAAAAATCAAATAAATAAAAAGGTGACGCAGCACATGTTATCAGATGGCCACTTCCACAAATCTAAATTCATTTTCTTTGTATTTCAGATTCTTTTCCAAGGCCAGAAAAGCTGCTATGACACCTCTGGCCCCTCCGCCACCTCCAACCGTGCCACGTTTGGTAGAAGATGTGGTCCCAGACGACAGAGACGATCCTGAGATCATCCTGAGCACTACCACTGTGAGCTAATGCTAACTGCAAATGTATTTGTATTTTCTATGCAGCATTCAGTCCGGTATGAGTTATTGCAATTTTATTCTTTTCTTTGACCATTTTTTCTCCTCTATTTCTAAATGATATATTTTAGTATTACTATTCTGTGAGGATCTTTGCCGGGCAGGAGCCCTCTGGTGTTTGGGTTGGCTGGGTCACTCCTGACTACCATCAGTACGATCAGACCTTTGACCTCTCTAAAGTGCGCAGTGTCACTGTGACTGTGGGAGATGACAAAGGCAACATATATAACAGGTGAACCTTCATGATGTAATAACAAAAACGATGTTGGAGACAGCTGATTCCACACACATACTCATTCGGCAGACAGTTTAAGAAAAGCAACAAATCTGTTCAGAGGTCTTTAAATGCAGGTTATGACCCCCCCCCCCTCCAAAAAAAACCTAGAAAATACAAAATAAAAGTGTTATATCTACTGTTCACTGCAGCATGAAGCACAGTAACTGCTATATGGTGTGGGGCGATGACCTCGTGAGTAATCATCAGACCCGCTTCAGCCAAGAGGACATGGTGATCGGCTGCTTGGTCGACTTGGCGACTGGGCTCATGACCTTTACAGCCAACGGAAAGGAGATAAACACGTTCTACCAGGTAAGGAAAGATGGGTTTTGGTTGTGAGTGTGACTCCGAGGCATGGCGCACCGGTCAAACCCGAGGCCCTTTTTTTTCAGGTGGAACCCAACACCAAGCTCTTCCCTGCTGTGTTTGTTCAGCCCTTGAGTCAAAACATGGTGCAGCTGGAGCTGGGAAAACTCAAGGTGGGATTCTTCCATGTTAGAAAGAAGGAAGAAGGAGACACATCTTTGCTGACGTCTTTGCTCTCTCACCCCTTTTCCCCTCTCAGAATATAATGCCCATCTCAGCAGCCATGTTCCGCAGCGAGCGCAACAACCCTGTCCCTCAGTGTCCTCCCAGGTTGGACGTTCAGATGTTGACGCCTGTCATCTGGAGCCGCATGCCCAATCGCTTCCTCAACCCAGACGTGGGCAGAGTCAGCGAGAGGCTGGGCTGGGTGGTAGAGTGTACGGAACCTCTTATCATGATGGCTTTGCACATTCCAGAGGAAAACAGGTCAGTCAAGGTGTCCTCAACATCTGCTCGGCCTGACTCGAGCACACAGTTTGCATCTGTGTTTCTTCCTCAGGTGTATTGACATCTTGGAGCTGTCGGAACGTCAGGATCTGATGAAGTTCCACTATCACACCCTTATGCTCTACTGTGCCGTGTGTGCACTTGGCAATAACCGAGTGGCTCACGCCTTATGCAGCCACGTGGACGAGTCCCAGCTTTTCTATGCTACTGAGAATACCTATCTGCCTGGACCGCTCCGCAGCGGTTACTATGACTTGCTCATTAGCATTCACCTGGAATCTGCCAAACGGGCACGACTGGGAACTAACAGAGAGTTTATTGTCCCCATGACTGAAGAGACTCTGAGCATCAAGCTTTATCCTGATGCAGTGAAGGCCCATTCTCTACCCGGCGTTGGCCTTACTACCTGCCTACGACCCAAACTTCATTTCTCTTCCATCAATTTTGTGGGTACAGACCTTGACCTTTACACCCTTAGTCCTGTTTTCCCTCTGCAGGTAAGAATTATAGGCTCAATGGTAAGAATTTACAATGCTTTGTTGCCTTTCCTGACCATTATCACTATTGTTTTCAGGAGTTGAAGAACAGGGCTATTAGTATGCTAACAGAAGCTGTGCTGGATGGTAGTCAGGCTATGCGGGATCCAGTAGGGGGCAGTGTCGAGTTCCATTTTGTCCCAATCCTGAAGCTGATCAGTACATTGCTAATTATGGGCATCTTCAATGATGACGACACCAAACACATTCTCAAGATGATTGATCCAAATGTGTTCAGTGGAAAGGATGATGAGGAGGAGACTGACAAACCTGTGGAGGGGGGACCTGCTGAAGGAGAAGGTGACAAAGCAAAGGGGGAAGAATCAGAGGAGGCAGCTGAGCTTGAGGATGAAGGGGTCGGTGATGAAGAGGAGGAGGACGAGCTGAAGAATCTAAAAGGGGATGATACAGAGGAAGAAGCAGAACCAAAAGAAGAAGGAGAAGAGGAAGAGAAGGAGGAGGGGGAAGCCAAAACAGGAAAAGTTGATGGAGAGAAGATGGAAGAGGAGAAGGAGGCAGAGGTGGTAGCAGTTGATTTGAAAGATGAAGAGGAGGGCCTGGAAGAGGGATTACTCCAGATGAAGCTGCCAGAATCTGTTAAACTTCAGGTAATTGTCGTGTATATTCACCCCCCCAACATATCTTTCAATATCTGATGCATTTTTGGTCTGTTGCCTTCTAAAATGATTTGACACACCTCTCTTAGATGTGCACACTCCTCCAGTTCTTCTGTGACTGTGAGCTCAGGCACAGAGTCGAAGCCATCGTGGCCTATTCAGATAAGTTTGTCCACGATATTCAGGACAACCAACGAATCCGTTATAATCAGTTAATGAGAGCCTTCACCATGTCTGCTGCTGAGACAGCGAGGAAGACCCGAGAGTTCCGCTCACCCCCACAGGACCAGGTATTACCTATATCATTTGACTATTCTACAATAGATAAAATATTGTAGTCTCATGATGTCATTGGTTCCTCATCAAGGTGCTTTTGCTGACCAACTTCAAGCACAGCCTGGAGGATGAAGAGTGTCCCGTGCCTGACAATGTGCGGGAAACCCTGAAAGAGTTCCACAACGACCTCCTGCTTCACTGCGGTGAGGTTTCCCTTTTTTTCCTGAAGGTGTGAATTATTTTATGCAGAATATTTGACTCTAAAGGTTGATTATCTTCTTGGGCATGTAGGGATACATATTGAGGAAGAGCCAGTGGAGGAAGAAGTTGACACTTCGCTGCGAGGCAGGCTCCTCAGCCTGCTGGACAAGATCAAGAGCATACGAGGGAAGAAGACTGAGGAAAAACCGGAGGTTGAGGAGGAAACAAAACCGAGTAAGAGCAGCAAAACTCTCAAAACACTGTCAAGTTCAACCACTTTGTTCCAATGCAAGTAGCCAGAGTGAATAAGTTTGGGAACATAACAAATGATTTAACAGATGTACTACACCTATTTTCTAAGGCACCCTCCAGGAGCTGATCTCCCACACCATGATCCACTGGGCACAGGAATCATTCATTCAGAACCCTGAGCTGGTGCGGCTGATGTTCAGCCTGCTGCACAGGCAGTATGACGGCCTCGGCGAGCTCATTCGAGCACTGCCCAAAGCCTACGCCATCAACGCTGTGTCTGTTCAGGACACCATGGACCTTCTGGAGTGTTTGGGCCAAATACGGTCCCTACTTATTGTCCAGATGGGCCCAGAAGAGGAGCGACTCATGATTCAGAGCATTGGGTCAGTGTGGGAGGATCAGAATTACATAACATGCATTTTATTTTCAGTAAATCCAGGCGAAATCAGTTCCTCCGCAGCTCTTTCTTACCAACTAACTTTATATTTATTTAATTTATTCAAAAATAGTAAGAAAAGCAATAGTTTTTGTTCTTGTTTTTCAGGAACATTATGAATAACAAGGTGTTTTACCAGCACCCAAACTTGATGAGAGCTCTTGGCATGCATGAAACTGTCATGGAGGTGATGGTCAATGTTCTGGGTGGAGGAGGTGACTCAAAGGTAACCGACCGGTCATCAGAAAGTTGTAAGCTAATGGCTAATGGATTCTGCCATTAGCTTTGATGCAATCACTTTATCTCTTTCACTTTATCTCTGCAGGAGATTCGATTTCCGCAAATGGTGACCAACTGCTGTCGTTTTCTGTGCTACTTCTGTCGGATCAGCCGACAGAACCAGCGCTCCATGTTCGATCATCTGAGCTACCTGTTGCAGAACAGCAGCATAGGCTTGGGTGAGCGTCCCTGACCTAGTTTTGGTTTTATTTTTGTCCTGATTTTCACTGATTCACTGTGTTTATTTCCACAGGAATGCGTGGGTCCACTCCTCTGGATGTTGCTGCGGCCTCCTGTATTGACAACAATGAGCTGGCCTTGGCTCTACAGGAGCAGGACCTGGAAATGGTTTGTATGGATTTTTTTTTAAAGTGTTTGCAGTGAACTCTTTTAATCGGCCTTCTTGTCTGTCACATGTGTGGTGACACCCTGCAGGTGGTGACATACTTGGCTGGTTGTGGGCTGCAGATGTGTCCGATGCTCCTTTCTAAGTGCTACCCTGACATCGGCTGGAATCCATGTGGAGGAGAGAGATACTTGGATTTCCTCCGCTTTGCTGTCTTTGTCAATGGTCAGAACCCTCATATGATGATTCCCATATACAGTATTCTAAAGATTGTGTCTAGCAAATGATGGATGGGAATAATGGCTTCTTGCAGGAGAGAGTGTGGAGGAGAATGCAAATGTGGTGGTGCGCTTACTGATCCGTCGTCCTGAGTGCTTTGGGCCGGCCCTGAGAGGAGAGGGCGGGAACGGTCTCCTGGCTGCCATGGAGGAGGCCATCAAGATCTCCGAGGATCCCGCTCGCGATGGACCCACTGTCAAAAAGGACAGGCGCTTCATGTGAGTGAAGGCAGCGGGTGTGATATTCCAGAAAACACAATTTTGTCATATCTTTCTTTTACGCGGGCAGGTTTGGTGGTGAGGAGCAGCAGGAGGAGAACCGGGTCCATCTGGGAAATGCCATCATGTCATTCTACTCTGCCCTCATTGACCTGCTTGGTCGCTGTGCCCCCGAGATGCACGTATGTGAAGATATGCTGTTCAGACAGCTGATTTAGGTCAAGGCTTGTGTTTGAACAGTTTTCACAATGTCATTTGTTCAATATTCATATCTACAGCTGATTCAAGCAGGCAAGGGTGAGGCTCTACGGATCAGGGCCATTCTCAGGTCTCTGGTGCCAATAGAGGACCTGGTAGGAGTCATCAGCCTGCCTGTCCAGATTCCTTCTTATGGCAAAGGTTCGATATGGAGTCGGTGCTGTGTATGGACACACTGTAAATGCCAGTGTTTGTTTTCTGATCTGTGATTTCTTTTGCCAAAATTGCAGATAGTCAAATTGTTGAGCCCAAAATGTCTGCCAGCTTTGTACCAGACCACAAGGCATCCATGGTTCTGTTCCTGGATAGAGTTTATGGCATCGATAATCAGGACTTTTTGCTGCATGTCCTGGAGGTTGGCTTCCTTCCTGACATGAGAGCTGCAGCTTCTTTGGACACTGTGAGTTTAAAAAAAAATTAAAGATTAAAAACTTCAGCTGGAGTTCACGTATGTCATCATCAAGCATCTTCCTCTGCGATTTTAGGTGGCTTTCAGTACGACTGAAATGGCCCTGGCACTGAACCGCTACCTCTGTTCAGCCGTACTTCCTCTGCTCACCAAGTGTGCTCCACTCTTTGCCGGCACGGACCATCGGGCCATCATGATCGACTCCATGCTCCACACAATCTATCGTCTGTCCCGCGGCAGAGCCCTCACCAAGGCGCAGAGGGACGTCATTGAGGAGTGTCTCATGTCACTCTGCAAGTTAGTGCTCGCTGCCGTCTCTATATTTCGGAATATTTCATTCGTGGGCTTCAAATGCATGTTATGCAAATTAGCTTTTGCTGGTTTGTTTTCTGATGAATTATCATGGGATGTACAGATACCTGCGGCCGTCCATGCTGCAGCATCTGCTTAGACGGCTGGTGTTTGACGTTCCCATCCTGAACGAATACGCAAAGATGCCCCTCAAGGTTTGTTGGTTTGCTTTTTTGTTATTGTATCGGCAGGAAACGATCCAAATTATACTGATTTACACTATTATGATGTGAATAAATTACATGAAATTGACAATAATGAAATGCCTGCTATTTCCCACTTCTAGCTTTTGACTAATCATTATGAGCGCTGCTGGAAGTACTACTGCCTGCCTAATGGATGGGCTAATTTTGGGGTCACGTCAGAAGAGGAGTTGCATCTTTCTCGTAAACTGTTTTGGGGGATCTTTGAATCTTTGGCCCACAAGGTGGGTCAGGAGTTTTATTTGCCAATACCTCATTATACTTTAATTAACCCATTTTAAACATTAGTCATGTCCTTCAAATCCTAGAAATTTGATGCAGAGCTATTCAAGATCGCCATGCCCTGCCTGTGTGCCATAGCAGGAGCCATCCCACCTGACTATGTGGATGCCAGCTATTCCTCTCACACTGAGAAAAAAGCCTCTGTGGATGCTGAAGGCAACTTTGATCCCAAACCAGTCGAGACCACAAAGTGAGCAGACGACGCGAGCTGCACAGAAATAGCTGAATGAACTACACAGAAATTAAAAGTATGAGGAGTGCATTATGAACTATTTATTATTCTACTCTGTCTCCCACAGCACCATCATCCCAGAAAGGCTGGATGCTTTTATTAACAAGTATGCAGAACACACTCATGACAAATGGGCCTTTGAAAAGGTCAGTTATGCATATTCTTTGCAATCAAACATGAAAATAATCCCACATTTAAGTAGTTGCTTTAATGATTATGCAAATTGTATTGATTTTCAGATTCAGAACAACTGGACATATGGTGAGGTCCTGGACGAGGACGCTAAGACTCACCCAATGCTGCGCCCTTACAAGACATTCTCAGAAAAGGTCAGATTTAAATTAGCAGTGTCTTATGTGAACCCTGTGTACATTATACAGGCCACTGTTGCCACGTTTTCTACAATTATTTAATTGCTGAACCCTCTTTCTGTTGGTCAGGACAAGGAGATTTATCGTTGGCCAATCAAAGAGTCCATCAAAGCCATGCTGGCCTGGGAGTGGACCCTGGAGAAAGCCAGGGACGGAGAGGGAGAAGTTGAGAAGAAAGCTGCCATACGCAAGATCTCCCAAACTGCTCAGGTAGAAAAGACAAAGTGACAAATGAGTAATTGTCCTCTAATAATCAAGAAATGTCTTTTCCTTACTGGTGCAGGCCACCTATGATCCCAGTCATGGCTACAGCCCTCAGCCAATAGATATCTCGGGAATGACTCTGTCCAGAGAGCTGCAGGTACATTTGCGATCTTTATAGCAAGGATTGTTTCATAATGTTCCACATTTGTGACATTTTCTCCTAATTATCAATGCAGTCTATGGCAGAACAGCTGGCTGAGAACTATCACAACACCTGGGGAAGAAAGAAGAAGGTGGAGCTCCAATCCAAAGGTGTGATGGCAGTTGTCTTTTTGACATATATTATTATTGTTATTATTATTTTGTGGGGACTATAGTTTTATGTCTGTGGTAGGTGGGGGCACCCACCCCCTGCTGGTGCCGTATGACACCCTGACGGCTAAGGAGAAGGCCAGAGACAGAGAGAAGGCCCAGGACCTTCTCAAGTTCCTCCAGCTCAACGGATATGCTGTGACAAGGTGGGTAGACTGGTCTGATCCGGAGAGTGTTGCTTTCAAGCATGTTTATGTCCTCCTCCCTCCGTCCTCAGGGGAATGAAGGACATGGAGCAGGACATTTCCTCTATTGAGAAGCGCTTTGCTTACGGCTTCCTTCAAAAGCTTCTCAAATGGATGGACATCGCCCAAGAGTTCATCGCTCATCTTGGTAATTGGAACTTGTACACAGTTTAGATTTGACTTGCTTTTATTTCCTGCACTTCTCCATGATTCCGCTTTTGTCAAAACAGAGGCTGTGGTCAGCAGTGGAAGAGTGGAGAAGTCCCCTCATGAACAGGAGATCAAATTCTTTGCCAAAGTGAGATGCAAAATTGCTTTAATAGCAGAACTGTACTTGCAGGTACATTTTAGGACTTTTTTGTTTGTAATAGGTGGTGCTTTATGTTGTTTTATAGATCCTTTTGCCATTGGTGAACCAGTACTTCAAGAACCACTGCCTCTACTTCCTGTCCACGCCTGCTAAAGTCTTGGGCAGTGGAGGACATTCATCCAATAAGGAGAAGGAAATGATTGCAAGGTAAAATTAAGAGAGCAAAGGACTGAAAATAACAGTTTGTGTAACGTAAGGTGATATGTTCCTACCCTTTTGTGCGGCTGCGCTCTGATTCTTCCGCTACTCATCCTCTCTTTTGGCAGTATCCTTTATTCACCTGACCTTTTATTTTTGGTGTCACTCCAAACATCTGTCCTGCCCTGTTCTTCTTACCTGCCTCTCTGTCCTTTTCTCCTTTTTTTCTCCTCATACCTCAGTATCTTCTGTAAGTTGGCAGCTTTGGTGAGGCACAGAGTTTCTCTTTTTGGTAAGGAATGGGATCCCTGGATTTTCTCTTTATTTTTAACAACTTATTCACTCCCTGATCCTTTGTTCTGTCCTTCAGTGTCTTAACATTACAACACTTAATCTGTATGATGCTTACAACACTAAAATGACTGAAATATACAACTTTTTATGTCAAAATGACACATCTTTAGGGTGTATCTAGTCACTAGATTCTACTCTATTGGTGTTGGAGGACAGCCTCAGTGACACATTTTTTATGTGCTGTTTCTAGGAACCGATGCAAGTGCAGTTGTGAACTGCCTGCATATTCTCTCAAGATCTTTGGACGCCAGGTAACTCATACTCACGTCCCACCCAAGCCAAACAGATAATAGAAGGTTTACACAGGGTTCGCTGAACATCCACAGTCAATGTAGTGTCTCTTAAGTTTGTTTCGGGTCTCACTGTATGCTTCATGTCATTTTTAGATGACTAAAAATTGTGCGTCTGCTGTTACCTTTTTGAAGGACTGTTATGAAATCCGGCCCTGAGATTGTCAAAGCAGGCCTGCGTCAGTTTTTTGAGAGCGCCGCCGATGACATTGAAAAGATGGTTGAGAATCTAAAGCTCGGCAAAGTGTCTAGTCGGAATCAGGTCAGCGTCAGGAGCCTCCACTTGTTGACCTGCACGTTGTTCTTGCAGCTCTGTATATTTACCTTCAGTATCTATGGATTCCTGTAGGTTAAAGGCGTGTCCCAGAATATCAACTACACCACCATCGCCCTGCTCCCAGTCCTCACATCCCTTTTTGACCACATTGCGCAGCACCAGTTTGGAGATGATGTCATCTGTGAGTGAAGCGTCTCTCTCCTTTTGACTCATTCCTGTAGAAAACTACCTTAAAGCTGACTTAAACCTTCCCCTCTCTACGTCTCCAGTGGATGACTTGCAAATATCCTGCTATCGCATCATGTGCAGCATTTACTCTTTGGGCACGGTGAAGACTCCACATGCAGAGAAGTGAGTAGTCACTGCGAGTATCAGAGAAATGCTTCTAGTTATAATAAGAAAAGCGTTGCTGTTATTGATTGCTTGTATTTTCCGTCCTGTGCAGGCAGCGGCCAGCTCTTGGTGAATGTTTAGCCCACTTAGCAGCTGCCATGCCCGTGGCTTTCCTTGAACCGACGCTGAATGAGTTCAACACGTTTTCTGTTTATACGACTAAAACTCCCAGAGAGCGATCCAGTGAGTTTTCACGATTGCTGTCTTTTTCCTCAATATACATTCTCTTATGAAGCACAATAGCCTTTTCTGCTTTTAGAACGGTTTTCTCATCTCCTAGCCTCTTATGCTCCCCGTTCTCTCTCTTCTTGCTCAGTTCTGGGTCTTCCCAGCCAAGTGGAGGAGCTGTGCCCCGACATCCCAGAGCTGGAGGTTCTGATGAAGGATATCCATGACCTCGCTGAGTCTGGGGCTCGCTACACAGAAATGCCCCACGTGATTGAAATCACCTTACCCATGCTGTGCAACTACCTCCCGCGCTGGTGGGAGAGGGGTCTTGAGAATTTCCCCGAGCAGGAAGGTCAAATCTGTACATCCGTCACCTCGGAGCAACTTAACCAGTTGCTGGGCAGCATCATGAAGATTGTGGTGAACAACCTCGGCATCGATGAAGCTTCCTGGATGAAGCGACTGGCAGGTCAGTATCCACTAATCCTGCTGCGTCCGTACCACATGTGGTGATTTCTGATATTCATCATACCTTTCCTTCTTAGACCATCTCATTTTTTGCCATTCCTGACAGCTGATGTTCTCCGTGTGTCCGTTGTTCAGTGTTTGCCCAGCCCATTGTTAGCAGGGCCAAACCAGAAATGCTTAAATCCCACTTCATCCCCACCATGGAAAAGCTAAAGAAGCGATGTGGGAAAGTCGTGGCTGAGGAGGATCATCTGAGAATGGAGGGCAAGACAGAAATAGACAGTGAAAACGGGACGATTCGGGATGAATTTGCTGTGCTTTGTCGGGACCTGTATGCGCTCTACCCCTTACTTATACGTTATGTAGACAATAGCAGGTAAATAGCACACAATATATTCATAGTGTCTCCAGTCTGTAGTTTATATTGCTTTAATATTTACTGTTGTTTAAAATAAAGAGCGAGATGGTTGACAAATCCAGACCCAGATGCAGAGGAACTTTTTAGAATGGTGGGAGAAGTCTTCATTTTCTGGTCCAAATCCCATGTGAGTCCTTTGTTAATCATCTTATTTTTCTATATACTGGACTGTTGGCAGTTTACTCCACCTGATTTATGTTTTTTTCCCCAGAACTTTAAGAGGGAGGAGCAAAATTTTGTGGTGATGAATGAGATCAACAACATGTCCTTCCTGACTGCTGACAGCAAGAGCAAGATGAGCAAGGTGAGAGTGGATATAAAAAAGGCTGATACTTAATTAGATGTTTAATTTGCTTACTCCATATCTTATGCTGTAACTCATTTGAGACTAAACTCTAATAATTAATATGTCACTCTGTCACTAACAACATCCATTACAAGCAGGGAAATATTTTAAGGGGACTCCCTCTTGATCTATTCTTTGCTGTGGTGTCTTCCCTTTCCCGAAGGTTGCTAAGGATAAGAATGTCAGGACAACGATACTTTTGCAAATACATATTTTTTAAGATTAGCCTATTTAGCATTTAGTCAATACGCACAGTATCTACTAAAAAAGACACCTTGCAGAAGTGACAGTGTATTTGTAGTGTTCAGGCAGCAGTAAGAGTGTTGCTAACTGTGTTTTCTCCTTGTATCCTGTGTTGCGGTTGGATGCCGGGCCGCTAGGCCGGAGATGGAGAGGTTAGACTGTGTTTGTGCACGAGCGCTGTGCTGACCGCATGGCACCCTGAGTTTATAGAGGCCTTTCATCAAGCTTCCCATAATATATTAGCTTTATTATAGATGCTGATATACCCGCACATACATGCACATAAGTATGGATAAAAATGAATTGTTACAAATGTAATTGTTGCTTTATAGACCCTTTATGAACCCTGAGGATAAATTTGGGGGACAGGAACGCAAGTGGCAGGTCAAGTAATTTAAGATTCAGGGAAAATTAGTGCCTCGTATTGTGTGAAAATAAAAAAGTACAAACACTTGTGACTGAGCAATAGAAAATGCCAAAAAATAAAAGTTAGAAGTCAGGTTTCTTTAATTTACTTGCATATGCCTTGAGGATGTATTAGCAGTAATATTTTATATGTAGGGTTTTTCTTGTGTGTTTGTCCATATTTGTGCGTTTGAAATGGGTGCGAGTACGACTCTGGAGGAGCTTGATGAAAGTCTTGTGCATTAGAACTAGAGGCCTGAAAGGTTTCATGGTGCTCAGCTCAACAGTGGTGTTCTCCCTTTGAAGTTGTCACTCCTGCAGCTGAGCATCATCACTCTAATTCCTCTGATTAATAAAGAGTTTGCCTTCAATTCGTCGGACGTAGCACTGGAACCTGTGTCACCTGTGATGTTTATAATTTGGTGGTTGATGCTTGGATTTCTTTCAGCATTTGTATTTGAGATTCTGGCACTGGGGGACTCTTCTCTTTTCCATTCCACCATTGGCTTTCTGCTCACTACAAATCTGTTTAGCCCTCAAAAGCACACCATCCCTCGTCTGCACACATTTAATTTGTTTGCTCCATTAGCAGCCTATGTTGAATAAAACTAAAGCTTGCCAGACATCCCCAGACAGTGGTAATCATGATCACACGTGTATGTCAATGTAGCTACTAACTAGATGTCCATCCATGTCTAATTCATCCCCATCATGGTGTTAAATCACTATCTAAATCCTGTTGAGCGTTACAAGTCCCCTCTCTGCTAAATAGCAGAATATTTGTATTTAAATACTTAAAACCAGGGTGTTGTGAGGCCAGACAACAGTCTGTAAGGAGCAATGACAGCCTGAGGACAGGAGTCGATGAGAAGAGCTCCAGGTTCCCACGGACATGTTGCTGTTCTGTGTGAGGGTCTCAGCAATCTGGCCACTGCACTACTAACAGTGGGGCTGACCTTCGTGTAACAACCGTAGTTCATGTAGCAATAAAGCACATATAACTTCACATTAACTTTAAAGAGAGTCAGTCTGTTGTTCATTATTTCTGATGAAAAATTAATTTCAGTTTTCGTTGAGTCACTTTATCTGCATGTTGTGGTATTGCATTCTTTTTGTTTATTTATTTGATCCAGTTCTGGGTATGTTTGATTCTGGTGTTTCCCTCTCCACCCTTTTTTTTATTAATAAATGTTGCTGGAAAGTGGAAATGCTCGGCCGTTTGAGAGGCGGCATCACCGGTGGCTTGTGAAACCACCGGTGATGGATGTGCCGTTCTTTTCTCTTTAGTCTGGAGGCTCGGAGCAGGAACGTACCAAGAAGAAGCGACGGGGGGATCGTTACTCTGTGCAGACGTCCCTTATTGTAGCAGCATTAAAGAAGCTGCTTCCCATCGGCCTGAATATGTGCTCTCCTGCAGACCAGGAGCTCATCAATCTTGCCAAAATCAGATACTCTCTGGTATTTTAGTTTATTCCTACAGTAGTTGGTACATTTTCTGTACTGTAGGACATTTTCAGTTGTCTTCTAAATCTAGGCCCCTTCTTTTGTAGAAAGATACAGATGAAGAGGTGAGGGAGTTCTTGCACAACAATCTGCACTTGCAAGGCAAGGTGAGGGACGCTTTTCAATGTCTTTCATGCTATTGTAGGAAAGCACGTGCAAATATCTCTTCTTTGTCTCTTGAGTTCAGGTGGAAGACCCAGCCATGCGCTGGCAGATGTCTCTTTACAAGGAGATGGCTGGTAAGGCTGAAGATGCCGAGGACCCTGAGAAGGTGGTGAAAAGAGTACAAGAGGTGTCTGCTGTGCTTTACCACATTGAAGTGGTAAGTAAGTGGCTGTTTATTAGGATGTAGACCTTGTTTGTTCCACGTTCATTGTCCGAAAAGCAGTTAGGATGTGCTATTTGTAGTAATAGGTGTTTTAAAAAAACATTTCAGACGGAGCACCCTTTCAAATCGAAGAAAATGGTCTGGCATAAGCTGCTGTCTAAACAGCGTCGCAGGGCCGTGGTGGCCTGTTTTAGGATGACGCCGCTCTACAACATCATCACGTAAGACATCACCTGAAAAATAACAAAATACCTCTTTGTGAGCCATTGGGCATCGGCTAAGCTTTGATTTTCCAGCCACCGGGCAACTAACATGTTCTTGGATGCCTACAAGCGAAACTGGTTGGAGACTGAGGGTTACTCATTTGAGGACAAGATGATTGACGACCTATCAGTGAGTTTAGACCACATTCGCAGTGAGAAGTCCAGCAGCCATAAATGTCTCAGCGTTTTGACAGATGCTCACGTCATCTGTTGCGCATCACTCAGAAAGCCATGGAGGAAGAGGAGGAAGAGGAAGAGGAGACGGAGAGGAAGCCTGACCCCCTTCACCAGCTGATTCTTCATTTCAGCCGCACGGCTTTAACAGAAAAGATGTAAGATCATCTCCATGATGCACTGACAAAATTTTCCTGCCCCCCCCACATTCAGACTCTTTTTATTTCCTGTCCTTTTCCAGGAAGCTGGATGTTGACCATCTTTATATGTCTTATGCTGATATAATGGCAAAGGTAAGGCAGTCTTTGACAAGCAAACATTGTGATTTAGTTACTGATTATTAACTGATTGTTTGTTCCATTGTGTCTGTAAAAACATTGATATTCCCTCCAGAGCTGCCACATTGGTGAGGAGGACGAAGGGGGAGAGCAGGAGGGGGAGGAGCCATCCTTTGAGGTGCGGCAGACAGAGATGGTATGGGGGGACCAGGGGAAGGGGACACAGGGGAGCCAGCGGAGAAGCAGCTCCCCACGCAACGACCACACCAGGACACACACCGGCACACCCCCCCAACTCCAACCTCGCTGTCCATAATTGACCTCGTCCGGTTTCTCTCTCACTCCCGCACTCACACCACTCATTTATTTCCTGCTGTGGAGGACTGACCTGTGCATGCCTTTTACTGGACTCGGTTCATTTAATACCTCCAAGTTTGTCGTAGCGGCAAAACCTGCATGGCCTGAGCGCAGAGAGACGGCGCAGCAACAGGCAGCAAAGCCAAAGCTGGGGCGAAACAGAACCCCGGCCCTCCACCGGCACCGGGCCAAATTTAGAAGTCGCTTAAGCTTCCAATTATTTGACAGTTGATTGACTATTAAATCATTTATTTGTGAAACACATAGCTTACGTTTACTCTGTTGTGAGCCAAAATGGCCTTGGTAGAGGTACAGCTGTGTGGATCTCAACACTTGTGCACACTTGTGCACGCTTGCTGTTTGGTGACTTCAGAGTATTAGCAGAGACTTTTGCTCAAGCAGATTTGGCAGCGGGACGTAAAAGCTGTAGATGCCTTAGAGAGAGGTGGGCACGGGTATATTTTTAATGGACTTTAACCTAGATTTCTTTTATCAATTCGACATACATTCATTTTTTGATATGAGCTCTGAGGTTTGGTGTTCTCATGCAAGACTCAAATGCATCAGGACATTTTCAAATCAATCCCTGGCAGGATGCTTTATAGTATTCCAAAGACATTCCATATGCTACACGCGTTTGCCTCTGCACCCTTAGTGCTTGAATCCAATATTTGTCGACTCACTCACTAATTTGCCTCTGCTCTCCCACATCAACTCACCTGATAAATGTAGTTTTAACAGTTTAGCAGAGATCAGAGATCAGCATCACCAGGTCTCCTTCTCTGTACTCACCAAGGGCAACAGTAAAAGCCTGCACAGGCAGCCGTACGTAAAACAAACCCCCACCAGCACTCGCGCCCAAATATCATACTCTGTCATTCCGTGAAGAAGAAATATTCAAACATGTGCACTAAATGAGCACACCCTTTAATGTTAAAATGCAAAAACTTTTTTTTTTCAAATACAGTCAGGCTTACGAGGGAGGGAGCGGATGGAGGGATAGAATCAATCCTGGGTGCTTTGGGTGGGGATGGATGCATGGTGTGTTGTGGGTGGATAAACATAACCTTTTTTTATCAGCAGGATGGTTGTTTGTGGGCATCGTCGTATCCTTTGAGTATATTAAAGGACAGAGAACCTTGTGCTAATGCTGCCACAAATCAAGTCTCTTCAAGATGCAGACCGATTCATTTTGTTGGTACCACTGGTTGGTTCCTCTTCATTCAAAAGTGTGGTATTTGTGTATGCGCTGTGGAAAAATGTCTGCTGCCTCTGGAAGATGTGAATAGCTCGATCACTAATACACACTGTGTGTGAACGGAAGCGCGTGTGTGTCTGTGCGTAACTGCGGGGGGGCAGTGCAGTTCGCGTTGGCAGGGTTTCAGCGTCTCCCCCCCTGCTCTGCTTCACAGGAAAAAGAGATGGAGAAACAGCGGCTTCTGTACCAGCAGTCCCGTCTCCACAACCGCGGGGCTGCGGAGATGGTGCTGCAGATGATCAGCGCTTGTAAAGGTAGCGGTCACGCCGTCTCGCAGTCACGCCGTCTCGGCAGCCGTGAACGAGGGTTCACCTTTTCTCTTGCAGGTGAGCCGGGGGCAATGGTTTCTTCCACACTCAAACTGGGAATCTCCATCCTCAACGGAGGCAACAGTGACGTGCAGCAGGTGAGGGTCTCACCCAAACATCTGGGAAGAGTTTGACGATGGGCAACACCTAAACTGGTGGCGGTGTTCAGTGTTTCCATCCCTCTGTGTGTGCAGAAAATGCTGGACTATCTGAAGGATAAAAAGGACGTGGGATTCTTCCTCAGCATTCAGTCCCTGATGCAGACCTGCAGGTCTGTAGATTCCCCAACCTTTTACTTGTGCCTGGCTCCATTAGCTCTTTGAGAAGGCTATATTAACATCTCTCCTGGTGCACAGCGTCCTGGACCTGAATGCATTTGAAAGGCAGAACAAGGCTGAAGGTCTTGGGATGGTCTCCGAGGAGGGCACCAGTGAGTATGACGTGTAACGTGATCCCTGAACATGTCAGTGTGTAAGTGTACAATGTGGTCTCTTATATGCGTACTTCTGTGTGTCCGCGTGCCTTTTTGTTGATGTTTAGAGAGTTGGAACCGTGATGTTCTTGTTCCGTTTAGAGCATTTTGATGGTTGACTGTACTGTATGCTGATGACTTGTTTATCATCCACTGACAGCCATGAGATTCCCGGTCTCACTGTGTCTCTCTTTGTCTTTCTCTCTCCTTCATTTGCCTTACTTTGTTCGTTTCAACCCTTTACTCCTCACACCCGTTCATGAATTTGCTGGTTCTCAGATAAGAAGCTAGAACGTGGTAAATAAAACTTTGTTCTCATGTATCTCTCTCTCTCTGTCTCTCTATGGTCTTATTGACCAGACTAGTCTTTTCCTTCCTCTTAACTTGGTGTGCATCTTACTTTACACTCAAGGACCCGGTGAAATCAAACTTCACAGGGAATGCTACTATTAAAGCGACACACATTGCTGTAGTGTAGAGTGTTGGTACAGGAACCCCCCTTTTCTCTTAAGTTTGGTTTTATCCTTGAGTGTTTTATCACAGATCTGCTGTAACTCTGACTTCATCATCCTCTCCATCACACTCCTCCTCACTCTCACGTCTTATTTGTACACATACGCCTGTTTTTTTATGTACAGCACCTCGTACAAAACTGTTTTGGGTGTTGTAAACTATTAAGAGTCATAAAATCACAAACTATCTTGAATCATGGACCTCATGTGTTTGGACTGTGTTTTCGTAGCCCGCCAACTGTAATCTGTGATCTCTCACCTTTGTTTTATGAAAACAAAGCATGCATTCTTAACATAAGTTTGCAATTATTGGCCTGAATCAGACCTGTGTGAAGTTTGCAGAGTTCAGTAGATCTGTCCTGCATGCCAGTGGCACTTTTGTCTTTGTATCTGTTATTTGTGAGATGTTTCATTCTAAAATATTTGTCTGCTTTCTGTTTTTCTTGTATCTCTCGTTTATCTGTGTTCTGGCTAATGTCCATCCTTGTGGCAGGTTTCACGACTAGATCAGTTGTTTTTTTTCCCCCCCACAAATCGAAACTGGAAGCTAAACAAGGTTTAAGGTTTGAGGGGATTGCTCATTTGACCGTTTGATTAGTACCATCTTTGTTGCTTCAGGTAATGTTTAATATAAAAATTAAATGTGTGGGATCAAAACAGTCAACATTTCTAACAGTTAGACATTCAAACACCATAACAACCATATAGCAGCAAGCTTGCATATTTAATATGTGAATGTTTTTTATATGGATTCATTTACGTTTCCTGTGTTCCTTCCACAGATGAAAAAGTGATGGCAGACGACGAGTTTACATGCGATCTGTTCCGTTTCCTCCAGCTGCTTTGTGAGGGCCACAATAACGGTGAGTTCCTCCTGCAAAGACTCCAACAACACTCGCTGAAGATTTCATGCTTCAGTACCTTGCTCAGGGGTACTTAGGCAGGGCTCCGAAGCGTTCGGGCACCTTCCCCTACTCCCAGAACACCTTCCATATTTTTGTCTGCACTGGGGCTTGAACCGAAAACTCTCCGCTTCTCAGCCCAACAGACTGTACTCAGATTTTCTGATTCCTTTTTTTGAACTGGACCGTTAACATTTTTGGACAAAAGATGGTATTTGTAGAGACAGTGTTAAGAAATGTAATTCTTTTTTTGGTCATTTTCAGATTTCCAAAACTACCTGAGGACACAGACTGGCAGCACCACCACCATCAATGTCATCATCTGTACTGTGGATTACCTGCTGCGACTGCAGGTCACTCGGATGTTCCTCTTTAACCCTTTAATCCAACACTGTTCAGACTAGAATCACAGAGATATTTGGGCCAGCATGACAGGCACTAATCGAAATGAACATTTCCCCCATCTTTTCTGTACACAGGAGTCAATCAGCGACTTTTACTGGTACTACTCAGGAAAAGACATTATTGATGAGCCTGGTAAAAGAAATTTCTCCAAAGCAATGAATGTGGCTAAACAGGTCTTCAACAGCTTGACCGAGTACATCCAGGTAAGACTGTTATATGACATTGAGACACAACTGAGTGCTAAAACTTGTTTCTGTGTCCGTCAGGGTCCATGTACTGGTAACCAGCAGTCTCTGGCTCACAGCAGGTTGTGGGATGCCGTTGTTGGCTTTCTGCACGTCTTTGCGCATATGATGATGAAACTTGCTCAGGTAAGGAAATGAGCAATAATGAGTACATACTGTAATTCCTACAGCACAAACTTTTTGAACACTTTGATTTTAGCATTTTTTTAATCATCTACTTGAGGGCAAAAATAAATTGAGTATTTTCTCTTTGTAAACATTCGAGGCCTATTAACCGTTGTAACACTACGCTGCACTACAGCTGCAGCCCAGCAGGGGGCACACAACGACTACACAGTTTATGGTGCGATATAAGAGCGTCGTTATTTGCGTAATCTTGCAGTTGGTGGGACTGTGAGACTGTGGGACTGTTCTGTTGCTGATGGTGTTGCGTAAAAAAATTAAAACCAGACTAGCCTGCAGTTCCAGAATGTTCTGGCCTTAAGTTTTCCAAACTTCAGCATTGACAGCATTGCTCTCCAAATAGTTAGATTATTGATTGCCAGTTGCTGCTCTGAGTGATTGATAATGCATTGGATGGTAACATTTTTTTATGTAAAACTTTGTTAGATGCATCCAGATCCTGGACAACGAACTGGCGTAAGAATCCGTGTCATTTAAAATGCAACATCTTAGGATGCTTCACGCCTCGTCCTGTTTTCATTTATCAACGCAATAAGACGCCTAACTGCTGCTGTTTGCTCGGCCTTCCTGAAGACCTGATGGTTTCAATTAGTGTGTCACTGCTGTGCAGGTTCTTCGGGAATGCTTGAATCAGCATCTGTAAATATCCTTGTCCATGCCCCCTTTGTTAGGCTGTTAGGAGAGGCTTTTCCACAGTCCTGTCATGATTCACTGTGTTTGTCCTGCTTTTAATTTCATATAATGTATTTTTATGGTGCTAAAGATGCAAATTCTTTATTTAAAATTGCAAACCAAGGATCATTTCTGGAGCCCATCACACTCTGAGGTAGTGTTTCCTGTTATTTTATAGCTTAGAAACAAGCGCAATTTGTATTGTGATTTAGCAGCAAGGTCAAACTTATCCAGTCGGCTCTTAGAATACATTCTTTTTCTTCTTTCTGATTTTGTTTTGCTGTGTGTTACCTGACTTTCAGGATTCCAGTCAAATCGGGTTGTTGAAGGAGCTGCTGGATCTGCAGAAAGACATGGTCGTCATGCTTCTGTCCCTGCTAGAAGGTAGGGTGTCGGTCTCAGTCGGGGGCTCTCCCCACCTGTTCTTCCCCCCTATTTCTGCCTGTAACTCATCTTCTCTTGCTTCCATTTGCTTTCAGGCAACGTGGTGAATGGCACCATCGCCAAGCAAATGGTTGACATGCTGGTGGAGTCTTCCAGCAATGTGGAGATGATTCTCAAGTTTTTTGACATGTTCCTTAAGCTCAAAGACATCGTGGCGTCAGATGCCTTCCGAGACTACGTGACGGACCCCCGTGGGCTGATCTCCAAGAAGGACTTCTCCAAGGCCATGGATAGCCAGAAGCAATACACTCCCGCCGAAATCCAGTTCCTTTTGTCCTGCTCAGAGGCCGACGAAAACGAGATGATTAACTTTGAGGAATTTGCTGATCGTTTCCAGGAGCCTGCCAAAGACATCGGTTTTAATATTGCTGTTCTGCTGACGAACCTGTCCGAGCATGTACCCCATGACACTCGCCTCCAGAACTTCCTGGAGCAGGCGGAGAGCGTGTTGAATTACTTCCGGCCTTTCCTCGGCCGCATTGAGATAATGGGCGCCAGTAGGAAGATTGAGCGCATTTATTTTGAAATCAGCGAAGCCAATCGCAACCAGTGGGAAATGCCGCAGGTGCGGGAGTCCAAGCGGCAGTTTATATTCGACGTGGTCAACGAGGGCGGCGAAAGCGAGAAAATGGAGATGTTTGTCAACTTTTGTGAAGACACCATCTTTGAGATGAACATCGCTGCGTCCATCTCGGAGCCCGAGGGAGAGGCTGCAGAAGAGGAAGATGACGAGGAAGAAGAGGAGGGAGGAGGGCAAGAAGGAGAGCCTGCGGAAGGAGAGGAAGGAAACGGAGAAGAGCACGCTCCGGAGTCCACCTCTGCCTTTGCAGACTTTTTGAAAAGCGTGGTTAATTTCTTTAACATGTTCACCTTCCGCAACCTGCGGCGTCGGTACCGCAGATTCCGAAAAATGACGGTGAAGGAGATGGTGATCGGCCTGGCTACCTTTGTGTACACGGTTGTGATGGGTATTCTGATGTTTGTCTATAGCATCTGTAAAGGCTTCTTCACCCTCATATGGAAGGTGCTGTTTGGGGGAGGCTTGGTGGAGAGCGCCAAGAAGATGACAGTGACAGATATCCTAGCAAGTATGCCAGATCCCACACAGGATGAGGTTCACGGGGAGCTGCCACCCGAGCCCGGGTCTAGAGAGGACCAAGACACAGAAGGAGGAGCCGACCTGTTAGATCCTGTGGGTGGCGAGGAGGAAGAGGAGGACAGTGAGGAGAGGGAAGGCGGACGCCTTCCTGGCTTCAATACTCCTGGAGGACTTGGAGATTTTGGCGAGACAACACCCGAGGAGCCTCCTACACCAGAGGGCACTCCGCTGCTGAAGAGAAAATTGGTGAGTCGTCATAACCAAAGTCATTTGCCCACCCGCCTTGAAGCAGCGCGTGAACTTGATCACGATATATGCAAACAGCTGGCCGCCACAGTTGGAGGACAAGGGGAGGAAGAAAACGCTGAACATGAGGAACCTCCTCAGGAGACGGAGAAAGCAGAGTAAGTAGTCACTACATCTCTGGGTGGTATTTATTACAGCCGCACGCAACAACCTGCTTCTTTTATGTCCAGCACGGAAAATGGAGAGAAGGCCAAAAAGCCAGAGGCAGAACCTGAGGTGAAGGAGGAAGAGCCTGTAGAGGAGGAGGAAATAACCGTGAAGGCCAAAGCAAAGAAGAGCAAGAAGCCTGTTGAGGAGGGCTTTGAGCTCTGGAATGAGCTCGAGATTCAGCGGGTTAAATTCATGGTGAGCGCCCTCTGCTTTAAGAGCAGACGCTGGACAGTCCTGTGGATATTCAGCCACACGATTCAAGAGTTCATTGGTAACTGTCACTTTTGTTTGTGCAGAATTATCTTTCGCGCAACTTTTACAACCTACGCTACCTGGCCCTCTTCATCGCCTTTGCTCTCAATTTCATCCTGCTCTTCTACAAGGTCTGTGCATTTTCCTGTGCAGGAATCAACTTAATTGGTTTCATCTAAGATCATTCAGTAGGCTGATTGTGTGTCTGGGTACTGTAGGTGTCTGACAGTCCTCCAGGTGAGGAGGACTTTGAAGGTTCTGGTCTGTTTGAAGGCTCTGGCCTCTTTGAAGGCTCTGGCGTTCAGGAAGATGGGTCTGGGTTAGACGACGGAGGTGAAGATGATGATGAGGAAGGTCCCCTGTACTACTTCTTGGAAGAGAGCACAGGGTACATGGAGCCAGCCATGGCTTTCCTCAGTATCGTTCACACCATCATCTCTTTCCTGTGTATCATCGGCTACAACTGCCTCAAGGTACTTGGTGCTCTCTGCTCCTCAGCCCCCCACGCTGACATTTCTGTCTGTATGATCACCACGTCTGTTTTCTGCTCTCTTTAGGTTCCTCTGGTCATCTTCAAGAGGGAGAAGGAGCTGGCCAGAAAGCTGGAGTTTGATGGAGTTTATGTGACGGAGCAGCCTGAAGATGATGACATTAAAGGCCAGTGGGACAGACTGGTCCTCAACACTCCGTAAGAACCCTGTTACATCATCAGATCAGTGGATGTATGGATCTGCTGTTGGCCTGAATTCAACAGAACCCCCTTTTATTATTATTTCGGTCTCCAGCGGGGGCCTGTTTCAGAAAGCTGTATTGTTGGTTTTTTGTCTCCCTCTCATATCTGAGTTTTTTGTCTCCCTGCAGCTCTTTTCCAAATAACTACTGGGACAAGTTTGTGAAAAGAAAGGTGCGTTTTTCCTTTGACCGTATCAGCAAAACGACGCACACATTTCATGTTCTTTTATATGTTGCCTCGTTTTTCAGGTGCTGGACAAATACGGTGACATCTACGGCAGAGAGAGGATCGCAGAGTTGCTCGGCATGGACTTGGCCTCTCTGGACGTCAGCGCCATGACGCACGAGAAGAAGCCTGAACCAGACACTTCCATGTTCAGCTGGTCTGTTCAGGATGTCACTCTCACTGCATGAACTCTTCTTTAGGTGTAAATCAAGTCACAGCACAAACATCTGCCTCTCTCTGTAGGATAACATCTATCGATATTAAGTACCAGATCTGGAAGTTCGGCGTCGTATTTACGGACAATGTGAGTTAAAGACGTTTACGTTTAAAATCCGTTTGAATGTGTAAAGCCTGACGGCTCTGCTTCGTCTTCTCAGACTTTTCTGTACCTGGTTTGGTATTTCCTGATGTCTATTCTTGGACACTACAACAACTTCTTCTTTGCCGCTCATCTCCTGGACATCGCCATGGGGGTCAAAACGCTGCGCACCATTCTGTCTTCTGTGACTCACAACGGCAAACAGGTGTGTTCGCGTCCAACAAATGGTGTTTTTAAAAAAAATGACCCGGCACTAATGATGCCGAACCCTGCAGCTAATGATGACAGTGGGTCTGCTGGCCGTGGTGGTGTACCTTTACACGGTGGTGGCCTTCAACTTCTTCCGCAAGTTCTACAACAAGAGCGAGGACGAGGACGAACCGGACATGAAGTGCGACGACATGATGACTGTGAGTGATCGTAGGGGAAGTTCACACTGTATCGTGACATAAAGGTCCGTTTCTGAGGATGTTCTCATTCCGTCCAACAGTGTTACCTGTTCCACATGTACGTTGGCGTGCGTGCTGGTGGCGGCATAGGAGATGAGATTGAAGACCCAGCCGGCGACGAATACGAACTCTACCGGGTGGTCTTTGACATCACCTTCTTCTTCTTTGTCATTGTCATCCTGCTAGCTATCATCCAAGGTAAGGTTTTATTATTTTATGATCATATTATGCTGTTGATTTCCAAATGCGTTGGTATGTTTTGGGTAAGGAACGGTTCCTGTCCCACAGGTTTAATCATCGACGCCTTTGGAGAGCTCAGAGACCAGCAGGAGCAGGTTAGAGAGGACATGGAGGTAAGGCTGTAGCTAATAACTTCTCATACTATTGATTCTATCGCAGAACAAGCAGGGTTTATTTGAACTGTCTTCTTTCCCTCTAGACAAAGTGTTTTATATGTGGAATAGGAAGCGACTACTTTGACACGACGCCGCACGGCTTCGAGACGCACACCTTAGAGGAACATAACTTGGCCAACTACATGTGAGTCAGAGCCGAGGGATCGTTTAAAACTAAAGCGACATTAAACACGCATACGTCCTCCTGAAATAAGGTCGCGCTGTATTTAATTTACTGGAATTTCCTTTTGTTTTCTCAGGTTCTTCCTCATGTATCTCATAAATAAAGACGAAACAGAACACACAGGACAGGTTTGCTTCCGTTCAAGCTAAAGACACAGCTCTCATTGATAAAAGTTTACATTCTGCTCTCTTTCTGTGCGTTGTCAGGAATCTTACGTGTGGAAGATGTACCAGGAGCGATGCTGGGACTTCTTCCCTGCTGGAGACTGCTTCAGGAAGCAGTATGAGGATCAACTCGGGTAACCCGCTGCAGCGTCCACGTGCACATGAAGTAGATGAGAAACAACGAAGAGAAGAAACGTTACAAAAGGAATAATTGTTTATATGTTAGTTTTGTCCTTCGTGTGCACAAACTATGCATACCTGACTGCACTGTCCAAGCAGAATATTATCAGATACTATCAGAGAGGTTTAAAGAAAGTTTTTATTCTTCTCTAAAACACTACATGGCCTTTTTGTGTAAAATATGCATAGATTGCCTTGCATAGTATCGTTTTTATATACAACAGACTGTCAGTCACTACTGCTGTAAACATGATAGTGCCTATAGCACCTGATACATACTTTTGCTTCCTATATTTAATTTCATTTTATTTAAGAATGCTGGCAACTGTCCAGACCGTGACTAGGCTCCTTTTGTTCCTCTGTAGACACTATGAACGAGTTCTCATGTGTGAACTCTGGTCAGATCAACACGTGACGAAGGCGTGACATTTACGTGTGAGCAGACATTAAGTCTTACACTGCATCCATGGATGGATGGATGTGTTCCCATCTGTGCCATGTAGTGTTGATGTTCCCACAGGCAGTGACACTTAAAAATGACCTATTTATTGCTTTTATTTTTGTTTGTTTCCAGTTGGAACATACTGATGACGGTTGTTGTCAGTGTGTTTCTGGTTCTATTACACTTGCATTGCACACACACCTTTTTTTTGTCTCTCGGTGCATTAAAAGTGTAGGTAATGAATGTATTTAATGTAAACATTTTGACTGCAGCGTCATCGGTAGAACAGTAACATCCCGACTGAGTGGGAGACTTGGATGAAAAGACATATTTTAAATAACCCACAGATACATATATTTATTTTTCTTTGAGTCAGGAAGAATCAAAAATGATCGTGCAATGGTTTTGCTGGGCAGGTGTGTGTTCTGGTCGTGACCCTCACCAGTGTGAAGGTACTGTGACTGACAAAAATGCCTATTTTGTGATCCAAAGGTCCAACTGGCATTTAAGTGCACACATAGGAATCTGCGGCAATCACTGGTTCTACCTGTGGCTTTGGTTTGCACAGAGGCAGCTAATGTCCTCTGAATGACCTGCAGGTTTCACTAAAGAATAAAGAAAAGTATTTTAAAAAACAGCAGCAGCGTGTCATACTGTGTGTTCACGTATAGTTTTTTTTTGTTTGTTTTTTTAAATAGATGCATTTGAATTTTTCTGTTTTCTGTGGGTGTGGCTACTGGAGGGGTTCTGGCATTTAAAGTTCACTCCAAGACATTGAAATGACTGTTTTTGCACATTGAAACACATGACTTGTGTGGCAGACTGAATTCCTGTGTCGCTACGGTTTACTTCAGTAACTAGTGTTGCAGGTTCTACTTCCTGTTTGGCCAGATACCACTGAAAGATCAAATCTCCTATATCATAAAATCTCTTGGGTAATCTACCCGTAAAAAGTTCTGGGTTTATGTTTGAGTATAATATCGCTTCTGCAGCATTAATATTTGCTGCTTCAAAACTCAATCTCCCACACCGATGATCCTACATGAGCTTTTACTTATCAAACTACTTTCGCATCGCATATCACAGTTTTTTAATCTATATTTTATCGTCTACTTGGGATGATTTACAGTTTTAAACAGGTGTGTGCATACCACCCCCAGGCTCAAAGGCTGCCACGCCCACCTCCTCAACCCGGGTGGCTGTTGACTTTGGGAATTGTGAGGATGTTTGGTGATGTCATGGTGGGTTTGGTTCCCAGCTCTCCTCCTCCCTGCTTTTCCTTATAACGCGTCGACCTGCACCTGAAATCAGATCCTGATCAGGATTTCGCCTGCGTGCTTGTCACACACACACTGCTGCCATGTCTTCCGGATTTGGAACTCAGTCGGTTTACGACCCGGTAGGTACGGTGAATTCTGCGGAACTGGATTCATTAGTGCCAGTCGGTGTGAAACCGGTTTAGTCACGTTTGTTTCAGACGTGTTCTGGCCTCTAAACGTTGGTGTTCTGCATGGGACAAGCAGCAGGAACACGTTGTATTTGTGCGGACTACTTCAGTTCCTGTTCAACAGCGCTGTGACTCTTTACATACAATATCACTCCGCTCTACAGGAGTTCTATTGATTAGCTGATTGGCAACAGTCGGTCTCCGGAACTATTTGTGTTGGCGGAACCAAATAAATAATAAAAACCATAATGTCGACTTTTCAAAATGCGCTTTTTTAAACTTCTGAACAAAATCAATATCCCATTTGAGGTCACAAATGGGATATTGATCACACCAGGAGGTTCAGCACAGCAGCACTCCCCCTCGCCTGATAAATGCCTAAATTTCAGTTTTGAGTCTTTTTTCATGAAACTATTGTGCAGGCCATTCCCTACATGGGTCCCATTTCTGGAGGACTGAAGGAGGGGATGTCAGTTGCCGTCAAGGGTGTGGCACCTTTAAACATGACCAGGTTAGTAATTCTTGGATACTACACAAATTTAAGGCTAAAAAAAAGGGGATGTGTTCAAAGCAATAGTTTCCACTCTTTCTTAATCTCTAACCTCCTGTCTGGGTGTGGCAGCTTGGCAGCTCCTTTGATAAATCCTTGTACATCCACACCTTTGATTACTGACTCGGGGCCATTAATATCTGTCCCACAGGTTTGCAATCAACCTGCGCTGTGCCGAGTCGGATTCCAGTGACATCGCTCTTCACTTCAACCCCCGATTTGATGGCAAGGACAAGGTGGTCTTCAACGCCTTTAAGGGCGGCTCCTGGGGCTCAGAGGAGTTCTACCAAATGCCCCTCACCAAAGGGGAGGCCTTCGAGGTTGTCATCAAGGCGACCTCAGAGGCCTATAAGGTCAGGCAAAGCACAGATTGCACAGTATAATGTAACGCACACCTTGTGTGCTTGATTCCCTCAGATTACACATGGTATGGTGTATTTTGCCAATATGTTGCAGATTAAAGTGGATGGGAAGGACTTCTACACCTTTCACCATCGCATCCCCCTCGATCGGGTTTGTGCCATCGAGATAAAAGGAGACGTCTCCGTCCAAACGATTCATTTCTTGGGGGTGAGACGTTGAGCTTTCATTTTCCATGTTGGGGCGGGTGATGTGGTAACAACCACAGGTTTGTGTCTGCACATGTTCATTAATGGTTGTTATGAGGTTACCACATGAGAAGGCATAACCACAACTTTCTGTTTATCTTGTTTGTGTCGCATTGAATCATTCTAAGAATTACTTTTTTAAATTTTAGGGTCATACTTCGGGAGGACACGGAGTGAGTAGACAATATTTGTCAACTAACAAGAGTAACTGATGCTATTAATTACTATAATAAAATGACCATATATTATTACTGTTATGCTTGTACTTTTTTTTTCTTCATCTGGATTTGCAGGGTCTAGTCCCACTTTTAAACCTTGTAGTGAGACTTCTGCTTGATACCTTTGCGTGCATGATGTTTCGTAATTAAAAGCTCGCGTATATTAATGTCATTACAGAGCAATGATGGCCAAGTCACCAACCCTGTAAGTTATCTGTATTTAATAGGCCAAAAGAACCAACTGAATATGGCAATACTGTTGTCATGTTTTCATCGAGTGTCAATGAGAAGGAATTGCAACAATAAGTTACTGGTCACATTACATTTTTCACTTTAACAGTGAAATTATCTAAGTTAATTAAACAGTTGTTGGGTGTGTGAGAATTGTGGAGGTTTATCTTATCATTTGTGTGCACTTTGCAGAAGATTCCCTATATGGGGCCCATTTATGGAGGCCTGAAGGACGGCATGTCAATCAACATTCAGGGAACGGCTCATGAAGACATGGACAGGTATGGACAGGAAAAAGCTCCCTTGTTGAGGGAGATGTCACAACGTCTCGGTCTGTAGTTGTGTTTGTGCATGAGTGAAATCAGTCTAGTCTTGACACCTTTGCTGGGGGGTCTGGAGTAGTATCTAACTCAACAGCTCTCAAATATCTGGTAGTTTTATGATCAACCTGCGCTGTGCTGAGTCCGAGTCCAGCGACATCGCTCTTCACTTCAACCCTCGCTTTACTGGGTGGGACAAGGTGGTCTTCAACTCCTTTGAGAACGACTCCTGGGGCTCCGAGGAGAAGATTCGGTCCATGCCCTTCACCAAAGGCCAGCCCTTCAAAATTGCCTTCATGGTGACCACAGAGGGCTATCAGGTCGGGCAACGAACATTAGAATTTAATCATCGTTGATCATCGAAGCTAGAAATGATATTAACACGGATGTTTGTGCAGGTTAAAGTGGACGGGCAGGATTTCTACACCTTTTCCCATCGCATCCCCCTGGAGCGAGTGTGTGCCATTCACATAGCAGGACAAGTTTCCATCCAGTCTATTAAAGTCTTGGGGGTGAGACTTTAAAGTTTTGCTTTGGATGTAATGGTGGTCATTGTGACAAAGTTAAACGTTTTCCTTTGATTTGCAGGGTGCAACGACAGGACAACAGACGGCGAGTACACTTTGTTACATTTGACACATTCTTCTGTTCAAATTATTATTCGAACTTTGCTAATCAAACTTTATTTCCTCATGTCATTATAGAACACGAATGACCAGAAAGTCTTCAACCCTGTGAGTAAATTCTAGTTATGTAATATTGATTTTGAGGAGTGGGATGTTTTTTGATGTTACTATGAAACTTCAGAGCTTTACAGCTTAATTCTTTGATGCCCTTAGAGGAATTTACAGTACACTAGATGTAATACATGAGTCACAGCTTGGTTAAAGTTTACCTTTTGGAAAACATGTGCAATTAGGTAATCAATGCTGAGACATATTAGAGTTGAATGTTTCTTTTGTGTTCCAGGTTATTCCCTACAGTACCTTAATCCCAGGACAAATGTCCCCTGGCAGGACTTTTACCTTCAGAGGCAACGCTCTCAATGATGCAGACAGGTGTGTGTGCGTGTGAATGAATCTGTGCCCACGCAAGGTTTGACTGCCTTTTACAAATCTCTACTGCAGTTTTGCCATCAACTTCATGGAGAGCAAGTCCAACAACATAGCCCTGCATATCAACCCCAGGGTAAAGGACAAGATTGTTGTGAGAAACACCCGAATTGGAGGCATCTGGGACAAAGAGGAAAGAGAGCTCATCTTCAACCCCTTTGGTCCCGGGCTGTTCTTTGACGTAAGGGCTATCTACATTAAATCCAGTTTAATATATATCAACAAACCTGAATTCTGGAGCATTCTGTCTTCCAGATGTCGGTTACCTGTGACAATGACAAGTTTAAAGTGTCTGTGGATGGACAACACTTGTTTGATTACCACCACAAATTGAAACCCGTCAACATTATTGACAAGCTGGAGATTGTGGGTGATGTGGAGTTTTCCTACATTAGCTTCTGAGACCTAATGTTAGTCACAGTGACCATCTCATCATGTCTTGTGTTGGTCACCTGAATAAGGAAATAAACATTTGTGAATCATGAATGGATCTGGTGTGTATTTACTACCCTCTGCTGGAGTAATGAAGGCACTACTTGTTTTGGAATTCATGATGGATGCATTTATTTCTTGTACAAAATACCTTATAGCTATTGTATAAAAACTGCTTAGCAACAATATAAAGGTAATTAACTGTATAATCCCAATTCAACCAATCATAATCTCAGTACATTTACCAGATCTATACACAAATACTGGCTGTCTGAAGGCACTGATGGTAATGTTGAGCTGTGAGCTTTCAGGCTGGTAATTGTTTAAAGGTGTGGGGGTTTTTTGTTTTTCTTTTGTTAGGCTGAAAATATTCCAAACACACTGGTACTTAAAAATGTTAAAGATCAAATTAAAGCAGCGGCTCACTCTCAGCACCATTGTACCAAAGGTCACGTGAGTAATTCCCACTTTATCCCAACAATCGTTTCAGGAATACTGTTTTGTATGCAAGTACCGTCAATAGTGATATCCTTTTACATAAAAAAACCTCCCAAACTGTGTACGAATAAGGCAAATATGTACAGTATATACTTCAAGATCAAAATAAGTGCATGTATTATGCGACATCATTGAAGCAAAACTTTGGATAGCCAAACCTCTCTAATGCTGCTTTCTGTCTGTATTGTGGTGAAAACCCAATTCTATTTGCAGTACCCAGCCTGGACATGCAAATACAGCCCAGAACAGGTGGGATAATATTACGGAATACATTCTGTTGGACACCCCCCACCACCACCGAATCCATGCAGCTGTTGCTGTGATTGCCTCTTTGAAGCATGTGTGAGACATTAGAGACAGGATGAGCCAGAATGTCAATGAAAGATGGTAAAACACCAGAACAAAGATTAACATATAAACACATATAAACATTGGTGCAAAATGAAACCAGCATATTACTTTTTACAATTTCATTAAAAAAACACTGTGCTTAAGGCAGAAACAAAGCCGTGGCGTTACCCCCAGCATTTGCCTTGTGTATCCCCGACATGTCTGTACCTCCCTTTGTTCTTTTAATGGTTGCGGCCTTGTGATGTGAGCGGCACCTCTGTCCCTGATGAGCAAATACTAAGGTTCCGCACAGAGTCGGGAGGTGTCTGTGTGTAAATAATCATGGCTGCTTCATGCAGAATGAGCAATGCTCCAGCCTGAAGATGGCAGTGGGGCTGCTTGCTACATTAGGCCACACATTAACACAAGCGCGGTTTTTCATTGCTAACAAACGAGGCGTCTTTAAAGTCTTTAAAGCTTGCAGTAGAGTTTTCTTCATTTTTCACTTGGATTTCTCAGTCTGGCAGTGGTTGAGCCGAGTTCACAGCACTTCATGAATCACGGGGGCGACTCATTCTGCACGCAGGTAGTTGTTTCTTGCTGTTGCTGCTGGGACTGATTGTGCTGCAGCATGTGAGGGCAACAGGGCCTTTTTTTTACACTAGTAAGTACCTTCCTCCTGTCTAAAAGCATATTGCATTCACTTGTAAAAAAACAACTGAAAAACTGTTTTTCCCGACTAATTTTTTCTGGTTTTCGGGGTAGTTGTTTTCTGAAATATCAAGGTACTTCAAAGTCCCACCAGAACCTCCCACCTGCAAGTGACCCCCAATGGAGGAGGCCATATATGACCAGCTGATCCTGGAGGAACACACCTACTGTATGTCTAGGAGAGCTGAAGGGTTTGCATTCAGAACAACTGCAAAGTCTTCAACTGCCTGTGCAAAGTCGACCAATATTACTATCTTGACATAACTAAACAAGCTGGTTCTGTTTGCTTCCATTAAATTGAGCTCTCAATTAAGGAATGAATGCATTAAATGCTCTCTAAACTGGAAAAACTGTCCAAAAAACAGGGGAAAAAAACCCTCAGAAAAATTAGAAATGTTTCAAGCGAATGCAAAACGCTTCCCTATTCCTGCTGGTACATCATTCACACATTAACATTGATATTTAAATGTGCTCCTATTAAAGAAACAGGACGTACGGTCTCTGTTCGACGGAATGTCTTTAGCTGTGTGTGCTTGTGCAAAGTATTTGTTGAGGGGGGGGTTGAGGCTGCGCTCATTCGGCAGTGGGAGGCTGGATCCTGTTCTCGGACCTGCAGGAAAGCTGTGGCACACTTGGCAGTGACGAGTCCAGTCAGTGTTTTTAGGTGCACGGCCGTCACTGCCAGGCCATTTTCCTGGGCCCTTCCCTGTCCTCCAACAGCTCCACCGTTGGGGTGGGGGCCGGGGTGGGGTTGGGAGTCGAGTGGCAGGATGGGTGTAGAGGCAGTGTGGCTGCGGAGGATGACACCGGCATGTCCAGACTTTCCAGCGAGTCGGAGAGCGCACGGTTGGTCTCGTGCTGGGGACAGAGGACGTAGCGGTTCGGGTGGTGGACCTCCACTGTGGTCACAGAGTCCAGGCCTTTCAGGCAGAGCGGAGAAGGACCCCTGATGGGGTCTCGGCCTCCAACAGCTCCGAGCTCCATGGATGACTCGTCCATGTTTACGTACAGGATCTCATCTGGGTCCTGAGAGTCTGGCAGGTCCTCAAGGGCCTTTTCCAGCTCACACCTCAAGGTCTCAAACGATGGGCGATCCTTTGGGCTCAGCAGCCAACAGGAAAACATCAGAGCGTAGCTGAAAATCAGGAAAAAGGAACAAGATTCCTGTTTATACACATGAAAAACGGTTTTATAGTTGATGTAGGAATGTTTTCAGGATCAGGTTTGTGATCCCATCTCCTATAGAAAAGAGAGAACTGCAAATTTATTAGGGCGAGTGCTGGGAACAGTCTGCGCAGCAAGTTTATGAGACTAAACATAAATAAAGAGATTGGAATTCCTCATTCAGGTCAGGAGATTTTTGCCTGATGAGGGGAAAAAAAGCCTTGTAAACCAAACATTTCTGAGGCTCATCAAGTGCAGAAAACACTCACATGCAGTCGAGACAGTCTGGAGGCTGTTTAAGACGGTTTCCCTGTCTCAAGTAATCATAAATCTCACTGTTTTCCACCCCCGGATATGGAGTCTGGCCCCGAGTGGCGATCTCCCACATGGTGACCCCGAACGACCACTGAGAGAGACAAACAGGCACTTCATCAGGTACAGGTCAAATGGTAGCCATAGAAACGACACACAGCCATGTCTAGGGTGACCTGATTTCTCAAGATGAGAGTGAACTCACCACGTCGCTCTTCGTGGTGTAGACTCGATCAGCCAAGCTTTCAATGGCGATCCATTTCACAGGCATCTTTGAGATCCTGCCCTGTCTGTAGTAGTCGCCATTGTAGATCTTCTTGGAGAGGCCGAAGTCAGCCACACAAACGTTCATGTTCTCGTTCAACCTGGGGGGGGATTCGTGCTCGGTAAATGCAAACATCATCCTAAAATACTGTAAAGTTGTTTCTCCTCTTAGTATCTTAGAGGAAGAACAAGGCTTACATGCAGTTGCGGGCTGCGAGGTCTCGATGGATGAAGTTCTTGCTGCTGAGGTACTCCATCCCTCGGGCAATATCAGTCATAAACTTCACTAGCATCTGAGACGGGAGGTACTGAAACGGATAAAGGACACGGGGTTTGAGCTACACTTTCCGTTCTGCCCAGCAGGGGGCAGCAGAGCTCACGTGTCTGAGGATGGCTCTGCTGAGCTCAAACTGGGCGCCGCTGTTCAGGAACACCTTCTGTGTTTTTACACATCTGGACCTTTCAGAATTCTGCAGAAGCCTTGTTCTGATTCAGCTCTCAAAATGGCCCCGGCTTCTTGGCAAAGTGGCAAAAATCGGATTCCGAAAAAGCATCCCGTCCAACAACAAATAAAACTGCAGATTGCAAACAATGATCTCAGCGTGTGTGCGAGGCCAAGAACACGTCAGAGCCTCCGACAATGGGTTCACGCTAAACTGAACTTTGGATATCATTTTGCTGACAGAATTCACATGAACTGCTCACCCCTCAACTCATTAAGCTGGTAAATCATTTGGGAAAAGATGTGTCCTGCGGGGTTGTGCGTGAGTGTGCGTGTGTGTGTGTTTTGCTGACTCGACACATTTATTCTTTGCAGTCAAGACCTACCACAGGACAGTCTCCCAGTCTGGAGTAAAGCAGATAGCTATGCAGATCTCCATGTTTCATATAGGGCAAGATGACAACAGGGGAGGGGTAACCTTCGCTCTCTACAGTCTGCAGACACACACCTGTGATAACACACCAGATCACTATCAGAGACACACACTCATATCCAAGAGGACAGGTTTACTCAATAAGGGACAGTGTTGAGTTTAGTTTGCAGGATTTAACTTCATAAAATGAACAGCGAATCATTGTGAATCGGGGCTTTTTCAAAGATTAAAATGAGTCTAAATTAGCTTGGGAGTGTTACCCTGGTAAATCTGGATTGTGTTGAAATCTGAAATGGATTTACTGCCACTTAACAGATCCCAGCCGTAGATGAGGAAAAAAAGAATCAATTTTAGATTTAAATGAGGCTGATCTGATTTACCCAGGAGCCTCATGACGTTGGGGTGGTCAAACTCTTTCATGCAGGCGGCTTCGCGAAGGAAGTCTTCCATCTCCGTGCGGGTACAGATGGCAACTAGAAACAAAAACAGTGCACGGGGTGAGTTCACGTTAACAATTATTAATACCACAGACTTCAGCCTTTCTGGGGGGATATTAAATAGTTATAAATCTTCGGCAATTTGGGGAATCGCCCTTTCTCCAGCTGAAGAACTGTTTTCTGGCCACGGTTGTCATGTTTGACCTTTGACAGCCCTGATTTCTGGGAGCTTTTGCCGTTTACTCACTTTTCATAGTCTTGACAGCAACTTTGAGAACCGATTCCTCCTGCATCAACAGCCCTTCCATCACCGAGCCGAACTCTCCTGATGAGGAAACAGGGTTTAAATGCAACATCGGTGACTTTCGTA
Source organism: Takifugu flavidus (assembly GCF_003711565.1). Lineage (NCBI taxonomy): Eukaryota > Metazoa > Chordata > Actinopteri > Tetraodontiformes > Tetraodontidae > Takifugu > Takifugu flavidus. Next base: position 2,424,547 of record NC_079531.1, on the reverse strand, counting down.
TCTCACAGTGACATGTGAAGGTCTTAACTGTTACTCTGTAGCCAGTACAAAACATTTTATAGTGTCAGACACATGAGGTGGAAACAAAAATGATTACAGACCTTCTCCCAGTGTTTTCCCAAGTGTTAGTTTATGTCTGTCCACCATTACGTCTTGTAGCTTCTGCTTCAGCTCATCACTGATGCCCAGGCTGTTCACTGAGGGGGGAGAAAAATGAGGATTTCAACCTTTTCCACTCCAGGTTAAAAGGGGTCGCTATTTATTCACTGCATTTAAAAGTCAGAGGACAACAAACATGCAAAAAAAACCAGTTCCTTAATACAAAAGAGCACTCTCAGGAATCCAAAACTTAATCAGGCTATAAACAACGTCCTCTCAGAACACTCTTTAGCCGTCAAACGCCCAGCAGGGGACCTCACCGCGGTGGGGAGATGACGTCAAGGTTTACATTTCCCCGATTTCAGTCGTGAGCAGAAAGGTCCCGGCCAACTGGCCATCGTTGAGTTCGGTCTTGGCCAAGAGGCCTCGCTACAGATATTAGCTCTGTTTTCACATCTGGACCTGAATATGACAATTCCAACAACATGCGTAGATTCCCCCTCCAGCTGCTGCTCCACTATCAATCTGCCACAAGCCGAACAACAGTGCGCTCAGGCCACAAGCACGTAACAACACATGCTGGCGTGACCAACAATTAGCCAATGCATTCAATAAGCCGGGCCCAAGGGTTCTGTTTTACCCTGAGAATCATCCAAAAGTCCTGGTCAACACCAGCAGTGCAAATCCCACCCAAATCCATCTGACATGAGCCTGTCCCTTTTTTTCTCCCAGCATGCATTTCCCTTTTTACTCAGTTGCTTTTTATCCGAGCATCGCCCTCCCTCTGTCTCTTTCAGGTCATTTCTTTTTTTTTTTTGCCTTTTCTCTAAACTTTTGCCTTCTCCCGGCCTCTTTGTGGTTGTGGCAAGCTGAGACCTGCGTATGAGGTATGAGACAAATTTCATGTGTCCATCAGGGACAATGTCAAGGCTTGAATCCGTCCCAGCTGCGTGAAATCGGAATCCGGTGGCTGCGCTCACATCCACGCCACTCTTGTCTGTATTCCCGGGGACCTACGGGAATACTGGCTCGCGATAACGCAGACAGCTACTCCCCACTGAAGCATTACACCAGGAAGACAGCGCCTCCCTCACAGGAGTGTTTCACCTCCAACCAGAGCCGTCATGAAACCCTTTAACTGATCGCAACCCGACCTTTTATTCAGCCAAAGGAAACTGCAGATCCGTCTCTTTCTTTCCCCTTTTCCCCCCTTTCTTACTATCTACCCAGACAGAGGCAGGTTGGTGCATGCAGAGAGGCACATCTCCCACTGCTGCAGGTACAACCAGGCACAAATATTTGAAATGCCGTTGTTCTGAGCAGCTCGGGGGGGCAGAGCAGTAAACTCACACGTCGCTTCTGTTGTTCTGCGGCTGTAGGTCCGACGAGCACGGTACCTGACCACCAGCTCTCCGCTCTCCATCATGGGCTCAAACGCCTCCCTGTCAATGCAGAAATGAATGAATACACAGAGAGAATGTGACAGTTGGTGGGTTTTGATCTTTTTTTTTTGCTATCCTCTGCTCTAGAATGCCCTCATACATGTAGCAGGAAGGTCAAGGAACTAAAAACAAGTAAACTTTGGTTTGGAACAGTAATACGGTCCCTCCCTTCCACCCACGTGGAGCAAAACTGCCTACGCACCCGAATCTTGTCTCCTTTCGCCGCAGCTTGGCCACGTAAACAACCATGAGCACAGCCATGGACACGGCACCAGCAATGCCCATCACCACATACCACCAGTGCCAGGAAAATCCCGCGGGAGGGGGATCTGAGGGAGGACACAGCCGGGCATAAAGGAACATTCACAACCGCTGTTTAAAGGTTATGGATTATATATGACAGATTTTTTTTAAATTTTACTAATTATAATCACCTGAGCCTCCACCTCTAATTTAAGAGCTTATAAAAACTTTACTTAAGCCAACACATAAACACATTTTAATCTGACGTAGACAAGATTTGGGGATCAAATAATTGGTCCCAACAGACTTAATGTAGTATTACTATTGATGGGTTTATTTGTATTTATAAACTTGCCTTTCACTGTCAGATTTTTTTTTCTATTTTGATGCGTCATGCATTAATTCACAAATTTCCCGTGAGTGCACTCACAACCCTCTTCCACCAGTTCGCACCCAGTCTCCTGCACTTTCACTGCCTCTTTCCAATCAGCCGTTCTTGTTTGAACCCTCTGCATTAGCCTAAGCTAACAGAGATGCTCCACTGTCTCCTTCTGTTATAAATATTTATGACGTGTCTCCTATTCAGCCCTCTTCCCCATTCTGTATGTCTGAGCTCCTCTCTTCTCCTTTTTTCTGTTCCTTCCTCCTTTCTGAGCTTCACAGGAAGGAACCCTCAGGCTCACAGAGGAGAAAGGAGAAGTCTCATGGTGGAAGAGAGAGCATGAGATAATGTCCCTTCCTGGTCAATATGTGTCATTTCAGAGGTCATAGCAGAGTTTGAAAACCAGAAAAAAGTGACTCACCTCTAAATTCCCCCATTTCTGTGGGAGGAAAGAAAAAGGAGAATTCAAGATTTTTTTTCCCCCCCTCAGCTTTAATCCAAACATTGTCTATGATCATTGTTATCTGCTAAATTTAAATAAAGGTTTGCCACTCACCAGGACTGACAAGACTCAGAGTCTGTGAGGGGGTCCAGGGCCCCCTCCCTGCCCCGGTATAGGCACATACTCGGAAAGACACGTTGGACAACGGCATGGACAGGTTGATTGACAGCTCGGTGTCCAATCCAGTGTCCACATAAAACTGTCCATAGAAAAAGCCACAGTTGTCAGTATGAAATGATCCTGACATAAGCTGTCAGTTTGGCGAAGCCCGCGTGTGATCGTCCACGACTCACCTGCTGAGCGGCGGGGGTGCTGTACTCCACCATGTAGCCCTGCAGCTCCCCGTTGAGCCTTCCTGGAGGTCCCTCCCACGCCATTAACACTTCAGTCCCATTTAACACCGCGGTCACATTCACTGGTGGGTTTTCTGGCACTGGAACACAAAAAACAGCAAACGTCAGCGGCATTTCTTTACATTACAACTGTTTATGTGTTCACAAAACAAAGAAGCAACGTATGAGGAATCATCAGGGTCCACCTGATAACCAGGGGAAATGGGGTTTGCTAGGCGTGTCTTGTTTTGACAGCCTAGATCCTCGAGAGTGCAGAAAAGGACACAGCTGTAAGGAGAAAATACCAAAGAATGTGGAGAATTCATCCAGGAGAAAAAGGCAAATTTAGGGCAGCACAAACGGGCGAATGCACTCCATTCACGAGGTAACGGGGCCCACAGTGAACTCAGACGCGTGCACGCCAATGCGTCTCCCAGTGCCTTTAATCCTGATCTGTTGATCACTTTATCTGACATCATCATTTTTGAAACAGTGGGAACAGAATCTGCCGTTGTTGCAGACTGAAAAAGTAACAGAAAATAAACACCCACGCGCGCCTCCGCCAGCACACGCAATAAGTCAGCCCGTGCTGCTACGTGTTGGGAAACATGGCCCAGCCTATGGATGATGCTATCAGGAGTCATTTGCTGGATGATTGTTTCCACATGTGCTCGCCGGTCCGCCTTCCAGCAGCAGTAACAACAACAATAAGAAACAACTCCAGCTCAAGTTTGCTAACGTAGTTCTTCTCCACCATTTCTGCCTCTCTATCTCTGGTTCCTTCTGTTTTCTTTCTGACGTTTTTCTTTCTTTCTTTCATCCAAGATGACTAAACCCCCCCCCCCCCCTCGACTTTTTTTCCCCCTCGCTGCCTTCTCTGAGGTAATGCTACTCTCTTTGTTGCCATGGAGCCATAAACGCAATAGAACAAAGATGTAATTTGTCCACACATACAAAAAAAAACTGGCAGAAGGGTCTAGAAAATAAACATTTTTTATTGAATTAACAGGAGTTGCAAAATGCATTGTGTTTAAGCACTTCAGCCTTTTCCCTGGATATGCTGAAAAACTATTATATTTTTGCTGGGTGTGTGAGAGCAACACCGTTAAAGTTGAGACAAGGATTTTAAAAAAAGGAGGTCGCCCTTCAGGGGAGGGATGATTCATTACCCTGGCGTCTGCCTGTTTTCCATCACTGCAAACAAACTGGTGTCATCAGCAATATTCACCTCCACTTTAGTGGGAGAATAATCTACTGTCTGTCTTTAATCACTTCTTTTGTAATGCCTGGCAGCATTAAAAGGGGCCTTAATGTGACACATGTGTTTGTGTGTGGTTACGCTCCTGCCTCACTTCCATCAGGACAGTTTATACCGTGAATATATTTGAAACCCAATTATTTCTACAGCTTTATGAACCAGAATGTTACATTGCTCCCTTCCTCTGTCGACGATGACCCACGACCCCCTTCTGTTCTCTCATCCTTGGGGAAAAGTCGTGGGCTCTGGGAAAACAGCAAATGAGTGTTTTCTCAAAGTGCCTCCGTCCCTCATTTCCCCTGCACTTCTATCCATTCCTTCCACAGTCCCACCCCAGACCTCTTTGTTTTTGTTTTTTTCCCACAGTGCCTTGCAGTATATGTTGCGAAAAAGCATCGCGGGTCTTCTGAGGTCAAATCGAAAGGGGAAATGAGAGCCGGCAGAAGCGAGAGACTGGAATAAAAAATAAAAATGGATATTTTTACCAGGATGACACACTTAAGGAACAATGCAGCACGTTTCCAAACTATTACTGATGAAAAACAAATCAGCTGAAAGAAATTCCAGAGGAAGGACTGAAAAATAAAAACCTCAGCACTCAAAACAAAGAGATGTGGACACTGCGTGATGATCCAAGTCTCCCCTTCATTCTTCCACTTCTCTGACCTTCAGTGTTTCCTGAACTATCTCTGAGCACCAGCTGAGGCTTATCGGCTGTTCCCTCATTGTCCAGGCTGTTAGGACAAGTGCGGGGAGCGCGGACAACGAAACTCCAAGAATTTGTGATTCATTTTGCAATAATAAAGAAGTGAAACCTGAAAAGCCAAAATGCCGTCACATCAGACAGCCACTTCTCGCCTCTCTTGATTTTATTCACTACATTTCTTCCCTTTTCTAACAGTGAGAATCTGCATCGCAGTGTTCAGATTACTGCTAGCTTCCATTACGGAAATCCCCAGCATCCCTACAGTTGCATATCTCTCCTCTTAGTATACACTCTTTCCACTCTTGTTCATCCAGTATGAGCTGGCATGGAAAATCCCACCTCAGTTTATACTGAAGCACACAGCAGCTCAACATTTGAGATTGGACAGAGAGCTACGAACCCACATGAGGAGAGTTTAAGGTCCCTCCTTCTCTCCAGGATCCACTCTGCCAGCCCAGAGTTTACATTTCAATAGGAGTGTGTAGAGGTACAGTAACAGGTCTGGCATCCGTTATAAACAGACCAAAAGAGGCAGGACGGATTACCGTCAGTAACAGTCGACTATAACTTCAACCTGAAACCCTGACTCAGTTTGAGTCAAGACGAGAACCGTCGCCACGGCGCAGAGGGCTCAATCCTCCATCCCAAACAAGCTCATAAAAAATGTGTCTTGCTGGAGAAAAGTGAATGACTCACCATGAATGTGGCTACTGTACCCAAAGACCACCACCCAGACCACGCTGAATGGGCTCTGTTTGAATTCATTTTAAGTAGGATTCCAGTTTATTTCAACATTATTTAAACTACCTAAATGTAGTTGAATGTGCTCGGTGTGCTTGATATGTTTTGCTCCGGGTCATACTCTGACAGATCCTACTCCCTGTAAGCTGCTATTTTTAAAGACTGAAAGACTAATAACGTAAACCTTTGTGCATTTTTACTGCCCGCTTTTAATAATTAAGCTTCGGAACAGACATAAGAAAGTTTAAACTGCTATCGTTTCAGGACGTTAAGGCCCACTCAGGAGTGGGAGGAAACCTGGACTTAGAACCAGTAGCCAGATAACCTTAAACGTGACCGACTTCAGAGGGAGTGATCCCACACTTACTGAAAACAAACATGTCCTCACTCAGAAGACTCACCTCCTTCTTTGGTGCGCAGTTCAACCCAGGGTGACCAGTCAGACGGGCCCTGGCTGCTGTGACAGGCGACCCTGACAGCGTAAGAGCTGTGGGGCTCCAGGTCCTCGATCAGGTGTGTGATGGGTGGGATGTCCACGTTCTGGTTGTGGATCAGCTCATCGGGCTGTTCCTCGAGGTCCTCGCTCAGGTGTTTGGCCTATAGGGGTTAAAGGGCAAAGATTTGTGGAATCACTCAAATTAAAAAAAAAAGGGCATTAAAACCTGACCATTTTAAAAAGCCAGGATCAGCCAGGTGAAGAGCAGAAGGTTTGAACGACAATAAAAAAAAAAGGAGAGTGGAAGAAACCTGTTGACTCTGCGAAGGCTGTGGTAAACACATTTAAAGAGGAACACAAGGCAGGAAAAAATACTGCAGCAATTTTCAAACCACATTAAAGTTACTGCTGCTCACTGCTGTGCTGCTCATTAAAACGGCTCCTCGAGGCTACAGAGAGCACGTCTTAGGGTGGGCTTCACATTAAAAAGCTTAAGAAAACAATAAATACATGAGCAACCACAGATTAAACATATTACGTGTCCTCATATGAAGCAGGTACAATATTATATGTGTATTCAGAAGTCCAGGAGAAAAGTGGATGGATATTTATTCCTGGGTGGAGGATTCCAAAACAATATTCTATGAATCAGGAGAGTTTGAGTGTGTGTGTGAGAGTCATTCCTAACCAGATGAATCACTGTGCAGCTTGAGAACTGCGTTTAATCAAATTGTACAGCTCATCCCTGAGTCACGCTTGTGGCTACATTCTCCTTGTATGGCCCAAACTCACGATACCTACTGTCAATTCTTTCTTTCTGTCCTTCTCTCTGTAGCCTGGTTTTTTGTTTCTCAGTGCAGCACAATGAGCCATTAAATTCAGATTTTTGCCCCTTTCTGCAGAGGCTGGCCCCTCGCCTCGTTCCCCTGTGAGGGGGTAACGGATGGTCGAAGGGAGGGAGCGAGAAAATAAAGAGGTACGAGGGGCAGCTTTATTAGAACCAGACGTCTATGGGTGGTGCTGCATTGCTTTTTTCTCGAGGAGAAAACGTCCCTCCTCTCAGCTAGAAACTCCAGCAGCCAGAGCAAAGTGTAGTGGCAGAGAGACACTGACGTAGAGAGAGTGAGAGAGAGGGAGAGGGAGTGGTACTACAAAAGATTAATCCAGAGGGCCACTTTCCCAGAGTGAAACCTGATCTGGAGCTACAGGAATAAAGCAGGGAAGGGATGACATGTGGAAGATAGGGATAACTATAGTTTAAGGTAAAACTTGTAAAAGGTGAGGCGTTGTCTCTGAACGACAAAGACAAACAATGGCAGCATTTCTGTCACACACACAATCTTGTTCTTTTTTTACCTGCACAGAACAGTGAATTATTGGGTAGTCCCCCCCAAACCCAGGCGTCCATGACAGACGGAGACTGGACTGAGTTATCTCTACAGCTCTGACATGTTTGGGTCGGGATGGAAGAACTGAAGAAGAAGGAAATGAAATGATTAAAATAATAAAGAGTGTCTAAATGGAGGTGGCAGAAATGCTGTCGCGGCTCCACCTACCAGTGATGGTACCAGATCCAGATGTAGCCACACCTTTGCGGTTGTGAGCCTCACAGGAAAACGTGCTGGTCCTGTTTAAACCTGGATGAAACAAAATGAAACAAAATGAATGACTTTAACTCATTCGTGGCCCGAGGAATGCAGTCATCAGCGCTGGAATCGGCGACCAGCGACGTTGAAAGGCAACACAAACACTGGAACATGTGACTCTTTTTTATCGGCGTTATCTAACACCCAAACATTGTCCGCTGGCCACAGACGGCTCACACGCAGCCACACAGCGCGTTGTTTTGTGAGAACACACCATGCCTCCATTGTGTCACGGCCGGAAAAGCGACAGGGAGTGTGACTCTTGTGAAGGATTGTGAGGGAGAAGAGGAAGGAGGAAGGAGCTGGGGATGAGCACTAGAGTGGTGCGGGTGAACGAACAGCTCATCAGATTGTCTCAGGATTGCGACACTTTACTTTTTTTCTTTTCCTTCCCCATCACAAAACCACAACACAACATCCCCTGATCAGCTGATTAAATCTGCCATTTGTTGACCACAGTGACTGGGACATGGAGCTGGACCTCAGGCTGAAGGCTTTCACTATAAATAAAGCTCATGCTTGGATTCTTTCTCATTCAGAACTCATTAGCATTGATGTAACACCATCAAAGCAAAAAGGGCATGATGTGCAGATCATATACATCATAGTTCGAGGTGAACTAAGAGTTTCTTTACTTCTGCCTTGGTTGGGGCTGGTGGTCTGCCAGAGGCAGCCAGCTGCCCATTCCAGAGACGTGAGTGTTGGTTACCATCAAAGGGGTCCTGGTCGACACCAACCAGCCTGCTGTGATGAGTCAAACCAGATTCTTCCCTCTGACTCACTGGGCTCTGATTTTTATCACTGAGATTCCTTTCAGTGCTTATTTATCTCTCCTCACCCGGCTATTGTTCATCTCCACATGTTCAGCCATTGGACACATGACCACAAGGCAAATCCTTGATGGCTTCGTGCACTTATGTGGGTCAGCCTGAGCTCTCCATGGGGGAAAATGTGGTTAATGTGGGGTTTTGTTTCAGCCATTGCAGAGCTTTTGAACCCATCGAAGACAGTTGTTATGTTGCTTTTGAAGTCCTACATAATTATTATCCTACAGTAAATTAAACCAAAACCAGTGGGTACAAATTTGTCCTGTAAATCAAAAACTCTGTTAGTTGGATTCACAAATTATACTTTCATATATAACCTTAAAGTTAGACAGAATCATGACTTTATTTCAACCTGATAAAACTCAGCTGCTGATTGCCTATTAATAATGTAAAAAGATGCGTTTGGGTGCACCTGCAGCAGCAACACTGCATGTTGCTCATTTACGTAGACCTTTAACACTACACAACTCATTTCTGTAACTCCATACAACATTTGCACATATTCTGCTGCTGAGATAAGAAAATGAAAGACAATACCTGTCAGGTTGAAGGTAGAAGGCGAGAGAGCAACTGGGTCTGTTAGGGAGTTGAGGGGAGCACCATCCTGCAGCCAGATGACCCTGACAGGCTCTGGAGGGCCGTGGGCCACACAGCTCAGGCTCAGGGACACGTTGGCCTCCACAGACATGTGTTGGGGTTCCACAGAGAAATGTGGAAGACCTGAGGAAGAAACAGCTGAATGAGGACTTTCAAAAAGCCAGATTTGGCGCACTTGGGTTTAATTTTGTAGCTATTATGGAATGGATGAGGAGCTCACCCTCGAGCTGAATGCTTCCCTCTTTGGAAAAGATCTCCTGTTCTTCTGACAAAACGGCACATTGATAGGAGCCCATGTCTGAAAGCTGAACCTTCTCGATTCTGTTGAGATGCGATAAAAGTCAAGTAAAGATCAGGCAATGGTAAAGTCAGACGGGGGCATAAATATGTATAAACCCTGATTAATTTCCTTTAGGACTTTATGATCCCATCAAGCAGGATTAAATACATGAATCTAGACGAAAAATTAAAGTGGCCTCAAATGGCTGATGTAAGCTGTCGCCTGGTTAAGCAGGTAACAGGGTGAGGTGGAGGAACAGGAAATAAAAACAATCACAGCGGCTGCATTACAGACATTTTTAGGACAGGTGGGGCTGCGACAGCTCGGGAGAAGGTTTATCCTAACATTTCGGTAGGCAGAACAGAGAGGTTCCACCCACCTGAGCGTGCTAATGACAGTCCAACTGTTGCTGCCAGTGTGGACCTGGAACTGGTTGGTGTCCGTGTAATGAAGCGGCACACTATCTCTCAGCCAGAGCACATCAGGGGGGTCCTCTTCTTCTCCCCCTGTGCCTCTCAGGGTGCAGTCCATGACAACAGGCTTTCCCAATGAAGAGATGACAGTCCTGGGATTCTGCTCAAACACCAGATCTTTGGTTGGGGGAGGGGGAGGGGGGAAGGCTTGGGTTAATTATTCTCTCAAATCTAAAAAAATCAGGAAAGGTGCTTTTATTTTGAAGTCCGGTTTTGAACGGAGCCCCTTATCTTGTGCCCCTCACTAACAGAGAGGCTGACCTGAGCGGGACCGTGCTGATAGTGGGACAAAGGCTCCTTGTTAGAAGACGGCAGCTCCTGCTGCACCATCAGTGCCAGACACAACCACGAGAAATATCAATGTTTCTACAGCGCAATGTTAAAACGCATATACAGGGGGGGCAGACATGCCTTACAGGATCAAAAAGGATTCTTTTATCAAAATAAACATTTCCAAAAAAGTGGACAGCCTCTGCAGAAGGCGCCAAACGTCTTGTTCTGAAAAAATAGTAAACAGGAAAAATGCAAACTTGGCTTCAGCACAGAATAAATCACCTCACTTGACTGAATGATGCCTAAAGATTTTCTCAAGCTTGTCAAGCGGCCCGCCCAGTGTGTTTCATGAGCCACCTTTGACATCTGACCCCCCCCTCACTGTGACCTGCAGGACCCCACTGCATCTCCCTGAAATACTTGGCCTTGGACCTTATTTAGAAGTCTGGTTCTGTAGAAGTGCGAGTGATACACAAACATAAGCCAGCATTCAATAAACTTCTTCTGGGAGAGTGCTGAGCTCCACAACGCCCCCTTAACACACACACACACACACACACACACACACACACACACACACACACACACACACACGCGCGCACACACACACACACACACTCTTTTTCTGTGCGCTTTTTGGCATTAAAAGTCATTCCTCCCCTCATTTTCAAGCTTGGCTGAGCACTTTGAAGAAACCGCGCAGCCCTGACTTTTTTCACCGTCATAGCCAACAAAACCAGACCCACTTTCCTGCGCCGTCTCTTCGGGCTGCATTGATACAATACTAAGCCCATAAAGCTTTTATGAGAAGGCAGAGACATCAGGTCGCGTGTGATCATTTAGGCCAAACTACCCCCCCTTTTGTCCCCACGCTTCCCTACGTCCAGTCTCCCTCCACATTATCCCTTTACAGTAAATGCCTGGATGTTAAATGTCATAGAGACAAAATCCCAACACAGTCCAAGCATGTATCTCCTCTCACCCCCTCCTTCATGTCTCTGGCTCTTGTTACCCCCCCACCACCACCACCACGTCTGCACTTTTGCCCTTTTATCATTTAGACTTCTTTTCATGCCATTCCACCGATTCATCGCTACATGGTTTTCCGCCTCCCCTCCGAACTGGCTCTTTCACTCTGGCTCCCTGATCCCATCCATCATTCTGATGCTTCAGTCTGAGTCAGAGCAGCTCTGACTCACAAACCAAAACATTTGCCCCCTGAACCCCCCATTCCACAGTCCTGAGCTGCAGGTTCCTGCTGCATACATAAAGGAAGTGAGACATTGATTAAGATTGTCTTCAGACCCGTGGCCAAGGAATCATAAATCACAGCAGCATGTGGAAGAGTCTGTCCTTTCAGGGCAGGGGGGTGTCCAGGGTGACAGTAATGGCCAAAACACATGACCTGACAGGTGAAGGCCCCTGTGGAGATGTTTTTAAGACAGAGGTCTGTCTTGTCTGTCCCCAAAATGCATTTCTCGAACATTGTTTCACTTCCCTGAGGGATTTATTTTAAGTCCCTTCCTGGAATTCAGACCTTAAAATTCTTCAAATACCACAACTAATGTGAGTCCCTGTTTGGATTCCAACAAGAGTTCACACTGCCGATGATTCCTCCTCAGAAACCACCATTCTCTCCTCTCTCGTCTTAAAATCTTCTCCAGGAGCCGAAGAGATTCTCTCCCTCACACTTTACCTGCTGCTCGATAAGGGGGGAAAGACTCCAAGTGGTTTTAAACAGCGTTTCGTGCGTAATGAATCGTGCTGGCCAGATGTTGAAGCTGCAGCTGCGGTTATGTATTTGCAACCCCAAAACAAATTAATTCTTAGAGAGAAGGAACCGAAAACAGGCTGCTAATTGGTCGTTAACGCCAGAGCTGGACTGGAAGGCTTACCTGTCAGCGTACTGGTGGCTACACACCTCCAGGAGCAAAAAGTGACGGCGAAGATCCAAATCAACATTTCCGAGGTGCAGATTTTCCTTGGCTTCATGATATTAGCAGCCGTCGTCAGAACCTTGACGGGCTCCATCTGCACATCTCAGCAGCGGGTAAACTTCAGTGACTCTTGAGTTGGCGTTGAAAATGTGATCAAAGCAACCCCCCCTCGTTTCAATTCCCCTTTCAAAGAAAGAAGTCGGAGCTCCTCAGAGGTGCTGCTGTGTTCCTCTGCTGCCGTGAATCTTCATGACGCTATGCAAGACTTTTTCCACAAAAAGCGCAACAACGTCTCCGACCAGCTGACCGAGTTGTCCAAAGTTGTCGAGTCTATTTCTGGCGACCGAGGCAGTAGTTTTAAATCAGTGTTTCCCCGCACTCTGTTGTCCAAACTCTTCCTTCCCAGGCCACCGGTTTCTTCACACTCCCGCAGACGTTCCTTTGGTTTTTTCTTTTCCCTCTCTCCACCGTCAAATAGGATTCAAATTCCTCAGCCCGAGTTCTTTCCACCCTCTTAACCCTCCCCCTCCTCTCCTCAGAGGATGTGAGAAACCCCGCCGAATGCTGATTGTCTCAGCACTATCCCTCATTCGCCTCCTGATTACGCGCAGATCCGCAGCAGCGGTAAATAACTGCGCGTCAACAGTTTCCCGCAAAAGTCCGTCAGCACATCATAGATGCACAGGATACACGTGGCTTAGTGAGTCCATAATAATAATAATAATATAATAATAATAATAATAATAATAATAATAATACTCTGTCCATTTATTATAGGGGTTTCTATTTATGTCTATTTTTTGCCTCATCAGCTACTTTAAATGAAGAGTTTTACTTCTCACTGTGGAGACACACAAGTGACTCCACAGTGAGAAGTAAAACTGTAAAATATTTTTTAAGAATGGAGAAATAGTTGAAAGTCCATGTGTTTCTACACATCTAGAGAGTATTTTTTTTATCTATCTATCTATCTATCTATCTATCTATCTATCTATCTATCTATCTATCTATCTATCTATCTATCTATCTATCTATCTATCTATCTATCTATATCTATCTATCTATCTATCTATCTATCTATCTATCTAGGCAAAGAGGGGAAGGAGGACCTTCAAGGGCAAGAACATATGACAGTAGCCTCAAACTGGAAAACCTGCCATGAAAACCTTGGTAAATTTGTCTGAAATCAGTCCGATCTCCACCCAAACAGTGCGAGATGTCACCAGCTGCAGTCCAAATAAATGCTGCTGCCACAGATTCCCATCAGCTGTCCGCTGCGGGAGTGTGTGTCGGGGTGGCCGAGCTGTCTGGGCGATGGTGGCCCTCACTGTCTGCAGAAGTTCACACACCATTCAGGAGGAACTGATTTACTTCAAAGATTCCAGTGGCTGCATGAAAATAAAGGGAGGGGCTGGGACTCAGGTTGAGAAGACTCGCTGGCCCTTTAAACATGGACAGTGTTGTGTTCCCAGGGTCTTTAATGGAGACAGAAAGGGACGGAGAAAGACCCCATTGTATATGCTCTTTTCCATAGCAGCCTGTGCAATAGTGCTCTCGCTGCTCCCAGACAGAAGCCCAGAGACAGAGCAAGAGGGGCTAGGAGGGGGGAAGGAGGGTCACCGAGGGGGTCTCGAACAAGAAAGAGGGGTGTTATACCCAAAAAGACAAAGTTTTGGAGCTCTCTGGGTCTGGAGTGAGTGAATGTTTAGGTTCTGAGGGGGATGGGCTTGAGCTCTGCAGAATCAGCTTGTTTTGCTCTCAGGAAAATCCAGCAAACACAAACTCAACACACACACACACTCAACATTATTTGCAAGCCATTTTAGATATATGTAGATATATACACCAGCAAGAGGCTTTTCTCAGTGTCAGAATCGATCACCATTCAGAACCAGCGATTGCCTGCAGTTATTAGGAAACTTAATGCAAGACAACAAGAAAAAAAAACAACACCTGCAGTCCTCATTTCCCTTCGTGTTGCTTAAATTTTACTGGATGCAACCACACAAGAGCTTCAGCAACCTGTTGCTCTATACGTTTCACGGGTTGCTCTGCCCCCTGCTGGTAACAATGGGAACAACCTATCAAGACGTAAGAATGCATGACGATAGTGGATAGACGCAGGATGTAATTTCGTAGTTCTGGGGATTTATTTCTTTATGAGTCGGCAGACGGTGTTTATTTTTACATTTAATTGTAAAATGTATACATTCTTTTTAAACATATTTTTACATTGTCGTCTGTTTGTTATTTAACCTAATAAATTTGACTTTAAAGACTGACAATAAAACCAATTTAGTTGATGCCTTTAGTGTCACAATTGTCCGTCACTGGGACATAATGCTGTTCTTGTTGAAGCAAACACAGGCCGATCCCAGTAGGTGATGTGACATTGAATATCCTTGACTATCATTCAGGTTGCTGATAGAGGGGAATCAGATCTCTAGATTAAAGTCTTGGTTGGGCCTATTTGCAGCACCACAACAACAGATTTCCAGCTGTGTGAGGGTAATAATCCCTCCATTTTAATCTTTCTAAATGGGAGGTGGTCCAGCCCCTGGTTCAGGGGCCATCCAAGGCTTGGAACCAGGACTGCAGTGGATCATTTATCAATAAGGTATTGGACTTCACATGTGCGACAGGCAATATTTTAGCATCACTAATTTGCATGTTTCTGAGCGAGGAGCACCATGGGAGTGTGACATCTGGTTAAGGACAAGAGGAGAACTGTGATCTGGCTGATGGGTTTTATTCATTGCTATTTTGATTATTTGGGCCTTACACTCATGTTTACTTGTGCGTGTGTGCGTACATGGAACATTTCCAACTCCTCTCACAACAGCAAGGGTTTAATAGAGGAAGGCCTAAATAGTGGGGATTATCAGACTCTCTCTCTCTCTCTCTCTCTCTCTCTCTCTCTCTCTCTTTCTGTTACCCTATTTTGCTGCATCGAATGCTCTGTCTCTTATTTCAGTCATTGTTGCTGTGATGACCACAGGCATGAGTACAGTGGGGGTCCATCGAGGTTTTCTTCGTAAATATGGTGAGCGTGTTTAACTATTTACTCTGCTTGTGTTGTGCAAAATCTTTGGTAGCAAGAGCCCTCATGATGCTGGATTTTGAACCACTCTTGTATCATATAATCCAAAATGTCCAATTCCAGCTGGTCCAAGTCCTTAATTTGACACATTTGGGCCTAATTGTATCCCTTGCGGGATGCATCTGACAATGCCACAGGCTATAATGAGTAGTTTTTTAGATAAAGCACTTAAACGACAAGATAATAATAACGCCATCATGAGTGACTGTCTGAGAGTGTGATGTGATTGCTCACAGATGTGTTCGTACTCATTAATGCGATTTTCTGAGCCATTTTCTGGATTAATGTTTCTCCTAATGTTACATCTGTTTTGTAACTCCTCCAGTTTGAGGTGAGCGTTGTGGTGATGGCGACCGTATAGTTCAATAGTCTTTTGTTCCCTTGCCCTTATCGATTCATTGGCACCTAGTTGTGGATTGATCTTAAATCGACACACATTTTCCTCCTGTAGACACCATGAAACATCGCAATTCTCCCCGTCTGGCTCTCTCTCTTGCTAAATCCACCTGTTCATTCTAATCCTCTGTGTGGATAAATGGAGCAGATCTTTCCCAGCCAACATGTGCTCTCTATCTATTATCATTATTACACATTATCTGGAACATATTACCGTTCAAAACTGTCATCGGGTAATGATCGGGGAGTCGTTCACTTTTAAATAAAAACAACTTTGCACGTGTTAAAGTTATATTTGACATCCTTGAAATACAGATTTAAATTCATCCGGCAGAAAAACAGTGGAATTTAATCCCATCCCCTGACTGCATGTTGGGGGATTTAAATCACAATTTAAACACGGCTTTGCCATCTTCTTATCTTTTATATCTTTCATGTTTTTGCTTTTTTTCACAATTCCAGTCTCATCCAGTTTAGGCTTCTTACTGGTATCACTGGTGTCACTGTGACGGCAGAATTTTGTTGTCATCTGTCACCATTAGTAACTGTGTCCCTCAAGATCTCTGTCCATGTTCATAAAGTCCTAAACATTGTTAAATCCTTCTTTGGATTAAAAAACCCCACATTTTTTCTAATATTTAAACCCTTTGATGCTACCAAGTAATCTTTATTTCTTTATTTATTTCTTTTTTTTAGCATTTTGCTTCCCATCAATGGTATCCTGCAGCCCTTCCCTCCAAAACGACCTCCCGTCATGTAGTTTTCTATTTTTGCCGCAGGAGGGTTCATGTTTAAGCAGTGGAAGGAGAAGTATGTCGTGCTGACCCTGGAGGGAAGCCTGCTGGTGTGTCGCGATGCGGATTCCCCTCCTGATCTGATGGTTGCCCTGCAGAGCAGCTGTGAGTCAGTCGCGGAGGGGCGAGAAATCCTCGACCTGCCCAGGCTGCCCCCGGGCGGCAGGCGGGACTGCTGCTTTGCCCTGATCCTCCCGCAGAACAAGTTTCTCCTCCTTCTCGCCGACAGCCCCGAAGACTGCAGGTGGGTCTCAGCCCGACGACCGACGTTTTCACCTGGTTGAATTGTTGCTCGAAAGATTGATGAAGCTGTTGTCGTTTGCAGCGTGTGGCTGAATATGATCAGGAAAGTGAGGGAGGTGAGCTCTGGCTTTAGTCCTGCTCTTGGTCAATGTCCCTCTTTCAATATCCCATCTTAAAATGTAAAAAATTAGTATTAACAAAACAGTGAAATGGAATTTTGGGGCAGATTCTATAGGTTATCTTGTTTTTTCTGGTTTCTTATTTTCAGGGTCTGATGTCCCCTCTGACCCTTCAGAGGAAGCCCAGCGTCACTCCCTGCATCACTGACAGAGAGCCTCTGCCCGACTCCTCCAGTGACAAAGACCCCGGCTCACCCAGAGTCGGTGACGGGACGCCCCCATTGTCCCGAGTCACTGAACGGGGGGGCTCCTTCAGGGAGAGGGGCCAGAACCGAGGTCAGAAATTCTCTGTCACGAATTCACGACGCGAACATTAAAATGGCTCCGTTTTGGTTTGACAGTAATATTTCCTATATTACCTCAACAGCCAGTGGTCCGTGGCGGTCCACTCGTAGCTTTTCTGTGGCTCCCCCTCACCGCGTCTCAGACTGCCTTCGCCACGGCAACAGCAGCGATGCCCGAGCAGTGAGGGCGGTGTGTCTGCTGATGGGCGGTGCGGCGGCCTCCTCCGCTCTGGGCTACCTAAACTCATGCTCTCCTTCTTCACCTCTCGCCAGCAGAAGCCCAGAGATTGGCCACAGCACAGGGGGCTTCTCTGATAACGCCGCTGGCTCCTTCCACGCCTGCAGCCAGGACGTCGACTCTCCGCACTTCAACAGCTTTGACTTCGAAGGGGACTCCGATTTCGATGCCTTCGACTGTGGAGGATTTGCTTTTTAGTGTTTCCTGTACATATGATTGTGAAGGTCCCCCTGTTGAGAATCCTTTTAACCTGAGTTATTGTTATTGGATCTCCACTATTTCTCCATATCTGCTTTAATGAAAGTGTTCCTCCCGGTCGTTTGCCTCTGTTCCTCAGATTAATCATTCCTGATCTTGGCTCCTTTTAACACTAACTGTCTTTGATCTATCTCACTATGCCAGAGGTTTGTTTAATCATAAAGATAAAGGAGTTCTTCAGCTGCAGTGTTTCATTTGTGGAATTTCAGCATGCACCTCCATAACTGTCAATATTCTTTTTCTACTTTTTTAAAGGACCCTCGATTGTCCATCAGTGGGTTTTTCCATTTGATTTGTCCTTTTGCCTCCTTCCAAGTTTAAAATGACCTATTATCTAGTGTTTGGATGTTTTTCCCAACTAAATATGATCAAGTGGAGCTCTAAGTAAACATCATTCTCATCGTGACTGTGTGTTTTCTCTGTCCTGATTCGCAGTTTTCCGGGTGTGTTGCAGAGTCACCACAGATAACAGGTCAACGTTTGTAGAGCAGAGGCAGAAGGCAGATATGCAGAGTCACACAATCGCTCGATGTTACAAAGGTCAAGATTCCTTGACCTTTGTAACATCAAGAGTCAAGAAACACTGACTGTGATGAACCCAGAATATGAACCATATCAGCAGCATTTATCTTCTTCTCCACACAAACAAAAGGGTCTCAATATTGGCGTTAAGCCACCCAGATTTAACAGCCCTTGTGCCTCCTTACAGATCACAAATCTTTTGTCACTTTCTAATGTAATTTCATCTTTACAGCTAGTTTTTCAGGCATGTGAAGTGGTTTGTTTTGATTTTTTCTGTGGTTGCAAGAAATAATTGCATCCAACTGCAAGTAAGTAATTGCAAGATGTTGGAATATTTATTAAAGGCTGGGAAAACAAGCCTACACACTCTTTTGTTTTCACAGAGGAATCAATTAAAACATCTCAAACAAGAATGATCAAAACCTTGCGGACCAACACCACATTTAATATCTTCAGATGCAGAATCCCTGAGATTTACCCATGATCCTTCATTCACCAATGCTGCTGGTGGTTGAGATGTTTCAGGAACTGCAGCTAAAACTGTGGGCAGAAGACCTTCAATAGTTTCACTAAACAACATGTATCACCAATAATCAGGACAAGGTGCAGGACAAAGTCAGAACCAACCTTTTACCCAGTCAAATGCTTCAGCCAACTCCCTGTTAATGTAAACACAAAGACACAGGGATAAAAGTAGCTGCCAGACCAGACAGCCGCTGCTGGTTTAGGACACAAAACATCAACAGCATAATGGAGTTTTCTGTGACTCTGATCTTGGCGGGGCTGGTATTAGCCTTCTTTTGGTTTATTCTACAGAAGAGAAAGTATAATCTGCCTCCAGGACCCACCACGCTACCTCTGGTGGGAAATCTGCCACAGCTGGACAAAAAGCAACCTTTTAAAAGCTTTACTGAGGTGAGCTACAAAAACAAGAGATCTTTGGGAAATGCATGATTGCAAGATTAAAAAAAGTATATATCTTTTTCCAGCTGAGCAAAAGCTATGGTCCTGTTATGACACTCTACTTGGGCTGGCAGCGCACAGTTGTTCTGACAGGATATGAGGTGGTGAAGGAGGCTTTGGTGGACCAGGCTGAGGACTTCACGGGCAGAGGGCCTCTGCCATTTCTGCTCAAAGCTACCAACGGCTACGGTAACACCTCACATCTGCCCTCTTTAGCATCCGGGCCGTTTTTCACAGCCTGAGTCTGCCCCTTTATATCCTAACAAGCACACGTTTGCCTCCGTCAGGTTTGGGGATCAGTAATGGGGAGCGCTGGCGCCAGCTGAGACGCTTCACACTTTCAACCTTAAGAGATTTTGGAATGGGGCGCAAAGGGATGGAGGAGTGGATTCAAGAGGAGAGCAAGCATTTGACAGCCCGCATAAAGACGCTGAAAGGTACAGAGTGGCAGATTTAATCAATACAGGTATACAATTGAATTAAACCTCTACTCATTTTGACATTTCTGCACTTGTTCCAAATAGAACGACTGGACGTTATAGTTCTGCGTTGTAACGCTGTGACTCTCTTGTCTTTCAGTCAAACCATTCGACCCCACATTCCTGCTCGGCTGCACCGTGTCCAATGTGATCTGCTGCATGGTGTTCGGCGAACGCTTCAGTTACGACGACAAACAGTTCCTGGAACTCCTCCACGTCATAGCCGAGGTTTTAAGGTTTAACAGCAGCTTTTTGGGTCAGGTAAGTGGAGGTGGTGGTCAGAAAAAACGGATATAGATCCTCCAAAAACAAGGGAAATGCTTCAATTAAAGAATAAATTGCACTGTCCTGAATGCTTCCCACAGATGTACAACGTCTTTCCCTGGATCCTGGAGCATCTGCCCGGCCCCCAGCACACCATGTTCAGCCATATTAACTTCCTGAGGGAATTCATCAAGAAAAAGATCCAGGAGCACAAAGAATCACTGGACCCCAGCTCCCCGAGGGACTACATCGACACCTTTCTCATCCGGATGGAGCAGGTTGGAAATAACTTGAGGGTTGTTTTTTGATCAAATCTCATCACGTGGAACACTTGTGTCCAATGTGCGCTCTCAGGAGAAGAATCTTCCTAACACTGAGTTCCACTACGAGAATCTGGTCTCCACAGTGTTGAATCTCTTCCTAGCGGGCACTGAAACCACCAGCTCCACTCTCAGATATGCACTTGGAGTTCTGATCAAACATCCAAACGTACAGGGTAAATCACAAATTCTAAATGTCATGTGACCAAATAAATGCTTATCCTCCTCAGTAACGGAATGTCTTGGAATGTTTCCCCTTTCTCCTGCACAGAGGAAATGCAACGGGAGATTGATAATGTGGTGAGACAAGATCAATGTCCCAAAATGGAGGACAGGAAGTCCCTACCGTTCACAGATGCCGTCATACATGAGGTGCAGCGTTTTCTGGACATAGTCCCCTTCGGCCTGCCTCATTATGCACTTAAAGACATCACTTTCAGAGGTTATTCAATCCCCAAGGTATCCTTAATTCCATGCATGTCAATTAGATAGAACATTTTAAAAACATGATGGCTAAAATTGTATTTTTTTTCCTAAATAGGGCACTGTGATCATACCTTTGTTGCACTCTGTGCTGAAAGGAGATCAATGGGAAACTCCCTGGGCCTTCAACCCCAAGCATTTCTTGGATCAGAATGGCAGTTTTAAGAAAAACCCTGCATTCTTGCCCTTTTCTGCGGGTAAACTTGGCATCTTTTTTTTTATATATTCAATTTAGCTTTATTAACATACTAAACGGTGCCTAAAATGTGGCTAAATATGCAATAATATACCTCCATAATGCTTCTTTGCCCCCTATGCTTGATAAAACACAATAATGTCCTCTAAGGTGCCCTTCCAGTGGATATTTACTGGGTCTATAGGGGTCTTATATTCTCAATCAGCCTCCTTTCAAGCATCCTAACTCTGCTCATCTGTTCCCAGGGAAGAGATCCTGTGTTGGGGAGTCGTTGGCTCGCATGGAGCTTTTTATCTTCCTCGTTACCCTCCTGAAGGATTTCACATTTTCCTGCATCGAAGGACCTGACAGCATCAGCCTAAATCCACAGTACAGTGGCTTTGCTAATTTACCCCGCAACTATGAGATCGTCGCTACACCACGGTGAAGAGGATTCACATACTTCAAGAAGATGTATATAGTTTGCAGCAAATTATTTTTTGGCATTTTTTTTTTCTTGTATGTATTTTAGATTTAGTACTTGTACCATTTGTTTAATGATCAGTATTGTACACTCACAAGCATACGAATATTAACATTATAACATGAAATAAAAATAAGTAATACAATTAGTTCTGAGGTGCAGTTTCATGCATGTAGAATGTACTTGACTAAATCAGGACCATGAGACCTTAACTTTCTGATAGACGTGGGTTTTCTTGTTCTGTGACATAATGCCTTTATTTCTTAATTTTTAATTAATCCTGTTAAAAAGGCACGAGGATGGTCGGAATCAGGTCATGTGAGATCAATAGTTGCTCTTGCAATCACCAATTATAGTACAGATCCAGATCAGTGCATACGTAGCATGTAGTAAATAAAATCTATTGAGGAAAAGTAGTTGGTGGGTCGAAAAGAAAATAATAAAAACAAAGCACTAAATAGTTTGAAAGATTAGCGCAGATTTATCGGAACTTTAAAAACAAAAGACATTTATTTATGCGGAAAGTATTGAAATTCCTTGCTGAACGTAGATACATTGAGTTCATTTTTAAAGTTTTCGGTCTGATAAAGTCCAACCAGGAAAAGTTCACTTTGGTCAAAATTCCTTCAACTATCCCTTTAAGCATGTGACGCAATCGCGGAAGAGGGCAGTTCGGCCTCAAACCAACAACCTTTCTGCAGGCAGGGAGTCCATCCAAGTCCGGGGTCGCGTGCGCGCTGAGCTGCAGTATAAATGCAGCAGATGTTCGGTCCTCCAGAGCTGTCTGTCCGTCCGGAGCCACACCATGGACCTCACCGTCATGTTGCTGACAGCGACGCTGCTTCTTGTTGTCCTGTGGATTTTAAACGCGCACACGCGTAAACACACGCGTTTACCTCCCGGCCCCCGGGGAATACCAGTCTTAGGAAACCTGCTCCAGCTGGACAAGAAAGCCCCGTTTAAAAGTTTGTTAAAGGTGAGAACACGCAACAGGATTGAGCCCGTCTATTCTGTATTTGTGTGCATCAGGCCATGCAGTGGGTGTAACTTAATCCTCAGTATTTGTTGTTTGTTTGAGTTATTTTCGTTTTTGCCCAGTTTTAAAAGTCTTTGTAACCCTTCAGCTGAGTGAGAACTACGGCCCTGTGCTCACCGTGGCCCTGGGGCCCCAGAGGACTGTGGTCCTGGTGGGCTATGAAGCCGTCAAAGATGCACTGGTGGACCACGCTGATGACTTCACCGGCCGGGGCCCGGTGCCTTTTCTCAAAAAAGTTACCAGAGGCTATGGTAATACTTTCCACTTATGAGGCCTGCAATAAAACAACATGTCTTAGAACAAACACACCACAGATAAGCATTCGCACACAGCATCCAAAATACACATCTAAGCTAAAAGAGCTGTGAGGATTGTTGTTGTATGTTTGAGCAGAAAAAGCCACACAACTGTCTTCCTCTTCAGAGGTTCTGACCACAACACAGTGATTTGGTGACTTGGAACTCCATCTTGAACTGTGACGATCCGCATTAATCTTCCACACTCGCAATTAAATCATCATCTTTCATTGCAAATGTAAATGAGGTACCTGACTATCTGAAGGTGTGTGCAGCATTGGCGGTTCGGAGTAGGCTTATTTTTATATGTTCTTCTGACATAAAAGTTAAATATTAGCAACAGCAAGCGGTTTTTCTTGTCTTCTTTCTTGCTGAGTTGTGTTTCTGTGTTTCCACAGGTCTGGCCATCAGCAATGGGGAGCGCTGGAGACAGTTACGGCGTTTCACGCTGACGACCCTGAGAGA
This sequence comes from Takifugu flavidus, assembly GCF_003711565.1. Classification (NCBI taxonomy): domain Eukaryota; kingdom Metazoa; phylum Chordata; class Actinopteri; order Tetraodontiformes; family Tetraodontidae; genus Takifugu; species Takifugu flavidus. The sequence goes on along the minus strand of NC_079531.1, from coordinate 2,401,394 downwards.
CTTTGGGATGGGACGAAAAGGGATGGAAGAGTGGATCCAGGAGGAGAGCAAGCATCTTGTGACGCGCATTAAAGCCACCGAGGGTCGGTTGGTTGTAAAGAGCTTGTGGTGTTGCTTTTAAAGTGCTGAGTTAAATGCCGTTTCCTCCTTTGTAGGCGTGCCTTTTGATCCCACGTTCTTCCTGAGCTGCACCGTTTCGAATGTGATCTGCTGCTTGGTGTTCGGGCAGCGCTTCAGCTACGACGACGAGCACTTCCTCAGCCTCCTGCACATCATCTCAGAGACCATACAGTTTGGCAGCAGTGCGAGTGGGCTGGTGAGGGAGGAAAATGGCCTCGAAGAGACATCGGGAAGGGCTCAGATAGCTGCCAGATCTTCACACATCCTCTTTCGCAGATGTACAACCTGTTCCCCAGGTTGATGGAATGGCTCCCGGGCCGGCACCGCGAAATGTTTGGCAAGATCGAGAAGGTGAGAGCGTTTACGATGGAAAAGATCGAGGAACACCAAGACACTTTAGATCCCAGCTCTCCCAGAGATTACATCGACTGCTTCCTCATGCGACTCCAACAGGTACAGCAGAAGCTTCAGGCTGAGCTGATCATCTTCCCCCCCCTTAAGCGGTCACCTTTCCTTTCCTTCAGGAAAAGCATCAACCAAACACAGAGTTCAATTATGACAACCTGGTGTCCACGGTGTTGAATCTGTATTTGGCAGGAACTGAGACCACCAGCTCAACCATCAGATACGCGCTGAATGTGCTGATCAGACACCCAAAAATTCAGGGTAGGTCAAAGCCCGAATGCTCGCCCGCCAAGGCTTCTGGATCAGACACATCTATGAAACCTTTCTGTCTTGACTTAATGATTAAGGGATCAATGCATTAATTGTCCCACACTTTATTTTAAAGAGAAAATGCAGGAGGAGATTGACAGTGTGATCGGACAGGGACGCTGCCCTTATGTGGAGGACAGGAAGTCCCTCCCCTTCACCGACGCGGTGCTGCATGAAATCCAGCGTTATCTGGATATGATCCCCTTTAGCATTCCTCACTATGCACTCCAGGACATCTCATTCAGGGGTTACACAATTCCCAAGGTACTCAAGGCGACACGTTCCAGAGATTCTCCGTGTAAGAGTGTCCCATGTGACCGTGCGTCTCGTCTCAACAGGACACACTGATCATTCCATTATTGCACTCTGTGCTGAAAGATGACAAAATGTGGGAGACGCCTGGGTCCTTCAACCCTCAGCACTTCCTGGACGGGAATGGCAGCTTTAAGAAAAATCCTGCTTTCCTGCCATTTTCTGCAGGTAACTTGGTCAGCGCCCACGGTTTAGCTCTTTCTGGACTGTGGTGTGTTTATGAAGTCCCACTCTGACACCATGGGTGCTTTTCCTCTCAGGGAAGCGAGCTTGTGTCGGAGAGTCCCTCGCTCGCATGGAGATATTCCTCTTTGTCGTCTCCCTTGTGCAGCACTTCACCCTGAGCTGCCCCGGGGGACCCGACAGCGTGGACCTCACCCCCGAGTACAGCTCCTTCGCTAATGTGCCTCGCAAATACAAGATCATTGCAACACCCAGGTGGCAATAATGCGTCTGTGCATCGTCATATATTAGCAGCATTAGATTGCTGTTGAATTCGCTGGTCGCCTCTACAGAAGTGTGTTTTTGATAGGATTTAGCTCCTTGGCTGCCTTATTAGATAACACATTTATGTTTGAAAACCTGTCAAATTAATTTCATCTGAAATAAATGTAATAAATGCTATAAAAATATATATGTACTTTACCTGAAATACATTGTTTTTCTTCCCAAAAGTAATAACAAATGTTAAATGTTCAAATTCGGGGAAAATGCTTTTAAATATGCTCCCCCCCCCCCTTATGCTTAATATATTTGTAATATAAAATGATGCAAACTGCAAAAGAATTTTCAATTAAAACACTTTATTTCATTAAAATGCGTTTATTTGCTTCATTAACGTGGCCGTTATCAGGCGGCGACGGTCCTGGTCTGCAGCCTTTAGCCTCAGTGCTTTAGGGCATCTGTAATTGAATGACTTCAGGCTCAGGGGATCAGTCAAGCTGCACGTAGGGCCGCTGTTACACCGATGCCTGTTGGAGTGTCTGAGCGGTAGGGGAGCTCTTCGATCACTGTCAGGAGTGATGCTGCGGCCTTCAGACAAAACCCGATTCAATCTGAAACGGAGCCATCTGGAGGTGGAACATCTAGTCGTGCTAAATGTCATTTAGTCTTCATTTTGACCCCAAAATATATGAGAATTCTGCAGTTTTGTAACAGCTGAATCAAAAATTGAAGGTGCCAGAAAAGAAAATGCTGATGGCACACAGGTGACTCAACATGTGCAGTGTGTGAAGCATTACAGGTTAAATGTTGTATTCATGTTTTTGTTCGTAATCTTGCTTGTTTTTAGTACGTGTTTTGGTAAAGATGTTGCCTAAACTGGAATATTACAATCCCGAACTGTGTCGCGTAAAAGACAGAAAGGATGTTAAAATCATGCGTAATCTTAGAATTAATGGAGGAAAACTTGCTGTTTGCTCACGAATAATAGCCGCATACTTTCAGCTAGCGTAGCATGAGTCCGTGTTTCACTTCAGCCTTTCTAAATGTTGGGCAGGTGGTATTTATGCTTCACTTGTTTCTTCACATCTGGCGCAGGGGAGATGTTGCTGTTTGGTAACTGAGGCAAGTACTGAACCTAAAGACAGACACAGAGTGCTTAAATACACCTACCAGGTAGTAAAGCAGGCCCAAAAGCTTAAAGTAGACGTGTAGCCTGAGCACTGAACACACATGACTCTTGTTGTCCATGGCTATGGGGTGTTTCACACTCACCCCTGCCTGCCTGCGTCGGGAGCCTTTGTCGTGTCGTCTCCCTGGGCGCTCGCTCTCCCGCCCCCAGCTGGCTACTTCCTCCCCAAAGTAAGGGAGCTCCAGCAGCTCTTCGCAGGACAACCGGAGCGACGGGTCCATCACCAGGCATGACTGCTCACACAGAGATGATGTCAGACATTTACAACACGGTAGCGGTCTGTCCAAGACGTTTATGTAGAGACAGAACCCACCTTCATCACTTGCAGGGCGTGAGGAGGCACACCGTAAAAGCGTTTATCCAGTGGCTCCTAAGAGCAAAAATATAATGACAACATGAGACGCGCGCCTCCTCCCTGACAACACACGCATCTTTGATGAGAGGTACCATTGTGTCAGGTTCGGGAATATTAACCCCGCTGAAGAACACATTGGAACGGAAGATCTGCTGGTGATGGGGGATCAGGTCACCTGTGGTGGGAAATAGGATGCTGAAACTCTTCTTGTAACATTGATCTACCTGAGAATTTAAATCATTTCAATTTAATGGCGTAAAAGTAAGGTCATCCTTCCGGAGTGCCCCCTGCTGGTCGACTTTAGTACTGCCAATGAAACCTGCCTCCATAATAAGAAACCAAATATTGCTTCAAATTGATAGAAACTTTACAAATAAGACTGAAAACTATTGTATTTTATAGTTTGGCTGTGTTAGACAACATGTTTTATATATGTGGGCTGTTTGTGTCACTTGATATGGACACCTGGGTCTACCTAGAGTTTTCCGGATGAGGTAAAGCTGATCAACATCAGACTTCCCAGGCCAGAGTGGATTTCCATTTAGGAGCTCTGCAAAAACACAGCCCAGAGCCCAAACGTCCACAGGAGGGCCGTACTGCGTATCCCCAACCAGCAGCTCGGGAGCTCGGTACCAGCGAGTCGCAACATAGTCGGTATAATCATCCTCAGGCCCTGCTGAGTATATGACAGAAAAAAAGAGCACAGATGTCATGCACGCACTCAGTAAGCAGTGAATAACACACGCGGTGCAGAGCAGAGGATTACAGGACGTGGTGAAGGACTACAAGACTACATGCTAATGTAAGGTAACTTAACCCTGAAACCTAAGGCAGCAATGGTAAACATAGACACACACGGACCCACAAGCTGAGCGCACGGTTCCACTACGCAAAGAATTCATCGAAGCATTGAAAGTCAGGGAGCATAGCGGCAGGGGATGATAACGGTTCCGTGTTGAATAAGTCATTAGTGGCGCATTAACACTAAACGCCAATAAACGTCCACGGTCTACCGGTGACCTACTCAGAATGCGAGCGAATCCAAAGTCACACAGCTTGATGATTCCAGTTTTGGTGAGGAGGATGTTCTCCGGTTTCACGTCGCGGTGAATACACTGCAACAGTCAGTCAGGTCAGGATTTACAGCCAATCACAGGCTCAATTAAAGGCTTCGTTAAAGGGCTACTGACGTTGTGTTTGTGGCAGAAGTTAACGGCCTGCAGAGTCTGCCACACTATACTTTTCAGCTGGCCCTCAGGAACCCTGCAGAGGCAAAAGGAAACAAACAAATCTCCATGACAACCGCATGTTTGTCAATAACCGAAGTGTCTGCAAAACTTTAAATGGTTGGAAATATGGAAATAAAGTACACAGCTTGACAGAGGCCCCAACGCCCGGTCCACGTACCCTCTTGGGTGTCTGTCCAGCTCATTGAGGACCGTCTGCTCACAGAACTCAAACACTAAATGGAGGCGTCTTTTCCTCCTGAAGACCTCCAGCAGATTGACCAGATTCACATGTTTCAGCTGCTACAGGCCCGGCAAGAGGACAAGACCATCATTAAATCATAATTTTTTTAATTTATCTGCCACTCCTCTTACACGTGGTGAACCCAACACTTTAGATCAGTCTCTTCTTACCTTCAGCATGCGTATTTCTCGTAATGCAATCTTCTTGATGACGGGGTCGTCTTCAGATTCCACAAACTTCTTGATTGCGACGATCTGGCCTGTGTCTTTGTGTCTGCATTTGAACACCACACCATAGGATCCCTCACCGATTTTGGACAACTTTTCATATTTCTCCATCTGGTGGTCAGCACTGACACCTGCTACAGAGGGCAGAACTCGTCACAAACTAAACACCTCATTAAAAGTCTATCATAGTTGAAAATAATATTTAATATTTGTCGATTTTAACTACAAACGCCGTCTTACCTTACACAGCCAAATTCAATAAAAAAGGTGATACTTCAAATTTATCAACAGAATTCTGCACAGTCGAATCGTTAATCTCGTAAATCCTGTAAGTTTTATGACTTCAGAGCGTGTTGTTGCCTTTTCTCTGTCTGTGCGTCCTTGGTAACCATTTTCTGCGTATTATCTTGTTTAACGCTGTTTGTTAAATGTCTGGACTCTGAAGAACATTCGACACCGAAACAGCCACATTGCTCTACACACGAAGAACATGTAACCCTGCAGGACGTCTTACTCACCCCTTTGCAACTGCGGAGAAATAAGAAAGAGTTGACTCCGCAGAAAAAGCATGCGAGAGCGCGATTCACGAACCCGCCTACGTTACGCTATTTAATTGTCGCTGTAACCAAGGACACCGTTAACAACGCCAACCTGCTGCTGACACATAGTTTACTTTATTTTATTTGGTGTTGATTTAATTTTGGTTCAAATAGATACTTCAAATATGTATGATCATTTAGCCTTTATTTATACAAGCCGAGTGAAAGTAAACTCGGGTTTAATTCAATTTTGAGGCGCCCAAATCAAAGCAGACATTTATCGATGTATGCAAACATTATGATGTTTTTTTAAATTATTGTTTTAAAAAATGAGACTTAGAGAATTCTGAAACTACCACACGTGACCAGAAGAGGTCAGTGTCTTCCCACCAAAGCTCATCCGGACACCATTCACAACCTCACACTCGTTCTGTCTTCATATTTGATTCTATTCTGAGAATCATGCACCACTTTAAGACAAGCTACATCATCATTATTTATGTACTTATTAAAATAGATTTTAAATATTTGACAGGCTATCCGCAAATTAAAGTTAATAATAGCCTCGGGGAACTTGCTGGGAAAACCCTAAACATTCAAGAAAATGACGACTACACGGAGACAATTCGGGATTGTTACTTCCACGTTGATTCATCGCTCAGACAGACAAAACCCTTCAAATCATCAGCTGTTTATTTTAGTTGAGGCCTCCCTTTGAAAATACACAGTCCACCCCCAGAAATGCACAGACCTTAAAGAGTGTAGATACACACACACACACACACACACACACACACACACACACACACACACACACACACACACAAACACAAACACACACACACACACACACACACACACACACACCGCTCTGTGGCCTCCCCATCTCTTCATCTTTACTGCTCTCATTTTACACAGGGAAGTCCCGAGTGGCTTTGCTCTTTGACCTGGCAGAAGTTCGCTTTCACAGCCACCACGAGTCCTGGGCAGACACTGGTGCGATTCAGGGCCTGTTGACATGTCAGTCATCTCAGTGGCAGACAGGCGAGGCTCACAATAATGCCTCTAAAGTTAGCATGTTGAGCTCCTGGCTTCCTGAATTAGACGCAGTGCAGGCAGCAGAGGTCTGCTGAACAGCAGATGTTTTACACTGTTTCACTCATTTCCTGGGCGGAGAGCTGCTCGCTCTATTAGAGGAGTAACAGGAACCAGAAAAAAAAGAGAGAGAGAAAGGGGCCGAGCGAGCGAGTGTGAGAGAAACGTTAGCTGAGTTCAGAGTGCCCGCCAATGACTTTGGTATCAGCAAGCTCTAACAAGGACTGGCAGAGAGAGAGAAAGAGAGGAGAGAGAGAAGACAGAGAGGCAGAAGCTTCACAAGAGGTTGAGAGAAGACGCTGTGTCAACAGAGCGAAGGACAGAGGTGTGAAGAAGCCGCAGAGGGCGTAAACAGGATGATACCCATGGGTGGATGGATAGAGGGGAGAAAAGACACAGACAAAACTGCATGAGCTGAGGGGGGCTGTTCCTCTGCTACCACCCTTACAGCTGCTGCCTACGGATGGTTTAAAGGACGCGTGTCCAACTTGGACGTCTGTTGCAGGAGGACGCTGTTTGGGACGCAGAAAGTTTTCGTGCGTTTCTGTGTTGTGACAATGAAGACGCGGTACCACTGAGAACCGTCCTGCTGAGAGAACGTTGAGCGGCTGCTGCTGCACACAGATCACATGGGTTGGTGCTAAAAAAGAGGTAGTAGGAAGAGAGAGCATGTCAGATGTTTCCTTCTTGTGACATTTCTTTATCACTTGATTCAACAGAAAGAGGTTGTACATAGTTCAGTTATTCTGTCTATAATTGAACTGCTGATCTCCGTGGCGACATGAAACAAGGGCCAGTTCATACCGCATACTTGACCTCTGACCCTGCAAAATTTGACCTCGTAATATGAGGAGTGAAGGGGACCGTTTAAAGCAGATTAGGTTTAAATCGTGAGTAGACTGGGCCTTACTGACACCACACTTCAGTGTCATGTTTCTCCAGTTTTCAGGGAACACGTGAAGAAACACTAGTCAGCCGTAGAGCGCAGGGCAGACACGTGGAGGTGTAGTCTCTTCAGTCGGAGTCACGCTGGACTCGTTTTTCACCCCTAGATGCTGTAAGGTGTTTTCTGAAGCTTGGGGGCGTCGTCTGTGTTCACAGTTTTGCGTTAGCAGTTGACAGCTCTGCCGTCTGAGACGTCAGTGCGTTACCTGTGCGGCTGAGTCAGAGGCTGGCACGTCCCGGCCTTGTCTGTCTGTCTGTCTGTCCACCGGGGTCTGTTTCAGCTGCTTCTATGTAAGGATCTACTGTTGAATCTTTTTTCTAACCCTGACTGCAGTGGCTTCGGTTTTGGGAACCTCCAGGACTTTCCAGGTCCCTCCAGGACTTTCCAATTGTTGTTTTATCTGTAAACTAACAGATCACACCTAGCATAGAGGTGATTGGTCCCTAACAGTTGTCAGTAGTGAAAGGAAAAGACAAGAGGCTTTGCTGAGAGTTAAAGTCCATTACTGGTGCAGACAATCAGGTTGTCAACATGAGGCTGACTCTCTTGACACTCGTGATTTTTTACATGGTGGGAAATATAAGTGGAATGTCGACATGTAAGACGCTGGACCTGGAGATGGTGAAGAAAAAGCGCATCGAGGCCATCAGGAGTCAGATCCTCAGCAAGCTGCGCTTGCCGAAGGAGCCTGAGCCGGATCAGAGTCAAGATGAGGAGAACATCCCCACGCCTCTGCTGTCCCTCTACGACAGCGTCAAGGAGATGCTGAAGGAGCAGCGGACCGAGGACCAGACGCGGATCTCCGTAGAACAGGAGGAAATGGAGTACTTCGCCAAGGTGCCGCACAAGTTCAACATGAGTGAGTACAGATAATTAAGCCTTCACCTGTGGTGTGTAGCTGCGGAGTCAAACTCTCTAAGATTATTGTGATTAAAGTTGCTTAACAAAAGTGGGAATCAATAAAGTGTTTAAGCTTCTATGTTTCTGGGAGGCAGTTTGAAACACACTTGTTCTTACCCTTTAAACGAAAGCCCAAGAATACCAAATCTGCTTTAAAAAGAGGTCAAAGGATTCCACAAATGCCTGTTTCAGATTTATCTTCTTTCACAGTTACAACATAAATAAGCAAGCGTGATAAAGTTAGTGGCTGAAGACCAAATTAGTCAGCTCGGTCTGAGATCTAAAGCTGTCCATAAATTCCCTTAATATGTGGACCTCGTCTGATCTCCATCCAATGTCTTCAGGCACCCTGAAGGGTTCAGAGATCACAGGAGTTACAAGTTAGCCGAGTTGCATCTGGACCAATGCTGTGTGGTGCGTTTCGTGGTATCCACGGCATTTTTACTGCTTTATTAGTGCTGTTTGCTCGACTACCCTGCATGCACTGTATGTACGGCCAAGATTTCAGTAATGCTGCAGCCAGTCCAAAACTGTCACGATGGGCAAATTTGTGTTGGATGGGTTCTAGTTTCTGGGCTCTATTGTTTTGTGGGCGCCTGTAATCCTCACCTTATCAGGCAAGCATCCACACGGCCCCTCTTTTATTCACCACATCAAAGGAAGCCTAGAGTGCATGGACCACAGCTCAGGAGCGCACATGCCAAACACAGAACAAAGAAAAGTGATGTGTTTCCTGCTTGGATCATATTTTAAAAGATCGAGGGAAAGGGGGGAATGTAAACATTTAAAGTGAGGTGGCATGAAATGCACTCCTTCACTCTCAGTGTCTCTCACACTGTCTTTCATTTTCTCAACCCCCCCCCACCCCCGGGCCCTCGAGGTTTGGGGGGTTTCCTGTAACATGAGTGTCGGATTCTCCCTCGCTTCTATAGTCACTTGTTCTATCATATCTATTCCTTTTCTCTTCAGACAATTTTGTTCCCTTTTCCTCGCTTTGGCACTCACCTGGCTCGCCCCCTTCTCTCGTTCCTGCTCTCAGGCCCCTCTCTCGGCTGGGTTTCCTGCCCGCATTATCTGCGTGTTTGCAGCATGTTTGTGACAGGGCAGCTTTGCAGGAAGGAAGGCAGGCTGATGACCACTGAGATCTCCAGTGACTCAGGTCCGGAGCAAACAGTGCCCATGGGGAGCATGTGTTTCCTCGTCTCTGTGGAATGCCAGAGAACACCAGTTCAGCATCTTAACCCTGCCTCAGAAACTCATGCAACGCACTCTGGGAAAGGGTCAACTCTCTGACTGCACGTATGTGAACCCAATGGCGGGTTTGCAGCAATAACAGACAAAAGAAATGGGAAAACAAGCCTTTTCTACAGAGTGTAATTTAAGGTACTTTAAGTGTAATTAAGCTAAAATCTAAACATGAACGCTCATCCCAGCTTCAATTTAGGGTTGTTTTAAATATGACTCACACTTTCCTTATATCCCCACAGCGGCTAACAGGGGTGCTTACATTTTGTGGAGAGCATTTCAGATAATTTAGCCTCCCCTGTGATAATTGCGCGGTAGATTAAGTTAAGTTCCTTCAGCCGTTTTGCTGTGTCCCTGGAAGCCCACTTAGAATCGCTGCACATACTGTTCTGGTTTTGGAAACCAGCCACTTTGTTTTTGCTGGAAGTCAAAATTAGCAGTCTGGAATAATTATCATATTTAATTGTAAAAAATAAAGCGTGCAAACAAAAGTGTGCCTAGGGAAGGCGGGGCTTCTTTTATAAAAGGAGGCAGGTATTTTGGTTGTTGCTGGAATCTGGTTCCTCCTATATGGATAATTACAGAGCTGTCTCCCTGGCTTTCACAACAGCTGTTGCTGCTTACTGTACCTGCAGATAGACCTTGATTCAACACTCAAATCCCCCCCACACCCATTTCAGTCGGGCTGGCAAAGGGGAAGGAGGCTAGCTTTACCCTGAGGAGCTATGCCTTTTTCTCAGCCGAGGGTGGAAAATCTTACTTTGCACCTTAAAGTGTTTGAATTTGGGAGTAATTCACTGACAGACCTCCAGAGGTGGTGCAGGCAGTGTTCAGTGGAAAGTAGAAGTGAGAATTAAGCTATACAGTAATTACGGTACTGCTGCCAATACACTTCTTACGGGAAATGACGGGATTTCCTGTTACAAAAACATTTCTCTTGGCCATAGCAGCTTTATCTAACCAGCTAGAAGATGTTTTTCTGGTTTTTTTTTAATGCCTGGTGATTCTTGAAATATCACTGCTGGTTTCTCCGTCTCCAACTGCTGTTCACTGCTGTGAAATTCTGGGTTTTCATTGAAGAAGCTACAACCAAAGATCAGACTCTGCTCTGGGTGGGACCATTTAAATGTCAGGTCATTTTCTGAAACACTTCCAAGCAGCCCCCTTCGCTTGGAGCTCCACAGACATTGGTGAAACTGTTGTTGCACGAACAGGGTGAAATGATAAACAGGAATCAGTTCAGGATCCTGGTACAGCCCGGATCGGGCAGGGCCTCCAAGGATGTGAGCCAGGATTGCAGCTCACTCTGTCGAGTTTAAATCAGAGAATTCTGCTGCTGGCAGCCTGTTGCCTGTCTGCAACAGACTTACAGTCCATCGATGCACATCTCCAGTTTCTCTGCATTCAGCCAGTCACATGTGCTCTTGAACCCCTCACCATTTAAATTCACCACTTAAATTCCCTTTGCACCTATTTCTATAAGTCTTCCTATACAATGTTGCACTATTGATGAAATACCTTCTGCTCTTATCGCTGCAGCTGAATTCTTTGTAACATGAAACCTCTCAGTTTATAGTGTTACAGCCTTCAGTAGCTTGGCTCTGTTTTTTATCATGCTCTGGGAAATGTTTCTGCTGTCATGATACAAGAAGAGTGTGGAAAAAAGTTGCAAACATGGGCAGGGATACTGTACGAAAGCAAAGCGCTCTCTATGGTTCAATTTACAGCAGCTGGATTAGATTAATGTTTGGCTGGAGGAGAGAATATTGAGCAACGCTGTGAAATTGACTATTCCAGTGTATAATAAATGCAGAGGAATGTGAAAATCAACAATGAACTGATGTAATGAAATGCCGAAAATACTAGTCAACTTCCTTTTATTCATATTTGAAGAGCCAGAGCCAGCAAACATGCAAACGCGATTATTCTCTGGACTGATTTACTGCTCATTTGATATCAGTTTGTTAGCTTTGGCTTATGCTAGTTTTAAAGCACGTTCTCTCTCCTTGTGGGATATCTTTACTATCCTGCATTATATACTGCCACAAATGTACATCATATGTAATACCACGGCAATGACATTCATGAAATGTTGTAAATCTTGAACCAAACCTCACCAGACATCCATCAAAACCTGTTTCTTTATCTTTCTTTTTCAGGTATAAACAGTACAGCAATCATGGGGAACAAAAATGTCGCAGTTCCCTTCAACATATCTGAGATACGACAAAGTGTCGGGAAATACCACCAGCTAACCAGCGCAGAGTTGCGGATTCACATCAAGAAAACTACGATATTCACTGAGCAACGGGTGGAACTCTACTACGGTCTGGACTCCTCAGCTCGATACCTCACTACTCGCTTCATCAATAACAAGATGAAAGACAAATGGATTTCCTTTGATGTGACGGAACCTCTACGGAAATGGCTTGAAACAAGCGGTAAAACACCCAAAAACTTCTTACAGTAGGAAACTAGCAGAATTGCAAATGTCTTACGTTGTAAAAGTCTTCGCAGATGACGAGCAAGGCTTCCAACTTCGGCTGTTCTGTGAATGCAGCAAGACCACCGAGGATAGCTTCAGCTTCTACATCGACGGGTTCTCGAGTGAACGGGGGGACACGGGCGTCGTGCAACAGCTGACGCAGCAGCCACCCTATATTCTGACCATGTCCATTCCAAATAACATCAGCAACCCCTTCAACACACGCAAAAAACGCTCCACAGATACAAAGGACACCTGTACAGCGTAAGCAGCCTCACACATTTAGTCAGAAAGTGAAGATGGGTCACAGCTTTAAAAGGCCTTTTTCCTTCTTTCTTTGAAATAGTCAGACAGACACCTGCTGTGTGAGGAGCCTATACATTGACTTTAGGAAAGATCTGGGCTGGAAGTGGATTAACAAGCCAGACGGCTACCACGCCAATTACTGCATGGGCTCCTGCACCTACATCTGGAATGCTGAAAACAAATATTCTCAGGTACCACACACGTCTGATTGCTATTGATTAATTCGAGTGTAAATCTTGGTTTTGGATGATTTTCCAAATGACTGACCATTGCCTTTAAAAGAAAATCACTGGTTACGTATGAATGTCAGTTACAGTTGCGCAAAAAAAAATCCATTTCTGGGCGTACTCAGAGGAAACAGATTTTAACAAAAGATGCTGAAACACCAAATAATTTTCGGTCATGCAATGCAATTAATTTCCTCTTTTTAAACAGATCTTGGCCCTTTATAAACATCACAACCCGGGAGCTTCTGCTCAGCCTTGCTGTGTTCCTCAGACATTGGAGCCACTGCCCATCCTGTACTACGTAGGCAGGCAGCATAAGGTACCTCAACCACGACCAACATGTTTACAGAGCATCTAAGATGAAGCAACACTTCCAGATGACACTGATTGTTCTCATTTCCAGGTGGAGCAGCTGTCTAATATGATCGTGAAGTCTTGCAAGTGTAGCTAAAGGACCTAATGGAAGGACATTTTGCTTGAGAAAAAAAGGGCACAGCATCTGATAGGAAGAAAAGAACATGGACAAAGGGAACATCTTTTTCTCCTCTGAGCTCTGCTCTTGTCGGGTCGCATATGCACAAAGCCTGCGTATCGCACACAACACCATCGGACTCTTTGTATAGATCAGAAATCTTGTCTTTTTTTTGTCTGTATATACAATTTTTTTCAGCAGTCAACATGTCTGTAATTTATTTTTGAGAGCCGCAGATATGTTAAGAAGAAGAAAACCTGTTTTGTGATGTGTCCCTTTGACAATAATGTGGATGTATGTAAATTTAATGTGGGTAAATGAGACAGGACTTCATGGCCTCGATGAAAGGACGTTTTCAGGAGTGTCATCTTGTTTCCGTCAGAGTGACACGGTTAAAGGTGTGAAGTCACGCATGTTAACAATAGTGGTTCAAGGGGGTTTTCCCTCAAAGATAACGTCCCCGTGTTTTTGGAGGAGAGGGACAGTCCAGCAAGTGGAAACTCCCTGAGAGACCGGAGCTGCCATTGGGCAGAAAAAACATTTCCCTGGGACCGTCCGTCAGCTTTGACTCGCTCGCTTTGTGTATTAGCTCAAACACATACAGCACAGCACCATGTTTGTGTTCGTAATTAAATGTGAGCTTCTCCTCGTGACTCACACGATGTCAAAGCCATGAATAATGTCAATGGTGGTGCTGACAGCATTGGCACCATGTTTCCTCTCTCGGGGGTGGATGTGGTTATTGATTATAGGAAAGCAATCTGCTATTTATACGCCCATATTCATTCTCACCATTATAATTAAGGGTTTACATTACAGGAAACTTCATTTTTTCCCCTCACAATTCAGTAAATATTTCAGCTTCTGTTTACTCTAAGAATCAAACCAGCTTTGCTCACGTTTACTGATCTCATACTGTTTGAATTTGTAGATATTTTTGAAAAGAAATAAACATTGCTGTTGAACTATCACGTCAAAGTGAATGCAGGCTCTGTTTCCACTTGTCAGCCGTCTTATATGCATTTATAGGTGTGTGTGCTTGTGTTTTGCCTGTCAGTGCTTGTGTGCCTGTGTGTGTGTGTGTGTGTGTGTGTGTGTGTGTGTGTGTGTGTGTGTTTGCACTTTAAAAACAAAGCCAGCGCAACACACGCATGCAGAAGCAGCAACTGACCTATTTGGTGTAGGAGATAACAGAACATTCCTGGGCCCAAAATAACTTTACCGTATGTGCGAAATGTCGCTGTTGGTGGGTGAAGTGGGCTATGAAGATAAAACTGGGGAGGGGGAGTTTTCCAGCTGTCAAGCATAGACAGCGCTCGACTCAAAACATGACCCTGGAGCTCCATGTTCATGCTGAAACATCGGGACTTCTGTCTGCTACCAAGCAGATGCACCAATAATCCATCTGGGAAAGGGTTCCGGCACTGGAAAAGTATGGTATATGTCAGTTGTGTAGGTTTATTTTTGACTGGAAACTTATTAGCTACAAGACCATATTCGGGATGCAACTAGTTTTTCCAAGTCCCCCCCGAGCCCCACCCTCCTCAGTACTCTGGGGATTACTGGCAACCCAAGAGGCTGCATAGGGAGTGAGGAGAACAGGTCCGGGCCCGTCAGTAAGTCCTAGACTTAAGGGCAGTGACTATATGGAAAACTGAATGCAACACACGACACACATGCACACTAAAGCACCTCCATGTCTCATGCCTTACATAAGATCACACAGACTATGGGGATGGGGGATTGCTTACATCTCAGCTGTGATTTGTGCTATCTAATTGCAAAACTGGTCATGTTACCGGGGTGCCTGTGGAAAGCAGAGGAATTCTTTTGCTGTGCGCCAGCGCTGCCTGTTTGGAAAGTTCTGTGAAGGCAGATAAATAATGATCAACATGACTGAACACAGTTTTATCTCACCTCTCTGGGTGTTTCTGATTTGTTGCCATGTTTTTGTTTTTAATAGCGTCAAACCGTAACGTATTAATTATTGGCAGAGCAAAAGTCATTGGAATGTTCTCCCCCTCTATAAAAACAGGATCATTACCAACTTCAGACATGCAAGACACAGCCTCTCTTGGGGAAACAACATAAATGTAATCAGATTCTAATCTGAAGAAAATACACCTTCCAAGAGACAATGGTGCACACTCATCCACCGAGTCGAGGATGAGTGTTTTGCAAGTGTGAGCACTAATGCCTGCAGCATTTCCAACTCAGGCAGGTGTTCTTTTATCTAAATGATATCCACGTGCCACAAACACAACCGCATGAGTCATTATCAGGTTCAACTGTGACATCATTTACGATTTAATTGAATCCATGTATCTTTGGCTTTTGCTATTTGAAGCTGTTGAAGGCACCTCTCTGGTACAATAGCTTGGTAAATGTTCGCTGATGCCCCACCTCAACGGGCCTGAAGTGTTATTTTGGGCTTCCTCTTATTGCCACATAGATAACTTTGGTAATTGCACGTCCGCTGATGTTTAGTTCCAACTGTTCATTAAAAGCGGAGCGGCGCAGTGGCCTGGTGTAATTCCTGTGGACTCAGAGAGGGCCGACTATGACCTTAATAACACATTCCGGTGTCCTGTTGCTGCTCAGCTCGGCTTCACAATCACACAGCTGCTCAGAACCATTGTTGCCGCAGGTGCACATGCATGCAGACACACACACATCAATAAACACGGCTTCCTACCTAAAGTTAGGCTTGTGGCTGCTTTAAACTGCATGGCCATTTATTAAAGTATTATTTCTTACTCCATGCTATTTATTGCATCAATTCACACATTTGAACAGCTTTTATTTGCAGGACCTATAAGTATTAGTATTTCCTATCAGTTATAAAACATAATGTTGCAATGTGAGAAAGAAATCTGATAGTTTTTTTGTGTTTATGAGACACATAATGAATGTTCAGTGAACGCTTCCTTTAAATTTGACGAAATCCATTAAAAATGCAGTCTCTGAAGTCCTGGTGAAGGAGCATTGCCAGATTTTACAGCAGACAGGTGTTCCCTGCCACCTGTTTAACCTACACAATCATCCCTCTTACTTCACACCTGCAGATGTTTATCGCAGCCTGAGTCAGCTGCCCGTACCGCTCGCTCCATCTCTTCCTTTCCTTTTTTCTGTCGGCTATTTGCTGACCCTTGCCAGCGTTTTGAAGACTTCATGGCTGTTTTAGGTTTTCACTAAAGAAAGGGAGAGATAAGGGGGGTGGGGGTGGGTGGGTGGATGGATGGGGGAACAGATGTAGGTAAGTGAATAAAATACAAAATACACGACCACACACATACCTGGCAGCCATTAAGTTTGGGGAAAACAACTTATCCACACATGAGAGTATTTTATTTTCAGCAGATGTTGGTTGTGCTCCTTTTGTCATACAGTTCACCAGTAGGAAATTTCAGACACAAGTGAACAAAGAGAGGAGAGTGCCCTCTTCAAAGTGAAAACCACATGAGAAAAGAATGAGAAACCTTGTGAGTGTGGTTTGAAAGCATGCTGCGCCCTGAGTTATTTGCTGGACCCCTGGAAGTAAGAAAGGTTTTCTTGAAAAGGAAAGGTACCAATTACATCTCTGGACAAGCTCCCCATAGCTCCACCCCTCCCTTTCCTTCCTACTTACAGTCTTTCTGTCTTGGCGTCCCTGAACACACAGGGACAAATCTGCCCCCATAAACATCCATCTCCCTGGGTAATAAACAAAGAAGAGAATCTGACTCGAGTCCCAAAAGCCAACATAGCTCATGTAGATGCTACACTCGAAGGACAATGTGCTTTAAAAAATCTTTATTCTCTTAAACCCGACTGAGAAAATTACTGTGGTGCGTAATAGGAAAGGGAAAAACTAGCGTGAAGGAACTATATTTTCCCAAATAGACAGAAAGCTAGCTTTGTTTACCTAGCCTAATCCAATGTGCTGCTATTTCAAGAAGCGTTGATCGATACTTTCTTCTTGCAGGCTTCCCTGTGTAGAGCATAGCAGGACAGGACACCCACTGATGGATCAGGACACCTCTGTGTCCTGTTTTTTTCAATTTGCACGGTCAAGATACACATTCCGTGCATCCAACATTTTCTGCATGCCTTCAGTGCCCATGCTTGGACAGTTACAAGCTTTGACCAAGCTACAGTGATGGTTTTTAATATGGATGTTAGTTCAGAACTGGTTTTGTTTAGTTTGGCTTCTATATATCCTGCTTTTAAAGTAATGAATTTGGCAGTGAGCTTTACAGGGAGGACAGAATTATTATGAACAACACTACAGAAAGACGGGCTGGGTCTTAAACTGACCAGAAAACCAGCCTCAGTGAATTCACTGAATTAAGTGGGCCTAAACATGAGGTCACTCACACCACGGAAACCTTCATCCACTCACGCAATCAGACACAAAGATGGACACATATTTCTATTTATAAATACGGCCATAGCTGCTAATTAGGAGAGGAGTGACGGATGTCAGAATTTACACAACCTCTTTAAACTTACACTGAAAGGACAGACAGGAGGAAAATATTACACACACACACACACACACACACACACACACACACACACACACACACACACACACACACACACACACACACACACACACATAAAGAGTAACCTGAATCTTCTTATTGGATATATCAGAGGTCAGTGAGGCATTGCTGTCCAGTGGTAGACTGGTTTAGGGCCTGTTTTAGATTAGCCCTGATCTATGGCCCCCTGTGTTCATAGGACGCTCGGCCCTGTCGATGGGTGGATAAGGGTTATGACAGCTGAGGTAACCTCCATTGCCTCCAGTATAAGTGACATTAGGTCAGCGTGCCCCCACCCCTCCTTCCTCTCCCCACTGGTGCTGAATTCCCCAGTGACCAACACATTCCTTTATACCATGCCCTCTGTTTATGACACACCATCCTTTGAAGCAGCATGACTGTGTGTGTACGTGCATGTGCATGAGTGCACAAATGTGTGTATGTGTTTGTGTGTGCGTTTACTCGCCCTGAGCAGCCAAGCTGTGGTGAATACATAAATGTTTCAGTATGGCACTATCAAAGTTGCAGCACATTGTCAGTTAAACAGATTGGACACACCTGAGCAGGGATGATTAGAACATATGTCTGTTTATCAGCTGCTTCCCCCCCCCCCTCCCAAAGGCTGTTTGTGGGCCATATAAAGAGAGGGAGTGTGTCTGAGCAACAAGAGGAGAAAGCTATGAGTCACCAGCAGGCTCAGATGCCCCTCTATTAAACAAGAGCCACTGAAAGCAGCAGGCTGGGCGCTGAGGTGAAGAAAAACAAATGACTTGTCCTTCTAATGAAACTGGGCCTTAAAGACGAGGGTAGTGGTGGCAGGGAGCTGGGGGGAGGTCGGGGTCAAAGTGGGCTGAGTCATTCTTTTCCACCCACTTCCTGCAATCTGAATTTAGTAGTTTATGCAATTCTTCATTATTTATCCTTTCCAGTCGCTCTTACATGCAATGAGATCCTATTCAAGGCCACTCGCTCGGATCTTTGCATGCTGCTAGAACATATGTCACATAGCTACTGTCACAATATTTATTTATATCTCCCCACTGTTTAAAAACTCCCATTTTAAATATATATTGATTTGTGGCTACATGGTATTGGGCTGGTCTCTGACCAGAAAACAGTTGCTCTCAACATCCTCACACTCCAGACCTCCACAGGTGACCTCCAGAAGTGACCAATACGAAAGCAGAACAATAAAAGCTCTGGAGATCAAACTACATTAATTAGAGTCTAGTCTCCAGAGGTTTCAGTGCCTGTTGCCTGTAGTGATTTATCTGCGGCTCTCACCACCTGATAAATATGTTAAGTTTGCACCAGTGTGACGTTTGTTTGCTTCTACATTGTCTCTTCACTGCAAATAGGGGTAAAGAGGGCGCCTGCTCCTCCTTCATCGGCCACCCAAGTGTACAGGATATGAACTAATACCCAGCAGTTGGAAATCACACTCCCCAGAGATGAAAACAGCTTAGTGATGAGTCTGGAAGGCACCCAAAGGTTGGTCAGTGGTTAATGCAAACTGACAGGAACGTCCAACAGTAAGAGCAACAGGAAAAGGAAACTCTCCCCCGCAACATCCTGGATCGCCTATGTGCCTATGTGTGAATAGATATTTTCAGACACGGAGCAGAAGTGTGTTTCTCTTTTAAATCAGATTGATATTATATTGCTCATTCACCTCATGGGCAACAGCTTTTCTGAGGAATCGTCACAGCGAGTAACACGATTATCGGGAAATGTGTCTGATATGAATCACACCAAACAGCTAAGATCTCCTCCATATCCACAAATTAAACTTTCCCCTCGTTACTTTAAAAGTTTTTCCAGCATTTCCGCATGTATTTCCTGACCACAATGAAGGTTCCATACGGAGAGAACTGGGTTGTTTTTGGAATTTAAACTTCAATTCCAGCACTTTATCCATTTTTCAACTACCCATTTATGAGGTTGAAAAGGAAGACACATGTCATCCTTTAATTTTGAATGTGCTAGTCATTGAATTATGTGGACTCAGACATCCTGAGTCACTCATGATGTGGGTTCCTTCGTGGGAAATCTTGACCATGTGTGTCAGACATACTTTATTGCTCATAAACAGTAGGGACACAGCCTGCAAAGTAAAATAAACTAGCCACCACAACATGCCCTTGCTACTGTTAACTAGTGTGAAAACAGTAAATGTGCTGCCAGATGAAAGCTGGTCCTGAACCAGGTCACAAAACTCCTCTGCGTGTTTGCCGCCACTGCTTTGATGAGCTCATTCACCAGAGGGTTACTGTCTGACACATCAGTACAACTGTAGAATGTGAGTGCGATGAAGAGCCTGTAAAAAAATGTGCGACAACCAAACAATGTCTGACTTTGTGTGGTGGGACTGAGTAGAAAAACTTTAATCAACTAGACGAATGACTGAAATCACAGAGTTTTTGTGTTTGGCTGATGTCTTAATGCGACACACAGCATCATCTTGGGAGGCTCCTGGACGCACCCGAGATATTCCGAATCCCCCGCGATTCATTTAGTCTATTTCACATCCTCCATGGCTGTATATTCCAACATTCCACTCTGAAAGTTTCTGTCTTTTTTATCCGAGACTCAGTCATGGGGTGATTTACTCGAATTTCCCATTTCCTGTTTGGGGTGTGTGTCTCATACTCAACACAGATCAAACACTTGCTGCTCACAGCGAGAATTAAGATTATAGATCAGGAAATTATTTAGGGTTATTTAGGGTTAGGGCTATCTATCTATCTATCTATCTATCTATCTATCTATCTATCTATCTATCTATCTATCTATCTATCTATCTATCTATCTATCTATCTATCTATCTATCTATCTATCTATCTATCTATCCATCTAAAACCGTATTTAAACTAAACTGGAATAAATACAAAAATACAAACATTCAAATAATAATGAAAAATTAGCTTTAATACCCGTATAAACCAAGGTCATAAAGACCCTGGATAAAAGGTCAAGAAACACCATTGAAAGCAGGTTTTAATATGGAAAGGTAAAGCAAGCAGTAGACGTTTTAGGCAGGTATCACGTTTGTTTTTCCAGTTGCAAGAAATTTCCAATTCCTCACCCTCCCCTCCAGCGCAGGAACTGCGGTGAACACGCGGTGCGTCATTTCGGGACATTGACTTATACACTGACAGATAGCGGTGCCGATGAGCGGGAGGCTTCCCGAGGAGTCAAGATACATTCTTTGTAATGATTTCATATCATGTGAGCCATGCCTGCATGGGTTTTGTCGACAATTCAAGGAAATTATCAGCAGACAAAGAATTACAGAGAAGAGAGGGAGGGAAAGGCCAGATGAGATAGAAGGAAACATGAGAGACTGTGGAGGAAGATATGATGAGTCTCCCCCAATTGATTTTCTTTGATGTTCTCTGCCCCGCCTGCTAGAAAATCATGTGGTTCCAATAAATGTGACTGTCTACAGACTCTCAAATCTTGATATCATCAGTGGAAATATTCATACCCATAGAGCACCAGAGACATTAAGAGATTTACATCAGTACTGGAATTAGTCTGACATGATGGTTAAAAGAGGCCAAACTTGATGTCAAAAACCACTCGGCGAGCCTGCAGGCAAATGTCAGACAACGTGATAATCTATTGTAAGAAGTTGTGCATATGACCAGTGTAACACACACTTCACTGTGGTCTCATCAATCAGTGACCCGTGACCTTGGATAGTAAATCAAATTCCATTTCATCTTCATCTCTCTCCCCCTCTGGTTTTCATAGACGTCTGTGCCCTTCCACTTGTTTGTTTTGTTACTCCCTTTCTCAGGACCCTCCAAAGCTCACGATCACGCATTGGACACCCAAGAGGACTGCAATTTCCCCACTCCATTCCTTCTAACATGTCATGATTTTCTCTACCACGCTCCCTCCCGCGCTGTCTCTCCCACTCACTCTTGGCGTTTTCTCTCATGTAGGGCTCAGACTGTGGCGTCAGCTCCTTCCTAGTCAATCTTGCTGTGTATTTCCACTCCTTCAAAAGCAAGTAGTAAAACCACCCTGGAACGAGACATGTTATGACTCCGAGAAAATGAAAAAATAGACAAATCACATAATCATGTGAGAGAAAGTTAGGACTTTAGAGTTAGTGAATGTTTCACAGGGGTCTTTATGAATCACTTGTGAGTCACTGAAATGACCTCAATTTTGTGTCACATAGTTCTTAATGTCTTGTATTTTGGTGAACTTCTAACCTTTAGCCAAACACAGCAGACCACAAACCTAATGCTCAAATTGTGAACTTTTATTTTCCAACAAAAAACACAGATGCCTCTGTGACTCCACAGTAGCCTAGTTTTGACTACATACAGGGTAGATCCTTCAACAGGGGGAAAAACAAACAAGGCTGCTTCTCTTTCTATTAAAATTGTGTGATCTTTTTGCCAAACACCTACTTGTAACATGAATGTGCAGGAAACTGTGTTTGTGCTTTAATTTGATAAGATATTCAACTGTGTTTTGGGATTTTATGGTCCCAAGGCAAGAGTGTTTTTGCATTCAAATGGCATTTTCACTACTAGGAACAGCGACTGAATGTACTTTTGGTGTGAAATTAATTTATATGGAAATTACTGTTATTATGCCAGAGATTATATACAATCAGTTATCAAAAATAATATATAATAATAAAAATTTACCTAATTTTTACGTAATTATTTGGTTGAATATTTTAGTATTTGTGAAGGTTGTTTACTCATCAGGTTTCACAGTATTATGGAGTGATGTTTTTGAAAGTTAATGCTGACCCCTGTTGGTTAATAAAGTAATAACAATGACTTGTGCCGAGCCGGTTCAGGCGCGGGTGTAGGTACCAGATTGGCTGTGGCTGCCAGATCGGTTCGGGGAATATCCGGCGCTGCCGGATGACGTAAAGTGTTGGGATAAGTACTTGGTAGGGAAGGTAACGTCACCTTTTATGATTGGATCAAATATAACTCTATTTCTGATTAGGTCATTTGACGGCTAAATTACATTTACAGTTTTAAAATGAATTGCATTTAAGAGGAATTGGATATTTTAAACTTCGGCATCGTTTGCTCTTTTCAACCTGGTCTTGTAATGACATTTAAGTGACGTCATCTGGATGTGCAGAATAGACCGTTGAACTATTACCGACGCGGAGTAAATATTGCAACGACGCTAATTAGCCTTCGTAATATATTTATACTCAATTTTACAGGGTTGTGATTTTTATATTATTTTTTACACTTGCAGTATTTTTCCATAAACGCTGAATCTTAATCTCTCAGAAGTGCCGGCTAGTCAAAAGTTCGCTTTAACTCCCGGGAAGGTTTAACGACGTTTGCGACTGTGCCGTCAATGGTTCGCGGATCGGATAACGGCAGTGAGAAGATGGCGGAGGGAGATAACAGTGCAGAGCTACTGAAGGAGAAGGCAAATCAGTACTTTAAAGGTAAGTCTACGAGACTTGTCAATTCAGCTATTCCCATTCCGTTTTAAGGACATACACAAACGTTGTCAACGGTTGTAGTACACATAAAATTGTGTTGCAACATTCTGCCATTTTGAGCCGGCCGTTAATGCTAAAATAAGCTAACATGGCTCTCAGAGCATGTTGAGTGTGAACCTCATTCATTCGGATTACGCAGACTAGCCTGCTAAGACTAGCTAGCAGCATGGTCACCCACAACAGTCATTGATGTTCACGTATATCACTGACGAATAATGTGCAGCTAAAATGCTCATATAATTTACGCTGCACGTCAACTAGATCAGACTTGTTCTCACACTTGGGTGATTTTCGGTGGAATGTTTAGATAGTTGTGTATTTCTAGCTGGTGCTCATTAAAGTACTAGAATGTTCTATTAGCAATCGAGCTCATGTGAACTATCCACCCTAGCTGCAGTCATGAACTTTTTCGTTTTATTTTACATTTCGTGTTAAACTCAAGTAATTCTGATATAAATCAAATGTGCTTATTTTGATTAGCGCCAGCAATGACTTGTTGGAACTGCCAAATTTGTATTTTTGTCATTTGTATCACAAACATGAATCACATCTGTGAAATAATATAATATTGTCTTTCATAAGGAATAAGTGCATCCTTTGCTTTGTTGGTGTATATTTCATTTTTAAACTATGGTATTTCCTTATAATGCCAAAACATACATCACTTATGTTTTAGTGTCTAGCTTTGCATGGTTTTAGTGCATGTACGATGGTTTCCCCACCAAAGTTTTCTCCTATTTTCCTTGTAAGTCACTAGAAAGGTTTATATCAGCTTGCATCTTGTGATAGTGTTTATTAGTCCACAAGTTATTTTTAGTGAACTTGTGACTTTGTTTTTCAGAGAAAGACTATGAAAATGCAATCAAGTACTACTCAGAAGCCCTGGAGCTCAATCCAACCAATGCCATCTATTATAGCAACCGAAGCCTGGCATACCTGCGCACAGAGTGCTATGGCTATGCCCTGGCAGATGCAACGAAGGCCCTGGAGATAGACAAAAACTACATTAAGGGATATTATCGTCGTGCCACCTCCAACATGGCACTGGGCAAGTTCAAGGCTGCACTTAAGGACTATGAAACAGTAAGAAATGTTGTAATTATGTGTTGTCAACTGAAATGCCATTTTAACCTAAAATATACAAAGAAATTAGAAATGTTTGCAGTTAAGCTAAATGCTCTGCCTATATTTTGCAAATGACATTACTCCCAATTTTATCGCATGTTGGTCCCAGACACCGGTGGGACTCTTTAGACTTAATATGAATGATGCTTTAATCCAATTTTGTATGAATATGACTCATAGTAAATGCCATTATCTCAGGTAAAAAAAACAATGTCCACAACACCACCACAGTCATAGCAGTTTATTACATTAA
Organism: Takifugu flavidus; assembly: GCF_003711565.1. NCBI lineage: Eukaryota > Metazoa > Chordata > Actinopteri > Tetraodontiformes > Tetraodontidae > Takifugu > Takifugu flavidus. Next base: position 2,376,941 of record NC_079531.1, on the reverse strand, counting down.
ACCATGTGCCACAAAAGCAAAGTTTTGTATAGCGAGGTAGGTTTATGAACAGAGTGTAAAATATTTGATGCTTAAACTTTTCCATCCTTTTTTGAATTTTATGCATTTTAGTGCTTTTGTGAAAATAGCTGCTAATTTTTCCAGTATCTGCTTCAGTATTTTCTAGTGCGCATAATTCTCAATATTTTCTCTTTGTGACAATAGGTAGTAAGAGTTCGACCAAATGACAAGGATGCAAGGATGAAGTATCAAGAATGTAACAAGATTGTGAAGCAGAAGGCTTTTGAGAGAGCAATTGCCAGTGATGAGACAAAAAAATCTGTTGTTGACTCTCTGGACATTGAAAATATGAGTAGGTTTCTCTAACTGAAGTATTAATAGATTTTCCTTTTTTGCTGGTTGAACAAAACTATGTGACCGGATTTGCTTATTTTTAATGTAATAATCCAACATGATCATCTATTGCAGCCATTGAGGATGACTATGCAGGCCCAAAACTTGAAAATGGTAAAGTGACATTGGCATTCATGAAAGAGATGATGGATTGGTTCGAAGATCAGAAGAAACTCCACAGAAAGTGTGCTTACCAGGTAAATGTGTTTTCATAATAAAGTTGACTCAGTTTCACTTTAGAAGGTTGAACCAGTGTTTTTGTTGCTTTCCAGATTTTGGTGCAAGTTAAAGAAGTTCTGTCAAAACTACCAAGTCTGATTGAAATCGCATTAAAAGAAGTGAGTACTTTGCACGTCCCATCCTGTGAAGGTTATTTTTATATTCGTCTATTTAAAAGGAGATCATGTTTGTGAGCTTTTTGTAACTTTATTTCTCTTTTCCCACAGACGGAAAAAATAACAATTTGTGGCGACACTCATGGACAATACTATGATCTCCTCAACATTTTTAAATTGAACGGCCTTCCGTCAGAGACCAACCCATATGTATCCTCGCTTATTCTCAATCTTAAACCACAGTACACAGTTGCTGCACTTAACTAAATCATTGAGCATATTTTCCACTGAAATGTTTCCCTCTTCTCTAAAACCACCCTAGAATTAAAGACCATAATTCCCGTGGTAGAAGATTCTCCATGTGACTATTTTCCATTTTAAGTAGCATTTTTTTCTTTCTTTTTTTTTGTAAAAACAAACGTGTTGATTACCTCAATTACATTATAAATTGAAGCCGTTCTATTTAAGGAGGTTGGAAGAAAGAGAATGTTATTTATGTTGTTCCCTGATGTAGATTTTAGATTTCATTACCTTTCTAAATGTGCCTGATAAATCTTAACCACAGAATTCAGCTGTTTAACGGAGACTTTGTAGATCGCGGTTCTTTCTCTCTTGAAGTTATTCTTACCCTCTTCGGATTCAAGCTGCTCTATCCTGACAACTTTCACTTGCTTCGAGGTAAGAAGACTGTGGATGAATGAGTTAACTGAGTCTGAGGCGTGATTAGTAGCAGCCCAACATTGCCACTTGGTGTCCTGTCCCAAAATTCAATAATCCAATTTGTTTAGATTGTTACATTACTAATATTGTGTTATTTCTGTAATATCTTTTCATTTAAAGGTAACCACGAGACAGACAATATGAACCAGATGTATGGTTTTGAAGGAGAAGTCAAAGCTAAGTACACCGCCCAGATGTTCCAGCTCTTCAGTGAGGTCTTCCAGTGGTTGCCTCTTGCACAGTGTATCAACAACAAAGTACTGGTAAGAAATGGCACGATAACTAGTTATGCTGTGTTATTTTAGTAGTCTTGTATCTTATTATATTGTACAACCATCTCAGGTGATGCATGGTGGACTGTTCAGTGAAGATGGCGTCACATTAGAAGACCTTAGAAAGATTGAGAGGAACAGACAACCTCCTGACTCAGGTAGAGCCAAACTCTTGGTTTAAGTGATCGAAAGCTCATTTTAAAAAAGTCCCTTAAAGAGTAGAAAATATGTCCATTTGAACAGCTTCCTCTTCTTCCCACCAGGTCCAATGTGTGACCTGCTCTGGTCTGATCCACAGCCTCAGGTGGGCTCCCATCAACCAAATATCATCTTAAGGTTTATTTGTCGAGCATCCAACCAATTGGATGTTTTGATTGGAATATTAGTTGCTTAGTTGTTTTTCTCTTTCATGCAGAATGGCCGTTCCATCAGCAAGCGAGGAGTGAGCTGTCAGTTCGGGCCAGATGTGACGGAACGATTTCTCAACCAGAACAAGCTGGACTTCATTGTGCGAAGTCATGAGGTCAAGGCAGAGGGCTATGAGGTCACTCATTCAGGGAAGTGCATCACCGTGTTTTCAGCGCCCAATTACTGGTAGGTATTAATGCGGAATAATTTTGGGCCTTCTGCTGATTTTAATTTTAACTTTGTTGAATTCTACGTTTCTACAGTGATCAGATGGGAAACAAAGGAGCTTATATTCACCTCAGGGGATCAGACCTCAAGCCAGAGTTTCACCAGTTCACTGCTGTGGTGAGTTTCCTTTTCGTCTCATTGGTTTTTTGCCCACTGTCCTTAGTCTGTAGCCAGAAGATCAATTCTGTTCTGTTCCCTCATTAATATAAAAGTCTTGTTGAAGTTTGACCGTATGTTTTCATCCCTTTTTTCCAGCCTCATCCAAATGTCAAGCCCATGGCATATGCCAACACGCTAATGCAGATGGGACTGATGTAGAGGCCCCGCTCTGTCCGTGACACCAACGAGCTCCCATCTGACCCGAAACATGCCAGCCACTTCACTCCTTCCAGTGTTCAGACATTCTATTGTTCAAGTTTAGCCTGAATGATCCCACTCCCAGACAAACATCTATTAGTTATTGACAAACGGCATGTGGTGTATATGAGATGGGAAATGAGCACTTCCACCATCCCACTTCCGAACTGGATATATTATTTTAAACTGGATAAAGCATATTCCAGTAATTGTTTGCCCACTCCCTGGGTAAAACAATCACTCAAGTCATTGCAGCTGCTCAGATTTTAAATATATGATCTACAGTACATGGCAGATGGGATCAATAGTTGGTATGTACCAAAGATCTGTAATGATTGTTCAGTTATTACAAGGATAATCTTGTGATTCTGAAACTTTACATTGTACTGTTGGCCTGCGTACACATCTTAGAGCATTGTAAACTGGGTTAAGAGCAGCATGTTGGTGTATTTCAAACAATTATCGTGTACACATTTTATTTGACAGGAGAACAGAATACACATACGAGCCCAGTTTCTCAAACCAGAATGATTGTTTTAGATACATTCTTAATGGTGCTGTTTGCCATTAGTGGTGTATTTAGTGGGTTCAATAATATAGCTGGTAACATTTATTTTGCACTGCTTCCTGTTCAGGAAGGTACCGCTGCTCTCCATGTTTTATATTTGACTGTAACTATGCCACACACCTGGCAGCTCCTACACATTTTATCATCCAGACTTGTTTAGAGTGAAAAGGAGATACAGAGCAGAAGTACAGATGGCACTCGAACCTGGTGATTTCAAACCACATTCACATCCAAAATGCAATCCAGTATTGAAACGCACAGCTGCATTGTCCAGTGGCCCTCAACTTTTTAGATGAATACACAGATGTGTATGTATATATACTGTATCATTTAAAGATTCTGTGTAATGTTTGGAAAAAAAATTGAATAAAAAAATCCAGTCCAGTGATTTAAGAGACAAACTGCTTATTTATAAAATGAGAATTATCGTAATGAAATCGTATATTTATCTAATTTAAGTGAGAGAAAGCCGCTGTGGTTCGTAAACCGGTGGCTCTCTTTAAGCAGATCGAAGCTAATGTTGTGGGCGTGGTCTCCTGTCACCGCGCGTGACAACACCGGATGTTGTGAGCAGGAAAGTCGGCTAGCCAACAGCTAAAGCTATATAATGTATAAAATAAGCTGCATCATTATAAACATAAAAAGTGAGCTCTGAACATCAATAGCGAGACTTTATTCATTTTGATAAACGTTTTACTGTTGGTATACCAATGTGAATATCTTAAATGTTCTCTCTGTAAGAAATTATACATTGTTGCAGAAATAGTCAATATTGTAAAATTCTTAAAGACTTATTATGGCTTAATTATTTTTGAAATCCGAGAGCACACGTACGCACACACACCCTTAAGGGAAGGAAAAGACGTATCAATATAATGTAAATTGCACGGGCGACGTGTGTTGTCGCAGTTATTTGACGTCAACGGCTTTAACAGCTGATTGTAAAGGCGTCAACTAAGCGCCACGACTTGACAACAGTACACGAGTTTGCTTTCACCTTGTTCCTAAACCAGCAGGACACGGAGGGATCACCGACCACAAATGCCCAAACATTGTTCGGTGCCAAACTGCAAAAATGACTCCGGGCCGGGCACAGTCAGGAAGAGCTTCTACAAGTAAGACACGTCTTTAATTATTTTTTTTAAATTCTTTTTTAACCTAACAATTTACTTCCGATGAGGGTGTTAGAGGAACCATTGAGGATCCCGAAAGGATGAGTCATTCTTTAACAATATGGCTTTTCTTCCAAACGTTGTATTTACTGACACAGATCATCAGTTTTTCGATCCCCCTCGATCTTGCTAACCTGGCAAGCTTTTTCTGACCTTTGAGACGAGATACCATTAAAAGATTTCTAAAGCTTCGTGTTGAAACGGAGTTTTGTGACGATGTCATCTTACTCCTGGAGGTGACAATATGTTGCATTTTCACCTGCTTTTGATAAATCTCGTATTTTATATTATTGAAGCAGTTTATGTTCCATATATTCAAGGTAAAGGCAGTACCTGTAACATCATGTGATACTCGAGAGAGTAATTTAAAATCTATGCCCAATATCAAATACTGTTGTTATTTTAAAAATATCAATTTTCTATAGTTGTTGTTGATCAAAATTTGGCATACGTGTTTTAATTTCATATGTACATGATCACTCTGGAATAACTCCCAGTTGTGCTTCAGCTGAAATATTTCACTTTGGGGAACGATCTCACGTTTTGGTCCTCAATCCCAGGTTTCCTCTGCAGGACACAGACCGGTTGCAACAGTGGCTGAGGAACATGGGTCGGGAAAACTGGACGCCGTCGAGATACCATTATATTTGCCACGAACATTTTGCTCCAGAGTGTTTCAAAATGCGATGGGGCATTCGTTACCTTGAAAACGACGCCGTGCCGACCGTCTTTCAGAAAAACCAGGTAAATGGAAATAAAGTAAATATTGAACTTTAGGGCTTTACTGGGAAGGTAAGACCAGCACTGATATTCTGCTGAATACTCCAATGCTGCGACCATGTTAGCACTTGCAGCTTTATGCAATATGGTTGCAATTAGACCTGACATTGTTTGATATATGATGCTTTGGCCACCTCGCACATGATATTAGCAGTGAAGTGTTTGGTTACAGCAAAGCTTTCATGTCAAGTTTAAGCATAAATAGTCCTGTTTTCTTTTCAGAAGTCAACCACTGCTGATCCCAGCGAGGAGTCCAAACAGCCTGATAGTGAAACAGTGCTGCAGGATGGGTCATTTGCAGCAGAAGCTGTAGAGACATTGCAAACGGTACATCTGTATGAGATCACCGTCACCCCATCGCAGCAGGGAGAAACCAGCATGGTGGAGTCATCTGACTGTTCTCGCCAGACAGACCCGAACCAGCCAGCAACAGGAGTGAATTTCCCTTTAGCGTTATTCCAGAAGGATCGGGCTAACGGTGCCAGCAGCACAGAGGTGGTGGTGATGGCAGAGAACCTTTCTAGGGGAGAACCAGATGAGCTTATAGCTGCTCTCCTAATGCAGGGCCACCAGCTGGTCATGGATGAATCCGCACTTGGCTGCTTAGATGAAGCCTCTCTTTATGTTGAGGATCTTAGTCATACACCAGAGCACCTCTCCAATGTCCAAGAAGGACAGGTAGCTCAGGAAGGACAGGAAGTAATCACGTACTTTGAGACGATACCAAACATTTTACCAAGCAACATTTTTACCCAGTGGAATATTCCCCCAGATACAGTTTTGTCATCAGCTCTGAGCTCTAAACCCATCACGTCGACACTGCCGATAGTGTCCAAACATGTGCCACCTTCCCCCAAGTCCTTGGTTCTCAAAGTGGACCGACTGGACACGGATGAGGGAGAGGGAGACGATGGACAGTCAGAGGAGGACAGCATGGAATGGCAGAACCACCAGCTAGAAGAGCACTGGTGGGAACCGTTTTCTTGACTTTTTCACATCTTTAATTGGGAAACATTCTTGAATAAGCGCTTTAATGTAATACAGCTTTCAAAATTTGTGATTACTACACCGCCAGCTACCACAAGAACAGTCTGAGTAAGGAGCAGCTGGAGGTGATCGTGTCGGAGTTGCAGAAGAAAGTGAAAATGCTGCAGCAGCGACATCGCAGACATCTGGACAAACTGGTGGGACTGGAGAACACAGTCAGCCAGCTGAGGCAGAACAACCTGCTGAATGAAGAGCGACTCCAGCTTCTAGAGAGGGTGGTGGGCTTGAAGCACTTACAGATAGAACGCATAATTTCCCCAAGACATAAATCATAGGTTTAGAATCAAGTTAAAATTCTGAAGGAGTCATAGAGCATAAAAAATGAAAAATGTATTTTCTGTTGTCCCCTCTCAGGCCTACATGCAGACGGGTGCAGCCATGTCAGATGCAGGTGAGACTGTGGCCATCATTTATGAAGAGGACGACGGCTCATACCTGTACGCACCTCTCAGCAATCCGCACGAATACCTGTGAAGCCTCTATCAGTGCAATCATCTCATTTCTGTCCTGTCTGTGGGAAAAAAATGGGCGAGGTTTTCTTCTAGAAAATACTGTTTCTCCTTTTCTTTACTTCTTTCAACTTCAATTTTTACAACTTTTTTAATTAAACATAAATGAATCTAATTAAAACACTTCCATTTACTCCAAGTGTTTTCCTTATTTACTGCACACATCTGCAGGTCAGAATTAGGCGAGTCATGCAGCCCACGATGTTTCATTTCTGATTTAAATTGAGATGAAACGGTGTAAACTATATGCAAAGACCTATTTTCACTTTTAACCTAAAACTAGTTTAAGAAATTGTGCTGAATTTTGCACGTTATTACTTGTTCTTGCCACTAGATGGCGGGCGAGAACTCAATTTTGAAATGATTCAAATTAAATGAGATGAGACCGAACTGTCGTTATTTACGCAATATAATAATATTAGAAAATTACATTATATAAAGTTATATATATATATAATAGTAATAATACTGCTAACCTGAACCCCAGCTTCTTCTGACATTGTTCTCCAAAAACATGATTACATAACTCAAAGTGATGCAAATGAATTTCTTATCTGTTCTTATGATGGATTCATTGCTGGAATGTAAGGGAGGATGTTATTTTGACTTTTATCTGTAGTTATGTTAGCTGTGATGGGCCAGCATTCCACCAAAACACCCACTAGTTAAAAACAGTTATTATTACATTACCTATACAAAAGTTGATTTTGAACACCTTAAAATTCTGTCTTCCTGATCAGTGCATTGCTACAGTTCTTAGTGGATTTGATCCTTTTAGAGTTATTTGCAAAAAAAAGGAAAGTAGAAAAAACAACAACTAAAAAATACCGAGGGGGCGGAATTAAAGCACAACTGGCTCACAGCTGCACACAGCTGCAGGAGTGTTGCCACCAGGGTTTAATAAAATAAAAATCCCCACCAGCACATTTCTGCTAAACAGTCCTCCCTCTGCATTCTTCTAACATTTTGGTAAAGATAAATAAGTATATGATCCCTTCCGACATTTAGCACTTTTAACACTTCCTTGTTGCTGCAAACTAACATTCACATCTTTAAAACATTATTTACATTTTTGTGAATTACCTATTTGCCTTTGAGATTAAGGAAAAAATCCATCTTTTCTGTATTATTTCCAGATACCAGTGTATTTAGTCTATCTGCCAAAGCACAAAAAAGAAGAGAATATATTTATTTAACAGGTCCAACCTTAATGTTAACCTTAATGTTAACCTTAATGTTACCTTAATGCTAACCCTAATGCTAACCCTGTCCTTGTGGGTTTGTGTTCACTGGAAAAGGAGATCTATTAAAATGAATGCTTTTCTTGTGACTAATTTAATATATCATTAAAGTCTGATTCATGATTCACATTAAACAAACTGCTTTAGTTACCCTCATGTCACGTAAAGACCAACCTTTCATGACAGATATTGTCCGTATTTGGATGTAAAAACTGCTGCACCAGCCTAAAAAAACACCAGGTGAGTTCCCACTTACAGGACACAGGCAGGCTGTGTTATTTTCAGATAAGTTGGGGGGGGTTTCCTCTGTGGCTTCAGGTGCCAGGTAACGTCTCTGCCCTTCACATTCCCCAGTATCGGTCACGTGACCCGAGCATAGTTGGTGGAGCGTGTCCAGAGAGGTTCACAGAACTCTCCGCTTTCTCCCAATTCTCCGTTTGCGTTCACTTTTTTCATTTTTTTTTTAGTTGTGGCCATTTTGTCCCTTTTTATATGAGTTTTTATTCTCTTTCTCCCAAGGTTTTGCTTGAAAGACACATTTATGTAAAGAATGGAACATCTCTTTTGCTACCAATTGAAAATGAAACCCGTGTAATGCCTTCTGTTGATACTAAACACACATTTGTAGAATCAATGATTAGCTTAACAATGACCAAACCACCCTGAGGTCCTTTGACAAGTCATTGGAACGGCACACAGGAAGTGCTGCTCACTGCAATGAACGCACACACGTGCGAGGCTGTGAAGCTTTGTTTCTATGCAAGGAGCTTTCATTAGTAGCCTTTAATTGATGTTATCATGACCAGATGTCAAGCAGATGTTGATACCTGAGACAAAGAAACTAGAGAGATGGCCAGCTCTTCCATGTTTACTGTGTTTGCTCATTAAGGTTTCATGATGCTGTCAGGTGAGGATCCTTGTGTGGGTGAAGCCTGAAGGGCTGAGTACTGGTGATATCAGGGCAGCTCCCACAAGTGTGTAATGGGGTAAGTATGTGATGTGGGCTTGGACAAGTCTGCAAACCAAAAATCTAAAGCTCACTGGCCAAAGACTGGAAAATAAATGCATCACGCAGCCTGGCACCACGTCACCTCTCTGAGCTGCAGCTTCTCACCTCTGGCTGCTAACCGATACTGTGGATAATTATTTAGCGCGTGTGCGGTTAAATTGCCAGGAGCTGGAAACCTTCTGGGTTAGGTGTCATGATGCTTTTGTACCTGGTCCTTTACCGAGTTTACTGGCTTCTGTTCAATACAAACGAGACCGGACAGGAAATTAGGCAACAAGACTGTTTATTAATACTTGGGAGTTACATATACTGCAGGTATAAAACACAGGTTCCTTTAATTCATGAACTTTTCAGCGCACGTCTTCTTCCATCTCCAACCTTATCATACTCCACGACCTATTGAATGAACTTCTGCTCTTCCTCGACTGTTACACGGAATTATTGATGACAGTATTTACAGCACAGGTTGCAGTTGTTTCACATGTAGTTTTCACTATATTTTACGTGAAGTGGGAACAGAAAATAATCACAGACGTGTTTACAGCATGGAAAAAAATGAAGAAGGCAGCTCCGAATAAAAAGTATTTTTGGTGTGTTGAGCATTGAAAGCGCAGCAGAGCTTTGAAACCACTTAAAAGAACATTTCAACTCGGTGTTCTTTACTGTATTTCTTTCTGTAAAACAAAGAGCTTAACTCGGTTAAGGCAGGAGGTTCAATGCATTCAAGGCAAAAACAAGCACATCCTTCACTGTGGAGTCTCCTTATTCCCGTGAGCTCAGTTCCTCAGTGCACCTTGGCTTCGGCGCTGGACAGCAAATTTAAGAATCATTGAGGTCTTTTGCTCAGAAACATTCAAACATAGTCTTTTCTCTCTATCGCTGGACCGCCTGCTGACCGTGAGGCGGAGTAGGCCATTCTGGAAGGGTTGTATCTGGTCTCGCGTGGAGGACAGGAGCAGCAGAGCAGCCCGCCGCCAAGAATCAGGAGGGCAGCGGCCGCCCAGCCGATGTAGAGCGCGGCGCCGAGTTCCCTCCGCTGAGCATCGGTGATCAAAGGGTTGTAGAAATCCCTGATGATGGTGTTGGCTGACCAGGACACTGGAATGAGCTGCATCACTCCAGAGACAATGAAGAAAACCCCGGAGATGATCATCACCTTGGCTTTAGATGCCTCCTCTTCAATGCAGTTGGTGCACTTGGCCCCGGCGATGCCAATCATCACGGCCAGGATGGCTAACAGGATGGCTATAACGGTGAGGGCGCGGGCGGCCTGCAGGTCTTGGGAGAGGGCCAGCATGGAGTCATAGACCTTGCACTGCATCTGGCCAGTGCTCTGCACCACACAGGTCATCCACAGGCCTTCCCAGATGACCTGAGCTGTCACGATGTTGCTGCCCACGAACGCTGTCACCCTCCACATGGGTAGGGCGCACGCTACGATACCAATAATCCATCCCAAAACACACAAGGAGATGCCTATCAACTCCAGCCCTGCAGACATTCTGACCCCTCTTTTTCTTCTGCTGCTGACAGCCCTTAGAGAAGACTGCAAACAGTCCTAATAACACTAAAATAAATATAGGATAGAAGCAGCCTGGACAAATGAAGCTTTCTGACGTGCATCTACGGCCGTGTGGCGATCGTCTGCTTGGACCTTGGCTGCATCCTTTATAAAACAGGTGGAGGGGAGGAGTCCTTCAAGGAGCTGACATCATCAAAAGGGATGGAAGAACCTGGATCCAGTCTGCTATCAGCTTACAGCTAACTTCACAATGGGCCTGGCCACAAAGAGCCTTTTACGGCTGAAAGGGCAAACTGGTGTTTGGTTGAAGTAAACAAAAACAAACCCAAGGGTTACGAGCTATGTGAGAGATTGTGTTTATGCTGAGCATCGCAGCGCAGCACAATGACCACAGATGTTTGTGGCATCCTGGAATATTTTAGCAACATTTTTAACCATGTTACCAAATGATGCAACTGGGAAAACATAAAAGTGGGAAGTCCTTCACTTTCGGGAAAAGAGCTTCACCTAACGGCAGCGTCGGGTTCGATGGCCCTTAATGACTCTGTCTGCAGAACGCCCTTGAAATTCTTCAGTGTGTCTGCCTAGAAATGACCCCCCCCCCCAACATTCTAAAGCTGAGTGATGACAACCCCCCCGCCTCTGTCCTCCTCTGATATGAAACAGCTCCATTGTCTGGGAAGGCCGTTCAGATAATGTGGGGAAGCTGACAAAGTAGCGGCTCTTGTTATCACAGAGCCAACAGACATATGGGAGACAGCCAGGTGGGAGGGAGGCTCCCGCTCAGCCACCTGATGGCTGCTTACGTGCGCCGCCTCCGACCGGTCAGTGGAAAGATCAAATGTCTTACGGATTTCTTAAATGTGTTATTTTGGAGGAGCCAACCTGTCAAATTAGAACGATTATAACCATTTCATTTAAAAAACAAAGGCCTTTTAATAAAAAGAGAACAGCAACATTTCAGATGAACACATTAATACCATTGTCCTATAGTACGTATTATTACCACTAAAAAGTTTTAATCATGGGTCTGTTCAGAACAGTCAGTACTAAAAGTAGAACAAACTGTTTAAAAAAATAAAATGACACATATTACATTTAGTTTCTTACTGTATAAAATACTGTATAAAATACAAGACCCACATGACCAGAAACCTAAAGGTATTGTTATATACATTGTTAGTATTGTAAGTTCATGACAAGAGTATCAGTGTAGGACAGATGTGTTATAGACCAACACTGAGTTTCCCCCCTCAATTTAGAAGGTAACAAAAAGGCTGCTGGACGCTCAAACATAGTCTCTCCTGTCATAAACACTGGGAACCATCGACCTGCTCTGGGGGTACGTAATGTTTGATGGCCCGTATCTTTTCGCTGGTGGCTTTGGGCAACTGGAAACGAGGACACCCCCTCCGATGAGCAGGAATGCAGCTGCGGCCCAGCCGAGGTAAAGAGCCGCACCAATCTCCCTCTTCTGGGTCTCGGGTATCATTGGATTATAGAACTCCATGATGATGTGATGGGCAGACCAGGAAACAGGAACTAGCTGGGTCAGAGCAGCCAGGAGGAACGCCACCCCAGCAGCTATCATCACCCGAGCCTTGGCCGAGTCTTCTCCCACACAGTTGGTGCATTTTGAACCCATCATGGCCACCACAATTCCCATGACGCCCAGCACGATGGAGATGATAGTGAGCGCGCGAGCAGCTTGGAGGTCCGCGCTCAGAGCCAACATGGAGTCGTGTACTTTGCACTGCATCTGACCCGTGCTCTGGACCACGCAGTTCATCCAGATGCCTTCCCAAGTGATCTGAGCTGTGACGATGTTCATCCCAATAAATGCTGACACTCTCCACATGGGCACGATGCAGGACACGATGGCCAAAATCCATCCGAGGGCGCCCAGACTTACTCCAAGTATCTCCAGTCCCACTGAAGCCATGTGTGCCAGTGAATGCGTGCGGAGGCCTTGTTGATGTCAGTATTAAGTGTCTTCTCCAGACTGGTGATTACAGATATATGCATGCGGTCACTTCCTGGGGCAGAGAAGGTGGAGTCACTTGGCCATTGGTTCAGATACAGTTTAAATGATCACCTTTTTGGAATGTCCAAAAAAAACCAAAAACTCACATGTAAACAGCCTCAGATTAATCATTCAACCCTCTCGGTCTCGGTAGCTCTCCCAACTATTTGGGTGAGGGAACAGCAAACAGACTGAGGGATTCTGTAGGCTGGGGCAGTTAAAGGATAACACGAGGCGGAGATCAATAAATTAATGATTGATCGGGGAAGATGCTGCACTCATGGCTGTGGGATCCTCATCGGACTTGTCTGGAAAGATGCAAAGTTCTGAAACGTCAGACGCTCAGAATAGATGACCGAAGTGGTCAGAAGGTTTCAAAGGGGTTAACGAGTTCTTCTGTAGACGCGATTATCAGAAGCTCATGTTTGCACGCGTCCATGGAGACTGCCCGTCCAAGTATTTTGATAAAAGCATCCTCCTCCGGTTCTGAGGAAGGTCTGAAAGATTTTAATGATCTATTTCATCTCTGAATCTGTCAATGACTCATTTCCAGTTGCGTGTGCTTCCCTCAGGGCAGTGAGAACATTTTCCCACATCCTGCCATGAGAATTTGCCACAGCGAGGCCACATGTTGCAACGGCAGCACAAACAAGAGCAAAACACTGCTGATCTTTCAGTGCTGAGTTTGCTGATGGACTGCACACGGGACTGAAAACCTTTTAACAATGTAGACATGTTTCAAAAGAAATGCCCGAGTCTCTGACCTGATACATAAATAGCCAAAAAAGAGCAACCCGGCCTTCACCAGACACCATTATCTACCTGTGTGTGCTAAAGGTTGGTTGTGGTGGGGGTGGGGGGGGGGGGGGGGTCTTATCACTGTCCTTGTTCTGAAGGTCAGAGTGCATCAGGAGGTGCAACCTCCGTTCAAACTATTGCACATGTGAGCTTGAGTATATAATATACATAGATATATATATAATCATGTTTTTTTTTGTTGTTTTTTTTTTTACAAAATTTGGATGAAAAAGATGATGAAGGCACACAAAAAGGGATTTGGTAAATATATTTGAAGATATTACACAAGTCACTAAGAAACACTTGTGTCCTACCTGACTTTTTAGGTTTTTGTTCATCTTTTTTTTTTTTTTTTGAAGTGGCTTTTTGAGTCCCGTGTGGAACAGAAACATTTGCGAACCACCCACACAAGGAGGCCTTTATAGTTCATTCTGACAGGGTTGCAGTGCTGATTACGTCCCCCTGAATCTTGAGGGTTTTATCTTTGAGTGAGTTTCTCTTTTGCAACTGGAGGGATACAATGGCAGGGGAACTGAGGCATGCCTTCATACAAACCACCCATTGTTTCTTTCTCCATTTACCCTGCAATAAAATACCCCATTCTGATGTCTGCAGAGCTCTCATTGGTCAGACTCACTAGTAGCTTGCACCTGTGATGATACTTGTATATCAAAGTGCAGGTTTTTGCACACTTAATCTGTGAATGCATTCAATAAAAGCACAAAAACATTCAAAATAAAAGCATTTCACTTTATTTCTACTCAATCAATAAGTTGTTTCAATAAGAAATACTGACTCGTCTTGATCGGTTTGTTCAACACATCTGCAGTAAATTGATCTTTGCTAATATTTAAAAATAAAATATGATATAAAAAGCTAATGTCACCTCCAGAGAAACTGCCATAATACAATGAACAAGCCACATCACAATGTTACATATATGAGCTCAAGATTCCACAGTAAAATCCACCTCGTGCACGTTGGCGGGTCGTGTGCTCACACATAATCTCTTCTGGTGTAACCGTTGACCGACACACTCTTGACAGGGTGGTAACTGAGGCGGGGAGGCATGGACTCTCCACCACCTGATGCTGAAGCTGCTTTTGGCGGACAGGAGCAGCAGAGCAGGGCTCCTCCAATGATGAGCAGGCAGGACGCAGCCCAGCCGAAGTACAGAGCATTACCGAACTCCCTCTTCCCCGTCTCCTCCAGCAGCGGGTCATAAAAGCCCAGCACGATCACGTGCGCTGTCCAGGACACGGCTACCAACAGCAGCAGTCCAGCAACCACAAAGGTTACTCCAGCAGCCACCACCAGCCGCGGTTTGCTGTTCACATCGCGGCTGCAGTTGGTGCACTTGGCCCCAGCCACGGACAGCCCGATACCCACGATGCACAGCACCATCGAAATAATAACCGAGGCACGGGCCGCCTGCAAGTCCACCGACAGTCCCAACATGGATTCGTGCACCTTGCAGTGCATCTGACCGGTGCTCTGCACGGAACAGTTCATCCACAAGCCCTCCCAGATCACCTGGGAAATGACAATGTTCTGACCAATGAAGGCAGCCACCCGCCACATAGGCAGGCCGCAGGTCACCATTACACCCAGCCAGCCGGCCACAGCCAGGACCATCCCGAGGATCTCCAAGCCTGCAGAGTACATAGTTGTAGCCGGGGATGAAGAAGTAGCCGAGCAAGACCGTCTCCCAGGAACAGAAAGTCCTCTGTGTGCACCGGCGGTCCCAAACCCACTGAGATGAGGGCGATATTGGATCCTGTTGACCAAAGTGAGGAAAAAAATGAGAGGGAGAAGCAGATTCTACCTTCTTTGTAGAGCATAGACGACTGAAGGTGGAGTCTCTTTAAGATCATGGCATCACGTTTACCTTCAATATAGCATCTGACAGATTTTTATTTCATCTCTTTTTTATTAACCCTATATATTTTACAAAACTGCCTTAAACCATTGGATTCAACAGCAAATTGTTTTTTGCAGTTTATAAAACATTTAATGTGGAAAATGCATCCAGATTTTTGAAAGCCCTCTGAATCACCTCAGGCTATAATGAAGACAGCATTACAGCAGTGTTGTGTTTACAAGTTTTCAATGTAAGCAACTGATGTATGATAATGACGTATGATAACCATAAAAAAGGGTCTATTGCTCTTCAGAAAAGGATTTTTTTTAAATTCTGATTCTGATTGTTTATGGTGATTCTTTTCAATGCTATTTATCTCCTGCCTGATTACAGAGCAGGAATAACTCTCGTCTACTCATACCTACAAATTCTATGGAACAATCTCGGGTAATTCTCAGTAGCTTAGATCATTGCTTCATCAACAAGGCCCCCACAATGATCCTGCGTTTCATGTTTTAAAGTAAAGACTAACTCGGCATGGAAATAACTAACCCCAACAGATGGTTATATCTCTTACCCCTCACCTCCAATTAAGCGAGGTCGCCTGGGTCAGCGGACAGAATAATGGTCTCCACTATCTTGTGTTTTAGCCCCTATTCAGATGCACACTCACACTGGACACCCCACATCCTCCAACAAGAACAAAAGACCTCAGTTTTTATAGTTCAGTGCACAGCACAACAGTCATGCCTGTGTCAAGCTAGGAAAAACATTGCTTATTATCCATAAATAACTATTAATTAAGCAGCTATAGCAGATAAACATAGGTTGTGATATAATTCCATTTCAGGGTGAGAACAGATCACATGACAACTGAGGGACGTATGAGTTAGATGGCATTAAAATGTGATGTTTGGGGTGTAAAGATGGTTTTTACAGGCAGAGGGAGCCACTCTTTCAGTGTGAGTTGCTTTTGATGGATTTCCAGGAAACAGAACATGCCTCATGCTCACCCATCTGATAACTTGGTGGTTTACTTTTATCCACGTAAAGCTCTGTGGGCTCAGAACAGTGGAGAATTCAAATCCAGACAGAAAGTGCACTGAAAGGGCCAACAGTAACATCTGCTGTTACCTTGTACTTTAAACCACCACTGAGAATCTTCCTCAGCCTTTTTTATACTGTCAAGATACCTGGAACAGAGTTAGCACTAATTAAATGTTTATACTTGAAGAGAAGGAGCCAAGTCATGGTTATTATGTTAAAGCTTATAATGACTTATAATATTCACTAAAAAGCAGCACAGTGCACTAGATTTTACACATGGCTGGTTGTGCATGAATGCTGTTTACTGGACGCTAACGATCAAGTGATAGTTGGTCAATGACTTGTTAGTTTTTTCTTGTTATAACAGGACAAATCAGAGTGTCTGGCTGGTTAAAATAAGTGTTACAGGTGCAGCAATGGGATTAGACAGGTTGCTAGAAATGATCATGTAGCCACATGTAGAGCACGGTGCAAAACAATCCCCTGTTCAAAAGGAGAACAAGTCTGACGGGGTTCTGTGTGGTCGGCGACAGGTGTTTGTTGCTGTTTGCTTCTTTCTGTCTATTAAATCTCTGTGTAGCGTCTCAATTCGTTGGTTTCTCTGGTGGACGGCAGGCCCTGGGTCGAGGGGGTGTGGGGCCTCTCCCCAGATATGCTGCCTGGGGCACCTGGCTTCTGGCAGGGCTGAGTGTGGCCTATCCCTTCCCTGGGGGTGGAAGGATCGTGGTTGTCCAGGGGACGGTCGGTCCTTTGGTATGTCTTGGTTATTCTGTCTACCTGCACCACTTGTAGCCTGCTTCCGTGGGACTGTGGGGTCCCGGTCTCAGACTCCTTACTCTCACCAAGTGGCAGACACACACACACACACACACACACACGCATACACACACAGACATCCTCACTAACATCAACACACACCACACCTGTGTCTACTTAGATAAGCAAACCTAAGCAAACTTAGAGACATGGTTTGGTTGTAGGATTCAGTTTACAACAGTTATCTATGTATATATGTTGGGGTATGTATATAAATGTCTTCGTGTGTGTTTGTGTGGTGAAATCATTAGAATTCTGTTGGTTTAGATGATGTTTAAGAGGTCAACAATAAGAATTTAAAGTGTTCCGACCCTAAATGATTCAACACACAGGCGGGATCGGAGGATTTGTGATGAACAATTCACTTATAATAGCCAATATTTTGTAATAGTTTAAAATATAAACAAATTAGGAACATTGGGAAATCGTGGAAGACTTCAGAGTCTCTTTTGTGTCATGTGACGTCTACGTCGAAGGACACACATGAATCATTGATGAATAAACAAGGATACAGGTACTTTCTGTGCTTAGATTACCAACTGAAACTGTGACTACACCTGTAACAATGGCCCCGTGCTTGGCTGGGATGACATCACACACACACACACACACCCACACACATGTGTCCCACTGTGACACATGGAAACAAGTTTGTTTATCTCCATGGGGAAGCATGACAATATCTAACTGGACAGTTTAAAAAAAAGATAAAACCTGAGAGATCCAGACTGCCATAACTGTATATTTGTAAATGCTTAAAATGATATCAAGTCATCAATGCTGCTCCTGCTTGTCCTAATCGAAACCTGCATGATGATAACTCAGATAATCCTTTCTCAACATTTAAACCTTTGGAATGTTTCCTGCTTCTTTAGCCTAGTCATTCCATTTCCCCCATCCAATCAGAGGCTGCTGTATTCTCTTTGAGCCAATCAGGTGTGTGTTGTCAAATTTGAAACACGCGTTAGTCTGATGGTATCTCAACGTCTACATCTTTTTAAAAGGTCTCCTCTCAGAAAGACACATTCCATCCCTCATTTTTTCAGTCTCACTCTGCTCAGTCACATTTTAATCCAAAATAAGAGATTTAAGTGAGAAACTGTAAATAACTAAACAAGATTTGCAGGTTTGGTGATGTGTTTGCTGATGCGCTTAATGATGCTGCAAGTTTTGGATCTGTGGAGTCTGAACTTGCCTCTCTCACCCTGTTGCTCCTGATCCCTCCGGCATTTTCTCACGACGTCCCGAGAAAACATGTCACCAGCGGAGTTTGATCTGCTTCCAAAAGAAAAAAAATTGAGCTTTATCAATTTTAGTTTGATGTGGTCGTTCATCTGGTTAAGTATCACTTCAATCAGATAACTTATGATTGAGCTTGCCTCCTCCAGACTCTTAATTTTGCATTCTGGTCTTAAATCAAAATACATGTGACATGTTCTGTGTCCCATCATATAGAACATAAGGGGTTCACTCACAACATGCACTAATCTCAGGGTGAAACCATCTCTCCTCAGATTCTTAATTGTTAAAATTCCTGCCTGGCCTCCCTGCCTGGTGGAACCCAATCTCCACAGACAGGCCAAAGTAGCTTTAATGATACTACCTTGGATAAAATAGAGGCATTATAGTCCTAAAGGTAGTTTTGGCCCCTAAACACTGCCTCTATTCATTTCTGAAACAATCCGATTCTCTCTCTTCCTCTCCCTTTGCCCCTTCGCTATTCATTCGTTTTTCCGTTCAACTAGAATCACTCGACTTTACATTTGCCATTTCTTTACGGCTGTTCAGCTGTCTTTTTGCTGCTCGAGGAATCTATCCCTAACCCTGTCTGCAAACCCATAACCTGCAGCGTGCACAAGAACCTCTTTGGAGAGGCTGCAGCTCTTCGTCCTATA
Source organism: Takifugu flavidus (assembly GCF_003711565.1). Taxonomy (NCBI): domain Eukaryota; kingdom Metazoa; phylum Chordata; class Actinopteri; order Tetraodontiformes; family Tetraodontidae; genus Takifugu; species Takifugu flavidus. Next base: position 2,357,940 of record NC_079531.1, on the reverse strand, counting down.
AGGTCTGGCATCAAAACAAGGTCAGTACATAGAATTTAATACTCTGCATGGCATTTTCAAAAAACTAAATTTGATACCTCTTCTAAAAATACTTCATTTGTAAAGAAATTCCTTATTTTCTACATGTAGCTTTTATTTTCAAGTGTGTTTTTTCAAGTGTCTCAAAATATGATCACTGGATGAATTCAACTTACTTTGCAAGACCAGACATTGAGATCATTAAAAGAGAGGAATTTGTCTGCAAGATCTACTTTTTCTCTCGTTTATTGCAGACAAAATGGTCATACAGGGTTTTCAATGTGGAAACTATCTTTTGTATGCTTTCATTTTTAAAACTGCATGGAGAAATTAACAACAGAAGGCGAGAGAGAAAGGGGAGAACTTTACTAGCATTTTTAACTGTTAATCGTTGACCGCACAAAATATGAAACGACACCAAAACTAGGGCACAATGACCAACATTTGCAGCGTCAGGATGTGGTTGTGTGTTGGTAACGCGTAAAAGTTTCGCCAGCACTCGGCACACACTGTTGATCCTGTTTCTATTCCATGATTACGTGACTGATGCTAAAATCCCAACATGACGACACATGCCCAGTGTCGGGGGCGTGGCCCCCAGATGTGGTTGTTGCGCCATAATGTCCGGTGACATTATGGGCATGTCAAGCCCCTTGTGAGTTCAGTGTATAAAAGGCAGAGCCTATAGCGCTGCCTCAACATTTGATTTCCTGACCTACAGAGACTTTACTTTTGGGATCAAGTTTTGAAACCATGGTGTCAGCTAGGATGCAGATGCTGGGCATTGGTCTGGGCATTATTGGCTGGATTGGAACTATTATTGCCTGTGCCTTGCCCAAGTGGAAAGTCTCAGCCTTCGTCGGCCCCGTTATCATCACGGCTCAAACCACTTGGGAAGGGATCTGGATGAACTGCGTGGTGCAGAGCACAGGTCAGATGCAGTGCAAGGTTTACGACTCCCTGCTGGCCCTTTCCCGGGACCTCCAGGCTGCCCGCGCCCTCATGATCGTCTGTATCCTGATTGGCATCTTGGGCATCTTACTGGCCGTCGCAGGTGGCAAATGCACCAACTATGTGGAGAATGAGAGCTCCAAAGCCAAAGTCATCATAGCAGCTGGTGTAATCTTCATCATTGCTGGTCTTTTGTGCCTCATCCCGGTGTCCTGGACAGCAAACACTGTCATAAGGGACTTTTATAACCCACTGCAACCATCCGCTGGGAAAAGGGAGCTGGGAGCTGCACTCTACATCGGCTGGGGTGCCGCAGCCCTCCTCATCCTCGGTGGCGGACTCCTCTGTGCCAACTGCCCTCCCAAGGATAACTCCTCTGCCAAATTCTCAGCTGCTCGTTCAACTGCACCCAAGGACTACGTCTAAGAAGAGAAAAGAGAAACGGCAAGCCCCAAGAGACTGGGGGAACAGACTTGATGAATGATGGCATCGGCGCCATTTAATCTCATTTCTTTTTGCATTTCAGGGTAATTTTATTTGTTCTTAGAGCTTGCTTGGATGCTTTCTTCTGCAGCCAAGATGGAGCATTGTACGCCACAACTTTCTCTTTCCCCCACAGACTGAATTCAACTGAATTGAATTTTGGGCAGGAAAGCAGATCAGATCTTGTGATATTTTGTTTCAATTTGTCTTTGTTTTTTATGCTTTTCAAATATTTTAAGTATAATTGCATTTCATGTGTATGTGTTAAATGTAAATACAAAATATATATGAATGCTGAATCATCAGGTTTGGATTCCTTTTTGCTTTCAAAAAAAGTGATTGGAAAAAAATAAACAATACAGATTAAGAAATTCTGAGCAGTTCTGATTTGTAGTATTGGAATGAATTATGAGACATACACCCCCCACCCTTCTTTCTACTCATTACTACTGATGAATGCAAAGAAATCAACACATTCTTTGAAAACCTCCATGAGCAGATACATTTGGATTTATAAAATAATAATAATAACACCATAACTCTGAGTTACACTGAATAAACAGTAATGCAGCCTTGTTCATCACCACAAGGTGGCTTCACATTCTAGATAAGAGGTTATTTCATGAGACTTGGAGAAAAATAACTGAATGTAGGAGGGAGTGCCGACCCACCCACAACATTGCCAGTATTTTCACTTTTAAATAGTAAATAAAATGAAACAATTCCTATGAAATGTGAATCCTGCTTTTGCTAAATATTAATGCTTGACAGTCTTTGTCCAGTTGACTTTTAAACTGCTGTGAAACCTGAAACAAAACACATATTGCTAAATTCTTAACCGATATAAATCCTTCTTAGTTGGAAGCTGGTTACACACATCCTGGAAATAATGAGGAAGATGTTCCTGAAGAAAATAATGATGTTTAAGCATTTGTACTGTCTGACCTTCAAGCTTTGGATTTTGGCACGTCAGCACAACAGAAGGTCACCGGGTCTCTGTTTGTATGTAAACTCCTCTCAGCCAGTGAGAAGTGAGGACACCTTCACAGACCCTCATGTGAGTGTCCTTTATTCTCACACAGCCTCATATAAAAACAAGCTGCGGACACTCTGCTCATTTCACGTGGATTTGAATGTGCTGGGGGCAAAGCCAGGAAAATGGTCTCTCAGGGGATTCAGATCATTGGCATCTCGATGGCTGTGATCGGCTGGTTTATGGTCATCATAGTTTGTGCGCTGCCCATGTGGAAGGTGACCGCTTTTGTGGGAGCCAACATCATTACAGCTCAGACGGTGTGGCAAGGCATGTGGATGAACTGCGTGGTGCAGAGTACGGGCCAGATGCAATGTAAGGTCTATGATTCCATGCTGGCTCTCCCCGGGGACCTGCAGGCCGCTCGTGCCATGATCGTCATCTCCATCCTGACGGGAATTTTCGGGGTGGTCCTGTCCATCGCCGGTGGGAAGTGCACTAACTGCATCGAGGACGAGCGGGCTAAAGCAAAGGCTTGCATCCTGTCTGGAGTTTTTTTCATCATCTCGGGTTCGCTCTGCCTCATTCCCGTCTCCTGGTCTGCCAACAGCATCGTCAACAACTTCTACAACCCCCTGCTTATGGAAGCCCAGAGGTTTGAGCTGGGAGCGGCGCTGTATATCGGCTGGGCGGCGGCTGCACTGTTACTGATGGGAGGAGGGCTGCTCTGTTGGAACTGCCCGCCCAAACATCATCAACACCCCCACTATGTACCCAAATTTACTCCTGTGAAGTCAGTGTCTACATCAAGAGAGTATGTTTAAGAGGATTAGCACTTCCTGAATGGACATGAGAGATTGATAAAAAAAGAAAAAGTAGGAAAGTAAATTCTAAAACTGATATGTTGCAAAAAGATGATTCCACATTTTGACTGTCGGTGCAGAAATGACTTTCCTCTCTTCCTCCATCGAGTTTCACACACAGCGGGTTTAAGCCATTTGACTGTTGAGAGTCACATGTGTGGGCATGAAGTTTTTGTGCCACACTTTGATGGCTCAATAACAAAATTCCCTGCATTGTATTAAAATATTCACGTCCTAAATTAGTGTTGCAATTTCAATTCACATGTAAATATCTGTCCAGAATGTTTTTATGTAGTAATGCTGGTTGTCAAGGGAGCAACAGAAGTAGTTATTTTTGTGTGTTGTTACATGATTTCCCATTCTCCTCCTCATCTCTCCTTTTGTATTTATACTTTATTCCCATTTAATAACTTGTACAATTTCAAGATTTATTCTTCTCACAATGTTTTGTTCCTTAAAATAAAGACAAGTGTAATAATAATGTAGATTCACTGGAGGAAAGTCATCTGAATTTGATTCAATGTCATTTAATATATTATATGTATAAAACAAAACAGTTTTGAGGCTCATAAATAAAAGAGGGAACTAAAAGGTTTAAACTGTCTAAACTACAATAAACTCAAGACTCTGTGGTTGTTGGAGCCAACATTACACAATAGATTAATGGCACAACATTTAGTCTGCATCATCACTTCAAAATATTATCGTCAGGTAGGAAAAAAAGCCAATTATTCATTCTGTGTCAGACTTCTGTTGACAGACAGTGTCACAGCAACCAACAAGGAAGTTTCCTTAAATAAAAAATATCTTTCTTTGTAAAATCTCTTTCTTTGTTAAATGGTAGTAGAATACTTTAAAAACATCCAAGAGAGGTGTAATTTGATCATTTCCCAGCTTCAACTTCAGCAAAAAAAAACAACATCTGCATAGAAAACTGTGTGTCAGAGAACAAGAGCAAGTACAAGCCATTATTTAAAGTAGGAGCCACTCCTCTAACTTGGGGACAAAAATCTTGTTTGGCCAGAAGAACTCACCAGACAACAGGACAGCCCTCCTCCTGTACTCGGAGAGAGCATCAGAGAGAGCCGTCTCACTCCGACAGAGCTGGACTGAATCTAGAAACTCCTCTGTCTCTTGCCGGGAAAGAAGCCTCTTCACCATGGGGAGGATTGCCAAGGAAGTGGCAGGGCAGATCTTAAGCTTCATAGGCTTCATCGGGGTCGCGGTGACCTGTGGAATCCCCATGTGGAGGGTCACCTCTTACATCGGCGCCAACATCGTAACAGGTCAGATTATCTGGGATGGCCTGTGGATGAACTGTGTAATGCAGAGCACCGGACAGATGCAGTGCAAGCTCAACGAGTCTGTCATGAGACTTTCTCCGGACCTGCAAGCCGCCAGAGCCCTAGTCATCATCTCGCTCATCTTCGGCTTCATCGGCTTCGTCATCAGCTTCATCGGAGCAAAGTGCACCGGTTGCCTCAAGAATGAATCGTCCAGGGCGAAGGTGGTGATCATCAGTGGCTGTCTCATCATTGTCTCTGCCGTCCTGATCCTCATCCCCGTCTGCTGGTCCGCAGCCGTCAGCATCACAGATTTCCAGAACCCTTTAACCATTGAAACACAGCGGAGGGAAATTGGAGCTTCTATTTACATCGGCTGGGCCTCGGCTGCGTTTCTTCTGATCGGAGGTATTGTCCTTACCACGTCGTGTCCGCCTCAAAAGCAAATGTATGGATACCCAGGCTACCCACCTGCACCAGTTTATCCCTATGCTGGCCCCCAGTACGCTCCTGTATATGTTCCCCCATCCAACAGATCATACACAGGCACTGCAAGCTACGTACCCAATAAACCTTATGCAGCACCTTCTGCGTACGCTCCTGCACAATACCCCTGAAGACCGAGAGGACAGAGACCAGAACAGACTGAGGTTTCTGCAAACTTTGGGACACAAAAGACTTGACCAAAAGCCCTGGTTTCGAGGGACTGGTATCCCTAATTACTATGACACTTTGATTATTACTAATTTTGCTTTTAAAGAATCTTTTGGACCGTGTCTGAGAGAAGACAGTCTTGAACGAACGTGTGTACATGACGACAGGAAGCTGCATTTTTGAACGAGGCAACGTCAGTCTATTAATTTACACATTTTATGAATGTAATTTTGTAAAAAAAAAAAAATTCTTGTGATGTGATTTTTGTTGATGCTCCTTGTATTTTGCCATGTATTTCTAAGCATTTGAATAAAGTGTAACATGTTATCTCATCTGAGTGGAGTCATTTTGGTAACATTCTGGTTTGATTAATGACGTATTCAGGCCAGAGCCTTTCACGTATACCAGTTTCTTACTTTACCTCATGGAGATTCATGATAATCCCATAAAATATTGAACATGAAGAGGTGAAACTGGGTGTGTGTGTGTGTGTGTGTGTGTGTGTGTTTGTTTGTGTAAATGAACCAATCAACAGTGACAATGGGGGAACTTTTTGTAATGAGTTGATTAAACAGTTGGGTGACTGCTGCTTACGCAGGATTGATGAGAGATTTGTTGACGTCACATCCGGTGATACTGCCAAGTTTGTTGGTGTTTTTGACCTGAAACCAGTGGATCTGATCTTCCAGTCCTTTGACCAATAGTTAACCCCTAGCCTTGTGCTGCCCCAGCGAGCGGAGGCTCATCTAAATTGGCCTCATTTACATAGTCGTTTACGATGGATGTAAATCTCGTCGAAACTACTTCCACATACAAACAATGCCAGGAATCTTGTTGGGTATGTAACTCGTACTGGTTTCTGGTTCAGAGGGAAGGCCTCTTAACTCCACCTTCCACAATGTCATCTTTATAACCACCGGCGAACTGCCACGCTCCTCATTCAACTACAGACGTCGTGGTGAACTGACCTGCTCCAGAAGAGTCTTTTGCCTTTCTTCATTTCCGAGTCAATCAAACAAGACCTCGTCATGGTGTCGCTGGGAAGACAAATGCTGGGCTTCACCCTGGCAGTCATCGGTTTTCTGGGCAGCATCATTGTGTGTGCTCTGCCTATGTGGAAGGTCACGGCGTTCATTGGTGCCAACATTGTGACAGCACAGGTGATCTGGGAAGGCCTATGGATGAACTGTGTGACGCAGAGCACCGGGCAGATGCAGTGCAAGATCTACGACTCTCTCCTGGCCCTGCCACAGGACCTTCAGGCCGCCAGAGCTCTCGTGGTCGTCGCCATCATTATCGGAGCCGCCGGAATCATCCTGGGCATTGCAGGAGGCAAGTGCACCAACTTTGTGGAGGACCCAACCGCCAAAGCCAAGGTGGCCATCGCAGCTGGGGTCGTCTTCATTTGTGCCGGAGTCATGGTCCTAATTCCCGTCTGCTGGTCCGCAAACACCATCATCAGGGATTTCTACAACCCCATCTTGACCAACGCTCAAAGGAGAGAGTTGGGGGCTGCGCTCTACATTGGCTGGGGCACCGCTGCACTTCTCATCTTGGGTGGTGCCTTGCTGTGCAGTTCCTGTCCACCCAAAGAAAGCCCGGAGTATCCAGTCAAGTATGCAGGTGCCAGGTCCACAGCCACCAGCCGAGCCTACGTCTGAGAGGCCCCAGTTTTCCAGGTTCTGTGAGAATCTTTTGTCCACATGACTTACTGATGGCACTGCAAGCTGATTTCAGTTCAGAGAGATGCAGATCTTTTTGTTTAGAAGAGCAAATATAAGAGATGAAGAACAGAAGGTCCTGTTTTGTGGAATGTCTGTGCTGGCAACAGCCTAAATACTGGACATATAAAAGCTATATCACACCTTATTTTTCTGTTTTTTTCTCCACCGTCTCATATGGAGGAAAATATGTATAGAGCACTGTGTGATGTCATTCTGTAAAGTGTTTTTTCCTTTCTTGTGTTGAAAATAATTTTGTTTTATTCTCTATTTGCTGATTTTTAATAAAACATTGTAGCAAATGACTTTATCTGGCCAGTGTGTTTCTTCTCACCATTCAATTTACTTTAATGATTTTCTTCTGAAATGATCTTAAAATAAGTTCTGACACAGGAACAACAGAACAATGTTGATCTCAAACTACAGTGTTTGAACAGTCAGTGTTTATGATTCAGGAATCATGCTGGTATCAACCAAAAAAGGAAACTTCCGTGTTTGTGACTAAATAAAGGAATGAGGATTGCCGCCTAAGCAGGAACTATTCAAAACCGCGTAAGCAGGAACTATTCAAAACATCTTGCAGGTTTCTGAGGATGAAATTGGCCAAACTTGTTTCAAAGCGTTTGCGTCACTCAACCGTCATACAGGAAGTGAACCGGGAAATCTCTCCAAGACTAAATATTCAGATTCCAATTCCCACACAGAATTCCCAGTTAATATTTTCTGGTGTGATTGGTTCACTCCATAAAATAATGTAAGGTTTATTTTTTTTAAACTTAGATGATTTTGTTTTTAAAAGCGTGACACAATTATTTCACGCAGTTTTTGTACACTGGCGCGTTTAAAAACCGTCACTGGAGGAATGAAAATTGAAAAACCCAAACTTTACAGGAAAGAATACACATTTTCTGTAGCAGGACAACCTCCAGGAAGATCTATTTTCTCGTGTGAGGACGTCACACCCAGAAGGATACAGTGTGCTTCACTTGTGTGAACACACCCTATGCTGTTTTTGACATGGTTTCACGCCATTCAGAGGAGAATGTGCCTATACTGGTTTGGAGATTATTGATGAGCCATATCTGGAAATACAAAGGCTCTACAGTTTAGTTCAGGGATATTCTCATATGAGGAACCTAAGACATCACACAGGTGATACCAAAAATGGGACACCACAGGGGGCAGACTTTTTATTTGTGTTCTCATAAAGTGTTCCTTAAGTCAAATAGATTTTTGATAGCTTGCAGGATTTTGAATTCATGACTTCCCTTTCCTGCTGGTTTTAAAATGCGTTTGTTTTATAAAAGCGTTCAGTTGCAAGCAGCAAAGATTTTCTTAAGTATGTCCATTTTAAAGCCAAATGACTGCTTTGAGTTGGCGTCAAGAACTGGGCATTTAATTCCATTTGTGGGGGAGGCCTTTCACCTCTATATACTAAAAACCTTGCATGATCTTTCATTTAATCTACTTTTTTCTAGGTTACACTCGAGCCATGTTGTCTATTGCATGAAGAATGCTGCTAAACTCGTCTTCATCAGTGCCTCCAACACTACACCTCCCTTTGTTTTATTGTGCTTCAGATGATATGTTTATCACCTGGACAGCTGTTAATATTCACTCAGAGGCGCTCTAAAGGGCAAGACGATGGCTTCCATGGGGATGCAGATGGCTGGATGTGTCCTGGCAATTCTTGGCTGGATTGGGGTGCTCATTACCTGCGGAGCACCCATGTGGCGGGTCAGTGCCTTCATTGGCTCCAACATAGTGACATCTCAGATCATGTGGGAGGGCATCTGGATGAGCTGTATGGTCCAGAGTACAGGCCAGATGCAGTGCAAGGTGTATGACTCCATGCTGGCACTGAGCCCCGACCTGCAGGCGGCCCGGGCTCTGATGGTGGTGTCGATCATCACAGGCATCGTTGGACTCGTCTTGGCCTTCGCTGGTGGAAAGTGCACCAACCTCATCCCAGAGAAGAGGGTGAAGGCGAGGGTTTCCGTGGCGGCAGGCGTGATGCTGATCATCAGTGGATTGCTCTGTATTATTGCAGTTTCATGGACTGCAAGCATCATCATCCAGGATTTTTACAACCCTCAGCTGATAGATGCTCAGAAGAGAGAGCTGGGTGCCTCTCTTTACATCGGCTGGGGGGCAGGGGCACTGCTGCTGTTGGGAGGTGGGCTGTTATGTGCTAGCTGCCCACCAAAAGAGGATGACGCTCTCTCTGTGAAGTACCTCCTAAACAAATCTGGGGGAAGTTACAAGGAGGAGATTCAATCACTTTCGCCGTCAAAGACTTACATTTGATGTTCCTCGAAGGGCTGCGTGTCACCCACCGATGACGGTTCAGGAATTTAAGTTTGGCCTGTTGCCAAGGAGTAGCTGCAAAGAGACATAAATAAAGCAATAAATGAAGGAAATATAGATTTTGCTCAGATAATCACATTCTTAATGTATGAAGGTCTTCTGTTTTTCTTGTAATCACATAAATGTCTTGTTTTTGGGTAGATTTTTAATTTTAATGCAAAGTGTTCACTTTTATAGGCAACTTTTTTTTTACCTTTTCCCAATAAACAACTTGCGATTTGGGTTTTTAATCTCTCTCTCTCTCTTTCTCCCTCTCTCTGCCTGTTTATATGGAGGAAATGCACCTGTATTTGTTCTCCTACTGAACCTGTTGATCCAGTTCTGCTTCCACCCTGAGATCACTATGCCGCGAACAAACACAGTGACTCATGGAGACCCAGAAAATGGTGTATTCTTTTAAAAAAGGGACTTTAGCTGTGCTACAATGCTAAAGACTTCCTCCAAAAATCATCAAGACAGAAAATAGAGACAGAAAATAATGTATATAGTCTATGTCTATGGTATATCTACTAAAACCCCAATTTTTTTCTTATAAACTGGGATTAAAATATTGAAGACCCTGAAAGTGTGTGTTCTGGCTTTGTGAGTGGCTCCTCTTCTGTTTGTGAATATATTATATTCTAAGTAGTCTCGGCGTAACCCTAACCCAAGGTATGAACGCGGAGCATTGGCAAACCCCCCCCCCCCCCCCCCCCCCCCCCCCGCCATTTCCATCAAAATCAAACCTGTACTGCAACCTAGTGGCCTGTTGCCTTCATGACTACAACTGTTTTATGATGGGAGAAGTAGGTCAGTTTGCACAATAACAAAAAACAGTTAAGAATAATGGATATTTAAACGCGTGTAATTTGATTAATCAATGATTAAACTCAATGATTAAACTGTTGTCCATCCTCTGTGTTTAGGCTCCCATGGCTCTGCAGGAGCTGGGCATCAGCCTGTCCATGGTGGGGGTTGCTGGCACCATCCTCATCTGCGCTCTGCCCATGTGGAAGGTGACGGCATTCATCGGCACTCATCTGGTGGTCATGCAGGTGTTCTGGGAAGGTCTGTGGATGACCTGCGTCAGTGAGTACACAGGGCAGATGCAGTGTAAGCTTTATGATGCCCTGTTGGACCTCTCGCCTGAACTCCAGGCGGCCCGTGGTCTCATCTGTATCAGCCTGGTGTTGGGATGTTTAGGATTCCTCATCTTTCTCCTGGGAGCACGCTGCACAAACTGCCTGAGTCACCCGGGGGTCAAAGCCCGGTTGGTGCAGAGCTCTGGGGCCATCTACTGCCTGGGAGCCCTCACAACCATAGTCGCTGTGTCTTGGACAGCAAACTCCATCATCAGGGACTTCAACAACCCACGCATCCCCGAGGTGCTGAAGAGAGAGCTGGGAGCAGCCATATACATCGGCTTTGTGACATCCGGGTTGTTGTTCTGTGGGGGAGCCATTCTGTGCACAAGCTGCCCACCGCAGACGGCCAGATTCCCCTCCAATAGGTACACGCTGGCCACGACACCCACACGCAGCAGCTACGCCATCAAGAACTACGTGTGAGGTGACAAATGATTCCTTCACAGAGAAGGCTTTTAGTCTGGAAATCAGCTCAGTGTCGACCAGCGTCCTTTAATGTCAGCCAATCGACAGTTGTCACTGTTAATGATGCCATAAAATGTCCCTGTCCAGCATACTAAAGTTTAGATGTTTGTCAAGGCATAATAAACAGCCCCTGTGTGTTCAAGCATATCGTTATTTCTAATTTATTTTGGGTCAGCAAATGCATTAATACACTAAGAGCCCGAAAAATATTGTATTGAAATGATGAAATGGTTAAAATGATGCTCTTAAATTCACTAGACAACTAAAATATGATCCAGCTGTCATTGTTTGCAAACTATTGAACAATAATACTAATGATCATAGAGCACTTTGGAAAATTTGTTCTCTTTAGTAAAAGAAACCAGGATGCAAATGAAGGGATTTCCTTTCTCCACTCTGCTGCCTTCTTCTCCCCATGAATACCAAAGAACTGGTTTCCCCTGTCTGAACAGAAACATAATAACAACACACACACACACATCTTTTCATGCACGCACATGTTAAAAAGACGCCCAGGCCGGCCCACAGCGGGGCCTGCAGTGCAGCAGATGAACAGGCCGTCCGGTGACATGGAGCAGCGTCTGGAGGTGGCTGGCTTCGGTTTAGCTCTTACTGGATGGTTTTGTGCCATTCTAACACGCTGCGTGGCCCTGTGGAAGGTCAGTGGAGCCTTAGACAATACCACCGCCACTCTGCCTGCATACTGGGATGGGGTGTGGCTGGAATGGGATCAGTGGGACTTAGCCCATGATGGTAGGTTACACTGCTCTTTCTACCAGACCCTCTTGTCTCTTTCTGGAAATTTTTGGACATGGAAAGCCCTCATCACAGCCTCCATTGTAACGGGCGTTTTTGCTACAGTTATTGGAGCATGTGGGGCCATTTGGTTCCCTTTGCGCGGCCAGATTAAAGTGGCTTCTGGTGCTCTTTTTGTTTTGTCTGGAATCCTGCTGCTCATCCCCACAGCCTGGACGTGCCATCACACCAGTCGACCGCTGGAGGGCGCTGAGCAGCTCAAAAGACATTGGGGACCAGCGTTATACCTCGGTTGGATCTCATTTTCCTTGATGCTGGTTGGTGGGGTGGTTCTCATGACCAGATGGCCTCGTAGAGAGAGACCGGTGCCGCAGCCCGGGGGAAACATTCACTTAAGCCCGGAAGAGGATGCTAATCACCCCCTGAGCAGGATCAACAGGGCTGCCTTCACAAACAGCCAGTACGAGCGCGGTTCAAGGGCCACATAAACGGACTAATCTTATATTAACAATAACTGAAACATCCTGGGACTGTCAAAACTTCACGTCAACGATAAACAAGCCAAGGCAACAGTGGTAGATGTGTGCACTTTGTTTTCCAGCATGCATGTTGCTATATGTGATGCGATTTCTTGAGATAGTTTTATTGTGGGATACTGTCATACAACATGTTTACATCCAAGCAAAAGCATTTGTGGAAAAGATTATGATTTCTGATTAAGCAGCGTTTGACGACACCAACATGAATGATAAGGATATGATTGTGCCAGAACATTTGTGAAATTAAAGTGAATAGTAAGTAAACTATGTGTGTACTGTCATTAATTTCATGCTTAAATAGGTCACATAGGGGAATTTAGGGTTTTATTTTTCAATGTGGGAAAAATTCTGTTCTATTCTTTTTATAATAAAAAAAACATGAACCAGAACAGAAGATAGTTTTTGCTGTCCACGTCACTCCCAAGTGTCATGTGACTGTAGCGCCTGACTTCAAAATGCAATAAAAAAAGGCCTTAACTCAAATAAAATGTTAAATCATATTTCTGCAGGCGTTTCCAAAATATTGTTTAATGTGTGTTTGTTTTGCTGTGTTTCACCACTTTCATCTCTATAATTTTATATTATGTGCTGCATACCCTGGGTCTTCTACTGAGAAGTTAAGCATTTCTCATTGAAGTGCACTGTTTTGAAATCACCTATTATATTTTGACAATTAAGATTGCACATAAAACACTTTTATAGAACAATTATTGCATTTTGTGAAGAAACAAAGTGTCCAACTAAATACCCTCCAAGGGGACCTGAAACCTAACGTTTTTTTTTTTTTTTATTTTTTTTAAATCACTTAAGGGCTTTGGTAATAAGAAAATGTGAAATTAGTAAAAAGTTCTCTATAAATAAACATCCGTTTTTGAGCTGCAGTGAAGCTTGTTAGCATGGATAAGCAGCAGAGTCCAAACCAGTTAGTTCACTAAAATTTCTCATCTCCCTCCTCCACATCCTTCAGACTGATAACCTCCAGAGAACCACGTCCTTTAGTCTCACAGCGGATCAGCTCATCGATCTCTCTGAAGCAGCCAGGATCTACCAGACAGACCTGAGGGAATGAGTCACAGAGGAGAAAGAGGCACCAGTTATAGCAGGATGGCAGAAGAAAATCACTCACGTTAAAGCTTTAACGGGACAGTTTTAGATATACTCAGTTCTAATATTAATAAAAATCAGTTTTAAATATAGGTGTATGTGCACCGTAGATGGTCAAAATTTGTAAGTTTAATGTGAATGTGCCAGGATTTAGAAAACAAATGCAGGAGTTCCTCACCATTTCCAAGTCCTCATCAAAATCCTCACTTTCTACAACCTGGAGGAGGGGCTTCAGTTTCTCCTTCAGCCTCTTGGCCTCCTTGGCTGGCAGAACCAATCGCAGTCTCATGTGGGCTCGCTGGATCTCCATGGTCTCCTTTAGCTGTCGGATCACTTCTAAAGCCTAAAAGGAAGAGGGGACAGAAAAGTTCACCTCGTTCATTTCTGCAGAAAAGGAGAGCTGCCACCGCTCACTCCAATGATGATCAATTATCATCAACAAAAAGATTCCAGCATATTCAAACTCTAGAAAACATTACTATAATACACACAGTACATATTCAGCTTTGCTTACAAATATTTGCACTTTGTGTTGCAATTTGTAGTTCATTCAATGCTACTGTGAGCTTTACCTGCTGTTTGGTGCTTTTGCTGGCTTTGACAGAGTAGTGGATGTCTTTCATTGCCCGCTCGATGAGACTCACTGTGTAGGGCCTCTTAGTGTCAGGGTTGACACACTTCTCTGCTACAATAGTGGCGATATCCCTGAACATCGTCTCCAGCTGAGCATGCCTTTCCTTGTCTGACACTTGGAGTTCTCCTTTGGTCAGGATCTTTTCAAGAGGAAAAAAAATAAGAAATCATGAAGGAATCAAATTAAAGAAAGGTAAATTACATAGAGAGATGATGGCAAGTTCCTTGGATTAACTAATATGACTCAGAAGGTTGGAATAAAGAGGTTTCTCACTTGTTTGCAGATTTCTGTCAGATCATCTGTTCCAAAAGCTTTGGTCAAATCATCCTTCTTGGCCACCTGACCCTTGGACACATTTACAAAAACCGAATGTGTCTGTAAAACCTCGTCCAAGTCCTTCTCTCTGAAAAAAAAACAAAGAATAAATTATATAAAATATAGATATTGTTCCCTAATGATCCGCAAGCGTCAAAGGGACCATTACTGCCATAAGAGAAGCCGTATGTTTAAGTGAATATCAGAACCTACATTTGAACACCACAATAAGAACTATAGATTTCCCAGCAAAACACGTATTCGTTAGCATTTTATGCGTGTTGGGTATTAAGTACTTAAACAAAAAACATGTGATCGATAAAAGAGAACTTAATGTAGTACAAAACAAGACAGTACATAAAAATAAAACTACCTCTCTTGTGTTAAGAGATTGTATTGTTTGCATAATCTGATACTGGTACATTAGCACTCAACATTTGGGCTTCAAGACATCGACATTTTTTTGTTTAAATGGCAACAAACATTGAATGTACAGGTAAATTCAGTGTATTCTCCACATCTTTTAAAACTGACTAGAGGATAAATGATTCTGACTGCACAGACCCGATGGCGTATGAGCTAAAGTTACTCACGCGCCTGATCTCCAGCTCATAACTTTGTTCTTGTAACAGGCGATTTCAAACCGCTTCCCTCCTTTTTTCATCCGTACCACCGCCACATTTGTCAGGCGTATTTGATTTGTTGGAGTAAATATCGACATAATTGGAGGTTTGAAGACAGATGTCCCTGCCCCACTGTTATCAGATCACGACGTCGCTGGTATCGTCTCCGTGTATCTCTGAATAGGGTCCCCTGTAAAACAGTAACGTGAAACAGTTCCGCTCTTAGATTCGTTCCTTTAGTTAGTATTTAAAACCTGTGCAAAATGCGACAAATTCTGTAATACCAAAACGGAAAGGTTCTGACCTGTTAAAATAAAAGAGAGTAAGCTATAGTTCCTGATACAATCCTTAAAAACTGACCACTGCAGGTCATTGTATTTGAAAGGGCGCAACTACTGAGCGAGCAATACCTAGAACTACACTTCCCGACATACTTACGGCCGAACAGCATGAGTGCAAGTGCATGCAGGGAAGTTCCAGAGTTCTCTTTAGTCTTTCAAATTTAACGTCGTTTGTAACAATGTTTTGTGTCTTTGCGATTGTTTTCCTGCTCATACATCATGCATTTTCTTCGGATAGTAAAGGTAAACTTTTGTAAAACTAAAACGGAAAGGGAAAACAAACTGTACATTATGTTTAGCTAACATTACTAATATTGTTGGTTAGCATGCTAGCCTCTCAAGTAAAGAAAGCCAGTTCATGCTGCTTATCACCGCTGAGAAACCACTGCTGCGATGCATTTGCATATAGATTGCACATACTTAACCATTCTAAAATATCACTTGTGTGTAAACAGTCTTTGTGATGTATTTCTCTCTTTAGAGCAACAGAAGAGCCACATCAGTGCAGACTACTTTATGGCAATATGGCACAACAGGCTCTATTTATATTCAACTGCCGCACTTATCTTCGGAATTTGGTTTTCATTGAAGATGGCAATAAAAAAGGTACGCTGCTCTGTAATTTTATATCAGAGGAAGAGGCGTGTATGTTAGCACAATTTCTATGCAGGATCAAAATTGGCCACCATAACTGCTAGCCATATATGTGTGTGTGTGTGTGTGTGTGTGTGTGTGTGTGTGTGTGTGTGTGTGTGTGTGTGTGTGTGTGTATAGCTGATAATGGTTTCTATCTTTCTTATTTTAGAAAAACCAAGTCAGCAATGCCAACTCCTTGGCTTACAAACCAGTAAAGAAAAATGATAATGACTCTATGGTTCATGTGTCAGGAGTGAAAATTTTCTATGGTTCACAAACTGGAACAGCAAAGGTAACAATATCCTCACTGATCTGTCATGCTAAGACTATATATTAAGATGTTTATAGTATGTTTTTAGTGTGTTGCTTTTATTTAATAGAAGGTGCTAATGACAGAGGAAAATATATAATTAAAGGCAAATTTAAGCCATGATAAACCTAATCTGTGAACCCATTTTATTTTAGGGCTTTGCAAAAGAGCTGTCAGATGAAATCAAAGCTCTAGGTATACCAGCTGTGGTGCTTGATATGAAAGATTATGATCCAGATGATGAGCTTGCTGTTGAGGTAAGGCTGGACCAGATTTAACCGGCATCTTCTCAGTTATGTAAAAACATGGTATCAATACACTTCAAAAGAATTTAGAAATGTCGCCTCAAATATACACTGTCGAACCTGTCCTGTATCTCTTGCTAAGATTTTCCTTTGTTTCTCCTGTGTAATTCTTCAAACCTTTGGGAAATAGGATAAATAATACATCCATTAGTATCAAATAGGGGACCAGAAACACCGAAAAGTCATTGAACGATAAACCATTTATCGTTTATATTTTCATCTTTTTAGTGCACCAACAAGTCGGTCTGTGTGTTTCTTGTGGCCACCTACACTGATGGACAGCCCACAGAAAATGCAGAATGGTTCTGCAAGTGGTTGGAGGAGGCATCTACTGACTTCAGATATGGGAAGACCTACCTGAAAGGCCTGAGATATGCTGTGTTTGGTCTTGGGAACTCTGTCTATGATGGACACTATAATACAGTAAGTTTTATTATTTTGTGTTTTATATAAAGAGCAATATTGCAAAATGATGTGGTTTACCAAAATCTTGGAATTAGGCTAGTTAAAGAAGTTTCAGACCTGACTCAACATACAGGCCAGCAGACTGGATTTAATAAGTTTAAATTCTTTTATCCTTCCCTCATTAGGTTGGTAAAAATGTTGACAAGTGGCTGTGGATGCTGAGTGGAAAGCGAATCATGACCAGGGCAGAGGGTGACTGTAATGTGGTAAAGAGCCGTAATGGCAGTGTCCAGGCAGACTTTTTGGCCTGGAAGGTCAAATTGTTGAAGCGCCTTCAGGCTCTGGCCAGGGGTGAAAAGAAGATCTGCAGTGGGAACTGTAAGACTGAAGGCAAATGTAAGAACAAGAGGAAAGTGAAGGGGGAAGAGAATGCAGCTCTGCAGAATAACAGCTCTGAGGTAATGATCGAAATAATGGCTAGCTTTGTGGTTTTAATGGCACATTGTGAACAATCTTATTTTTCATCGTAAATGTGACTTCAGCTTCAGTTAATTCATAAGGCGAAACTGTTAGCGCAGATTCCTTGGAACAGCAGTTCAGCAAGTTTTTTTTAATGTGAACAGTCCTTTGTCTTCATATACTTACAAGCTATATAAACTGATGGTTTTGTCCTCAAACAAAAACAACAATTCCACTCCAAAGTCCATTTTAATAGCATGTCTCTAGATTAATTACCAACTCCATTCCGACAGAGGGCGCCAAAACACCAGTTTGCTTAATATGGACAGTATAAAACTTTAACCTCAAGACAAATCAGACATGTTAGTGGATGAAAATGATAAATTGTGGAATTAGTTATGGTTTTATTGTTTATGCGTATGCGTCATCTCCGAATCTTGAACAGTTATGACATTTGAACCACTGCAAAATGTCTAACATTAACAGCCACGTGAAGAGGAAAATGCATCCAGAAGAATACTGTATTAACCTGCTTATTAGGATAATACAATCTTGGCCTTATCTCTTCTGTGTATACAGATAAAGACAAAATAAACATACCGCTACTTGAAAGGGGATACTTTCAAATTTAATTAAAACTTTCACTTCCTGTCAATGCAGTTAAAATAACATTAAAAAAAAAAAAAAGAAGTCAGGTGAAGATCATCAGTGAGTGTAGGTAACATGTCAGAGGATGACAGATAATGGACTGATTTAGAACTGCTGCACTTCTAAAATGAAATGAAAGTCTAACAAGCACCAGGAGGAGTGTTGCTCTCGGTTATTCAGACCTGGAGTAAAGAGCCGTGATGCTAAGGCTGCTTTTCTGATACACATGATGTTACAGAAATCCTGCCTTACACAAAATCTGTCATCGCCGTCAATGCTGTCATGTCAAAATAGCTTTCACACGCATCACAGCACAAACACAGATGACCAGTTGTCATGGCAGCAGGCACCTTGGAGCCAGATCTAGCTAAGACTCTTTCCCATCTCCCTGCAACACTCGGAGGACTCAGCTGAGGTGACATTCAACCGGAACCAAGAGTAGTTGAGAACTGGCAAGGGGCTTGTCATTGCGATTTATCTGCTCAGTACTGCATATGCAGACTTTCTGCCATCTTGTACGAAATCTTCTGAAACACCCTAAACATGGCTCGTTATCCATTTATTTATTTACTTACTATTAATGTTCTAACAATATTTTTGAGTTTCATTTGTGTTATTTTCTGCTTCAGGGTGAACTGATAGAGTCCAGCAGTGATGAGGAGGAGTCTGGCCTGCAAGAGGAAAAACAATCAGGAACCATGCTTGACATGGAGGACCTAGGCAACATCATGAACCTTGTTAATAAAACAAAGGTCTGTTAAACATACTGGTACAAAAAGAGCACTTTTAGTAGCGTATGGCCATCTTTTCTCAGGACATTTGCATAAGCAACCTTCACCTCCATCTAAACAGAGTATGTCAAGTAAGAAGCAAATGTGTTATCACCGAAGGAACAGTGGCAGATGGGTTGACAGACATGAGACCCTCCAAAGGCGAGAAGCGGAAGCTTGTGTAGGGGCTGAAGACGCCCACTTCACTGTCATGTGAAGAGTGAGTCAAAAAAATGTAGAGAGGAGAAGGCAGAATCCTCAATGCCCATGTCTTAAAAAGACCCAGCCATCTCACACCCCCATCCCAAATGATGGAATTAATTTGAAATAAAAAATTTTAAAAAACCAAAAATCTTGGATTGAACCTTGATGATTTTCAGCCCAAGTTTCATCGCAACAACAGTGTTTTCCGTAGTTATTTTCCTCCCGTCTTATGTGATGACGCGTTCGTTCGCTGTCATGGGCGTGCTCTTTGGGCCTGCGTTACCTGCTGCTTCTGTTTTCACCACTGGTGGGCCGTCCATCTCCATCAGCACCATGTTGCGTTGTAGTTCAGAGCACAACATGGTGCGATGAGAAGTCCCAGTTGTATTAACTCAGACGGGCTGAAGCACAAAAGGATCTGTGAGGGTGAGAGCTGAGCATTGGAAAACAGAGTGAAGCCAGGTTACATGTCTGTGGCAGCACACAACCACAACAGGCACAGATTGTCGCACTGTTGGATGTATATTGCTTATGGTGTCTTTTTACATGTCACAGTTGCAGTAAGTTTCTATTTTAAGGCTTGATTAGTCCTCTACAGTATTCACACCTAGAAAATCTTCCAAACTTGAAAATGTGTTGGAACTACAACTTGATGATTTAATTCCTCTACTTATCATACACCTTAAATCAAGCTGTTAATATATTTCAGAGCAAGTCGATCACACGGTTTCATTTGTCATATAAGATTTGTTTAAATGATAATGATACCATAAATAATGATTTATGGTATCCACAGTGAAGTATCCCATTGGTTGACAGTCTATTCTTTCTTTTCTTGTGTGACCCAGAGCAACGAGAACGGTCGAGGAAAGGGTCAAACGGTGAAGCTGTCCAAGTTAAATGGATTGAAGAAGACGGAAGAGGAAGAGGATGTCAGAGAGATGATCACACCTGCTCTAAGAGAAGCACTGACAAAGCAAGGTGGGGAAAAAGATGTTTTCTTTCTAAACTAAGTTAATGAAGAAATGAAAGCGTTTGACTGAATGATCGAAATTTTATCTTCAGTCGATAGAATTTCCCTCAGATCAGCTCTCACATAAATCTGTGCAGCCATTTATGAAAGAACATCTGCTGCTTGTCGCAGCAGCATGGTCAAGAAAGTTGTAGTTAATGTTAATGTTATTACACAGGAAGTCTATATCTCTGGCTAAATGTATCAGACATACACAAATCCCATCCTTCTGTCTTTAATAGAAAACAGTAACTTGGTGTGACATTTGCCCACATGAATTAAATGAGAGAACTCCCATTTACAGAACTGTGAAAGAGCAGGACAAGCTGACAAATATCATGCCCTTGCTGCACTAATGACAGAAAAGGGCAATGAAAAGACCAGCATGTAAAGAGTTAATGTGCCGTAGTGTGTTTCGGGTCCAAAAAGTACGACTTTGTTCATTTTTATTAAGGCATATTCCTCCCAAAAGCAAAATCATGAAGGATTTGAAATGAGTAAGCGATTACTCTAAACCTCCAAATGCAATAGCAAGACTTCATTCAGCACTTAGCAACACCTGCAGTAAAAATCAAATGGTGTGCTTCCAAAAATGTAGTGATACCATATATAAGAAAATTCAACATGCTTCAATTGGCAAAAAACATTTAATATATTTCTGGCTCTGCCTCGGCATCAGTGTAATGCTGACGATGAATATCAATGAATTCCAAAATGCTTTCTTGGACTTGCAACATAAAACAACAGAGCAGTCCGTCCCTTTGACAGCCACATTCCTCTCATCTCTTTGTCATGTGCAGGGTACAAACTAATTGGAAGTCACTCAGGAGTAAAACTGTGTCGTTGGACCAAGGTAATGGAATCGTTTCTATAACGTATTAACGTTGATGAGGCGAGCACACGAATTACTCAGAGATGTTTTTCTTTTTTAAAGTCTATGTTGCGAGGGAGAGGGGGCTGTTACAAACACACTTTCTACGGCATTGAGTCCCACCGATGCATGGAGACGACCCCCAGCCTCGCCTGTGCCAACAAGTGCGTCTTCTGCTGGAGGTAATGAGCTCGAGAGTGAAGCAGCAACAACAGTTTCACACAAAATAAACCTTGTAAAACTTCTGTAAAAGAAGTTGGACCATTGTATCCAACAGAAATAGAAGACAATCCAATTATTTTCAAGTCAAATGTTTTCATTTGGGAAGTATTACTCATGCAGTTGTATTGATTTATGGTTGGTATTTCACTTTTTCTGAGTTCTCCTCCCCCAAATGTATTTTCCTTCCCTCATTATAAAATCTGTCATTGAGTGATGATCTCTCTGTACCGAACTAGTCAATAATTTACTTTCAGAAGATGAATGGTCAGTTTAAGAGGAAGGCCCACAGGTAGACATTGATTCATTAGGACACCGGCGAGAGACACAGCCGTTCCCTCCCCCCGAGTTCTCCTAAAAAAGGTGGCCGTGTTAAATACGGAAAGGTCGTTGTCGGGATGCACTGTGGTGCTCTGCCTCCCTGTCAAAACAGATATGCCAGTGTCCCCGAAGGCAGCAATGTGGGGTGACAGCAAGTCAGCAATTTCCGGACACGGATGTATTTTTGCTACCCCCCCACACACTCTCTCTCTCTCTCACACCCATGCACAATCACATCCTGCTGTCTGTGTTTCTGTTCAGCAGCTTTGTAATTCTGTGCTGTTTCCCTGTCACACATTCAGTGTTTTGGGTCACGCATGTGCTGTTCACTTTTAGTTCCTTAGATGCATAATTAAATAATTGCGACCAGTTATATTTTTAGTATAGTAGTTGTAGGAGTAATAGTTGAGTAATTGGAAAATCTCCATTATCTGATATCTGCCCCTAACAGGCATCACACCAACCCTGTGGGGACCGAGTGGCGCTGGAAGATGGATCCTGCAGAGAAAATCCTGCAAGATGCGCTGGAGAAGCACCAAAACATGATTCGCCAGTTCAGAGGTCAGTTCTTCTAGAAACAGACTTGGGCGTTTTTTCCTCTTTGTCATGTTCTACTAGTACACAAGGAGCCAGCAACAAATGCAACTGAATGCTTCCAGTAAGCGTCGATCCGCCGTGGAAGCGTGCGTGAAGGCAGGTTGGCTCACTCCTTCACAGGAAATCCTCCCAGAATATTTGAATCAGGTTAAGTTTCTAATGCAGAAAAGGGAGTTTGCTAACTTTTGACATTTACCGTAGTTAGTACAACAGTCTTTGAGATATATCATCTTTAGGGGTAACAGGGACATTTTACAGCTCTTATTTTCAGACCAGGCATCATAGAACAGATACGTTCCTGTTATAATTCTACTGGGACAATAGCGTGCACGGTCTTACAGTGTCTGTAAGCTGTGTCTTATCTCACAGCAAGGGAAGACGTATGTCTGAAAAAAGGATTATATTCAGCACAAAATCTTCCCAACGTAAAGAAATGCTAATTTTCCCACGTTTCTTAAATCCACGCGTGTGGCTTTGGAAGCTGATTGTCTGCACGAGCAGTTCGTTTACATACCAGAGAGAGGTCAAGTCTCACTGCTCAGTCCTTTCATGAATTAAATATTTAGTTCTGGGAACCTCTCGGCTGCAACAATGTTGTGATTTTAATTTTTAAGCAGCTCACTCCAGTCGTGCATTCCACACTTTCCCCCCCCCCCATTGTAACGGTGATGGCGTTCAGTATCAGAGGATACAGTTTCTAAGTGTCTGAAGGGTTGGTCCATTATACCTGTCTGTTTCCAGGTGTCCCTGGAGTGAAGCTGGAGCGGTATGAGGAGGGGCTGCAGGTCAAACATTGTGCCCTCTCTCTTGTGGGCGAGCCAATCATGTACCCTGAAATCAACACCTTCGTCCGCCTCCTCCACACCCACAACATCTCCAGCTTCCTGGTCACCAATGCACAGTTCCCACAGGAAATCAGGTAGAGGTGCACACGCTTGTCTTTTCTGTATGTTTCTGCTTTGGTTTATAGTTCTGTTTTTATGTCATTCATTTCAACAAGGAGGAGATGGTTTAATAGTCAAAATATAATTACTTCAATTATTAGCACAGCATCTCATTAAAGGCTGAGCATTAATCCTCACATAAATCCACCTGCACGAGTGGATACGAAGCGATTGAGGGATCTCATTTGGTCTTCTGGTCCTTTAAAACACCATTACTGAATGTAAAATCTCCGGCTTGAGTTCTGAGACGGACATTACTATTTCTACCGACCTCTCTGCCTGGCAGACTCATCACTTTTCTGGTCCTCTCGACCTGCATTTAAGCCCTATTAGATCAGCTGCTGCTCCAGCTGGTCACCAGGGCCTGGACATAGCCACCCTTCTTAACTTGAGTGAAACCATATCTTATGATTCATAGGCAGCATTTTTTTTTTACCTGGATCATTCTGCTCATTTATCTTGTCCTTTCCAGGAGTTTAGTGCCAGTTACTCAGCTGTATGTCAGCGTAGATGCCAGCACCAAAGACAGTCTGAAGAAGATCGACCGGCCGCTTTTCAAGGACTACTGGCCTCGTTTCCTGGACAGCCTGAGGGCCCTTGGTGAGAAGGTGAGCTACATCCTCCTGGAGGGGGGAGAGCTGTGTAATTAACTTAGAATGAACTGACTTTCAATGGCTCGGTTTAATATTCTGACAATATTATTTACTAAGAAATAAGGAAGCTCTTTTCTAAAGGTGAGTGAATAATCTTTTTAAGCTTTTTTCTCTCCTAGATTTGCTGTCATCTCTCATTCTGGACAATTACATGTGATTTGTAGCAGATGGCACACCAAAAGATTAGATTCTTCTTTGTACTTCTGATAAGTTTTACTGTTTAATATTTGCAGTTTCCATTTGTACCGAGGAACACAGTTTATTAATCACAGAATTTAAACAGGAGACAAAAGGGGATGTGCAGAGATGTGAGGATTTTAATTAAAATCGTCTGTATTATTGGTAATTGGGGGGGAACTGATGCAACACGGCACAAATGAGGATTTATATGGATATCCTTTTGAGATTGACTAATTTACCTCAGTTTCCAAGCAAGCTCATTCAGAACAGCAAAAGCTGAGCTCGACGTGGATTACATTTATTGTGGTGAATGATATTGCCTAACAAGAATGAATCCCTTTAATTGTGTTGCATCATATCTTTTAATGCTCTTATTTTACAGAGACAGAGGACAGTTTACAGACTGACCCTGGTCAAGGCCTGGAACGTGGAAGAGATGCTGGCCTATTCAGAGCTCATTGCTCTGGGCCAGCCCGATTTTATTGAAGTCAAGGTGGGTCTCAGCAGCCTTCTCTCATTTTCATATAATAAATACAGTAGATTAGTAATCTACTGTATTTTTTTTTGTTACCATGCTGTTTAATTTTTTTTCCTTCATTCAGATCTGATGTCTGCCTGTACAGGAGCTTCTTAATAGAAAATCATTTTTCATTTACACCCGATTAATGAATTTTCTTATCTCAGTCCGACCTAATTTACCCACACGGTTTCATTTAATGCTGCAGCAGGTCTTAATTAATTTAAGATGTGACACAGAATACCATTTTCACCCCCTGCGGTTAAATGTGTTTTCCACCAAGCTTCGTGGATTCTGGGTTGGTTGAAGGATCCCTGTGTGAAAAAAGTTAACCCTCGTCTTGAATCCACATCCCTGTTTTTCCCCAGTACACCAACTTTTTATCACCAATATTGTCTCATCCAGCTTCAAACAACCAGTTAATGAAATGAGGCTCAGCAATCGATGAAGCTATAAAAGTGGGCTGTGAGTGGAAAAACTGGTCATTTATCTACGGTTTAAAGGGCTGGTAGTCCCACAGCCCCCCTCTGACCTATATAAAGACGTCCTGTTTGTTGTTGAGCTTTAAGGAATTGTCAGATGAGGAACTTTTTGCCTTTGTTTTCCATCAGTTTCCACCTCTGCAGCAAATTGAATTTGCCCTGTGGTGCAGCTTATCTTTTGCTAATTTCACATCATCCTTCTGCCCCGATAACGTGAAATTAGAGGAGCGGCGTTCATTATCCCGTATTAAACATGAAAAGAAAACAGAAGCCATCAAACTTTAAAGTCAGCTATAGTTGGAAGATGCTATTTTAATGTCTCTGCAGCGGATGCACAGTCATTAGTTTGAGCAGGTAGTTTGTCACTCCCCAACACACACACACACACACACACACACACACACAGTAATAAGGGGAGCACTATTACATGTTTGTGACAACTTGGTAACAGAGGAGCGGCTGTGTATTTACTGCTGCGCTGCTCTCAGCTATTACAGCGTAGATGGCCATTACGTTAATCTTTGCCAGTGCTGTGATTCAGCCTGCTGACACTTACACTAGCTCCACCTGGGATGTGCCCAATACATCGTCTTATCTGTGGGCCGGCAGCAGATAGGAGCACCAAGTAAAGCTCCTCTTTCAAGGAAGCTTGAACAAAGGATGTTGAGGCTGTGGTAGGGTCCCAGTCCGGCATCTCTCACTGGTTAATGAGCCTCTCAGTCGACTCTTTTTCTTTGTTTAAGCCGTTCTTTAAGTAAATATATGGATGTAATTTTAGTCTGTAGTTTTCACAAGTATAACTGGACCACAAAATAGCGCTTAAATCTTTTTATTTTGGCCCCCTGTTTGTGATTATTATACTTTCCTCAGCTCGTGAGCAAAGATAGGGGATGTGCAAGATATTTTCCTTATGTTTTAATTGATGATAAAATTGAGTTTTTGTTAATTACTCAATATTCAAACCAAATTTTACCTCTATAACCCTCAATATGAACATCTCAAAATTCCCCACGCCATCATTTTGCCTGCAATTGCTTATGGAAAAATAAACTTGAGCATCATTATCATCTCCAACTGTCCCGTGCAGACAGGTTAGAGAGGACGTCCGCACTTTCCACCATAGAGCGTGTTTTTGTTCATATTTCCACATTTACAGTCTCCTCTGTAACAGAGTTGATTCTTTTCCTCTATATATCTCAAATATCTTTGTCCATCCCCTCTTTCCTCCCCCTATCTGCATTAACCTTGTCTGGAAAGTCGATTTTATTCTCCAGTCGTCCTGACCGCGCCGATATTGCAAAGGTTTCTCTTGAATTTAGTCCAGTGGCGTGGTCCCGCCCTGCTGTGCATAAAGATTAGCTTCCTGTGGGCGTCGACGTGCTGCGGTGCAACGTGTCCAGCAGCAGCCTGCAGAATATGTACGTCTATTAGAGCGAGTTGCAGCAGTTTGCTGCAAAAACGTACAGATCAAACTCAAGTAATCTTATTTTCTGCAGCCGACGAACACACGAACGCATCACCACTGTGAAGTCGATTGATGGAAAACAGGAAGTTGGGATGATGCCAGATTTAAAAGTCACCAACATTGGGACTGAATTTTTTGATTTCAATGTAGTTTGAAGGATTTGTGCGCTGTTGCTACTTTCCTGCTGCTGAGGCATTCTGAAATGTAGAGTTCTGGGAGCCTGTGAATCAAAGCTAGAAGCTATTAGTCCAGATTAAAGGTGCGGTTTTTCTTTAGCCGCTATGTAGAAGAGAGGTTTTTAAAGTGGCGCTCGTGGTTTTTTCCTGATCATATGCTGAACTGTCAACAGGGAGTGACGTACTGTGGGGAGAGCTCTGCCAGCAGTCTGACCATGGCCAACGTCCCCTGGCACCAGGAAGTGGTGGCCTTTGTCCAGCAGCTGGCTGACATGTTGCCTCAGTATGAGATTGCCTGTGAACACGAGCACTCCAACTGTTTGCTTATTGCACACACCAAGGTAAGAGCACGTTTCCCAGCACAACACAGAGAACGCAATAAAAGAATCTAGTTTGGATTGATATCGGGTGCTGACATACACACCGTGGAAAGATTGCTTCATCCTGTCTGCCCCTCTACCTCGCCTGCTCTGTTAAATTGACTGTCTCAGTAATTAATGAATGATTAATTGCTTTGTTGGCTGTTTCTGACAGAGCAGCCAGCTGAGCTGAGCACTCTCACCTCCCTGTTCCCACAGAAACATGGTGTTTAATATCTCTTAGATTGGCCCCAAGCACCATATCTCGCCAGCACACACAGCAACGGAATTAGGCTCTTTTGTACCGTCCCGTAAACACAACCCTTATGGTTCTTCAAAGGAGAAAGCACAGTTTAGGTGACCAGAACTGATAAATTCTCCATCATCTCCATCTGGCAGAAGTGTGAGTGTGAATGTGGCCACGGCCTCAGCAGCGCATTTATTTATTTATATGCGTTCATCATGTGAATCATCTCAAAACCTTTTACTAAAGTCATGTCGTCACACAGTTCCTTGACATTTAAAAATAAACAGGCTGTTCACTTTAATGCTCTAATAATTAACTGGATTTACCTCTAGTTGCCTCTTCTACCTTCATTCTGTCTCTTCATCTCAGCCGGGCTTCAGTCGTCCGTGCTTGCGTCACGGCGCCCGGTGGTTTGAAGCAGCCTCCGGCCACCTGTTAAGTAATAACTCTGTAATAACTGAGCCACCAGGAGGAAAAGTAACAGCGTTTTGCACTCTCCGGAATTTTGACGCTTTTCTAAAAGCTTTTCCAAGAGGAAAACAGCAGAGGATTATGGGAGAGATGCACGCAAATTGAGAAGGCTTGAAAATAAGACTTCACAAGAGGGGTCCTCATGAGCTCATAACTGTTGTGGTTGCCATAACATGTCATATTAGTTAGTCCAGATTTTCACTTCTATTCATCAATTATGCAGCAGGTTAAGGCCTGGCTGCGTTTTTAGCTTCCTCCTGGGGGCTGATGTTTCTCTCTTACGTGTCTTCTGCAGCAGGAACCGAGCTTAAAATACGAATCCCTTAAAGTTTTAATGCTAACTTATGTAAGAGTTTAAAACGCTCCGCAGGAAATCGTACTACGCTGATTTTGACTCTTTATTTATGCTATCCAAGTGTGTGATTTCTGTCCGATCCTCAGATCAGTCTTTGATGCATGTCTGTGTGTTCTCCACACACACACACACACACACACACACACACCACACACACACACACACACACGTTGCTTTGTTGCCACCTCTTTCTTTCTTTTGGGTTCAGGCTATTTCTGTAACAACTGTAATGAAAAGTCTGGCCTGCATCGGTCAAGTCTGGGCCATCAGTGGAGTTCACTGTGACTCAAATAAAAAAAAACAGGGTTGAAGGGTTTTCCACACTTGGCTGCTCATAGATTGTACATAGATAAACTCATTTCCTGCACCACATATTTGTTGTAGTGGTCATATAAAATTCTTTGATAAGTTGAGTTCAGAAATGTGGCAGTTCGGTGGCTCGATGAAGGCCCCTGATAAAAGATGCTAACGCAGAAAACTGTAGGTCACTACACACAACTTTACTTTGCTGTTTAGAGACAACTTGTTTTTGGCTCTGGTGGAAGGAATATAATGGCTTCTCTTTCCCGGAAACATTTAGAAATTGGAAGTGTTTTCATTTTTCCTTCCCGTCTCAGGCCTCATTAGCGAGTGTAATGGCGAAAGCTAGCAGAAAGCATTTAAGGGCTAATGTTGAAATGCCTAATGCCGTTGCTACGTCGGCCAGATAAACTGTTTTCCACTTGGTAAATAAACAGTTTCCCTTCCTTCTTGAGTAAAAACACTGATGTGATACTTGTCCTTTTCTGCACTTGTAGCATGAAATAGGACGGTCGAAGAGCTCTGTGTATCCGACAGGTCTAGGAGACATTTAAAATCTGTGTTTGTGTTGAGACTTCCCGACTTTTTTATCACTTAAAGTGCACTGTGACATGTCAGGAAGGCGAGAGGTCATTCTCTGGTGACACGTTGGGATAAACAAGCAGGATCTGAGTCTTTTCACTGGCTGTCAGACACTCGTGGTCACACCAGTAACTCCACACCCACGTACACACCAGCTCTGTGATGTTTGGTTGCCCTTTCCACTTCGGTAAGATTGATGGGGGATTGGGCGAAGGAGCATTGATTGATAAAAGGAGGGATGTGAAGTGACAAGATGAACTAGGTGGATCTCTGAGCACTTCCAGAGCAAAGATCCAGTGCCAAATATGAGCAAGAAGCTCTGCAGTCTGATGGATGAGACTCTAATACACGAGCATTAAATCTCCAACGTTCATCTTTTTCTACCTGGTTGTTTCTCCTAAGAAATACGGACACAAACATCAAATTTCACCCTCTCCAAACTTTCAAATGTTTTAGAGCCAATGTTCCTCTAGCAGCATTTCATTTGAGAGTAAACTGGACTGAACTGGACCGGCTCCTCTGCACTCCGTTTGTGTCTCCTCTTCAGTTCAAAGTGGACGGCGAGTGGTGGACGTGGATCGACTACGAGCGCTTCCAGGATCTCGTCGGCATTTACGAGAAGACGGGAGGACAGCGGAGCTTCTCAGCCCTCGACTACATGGCCAAGACTCCCAGCTGGGCTGTGTTTGGAGCTCAGGAACAAGGTTTCGACCCAGCCGACACGCGGTTCCAGCGGCGGAACAAAACCAAAGACATTTCAGGATGCTGAGAGGCAAAGAAGAGTTTAAAAATCGATCCCAGGACTCCAAAGGACAGTTTTAATGTTCCATTTTAGTGAAGCCAACAGAGAAAGTTTCATCTTTTGTCTTTCTTCGTCTTTTTCTCTCTGTCAGTGATTTGTTTCTGACAGCATCTGGGCCAGAGGACTGCACTGTTACTGCTCGACAACCTTCCTCCACGTTTATTTGGTGTTTCTAAGAAGTTGGAGGTTCGAGATGTTTGTTTGTTTTTTATGTGAAAATGAGTCCAGCTGTAAACGTGACTCTGAGGTGTCTGTAATAAATGATTTTAGATGAATGTTTCTGTGATTATTCCTGTCAGGAGGAGGCAGATCTGGCGTGTCATAGTAATTGTGTCCACACTGGAGCCAAGACCAGACTTTTAATTTTCAGGGATGAGCTGCTGATTTGAAGGAGAGTGGAAACAAACTGATCATCAGTGTCGCTGTCGCAGCACATTAGTCAAGGAGTCGTCATAAAATTCTCCAGCCTCAACCTTTTCGTGTTCATTTAGCTGAACAGGTACGTGCAGCTCCAGCTCATCTAAAACGTGCTGGACTGGAATCTTCGGGTCTGGCCTGTTTCGCTGTACAGCAGGTCGGTTATTTTGGCTCCGTGCAGATGGAATAGATTCATTCTGAATTCGGTTTCACTCCAAAATGGCTCTCTTGAGTATCAACAGGGTAAGCATTAAACTTATGTCCGACGGACCCGTTCTCGCAAGCGTGACGTGTCTGCTGAGCAAAGGTCACTGTGGTCGCCTGTCAGCAGAGCGTCAGCTCCCCCTGGGACTGAAGGGTGCTTTCATAAGTCCATTTTTCAAGCTGCTGCTTCACACAGGCTCAGGATGGGATGGCTGGCCTGGGCGATGCTGCGCTGCCTGTTGGTGTCTGCCGCTCAGGCACTCCAGAGGCATCTGTATATTTATGAGGGAAGTCTCTGAGCTTGTGTCGCTCACGCGAGCCAAATGATAATGTGCTCGACACTCGGAGGAACCTGAAAGTGATAATAGTTTTTACAGATGGCTGGTAAATGTGGCTTCACGTGTGTCTGCTCACAAACTGTTCTCCTGGAATACCGATGACTGTCTTACCACTCGCGAATATTCATGAGAGTCTGGGGTTCCTGCTGGGACCAGATATACATCTAGTTTTTGTTTGAGTTTCATATAGACCCACAACACAGAAGGAAGGACGCAATGGCAACATTCCTGAGATCCCTGAGTGAAATCAGAAATGTGAAGAAGCACTCCTCTACCCGTGTTAGCGAGTCTTTCTCTTTCTTTTTCTCTCTGTGGGACAAGCCAAACCCACAGATTTGAGGGGAGCAGGAACCAAATGTTAAGCTGCCCTCTGCCAAATAGGAAATCGCCACCAATGACGTCAACAGTCCAGAATGAATGAAACGACAGCAGCCACCCTCTAAAGTCAGCAAAAGGCGTTCACGCCGTGCACAAACAGGCGCTTTACCAGACATTGTTTCACCAGTGAGCGCTTGAGTGCGTGTTCCACCGTGTTAGCTTCCTTATTCCACAAGCTGCACGTATTTATCTTCCCAACAGCTTCAGGTGTTATTCCAGTTTGTGTATCTCCCCAGGAAAAGGCCCCCCTCACGTTAAACGTGTGATAAAAGCAGGTCTGCCCCTCCGAGGCCGATCGCGTGCACGTGATGTGAATGTTTCTGCTCCAGCTGTTATCGACGCCTCTTCCTGCAGGATCACGGTGCTTTTCTTTGCATCAGTGGAGCACAGCTGTGATTCCAGTGCCGCAACATAAATGATCTGTCAACGGACGCACCGCTGACCCCCGCAATGTGTGAAAATGGATTTTCCACTTTGCTCACTCTGATGGATTTTATGAAGGTATGGCGAAACATTTAAACAGCCTAAAGGTGACATTTACCCCATGTAAGTGGCAACAAACAAGATCCAACCTTGACTCGCGTGTGCGATAATCCCATTTTTAAACTGGGCGACTGTCGTCGGGAGGCGCCACCTTGCATTTTGATGCCATCCTTTTCACGGAGGAGGAGGCAAATCCACATTCTAATGGTGTAATGAATCCTTGCCTGACAACTGAGTGGTGGAAAATCACACAGCAGCGCGATGAATCATAGAAAATCTGTCTTCATGAGTGCTGAAAGACTTCAGAGGGACAGCGACATGTGCTAATGGCCTGCTCTATGTTGATGTATAGCACAGGTGCAGCCTGCTGAAGCATCTGGAGGTTCAGTAATGTAGTCCAAACCCATCTGTCTGATCATTTTTATGATATGATGCAGAGAAAACATTTGCTCTTGTTTTCCCCGTGCGTATACTTCTGTATCATACATCTACGGAAAGAAGGATCCGTGTGTTTTTCCAATTTTCCTTTGTTTACATTCCAGCGTCATTGGGCCATTTTTGGACCAATCAATGAAACTTTACCTGAGGCTCCCAGAAACGCTGCCAGGGTGTTATGAACGATTCGGACCATTTTAAGGTGGATAAATCTCGATTTAAACCACCTGTGGAGTCATCAGTTATTCCCAGATCATCCATATGTTCCGACATCACAATACCTGTGGTCTTTTTGTGCGTTAATGAGGAATATTGCTTAGTGCAATATTATAGTTTATTGTTATTTGATTAGAAACCACAGCTAAATCACACCCCAGAATATTGCTGTGAGGGCGTCTGTAGCATCCAGGATAATCACTGGCTCAACATAAAGACAGTTCCATACGCTTCGGACATGAATGTCATTAAAGAAGCAACGCTGAGTGTGCAGACCAACCCGTGCGTTCCGGGTGATTAATGTCATATAATGATTATTAATGAGATGAACCTGCATCTTGAGCTCATGTGTTCATCTGGTCAGAACCAGGAAGCATAATATGATTTCATTATTCTCAAAACACCAGCACGAGCAATGCTGTGACTCATAAGTCAGACTATTTCAATGTTTCCGAGGGTGAAAAATAATTGTACATGTGACTAAAAGAAAGTGGCAGCACTTTAGCACCGGGCATTACTCTGAATAGAGGATACGCTTTTAGAAATTCATTTGAATAAAGGTTCAGAAAATCCCACAAATGGCTGAAATGTCCTCAAATGATTCGTCGTTCGTTTTCGCTGTTCATTCTCTCTTAGTAGATTCAGTTTTTGAATGATCGTTGAATAAAAGTATACGTAAAACGTTCTGTCAATAGACTAAGTGTTCCTTCAACATTAAAGAGTCTGTCAAAGATTCGCACGTCATAATTCCCCATAAAACTGTTGATTTGGCAGATTAGATGTTGCAAAAAATGTGCCAAATAGGCCCAGTTTTGCATCATTTCCTCTGAACTGAGCTACATTTCAAATGTCCCTTTTATAACATGTCACCAGCTTGAAAAGAGACTCTTTTATCTTCAGAGAAACGCTCACTTGCAGTCTGTCGGAGCTGATTTATTCAGTCGTTCGTGGCAGAGTCTGGTCCAACTAGCGGGAGACACTTAAGCAAGGGGAGGGGAAGCAAGGACTGCCAATTTGTTAGGGTGACTTGCCCAAAAGTCTTTCATCTCTGTGTACATGTTTTGCATCTTAATATCATATTTGTACATGACCTGCATGAGATCATTGTTGCTTTTGGGCTCTTTTAGTAACTTTGCTCATCTGAGAAGGTGAAGCCCTCTAAATCGTCAAAAGGCAGTGTTATAGTTGTGAAAATAGATTCTATTTTCCTTAAAGTAAGATTATATATTTCTATATCACTGTGACAATATGCGTCCTTTGTGATTAATAATCTGCTGTTATTGTCAGAGTAGCCATAATTATGCCAGACATAGGATGAAGTTTCCGGAAGTTCTAAATATTTTTAAAAGCCTCTGCCAATTTCGCCAAATCTACTGCGGCGGAAAATGTAAAAATAAAAGCGTAAGTCAATTACCTGTAAATATGGAGCCTTCCAAAAAATAATCCACGTGTTTGCATGCTTATGTATCTACAGAGAGTAACGCTCGTGCTGGAGTTTCGATGCATCCTGTTCTGTCGCCGTGAACCATGCTTTTATTTTGAAAGCACTCACCGGAAACCCAACAGTTTTACTTTGATTCTTTTGACACAATTTCACTTTTTAAATAGTCACTTCATGATGAAGTGACAGAATAAGAGCCGTCGCAGATATTTGCTTGTCCGTTTCCAAACGGAGCCGTTTAGTTGAGTTTTGTGTGTTTTTCCTGCGTGTGTGAAATGACACACGAGGTTGAGACGAACGAGCCAACCGCTTCCTTGATCGATCGCGCATTGATTTGGGTCGCAGAGTTTGGAACCAGCGGGCTCTTCTCGTCAACCTTTCGGAGCCTGGAGCGTGTGTGTGCGTGCGCGCGTGTGTGCCCACCGTCAGTGCGTGGGATATCACTTTCAATCTCTTTTTAGAAAAAGCTTTTTAATTTCCCAGACGTCGTTTCCAGCCAAAAACACAGCGAGCGAAGAAACCTTGAGTTTGGTGGACTTGTTTGTCCCTTTAAATTTCTATTTTTGAAGAATCCGACAGTGTTAAGCTTCGATGGTGGGAATAATCTTGCTGATCTAGAATAAAGGATTTTCTAATAACGCTGGATCCACCATTGAGGATACATCTCTAACCTGGATCCCAGTGTGGACATCGAATAGCGGATTCGAATTATCACCTGCACACACTCATCACCCTCAAAGGTAAGTCGGGCAAATCCCAGCAAACTGCCTCTCGGGTAATAAATGAGCTTATTAACACCCATCGATCCAAACGCATCATTTTTACAGCCGCATCATTTCTTTGCTTGTAAGCAATTATTGCTTGTATGTGTACATGATCAATATTGGCAAATGTGAAATGATGCTGATTTACTGTGTTTTTTTAAATTAAGTTTATCGATAATTAATAGTTTAGATCCCTTTAGTTTGTCTTCCTGGGTCAAAGTAGCGCCGGTGCCGCGTTGGTCACATCTAACTGAATAATTCGAACTAAAAATCAGCCACTTCTGTCACCTTGGCGACGAGTAGCTCGCAGAAAGGTGCGTGATACTCTGGACTGGACGTCCAGCAGCGTTTGAGCTCCAAACGTGCGCAATTGTTCCAAACGATGGCGCACGCACGTCGCCTGGCCGCAATGTTCCCGAGGACCCCTGTGGTGATCTGCAGAACCCACTGAGATCCCAAAGTGGCTCCTGCAGACTCCTCATCTGCCATCACAACCCCACCGTCTCTGTTCTGACTGTGCGCTTTTCTCCGTGTTTTCTTTGTTTGTTTGTTGTTGTTTTTTTGCCTCCGCGCACTCTCGTGCACGGCTCAATCTGTCTCGAATGAGGCCCCCTCTTCGTCTCCTCATCTGGAGGAATGCTTTTTTTTTATTTTTTATTTTTTAACAGGGGAGTAGTTGAGTGAGAGAGCAAAGGGGAAGAGAGGGAGTCTCAGGGAGGGAGGGAGGGAGTGAGGAGCTGGGGA
This sequence comes from Takifugu flavidus, assembly GCF_003711565.1. Classification (NCBI taxonomy): domain Eukaryota; kingdom Metazoa; phylum Chordata; class Actinopteri; order Tetraodontiformes; family Tetraodontidae; genus Takifugu; species Takifugu flavidus. Next base: position 2,323,016 of record NC_079531.1, on the reverse strand, counting down.
GCGGAGCGTGAGCGGCGCTGCCTCACCTGCTGGTCTCACTGCTCAAATATTAACAACGGCTTTCCCGGGAGCTGATGCCGCTTCTCCGGGACAAGCCCGAGCTGTGGCCGCACTCAGTGGTTTGTGGACAGGCAGTCCACCACTGCTGCTGTAGGCACGGCCGCGTCTGAGGCTCTGATGGAGGAGGAGGTCACAGAGGCTGATCCACAGCCCACCGGCATGATCCCATCACCAGGGCTGCACTCTGAGGTGAATGGAGACCTGCCAGGACACCCCTACCTGAGAGACGGGCTGCTGGACATGATAGAGAGTCCGGAGAGGGAGCCTGTAGCGCTGCGGGATTCTGCTGAGTACGGCCAAAGCCTCCAGTGTGGGTAAGAATCGGTATGCAAGAGAGAGGAAGAGTGTGTTGCTGCAGGAAACGTGCTGGCAGTGTGTTCTTCCCTCACAGCAGATGACTTCTTCTCCCTCACCGAGGCTTTGGATGTCTCTCGGGTGGCTTTTATTGTTTCAGGGCGGCTTCTTCAAGGCGTTGCAGAAAGAGCTGCCAGGACAGGCTGCGAGTCCTCCTGCTTCATGTGCGTTTGACCTTATTTTGAATGCAAGTTTGAGGTATATTCACGCTGTTGTGCGGGTTGTGTACCTTGGTGTCATCTTACACTGCAGAGAAGCACCGTTGGGTTGGTGAAGGTGCCTGAAATCCCTCTGTCTGAATCCCTCCTGCTCTGGTACAGGTTCCAGACCCCTTTGATGGGTGTACGCTGCACTTTAAACTTGTTCTTAACTAAAGTGAGCTGTTTAATGACTCGCCACTGCCACGCCACCTACCGCCTTTGGTAGCAGTCATGTGCAGCGTGATGCAGATAAAAGCCACCTTTTCTATGAGCACAGTGGTTGGTTGTCTGGAACTGATGGCTGTAGCTCAATCAGATGAGGTTCGTTCTTGGTTTTACGCCGTCTTTCTTTTGTAATAGCAGCAGTTTTACATGCGATTGAAGGGGATTTGAAAAGTTGACGGTTGAATTCCCTGTTTGTACCAACAGCCTGCAGTAATGAGTTCTATTTCAATGCATAGTCATTATAATCTGAATCTTCTCAGTGCTGCCCATTTCTGCTGGAAGGCTGTGCTGCCGGTACACAGCGTTCCGACTTCAGCACCGGGCTGTTGCTGTTGACTGAGCGAGTCCACAGACCCGGATGTGAGAAACCGTTTGGCCTACTTGTCAAGCAAAGTTCTGAATAAAACGCCGGCTGTAGAAGGAGCTCATAAGAGTTTGATGCATCCTCATAAATGAATGAAGTCATTTTTCACATTCCAGCACCGTAAAATGCAACAATCCCACCTCTGCTGCGGTTTAGGAGAGAAGGATGAATCAAGTTATGAGTGTGCAGCGACAGTACAGTAATTGTTGTTCTGGAAGGTGGTACCACCTCAGTCATTAGCCTAGGCTGCGTTTTTATAGGGCAATGCTGAGACCAAAGGTGTTGGCGACATTCATCTCTGAAACAGAGCTACAGCTGGTGACAGTATCAGCGTTCCCAGAACGAGGAGGTTCCTCTGAGAGATCAACATGCTGGACCCTCCGGACGGTACCTGCAGGTTGGTCTGAGGTGAATGTCAACGCTGGGACATTTTCCCAGATCTGCTGCATCTCATGAGTGCACTGAGTGCATTTTATTTTCCTGCCAGTTCTTTGAGGACAAGGTGTATTCTAATTGTGTTTCTACCTCCGGGGTCAGAATGTTGGAATTGCTCACGTCATCGCCGTCTTATCCTTGAAGTGTCAGGACAAGCGGTGCTTTTTTCCTTCAAGGTGTACAGGAATAACTGCAGCGAAGGTGCATTTATTTATGTTACTACTGTAATTGGGTTCAGTAATGCTATGCGCCAGCCTCCACAACCCTCAGAAAGGCTGGAATAATGCAGGAATACTCTCAGACTGCCTTAAAATTCTTTGGGCATGAGAAATGAACCGAAAACAACCCTTTATGGTGGTTTCCTCATGTTTACATTTTCTCAAAAGGACCTCCTATAGAGCCCTGATTGAATACAAACAACCTCCACGCATTGATTTTGTCTATTGGGTCAAATGATTGTGTTTTTTCAAAAGAACGTTGAGCAGGGATTCAGACCCCCGACTGATATCGTGCGTCGGGAATGTCTGCTGCAGCAGCCGCACTCGTCACGTTTCCCGACTGCTGAGCTGCTGAACATGCAGAGACTTTGGGTGACAGTAGACACTGTCCTTGGAGACGACAGAGCCTCAAGTTATTCCTAGGATTAGAGTCCTCAGGTCCAGCCTCAGCAGCCCTCAGCACCAGCGAGACGCGTCCTTTCTGATGGTGGACCCTGACTCAAGGAAACTGAGTTTGTGTACCAGCATCGGCTAATGGCTCCAGTCATGGCCAGAGAGGTTTATTTTTATTTTAATTATTTTTTTTAAATGATTTTTTATTGCAGGGTTGATTGCAAAAGTTGCACTGACGGATTAATATAGCTGAGAGACTTTAATCAAGCTAGAAGATTATTTAGTGTTAAGAAAGATTCTGATTTATAGTATTAAAAATATATTACTGAAAAGAAAGACATGCAAGATTCATTAGTGCGTCTGGCTATGGCACCATACTGTAGATTTCTCTAATGAGACCTTTTTGTTGCCAGAATCTGACTTTTAAGCTCCACAACGCTTCTTGTCTGAGCTGGAATATCAAAGTGTGAGAGGAATATTGATCAGAGGGAGAAAATTGACGTGTCCTTGGTTGAAGCCGAGGTGATTATTTTGGGAATGAGGTGATGACTGTATGTTGCTCAGCTCCTGAAGGGCAAATTAGCTTGTTCAGCTGGGACCTTGATCAATTTAATCAAAGCGTAATGATACTGAAGAATGTGAGCGGCTGTGTTGAGCGGTGTCTTTCAGAGAGGAGGAGGTCAGCTGTTTATGGCTCCAGCACTTTATTCTGAGTCCATCTGAGAACCTTCTGCCCTTCTCAGATATTATAGTGAAATATTGCACCTACTGTTTATCTCCCAAGCTCCTTCTGCGCTCTTCGAGGCAAAAGGTGTCTTTTTTTTCCAGGTTTACTTCTTGGTTCACTTGTTTCCAAAGAAATATTTATTTATATTCAGTGTTGTTCTATAATGCAGTGTTTTTAAATTTGTTATGGACCTAAATTCGTCTTTGCTAAACCATGCGTGGTGGGATGCTAAAGCCTCGGTGCAGGTTGATTTGCTGGGGGGAAGAAAGACATTTTTCTCAACCTAAGCAGCAACAAAATTCCAAAAACCCACTTTAAACATTATTTAAGTCAATGCATATTTTACCTGGGGGGTTTCTGGTGCAGGCAGCTGTTGTTAGGAGGCATCTCCTCATGATAACATAAGCTGACAACGATGTTACAACATTTATCACCTCAGATGTCTCCTCTGCTCCGTTGTGTGCTCCGTCAAAGAGATGAAGGTTCATGGTTTGGCTGTTACCCACCCAGAACTCCTGACCGGATCTAACAGATGTTTTCAGATGTTTTTGGTTTAGCTTGTTTTTCCTCAATGAGATGTTGTAGTGTCAAATTTCAGTTTTAAATTTAGTTCTTATCACATGGTGTCTGCTAGATTCAAACACAGTGAATACTTTGATTACCCAATTAGCTATAAAAAGATCACATTTTGATGACTTCAACAAGAAGATATTCAATTATAGAAGGCATTGGTTTGTCAAACATGCTGGTTGGAGCTTCCTGAGCAACTGTATAAAGAGACATTTGGATGAAAATGCTTCTGAAACATTCCCGCTGTTTACTTCAACTTGTCTCGTCATTATTCTTAAATGCTCTCTTCTTTGGGGCTTTTGGCCTCATAATTAGATCACTAAAGAAGCACTTAAAGTCACAGGAACGTGAGACAACGGAACAAATGTTGAATCACGTTACCGCCTCTATAACGCTACACAATTAGCTGTAAAACACAGCTTTTGTTCCTTTTAAGGTAATTATAATCCTAAATATCTGAGAAGCGCGTCCAGCAGCCCCCTGAAGACATCTGATACGTGTTGTTAGGCCAGAAAGGAGCTGACAAGAATGATGATTGTAATGTATTCATGATGACAGTTGAGAGATATGTGTGAATAATTGATGAATTGGGAAAATGAAAGATTCTGACACCGCGTGCTGGTCGTAATGAAGCCGTGGGCGTAGTCGCAGACGTCTTCGTGCGCTTATTAAAGTGACAAACAAGAACGATGTTGGAACCAGATTTCAATTTGTGAGGCAACAGATTGCTGCCGGCTCGGACCAGTGAAACATGGGCAGATATGGATTATGGAGGGGAGAATGGCGCAGCAGCCAGAGTACACCAGGCCCTTCTTCATTAATAATGCATGAGTTTATAAACTATGATTTTTATTTTCATGGGAAATGGATCGTCTGTTTCAGATGCTCGTTTTTACCAGTAGCATAGGCGCTGTTAACGTCACTCAAACCTCTGCACAGACTTGATTGATTCCGACTCGTGTTTTGATGCTAATTTCCCCACTGAAGGAAAGGAATGGTTTTGATACGTCTCTGTTGGTCCTCCTGGCCTGAGTCTGCAGCTCCACGCTGTGTTCCTGTGTGTTTCTCAGTGGTTCAGCCCGCTACAAATCGCTCCATCGCTCTATTCACTGACTCCCCACTGGGGCTGCTGCTTTGATCAAATACACCAAAGCACTAAATCACCCCCAGCACTTGGGTTGGGTAGTCTGTGTGTGAGACTAAAGTGATTTTCATGAGCTTTTATTTCCACGGTAAACCATCACCTCTGCATGATTCTCCTAAATTGTGCCCGATTTTATTGAAACTGAAGGCTTCCTCTATCGGAGCACAGGAGGAGCGTGTGACGTGGACGGACAACTTCCTGTGAAGTTGATGACATATTTTTATTCCTCTGGTTGGTTATCGACACTTGGTGGCTGAAGTATTCAGCTCCTGCGTGACGTTTTCAGGTTTCTCATCGGGACAGAATCCAATTAGAAGGAAGAGAGCAGCCATCCAAATATCTTTGCTCTCTTCTTATTTTACCTCTGTCCCCCTGGGCTCCAGTTTAGTGAATAATTAAGTGCCTCAGTACATTTGCACGTAAACCACATGCTCACACGCTCCTGCCCGGCGCATACGAGCATATTCGCCGACATCTCCCCTCAGCTTGTTGCTGTCCATTTGGAGAATGAGCTCTGCGTCATTTATTGATCTCGTTCAGGCTGTGGCATTTACTTGCTTAAGCAGCAGCGCCGCAGATCCGCAGAGCTGCTTCCACTTAGATGATGGACTAACATTTGTACTTATTTATTTATTTATGCACCTCTTCATCTCAAATGCGACAGAAAAGAGGATTTGTGCATTTCTGAGCACGGGTTTCGCAACACAAATGGCGCCGTTTCCTCCTGTCACAAATGAACTTGGACGTGTGTCTCTGTGTCGTCTCTCTCAGGGAGAAGATGCCGTTCCACCATGTGACGGCAGGTCTGCTCTACAAGGGAAGTTACCTGAACCGCTCGCTGTCTGACAGCGACAGCGACGTTCTGGCCAGCATCTCTGTGGAGGAGCTCGCTGGTGAGGTTTCTCTTTGTTTTATCATCGCTAAAGTTTTGAAAGACAAACCATTTTTGAAATTTCCCTTTCAAGGCCGACAAAGCCCAGTCCTACTCATTCCTCGGGCGGCCTATCTTCCCAGCAACATCTGTTAGCTTCTCCGTCTACCTCCCTTCCAAATGAATCAATTAGCAGCAGCAGCACAGGCAGCCAGTCAACCTGAAAATATACATCTATGGATGAAACATTACACTGCTGCCTGGAAATTGGCTACACAATACACGATAACGGCCAGATACTCCGACGGGGTCGGATTTTAATATGCGCGGGCCTATTTGCTCTCATGCCTGCTCCAGCTGATTAATTTTGTTTGGTGGGTTTCCAGAGGGTCCTCATGAGGTCAACTAAACATTAACTGTTGCCTGTCGAGCGTGTTATCATGCGATTGGGATTGATTATATAGAGCCCGGTGCTGGTGCTACAGAGATGTGGATGTTTTGGACCCAACTTGAGTTCAGAAGACAAATAAAAGCCGTGCACGCCAGGAGTGGTGGATACCTTTTGTCTTCAAACCAATCAGGCTAAGGTTGGAGGGGGAACGGAGCAGAAAAAAACTGCGGTAAATGTTTTTCACCCAGTAAAAGATAGAATTTTATTTTTGTTATCGTGCTATAAATGAGTCAAGTCAGTCGTGTTCACTCAGGAGTGCTTTGCACCTTACCAAGAGCTGCAGAAGGTCAGGGATGTTTGATCACACTTCAGAGGAAGATATTCTCTTTGCTCCATGCAGTGGTTCACCTGCTGCACAGCTGTTCTCTTCATTATCTCCCTTCTGTTATTAATCCTACAAACAAATGATGTGAGCTTGATCATTAGAGATCAAGCTCAATATAAAAACCTTCCACCGAGTAAAAGCTGAACCTTCACTGACACGGAGACTCTTAGACGTCCTGGCTTTAAACCTCCAATACATTCTTGTGCTGTTTCGCAAGAAAGACAGCGACAAGTCTGAACAATTGCTCAAATCATCAGTGCTCGCCAGTCCGTGAACAGAAAGGCCACCACCGCCACCTCCACCCCAAATAATCACCAAGTCTCACTCGGCAGATGTTTTTAGGCTGAGGTGATTCTCAGGTATGTGGGACTGATGGTGAGAATTGAATCTATTGGGTGTTTGTGGCACCTGAAGGCAGCACAAAGATAAAATTACACTCACTGACAGACGGACAGACATTCAGAGGAGCTGTCTTTTATTCTCAATTAGATATTTTATTTTTGTCAGCGTAACTTGAAGTCAAATTTACCACATTAGAGCTGGACGGTCAAAAAATCCATCCATCCATCTGGGAGAATTAGTGGAATTCCCAGACCACCTGAGGGAATTTTGGAACACCTCCCCAGGAGGGTCTGGTGGAGCCAGACAGGATGAACAGGTCTAGAATATTAGCATTAGTCTTATTGGTAAACTCACTTTATTGAGAGTGAAAGGTAGCTCTCATTCTAATTTGAATTTGGTTGTTTTTTTGGTTGTTTTGGAGAAGGTGGACTTCACTCCAGCATCCACTGACGTCCACAGTGGGATTGGCCTTGACAAATAAAGAAATTAATGCATGAAAAGTCATTTAAATACCTCTCTATCTCTGTCTTTGTGGCTGTTCTGTTCCATTGAGCACTGAAAACATGGAAAGTAATCAACAAAGGCCTCGCTCTTTCATTTATTCATATAGGGAAAACCAATCTGGGATGCTTTGATGGGGTTTTGTCAGCATTTTTGTGCATGTGTGCCTGACAGATTATTTTCCATCAATCCATTCTTTTGTTACAAATGATACTAGCGGTTATGGAGCTGTTGTTGGGGGAATGCAGTGGCAGGTGAGAGATGGCTGCCCTCCTATTATCTACCCGGCATGACCAAAACATTGTTCTCTCTTTAATTATGCTATTTATTATTGGCGCTCCATTTATAGTTGGCTCCTTTAATATCAGTAGCCGTGTGATTGATTCAGGATGTCAGCAGAGCAGCAGATAATACGATGATTGATGGGCTCATCCACTAATTACTGGATTTTGAATGTCTGGGTTCATGCCACCACAAAAGGCTGTTAAATCTTAATTGCTCCACCCAAAAGAAGCTCAATCATAATCAATAATAGCACATATTCCCCTCAATGCCGCTTCGTTGAATGTTAGTCAGTGTCCACGTTTCTGGTGCTTTTGTCCCGCTTGAAATATTCGTCCAAGTTAAACCATCGATCCTGCTGCCCAGCCTGTGATTATTCCCCAGGGTGGAATGGCAGCGTCCACGTGTTCTCCCTACGAACACAGCAAATGTCTGTCAGTCTCTCTCTCTCTCTCTCGCCCGACCCTCCCTCCACAGATAACCCGACCACACGGCTTGACAGTAAATGAACCGACTGCTGATTCAGCTTTGACTCTATTTAAGAAACCTTAAGTAAATACGCGTGTTTTCTTTTGGCTAAAGCCCAATATAGGGAATTCAGCAACAATTTGACCTTCTACCTTTTCCTTTGGATTGATTAGTCCGTTAGGCTGTTCCACGCTGATATGGAACATTCACAGAAGCCCTGCTGATGAATTAAGCAGCGATTCTTCTGGTGACTAATCTGTGCACACAGACACCATGCAACACCCGTCCGAGCTGTCATTGCTTGACACACGTTACCCGTTTGGATCGGTGGCGGCGGGAATGAGACCCGACAGTTGCCGGGTCCAGGGAGCCGCTCCCCGACAGACCTCAGCCATCGACACCGCCAGGGAACCAGGACCCAAACGTGCTAAAGTGAAAATGGCGCTGGCTCATCCAGCAGGTGGGGAAATGGATCAATGGCAGAAATTGATCTCGTTAACTTGAGGCGGCGATGAGAGAGAGGATTGAATTTCTGAAACGGAATTGCGAGAAGGCGAGAGGAGCGAGAGAGGCGGAAATACATTTGGGAATGACGATAAATGAGGGGGGACGCTTAAGTTCAAATTGGCCCAATTAGATTCAGATGAAGTGAAAGTCACATGATGTAGAGATGGAAGCAGAGTGTTCATATCTGCACTGATTCACTGCTGATTCCGAGTCCATTCCTTGCTTAAATTTGGCAGAGATCCGAGAGGCGTTCAAGGTGTTGGATCGCGACGGGAACGGCTTCATCTCCAAACAGGAGCTTGGGATGGCCATGCGCTCTCTGGGTTACATGCCCAGCGAGGTGGAGCTGGCCATCATCATGCAGAGACTAGACATGGACGGTGAGTCACATGAACACCCACAGATGCAAAAATGTAGCATACAATGCGGCTCGGCTCGACCCGTTACAGCCTGAACGGCTTTAAAAAAACAACAACTCTGTCATAAACATGTAAATGTGCTGCCGTCTCATCAGAAAAGAGATTTGCAGTGAATGATGATTGTTCGCTCTGTTGCCTATTTGTGTATTCACATTCACAGTGGCTTCTAAACACTTCTGTTTCCTCATTGCATTTTTAATTTATTTGTTGAACACTTTTGTCACCTGTAGCCAGTTTTGGCCTTTTGTCTCCTGACAGAATCACCGAGCGCCCAACAAATCCCTTTTTCCTGAAAACCGTTTGAACAGGGCCAAGTTTCAGTGAGTGACTGACACTTTCTAGAAAGGATGGACGGGCAAAGATGCAATATGCAAATGTGGGATTACTGGTAAACACTTAAATTCTTCACAGTGTAGAGAGAAATTCTGTGTGATTAAGACTGCATATTTAATATTAAGAAGTTGGACCTGTTTATTCCGCCTGTGACTCATCGTCTTCAGAGTCGCAGAGCGGCTTTTGTGCCTCGGGGCTGCGGCTTGATGCTGCGACTTAAAGAAGCAGACGAGGCTACTGATGGAGGTCACAGCAGCGTTTGTCTGTGGCGTGTGATTTTATTTATGGATTTTATGGATTATGCATGTGCTCACTTGATTCTCATGCTTGTTTCTACCTGTATGTTTTAGAGTTATTTGAAAAAAAAGGCTGCATAAGAGTGACTTTCTATTAGTCACTGTCAAATAGGCATATTTTGATTGTGAAACAGAAAAGCTTCTGTGGAATAGATTCTATTTCTGTCCAGTTTAATAACATGTGCAGTTGTATGCTGATTGATTGGAACCTTTCTGCAAATACCTGAGCACACAAAGATTAATTACTCCTGCTGAATAGTGTGAAACCCACATTCAATAGTTCCAATAGTTGTTGGCGAATATTACAGTTCCGAAACCAGAAATTCAGTCCCGGTCAAGGCCAGCACCACTTTCTTTTAGAGTATGAAAGAATGATATGATAATCACAGAGAAGAGAAAAGGCTTATAATTGGGTCTGCTGTGCGCACTTGTGAAGGCTGGGTCTTGGATCATTGATTCTGTGCTCAGCAGCCAGGTCCAGCTGGTCCAGCTGATAGGTTAAGGTGCTTATCTGATGTGTTTTTCTCTAACCGAGGTCTGTATGACCTTCATGAGGCTATAAGAATCCTTTGCATTCGCATTCACATGTTTAAAACAACAGCTGATATTCCAGCTTCAGCCAATCCTGCGCTGTGGTCAACGACCTTGAGACAGTGTTTCTGTGGCCTTGAAGGTAAAACCCGTATCAACAAAAACCCAAATACAACCGGTTTTCTTCAAAGGCAGCAGGATTTAATCATTCATCATCACCTTTATCAAGCTGGGATGTGCGGACGTGACACCGCGCAGGAAAAGACGGGTGAAAAAAACAAAAAAAACCAAAAAACAGGTGTCTTTGTTCTGACGGGCGCTGAGGGTGACTCAGACAAAGCGAATAGTGAATATTCCGCAACATTTCCTGATGTCGGTGCTTTTTAAACCGCGGCACATGAAGAGACGCCTGACAGAATCAGTGAGTTAAAAAACAAACCATCATGTATAATAAATGACTGTAGGTGCTGTCGACTGCAGTAGATGAAAGTTCCCTTTTCCCACTCCAGAAAAGAAAAGGTTGTGTTATTCAGTTATTTATTTTCCGGTCTTGTGAAGAGTTTATTCAGATTCTTTCCAAAAACTGCATGAATTATCTCTTCTGGCCTAAATTGGAAATCAGATCCCTGGCTGCAGGGATCACTGGCCATGGCAGGAAGTCCTTGTTCTGAGGACGAGATGAAGTAAAACCATCAATCTGCTCCATGTGCAGCCCGACATGCCACTTTCACCGCATGGTTTCTGCAGAAAATAGACATTTCTTGTCAAAAACTGGACAAACTCACAGGCTAAAGCCTCCGACATTTCTGCATTTTACACCGAGAGGAAAAGATGCAATGTGTTGAATTTCCTCAGCAGCCGTGTTCAGGTTCACAGATTCAGAACTGCCGGCTGTTAAAAGGACATGAAGATCATTTGTTATTCCCGCCCCCTCCTCAATAATGGAGGGACAACAGCAGGACTCTTCACGCCGCCTGAACCGTTCCCACTGTGTCAACTGTTGTCTTGGTGAAGTTGAGATGGAACAGGAAAATAAATGGATCCAATCTCATCCGACATGTTCAAAATGCTAATGTCGCTTCTGAATAAGCTACCAGGTATTTGTCAAACAATGTCTTCATCTGTGGCTGGTTTGGTTGGGAACTTTTGCAAGAATCAGTGAGCTTGATTCCCATTTTAGAATCTCTAGACATCGCGTAGAAAGAAAGCCGCTAAGATGCATCTAATGTCCTGGTGAGGTAGACCTCGAAACTCAATTAAAGCACTTGAAAAATGATGTATGTAGCATGTATGATGAGGTAGTTTTCTTTCTTTTACTTGTGCCAGGTGACGGCCAAGTCGATTTCAACGAATTCATGACCATCCTCGGACCCAAACTCCTGTCTTCTGAAACAAGGGAAGGTTTCCTGGGCAACACAATAGACACCATCTTCTGGCAGGTAAGTCACCTGTTTGCGCAGCGGCCTAAATCTAAAACGTAAAACCTGCGATCAGGCTGTTAAGTCCCCTCGGCATCTGTCCTGAGTGTTATCGTGAATGATGCCGCTGATATGTGACAGTGACAGATGTCTCTCCGTACACCCGAAAGGCTGACAGAGGTATCAGCGGTGTCGCGCGACGATGAGAGCAAACGTCAGACCCGCGAGATGGAAAAGATTGACTGTGCGAGGCGCTGATAGACGCGCCAACAGTGGCGGCAGCGGGGATGGGAGCGACGGCAGATCGAGCAGATGCGAGGGAGAGAACGGGCTGTTCGGCTGTGACAGGAACAGTCAGCGAGTCAGTCCTCTTCACGCATCATCAGCTCCATCAGAGGTTGTTGTTGGGGGCAAAAGCCTGTGGCTTTCGATGCGAGGAGGGAAATCTCAACCCATGAATACCTTATCGGCTGTGTTGACCGTATTTACTGGAGCGTTATTGGTGAACATGCCTCACGGTCCCTTTATTAAGCTATTGTCTTATTTTGGCTCTGCTATCTTCTAGCATTAAAAAACATCCCATGCAGCATTTGTGTCAGGGTAAAAGGTTGAAACTCATCTTAGAAATGCAACAAGATGGGGGAAAAATAACCTCACGCAGGGACGCACAATGGCGCAAAGTGCCGAGCCAGCTAATGAATGAACGATCCATCCATCATCTCCACGCTGTTGAGGCCCATTATGTTCAGAGAGCACGCTTGACAAATAAAAAAGATAACACATTTCCTATCAGTGCACCAATTTCTCCGAGCAATATTCCCAGAGGCAGTTCTGATCGGTAAAGGCTGATATACTTCTCCGATGAAAGGAACGCTTTCTGTAGCATAAAACCAGCCCGGAATCGCAGCAGTATCAGGAAATGTCCGTGGGGGGAGCGTGACAGTGAAAACGTCCAACTCCGCGAGTTTCGTGTAATCCTTATTTGATAGGTTTGACATTGTTTCGCATTACACCTTCCTCCCTTTGGGATTTTGTGGGATTTCTGGGAGTTATCTAACAGCAGAGACTGGCTAACTCGGGGAAGGGCTTATCATTTGATTCAGGTTGGGCCTCTCCGAGCTGCCGCAGCATCGGGACCTTGTCTGCTGAGCGCTTTTCCTCATTCTGCTAATGTCAGCCGAAGTGTCACATCCTCACCAGCTGGAGCGGTTCGACTCACTCCGTGTCACACACTCACCTTCCTACTCACTCGTATCTGCTCCTTAACACTCTGATAACATCTGATAATCTCTTATGAATATTTCTAACCTTATAATCAAGTAACTGCAACCTTTTATCAAGATTATTTCTCAGAAACTGGCTGGCGCGCTTTGAGTTATTTCGTTCAGAGGCTGGAATGTTTCCTTTGCGGGTCACACGGAGGTCCTTCATTTCTGGGTGATAAATATTGAAGATGCATGGCTTATGAATTTTAGAGGACCTCTGCGCTTTTAATTGCAGGACAGTGCCACTGACATCCAACTAATTAATCTCTGCGCTGGGCTGAGAAAAATGATGAGATGGTGATTTGTGCAGCTCCGAGGGAGGCTGCAGCAGATCAAGCTGCACCAGCGCCGTCATAATTCAGAATTCTTTTAGTGGTCGTGAGACGTATATTAGTCCTTCACTGAAAGGAAAGTCAAATATATTCAACGTTACATTTTCCTGCAAAAATAATAATTATGGAATAATTATGCAAAATGATTTGTTGATGCTGGAATTTCTGGTAAATTGATCCTATTTTTAAAGCTTCTGCATGTCCTAATTACCATTTGGTTCATTTTTTATTTGCTTTGCTTTTTAAGAGAGGATGTTATTAGTTCTTTAATAATTATATTGTCACAGATTCCAGACCTTCACTTGAATATAATGCTGCATGCTTCAATTGGAATTATGGATTTGAACACAAAAGCTGAATTTTGTCTGAATTTTAATCCCTCTGTGTCCCCACTCCCTCAGCGGCATTATTGAATTTTGCTGAATTTCCTCTCCAACATTATTGAATTTTCCCCACATATTGACAATTACTGACTCAGGAGCTTTTTTGTTTTTTTTCCAAACTCGGTACAAACTTTAGTTATATAATATTGTGACACTGAGTCGATTTCGATGTGTTACATTTTATTGTTCTGTTTCATCAGCTTGTTGAGCTGCTTGCGTTGAATTGGTTCAGCTGGAACTGGAAGGTGAGCTTAATTCCTGTGTCTTCACCTGAAGTGACACCTTGAGCACAAACTGAGCTCATTTTTTAACGCCCCATCCTGTCTGAGAGGCTTATACAGATCAAAACCTTTTGCTTTTAGCCTGAATACACACTATTGTAATTGCTGTGAGTCTGCAGCAACAGTCCACAGAAGAATATAGAGTACATTTCACTGCATCTGATGGCTCCCCTCCAACCCCTGAAAGATGTTTTGGAGTGTTTGAAATATTGCTGTTTATGGAGAAGCAACAGGAACTATAATCAGATTTGGGTTTAAGTCTTTTCCGTACTCTGCTGATTGAAAGGAGCCAATCTACTTGGTCTTGTCGCTGATGTTGGGGAGGATCAGTAAAGGCAGAATTCCTAATGACGGTGTTGTTAGAATGATGTCGTTACGCAGCAGAATTTGTTCGACTTTTTGCTCAGGCAAGCTTTCGTCACATCGAGACAGATCTGTTAAAGCACACATCTTCCTCCAGCTCCCAATTTATGACAATTTACAGAGACCGTGTGGCCTGTAACTTTTAGATCTGTTGGGTTTTTAGGCGTTTCGTATCAGCCAAGAGGATGAGAGAGGATTATTCATGGCCAGCAGACATCCAGGCTCCATTTCTGTGTCTCGGTCTACCATTTGCAATTGGTAGAAACCGCCACTGCTGCAATATTAACAAGATTCAGGAAGGCGGACCACATCCAGCCACCCTTGCTTCCACTCTCCCTCCCACTCCACTTCCGTCCACATACGGCTCAGTTTCAGGTATTTTACCAGTCTTTTTGGGTGCAGGGCTTTATTCTTCTTGCTCTAACACCCCCTTCGGCTCAAGAGCGGCATGCCTGCGGTTCTTGGCCATGCTGGAAATATAAATGAAATAATTCAGCCTTTTCCTTTTCACCTCCACCTGCTGGACTTGATTTATTCCTCCATTCAGCTCACTTTCTCTTCCTCTGGGCAGGCAGTTGTACTAATGAGGGCCATGAACTCCAAGGCCAAGCACCCAGCCAGCTCTATTAGAGCTTGATTTAAAGGTATTCAACTTGATTAATTCAATCATCCACGATTGGATATTGATAGTTGGCTGATTTAAACCCTTTTTTCTTACTTTTCACCCTGATTCGGGATTCTAAAGAGAACTTATTTTAACTCAGTACTCTTTTCTCAAATTTTGAGCACAGCAACTGAAAAAGCTTTGTAAGAGTTATCCATTAATTATCCATTTAATTCCGTATTTCTTTGCAGAACCGGCAAAGTACACGTTTGATTACTTAGATCTGTGAGTCTGTGACTGTGCCGGATCCACTGGATTTGCACTCTGAGATTGTCTCCAGCTGCAGCGTATTTCACATCTATTAGTGTTGGCGCCAACCAAAAAAACAAGACCGTTTCCCAAGTGTTTTACTGCAACATTGATAAGCAAATGCATGTAATTGGATTCTACAGTGTGTGCAGGACATTATCTGTAGCCGTATAATTTGGCTTTGCTACATAAGGCTGAACTCAGCAGATGGACGGACACCGTCTCTTGGCACCCTCTCCCCGCCATGCGTGAGAACTGTTGAGCGAGGCTTGTTTCCCACTGTAGCGCCGCAGATCTCTCTCTCTCTCTCTCTCTCTGTGAAGGGCGACTCTGTCTCCGTCCATCAAATTCTCCACCACGGTTGCACCAGTACAGTCACTGGAACTGAGCGGCAGCATCTGTAGGGTTTATCTCCACAATCCTGTGTTGCTTTCAGGAGGAGAAAAAAGCATTTCCTCTGACTGGGTCAGGGTATTTTGTCCAATTAAATTGTATTTTGCTCATTAACAAGGTGGAGCAAGAGTTACGTCCTATTTTTTACCGTAAAGACGCTCAAGCCTACTCATGAAACCTGTTTCCTGTTTCAGTTTCAGTCATGAAGTCGGCCAAACATCATCCCTTCCTGTTTCCCCTATGCAAATGTCTACACAGTGATACTGCCTGGGTCATTAGGACAGATTTGCTTCCTGGTCCCCCTCATTGTCATCTCTGCTGGTCATAATGGTGCGCGACATTTCCACATGATGGTCCATTCAAGGCTGCTTCGCTGGAGCTGCGATAACACTCGTGATTGAATTTCTTTGAAGATGAAGCGGTAGAAAGATAAGCAAAGGTATCCCCTCTGTGCATGGGATTTATTAGAGAAGGTAAAATGTCACACGGACCACGGAACATCTTTTTGGGGAGTAATTTGTTGCTTTCATCGGACTCACTCATAAAGGTCAGAACGTGAGCGCCGTGTAAGAGCAGGTCCGGAGTGTGGAGAGTGCAAATCAAATGGCTTTTCTTATCTGCGGCTGGAGTGCTCTGCGAATGAATCATTTCACTGGCCTGACTCTCTTCTGTGGATGCCTTCCAAGGAAGGCCTTGTTGGGAGCAGCAAGGTCGCATCAAGGTCGCGCAAACACAATTAGCCAACGGACATGATCCCCGGGCAGGAGTGACCCAAGAGTTTAGAGACATACCTGAATGAAGTGTAACTTAACTGTAAGTCATGTGATGTAGCGCTTTAGCTTTAGCATCAGTGCTTCAAAATGTAGGAGTCATGCTTTCTGTGCGACGTTTCTTAAAACCAGTTTGGTTTGTTTTTCAGTATTCTTTAATGTTGAGCCAGTTTATGGAGTGTTTTTAATTGTTTTTATTCAATTCTTTATATACCACCGTTAATTATTTCCGTCTTTTTAACAATCCTGCCTTTGATTAATGGCCCAGACTGTCAAAGATGAAACTTTAACCTCCGACTTAATTAGCTCTGATAATGAGGCCTCGTGGCGGCTGATTAACATTTGAAAAAGTGATTGTTATTAGAGTTCATTAGCTCTCTCTGAGGTGACGAGATGACAAATGGTATTGATCCGATGTGTAATTATCTAATGAGTGAGCTTGCCAGTGAATTTTCTTCTCTGTCATTCGCTGCACTCTTATTGGAATTACAGACACACTCTGACATCTACAGATCACCGCCAGCACCTGTTTAAAGATTTGCCTGTGAGCGATAGAGAAGCAGCCGGCGTTAAATACTTCACCTTCAGTCCGGGTGAATGACGAATGTCGGCTTTTCCTTCATTGGCTAGTTCACATCGCTCAGATTCTTCTGTTGTTACAGTGCAGAGGTATTTTCAGTGTATTTTCTTTAGGGCGGCAGGATTGATTTTATCCATCACAGCAGCGCTGCAGAAAAAAGAATGGTCTGGAACGTGTGTGTAAGGCGTTTAGAGAGAGAGATACTGAGAGAGAGAGAGAGAGAGAGAGGGAGCCAACGACCTCCAGGCTTTGCAGCAACTGATACCGAGGATGGTTTCATTTTATTTTGGCAGTAGTTTTGTTTGCGGAGATAAAGTGGACAGTGTGAAATAGCACAGGAGTTGTGCCAAGAAACATTTTAATAACCTTCAAAATCACTAAAGGAGGATCACAAATGACCTTCCAGAACCAGTGGTGAGCTTCACTTGCTGATTTGAAGCCCACATGCTTATTGAGGTCTCTGTGGAGAGACCAAATCGGCAGAATAAGACAATAATAGACGCTTGAGACAGGGGTCTTTCCTTTCTTTATTCTCCTTAATATGAATTTATCTCCTTATTCCCAAAGTCCAAAACAAAAGCTTCAGGTGTGTAAATGCTTAATTTTGTCAGTCTCTTTTCAGTTTCTTTTCTTTTTAGATGCGTTTGCTGTATGTACCGGCTGTACAGAGCTGTCACATGACACCAGGAAAAGGCTAACAGCGCAGCGAAAGAGCATTAAAAAAACATTCCTCATCTCTTCCTGCAGTTCGACATGCAGAGAATCACCCTGGAGGAGCTGAAACACATTCTGTTCTACGCCTTCCGTGACCACCTGACGATGAAGGACATCGAGAACATCATCATCAATGAGGAGGAGAGCCTGAAGGAGAACTCCGGGAACTGTCAGACAGAGTTCGAAGGAGGTGAGCTGAGACGCTGGAGCGTGTGAGTGATAACGGAGAACAGGCTGCGGCCGCTGCAGGTGAAGTCAGAGTAATCCATGAGGGACAGCTGCCAGTGTCACCGGGTGCCTGCTGACTTATTGATTTTGGAGGCTCCAGTTCACGAACCAGCACAGATAAAATATGCATGACTCCGGTTAACTTTTTAGACATTTATAGATGCCGCAGTGGGTATTCCGGGGCTTTCCTTTCCCTCTTTTTGGAAAAAGTCCATCTTCTACAATTAATTTGTCAACAGCCCGAAACAATTTCATTCTCCTCAGAGGCAAATGTGCGTAGTGAGGATTTAGCTCTGGGCTAGACTGCAACATCCTGACATATGGAGGTACTCAGTGTCTGACTTATACTGAAGATTGTCGGGTTTTTCACAGTAAATGAGTCTATGTAATTCCTTCTGGAAGGAGTAAACGTCTGCAGCCTTGGCTATAGAAAACAAACATTAGACTCCTTAGATTCCATTAGATCCGTTTCTTTCTTTTTTTTCCTGTAAGCATTGAAGAGAATAAATACTGGTGGCATATTACAATGCTTGGAGGAAACAACAAGGAAAGGGCTCAAATGGAATCTAACCAACCAGTCCCAACCAGTCCAGAAGATGGTTGGGGTCATGATAAAGGTGAGAGTCTGTACCTTCCATTGGACTGATAATATTGCCCATGATGCAACGTGCTTATCACCTCTGGAGATAGCTGCTTTTACACTGAAAGAAGAGCCGAGGTTCCTGTCATGGCTCAGAGTGACAGTAATGTTCGCCCTTCAATACAAACAAAATTTAAACAAAATCAAAATGAGTCCTTCTAATTTTGAAACTGTGGATCATGTCCTGGAAAATTGATCTAGGACAACATTGTCTCTCTTCATTGTTCATCTTAATCCTTAAAATCTTTAGAATTTAACATGAAGGTGTAGGTGTAAGAATGAAAATTGCATGAGAACTCATCCTGAAAATTTCCATTTCCTGACCTTTTGTGGGCTGACGAACGTTTCTACAAGAGTGAGTAAAAATGTCAAGCAAAAAAACAATTATGTGAATACTCTTTTATCTTGATGAAGGAAATCTTCTTTTAAAACTACGTATTTCTTTTGATTTTAGCTTCTTTTTTTTTTAAATCACATGAATTCAGATTTAAAGCAAGGTAGGGGGAACAGGGACCCCTAGTGTCTGGGAGGAGAAATATCGGCCCACCGGGTCTTGAGATGACGTGCCATCAACAATGATTAACTACTTTCTAGAGTTCTACGTTCATGTTGAAGGCAACGTTGTTACCCCGACACGGGCTTTTAACCCGACAAACTAGACCTGCATCGATTAGATTTATTTACCAGAGATCTGGGAGCACCACATGCCACACACAGACACCAAAATGTGCTCAGTCATAGAGAAATCAATCGTTTCAGCCACAGCACATCCTGCTGAGTACAATTCATCACACTACCGTGGTGCTTACCGCTTCACCACCCTGATATACGAGGAAGCATAAAAGGCTCCTGATTTCCCTCCTGCTCCACTGCACTATGGGATCAATATGAAGTGGAGCTGCAAAACAATAGAAGGGGAACGCAACCACTGAAGTTTACAGGCACCGATTCAGTGCAGAGCGGAGTCCTGCAATATGAGTAAAATGGGAAGTGCTTTGGGGGCTAATTTTGTCCCTGGGGTTCTAAAACTTACATAAACACCAGTATTATAGATGAAAATGATGTGATGTGTTTGGTGTTATTAAACCAGAGAGACAGGTAAGAGTTAGCTGTCTGGAAACCCGCTTATGCTTAATTTTATTCATGGCTGCAGCGGCCCTTTGGAGAAAACCTATTGTGAATGTTTGGCACGTTCGTAGCAACGTAGAGGAGCCGAGAAGGTGTTTTACGAGGATGACAGCAGGTCCAGGCGGCTGGACTGGGAGCTAACGTCTAGACCACGTCTCAGCTCCAGTCTTCAACCTGCCAGCAGCCGAACATATGCTCGTTCCATTGGCGCCCTCTTTAAATCAGCAGAATTGATGCCTATGAATTCTCCACAGAAGGGCTCTTAATAATCCATCATGCCGCTCTCTTTGACGGTGGAGACGCTCGGATCCACTCATATATAAGCTGGCAGGTTGCTGAAACTGCTGCATTGACAAAGAAAAGCAGTTATACATTTTCACACAAATGTGGATATTCTTTTTCTTTCTTTTTGGCGACCAAAGTCAGCCAATCATTTGGTTCGGTGAATATTTTTTTTATTATGTCGGCAGGCTCTCAGTCAGAGAAAGAGCTCACATATGACCCAGTTCATGTCCCAGTTCCACAGGATCTCATTTCCGGTGCCATCCAGAGGTGTGAAGTGGCGTTCCGGAGGGTTCCCAAAAGAATTGGTTTGTTTAAATAAACCAAGAAGTACCAGGATGTGTAAGAAACTCAGTGTAGACTCACTAAAACAGCTGTGTGTATCTAATGGTAAGGATATCGCTTTGGGTTAAAAAAAAAAAAAAAAAAGCAGTGTACCTGACATCGTATATGATGTGAGAGTCTGGAATAGTGTTTTAAAGTGGAAAGTTCCTAATAATGACACCACCAGAGATGCAGGAGTCAAGAAAGACGGAGCCCTTCCCGTCCGACTTTCCACTTTGGATTTTCCTTAGAAGAGCAGTCAAGAAGCAGTTTTGATGACTTTAGTGCTTCTTGAAATGAGAGATAAAAATAGAATGAGTGGAAGTGTGAGCCATAGCTGCGGGTCATTGGCTCGACTCCCCTAATTGCAGCAGGGCTGTAAAATCATCTCAGCAGTTCGCCGACCTGCAGTGGGAAGAGGTGCCAGGTTACAGGTCGGCACAGGAGGCAGATTCAGGCAGAAAATGATCAAGAGAGTGTGTGAGGGAGTGAGCGAGCCCGGTATTTGTCATAAAGCGTCCACGTTCAAGGTGATGTCAATTAATCCCTCTTAATACCACTCACCCTTTAAACTGCACTTTGCAACTCATTTCATTATTGATTGGACAGATCCTGAAATCTTTGGATTCAGACAGCTGGGAAAACCAGCCTTTTAAACGCGCCATGACAATCAACGTCTCACCCAAAGACAGTTAGCCAGCCATCGTGTTTTTTATTGCTGGTTTTAATATTCTCTTTCCCTTGTCTTAACCTCAGTTCACCCTTCAAAGAAGAACCGTCAGACGTGCGTGAGGAAGAGCCTCATCTGCGCCTTCGCCATGGCATTCATCATCAGCGTCATGCTGATCGCAGCCAATCAGATGCTGAGGAATGGCATGGAGTAGCTCCGCCTACCGTTCATGTGGAACGAGCATGTGCATGCCACTGGGTGAGGCCGAATCCCTGTTAACAGGAGAAGGAAGAATGATCAAAGTCATCTACAGCATCAACTTTTCAAGATTTTTTTTAAAAAGAAAATTCTGGACACAAGCGGCACCTCTTCACCCAACACCTAATGTAAGCCAGCACGAGGGGTCGTTCAGGATTCCTCCCCCTTTACTCTGACAGGGACTCTCAAGGGCTGACAACACACGTAATACTTTGTGTCTGTTTCCCTGATGCAACTTCAAGTCAAGTGCACGAGTTCAGAGCTGCGTAGCTTCACCAGCAGCAGAGACGTGGCCTGTGTCTGCAGATCTGTCCCCACCGGGACACCAGTGAGCTAACGATGCTGCAGCCTGGGCTCACAGAGCGGGATGGAACATTCTTCCTGTGATCCGACTTCCTGGAAGGATGAATAGTGAAATCCTAAACGTGACTCCTCACCCTCTACAGTTGAGCTTTCAGTCTTTAGCTTCATCACCATAAAAGCTGGGAAAATGAGTCCTTCCTTTAAACCTCCACATATATTGTATTTAAATTGTGTTTTGCAGTTTGCCTCAGCAACGGGGGCTGTAGTCATGTGCCAGAACGCATCCCATTTGGTTTAGTGTTGGACAGAAAAAGTTAAATAAGGTAAGACCCTTTTTTTTGCCAGGATGATAATTAAAATAAATGAGATTATCATGAATTTCTCTCATTTTTAATTAGATTCTGTTTGGGTTTCTTGAATCTCTGCACGTTTTTTCCCCTAATGATTCTTTTCTCAACATTGGCTCAGCTGTAGTGCCATCAGCCGATTCTGGCCAGTTCCTGGTATGACTACCATGTGCAGACTGAAATGATTGTTGATGATCTGTGAATTTAAGATGCAGTTAGCTCTGAACTCCTGCACTCCCTCAGCTCCACCTGTGATGTGGGGTCTTAAACACCTGTATTATGTGCATGTGATCGAGTCGGTGTCCTCTGTAAATATTAACGTCTCAAAGTCTCAGTATTACGTGTCTCAAATGTCTGTCACAGGTTAGAAATGTCTCTGTATGTGCATGATTTTCACGGGCTCCTCTCACTCGGGTACTGAGATGCAGGGAGGGTGAACAGCAGGTAATAGGACTTACTGCTTCCTGTCAACCCTAAAGCCATAATCCTGCAGAGGTTAGCCAGATTGCGCGTTCCTCCTCTCACATACGAAAGCATATAGGATATTCGTCCGCGTAGGGCCTAGTTTTATTCCTGTTATTGTTTTGGCTGTGCATCTGTCAGTACCTTCCAATACGGAAACGAGGAGGCTTGTAACTATGTGAAAGACTGCCATCTAGTGGTGGAGAAGACACATTGTTAATGCGCGTGTGACAGACCATAAAATGTGCCACATGTGACTCTCAAAACATCGTATTCAGTGTCTATCGGTGTCTCTCTTAAATGTTAAAATAATTTATGTATATTGTATAGGATGCAAATACTGCAGATAAAGCAGCACAACACATAAAAAAACACACATATATTTGTAGGAATAGATTACTTCCCT
This sequence comes from Takifugu flavidus, assembly GCF_003711565.1. NCBI lineage: Eukaryota > Metazoa > Chordata > Actinopteri > Tetraodontiformes > Tetraodontidae > Takifugu > Takifugu flavidus. Next base: position 2,300,540 of record NC_079531.1, on the reverse strand, counting down.
ATGGCAGACAAAGTCTTTTTAAACCGGAAAAAAGGTTTATTCACAAGTAAAGGCTGAATAAAGAGTTGTGTTGTAGGTCACACTGCTTTTTTGTGTAATTATTAATTTTTGTAATTATTTCAGTTATGCAGGATGTTTCTTACTGAATTCAGAGTCACTGTTGCAGTGTAGTAAGTAACTGGAAAAGTTTGTGCTTATTTTATTTGGTTTTTTTCCCCTTTGGGGTATGTTTCTCAGGATGTAAGTCACGGTTTTGCTGTAACCAAACGGTCACTACTCCTTCGTGGTTGCATGTGACAGTCAGCAGTTTGAGGTCAGCAGTATGGTGGGTGGATCCCATGTCTCTTTTTATTTTGTCTCATATTGTACAAAGATAATGATTCAGCATATTCATTTAACAAGCTCACACTATACATATTTTGCATGTGCAATACTTAAACTATAAAGTAGAGAGAAACTTGTCCTATTTATTAGAAGCATCATATTGTAAATATTGAAAATCTGTACAAAATGAAAGGATTAAGGCAATAAAAGTGTTTTTTTTAATTAACGGTGCTCTGCTTTGGTTTAAGTGAAGGATTCAGGTTTGCCTTTAGTTATGTTAATATACACCACTGATTTTCCATTATGTATTGTTTCTTATATCAAATGGGATCTTTTACTAACTCACTGCATAAAACCCTCACATTTGCAAATAGAAATTGTGATTGATATCATATGTCCCATATGGTTTTATTTAAATGAGCCGTACTTCAATCTTTTTACCCTTCTTTTATACTGTGCTGTAAGAGTAAAGGTGTGTTGTTAATGCATGAATATCTTACCATTTTACACAGATCCAAATGCAAATTGAGATGATGGATCTGCTGCAGGCTCAGACTCCAGCGTCTAAACTCGTCCTTCATGTCATTGTTCTCCCTCACCTCTCAACTGTGAGACACCACAACTTTAAACTAAATCCTTTTTCCCCTTTTTTTAACAAACCTTTTCTTCATTGACCATTTTTAATTCACTGTCCTTTAGAATACCTGTGCATTTGAGACCTAATTTGTTGACTTTCACCGTGCTTAAATTTGACATTTAGGAGGACAAACCTAACGAAACGTGTCTGCAGATTCCTTTCACGGCCAGAATGGATGAGTAGGTTTGTGAATTAGTCTGATCATCATTCAGTGTTGTTATTAGCATGCAGGCTCTGCCCTCCAGAGTCACACCACCCTCTCTGGCTCTGTGCTGAGAACTGGTCCTTGTGCTCCCAGCATGCTCCTCCTTTTACATTTACATTTCCCCCCACAGCCGAGTGAGAGTCTGAATTCAGCATGTGCCTCAAGGACACCACTCACAGGGTGCGTGACTGTTGCATGATTCAATTCATAACTTTGCATTTGTAGAACAGCATCACTAATGTGGAGCCATCTGCCATTGATGCCCCTTAAAATAAAGGGTGTGATTAAACTGTTCATAAGACAGGTTGGTGTTGGTTGCACCAGATGCCCCCCAGCAGGCAACTGAACAGGAAAAACTCTTTTCATGTGATCCTTTTGGAGCAGATGTAAAGGATAGGTGGAGGTGTAATGTGTTGGCCGAAGTCTTGTGAATTTCTCCTGTGAAAATATTAATGGATGTTTAGTGATTTCTACATTTTGAGCCTCTGATTTGACTGTATTTTCACGCTGATGCTAATGACTTTAGCCTTTAACCAACCCAAACGTATAGTGTGCATAACTGAATAATAAATGCAATTCCACCCTCAAAACAGAAATGCAAAAAGAAGTAAACCAATTCTTTATTGGAAGACAATATTGCAAGCAAAAAATCCATTTGATAACACTGATTTGAATTAATGACATCGCACATCTCAAGACGATAACATCGACAGCTCTGAGGCCCACATTTACACAACCATCCATGATTCCGCTTAACCTCCTCGCCGACCCTGCAGTTGTTTATTTGCATCCAAAGCAACAGTGATTCGGGCTGCAGCCTGCTGGTTTTGGCATCTGCATCGGAGCTATGGCACTCAGTTATGGGTCACAGACCCATAAACGGGCTCAGCCCAACGTTTCCCCCTCTGCTCACACCTATAGTCATGCTACAAGTTGCACTAAACATGGCAACTGAAGACATTAAATACAAAATAACAGAAAAACTAAATCATAAATCTGATTTCCCCCTGCTGGAACCGGGATTTCGGATAACTTGCAATAAAACGCGCAGAAAAATCGGGGTGGGGGCTCTGCTGCACTAAAGATTAGAAACTATTAATATCAGTTTCCTTCCTTCTAACATATTTACAGGGATCAGGTGTCTTTGAAGAAAATAAGTCACTTTTGGACACAAATGTTTAAACCACTGAAGTGATCTACAGTGGTGTTTGGATCAGTGCATTTTCCCTTCATTCATATCAAATGCTGCAGAAACAGGATCGTAGAAACCTTTTTTCTCCCTTCAGAAGAGGACATGTCAGACAGACAACATTTGGCTGATGACATCTAGACACAGCATAGAAATGTTGCACATATAGAAATCAGGGCGATGTCACATCCAAAAATGTAAAGAAAACGGCCCTCGTGCTTCACTTGCATCATGTCCAATGTTCAGTTGTTGGAGGACAAAAATCCTGAACAAAATGTGTTTTGCTGAGACCCTAAACAGCTCAGATCTTCTTGACCCCATCTTGGTCCTGAGAGGGAAAAGGGCCGCTGCCTCGGTACTCCCGAGGTCGCATCCCAGCTCTTCGCTCTCACTGGTGCCTGGAAAATAGTCCCGCTGATTACTGCTTCATCGTGTTCTTGATGATCCACCGTTGGCCAGTGCAGGGCTGCAGGATCAGCAGGTGGCCAAAGTAAACGTTAGCGGGCACCACCTCCAGACATCTTCCCGTGGCCTGATTTACGATGGATTCGTTCTGCGGGGGGGGGGGCGACACATGTGGCGCTCACATTATCAATCAGTTCACGGACAGTAAACAACGATTTGGGTGCTTGGATATTCTCACTTGAGAGAAATGCCACGTCATCTGCTTGGCGTTGGTCACCCTGTCACAGTTGATGAGCTGAGGGAAGCTGCTGAGCTGGTCGTCGACCACGCAGCGAGTGTCCTCCCCCGTGCTTCCCAGAGGACCCAAGAAGAGCTGTCCCTCTTTGGTGTAACGTCCCAGCTGCGGCAAATCACAAAAACTCCGATAGATACCGGCTCTGAGATGAGCACATTTTCCTAAAGCTAGCATTGGATTAACGCAAACACCTATACATTAAAGCAATATGAGGTTCAATTTTCCCTGAAGCCCCCGGTAACGCTGTGGGCAGTTCAAGAATCGCCCCGAGTGGACTGACGGGCTGAGGAGGTGACACTGCCCAACGGAGGGCTTCAACACAACGAGTGCAGCACAGACAGGACAACAGCCTCCTCAGAGGAGTCTGTCCAGCCTGCACAGCTGCACATCCCAGAGCTGCTGAAGAAAAGAAGGAGTTGTGTGTGCTCATGGAAGAGAGTGATGCATCTTTCTTTTTTAAATCTCTACCTGGGGTCCCCATCCGTGGCAGGGGTGCAGGGTGGCCGTGTGGTTCTCTTTTATCCCCTGATCCATACACAGGTGGCTCACTTTAGAGTTACGGATCTGAAATAAAAACGCATATTCTTTAAAAAAGAGATTCGATTTGTTTGGATTGTTCCTGTTTTGGATGCTGGCTCACCTCGCCGTAGAACAAGGTGTTGTTGTACCTCCTCATCTCTGGATAAACGTTCTCCAGGTACCACTCAAAGCTTTTACACTGCAGACTCTTCCTCAGCGCGACCCTCTGGGAGATGTCGCCGTAATCAATGCCGTGGTTCTGCCAGAGCAGGGTTAAAGCCAAAACTTAATCCAGAACATTTTGGGTCTAGATCTAATGAATAAAAGCGAGAAGCCCTCTCACCTCCATGGGGATGTTCCAGGCCAGGTAGACGTTGGACCTGTATTCATCCATCCAGACCTCAGCCACGCGGAGAGCGTTACGGCGCGTGTGGTAAGCGATGTTGCTGTGGTAGGGCTTCTTGACCCGCGCGATGTGAGCCACCCTGGAACATGGCAGCACCTCCATGCTGCCTCCACAGAGCCACACCTGCAGGAGTCAGTGTTAAAAGAAGAGGGAGATCAGATAAACTCCACAAAATGGGTTTTTTTCTCACATTTTGTGCAGTGTGTAGCCATGCAGATGGGAAGGAAATGAGAGGAAACGTGGTGACACACACCCTAATGCCAAGCTCGATGTTCTCCCCTCCGTACACGTCCATGCCCGAGTCCAGCAGGCCCAGTTCGCCAAAGTAATCCCGGTTGGCCACGAAGGAGCAGCCAATCATGGCAGGAGTCCTGGCATGAGAAAAACAATAAAAATCTTTTTTTCCCTATTTCTACCTGAGCGATGAACAAACGGGTCATGCCTGATGGGAGCAGACGCGTCTCCCTCGTCCCACCACTGCTTGGGCGGGTTGATGTACATGCACCACAGCTCCCAGTTGTAGCCGTGGCCGGAGTTCTCGTAGCGCTCCACCTCAAACGTGTCGTGCTTGATGTTGTCAATGGAGGGAAGAATAATCCTCTTGTAGTCCTCTTTTATTCTGGCCAGGACCGGCTCGGCCCTGTCAACACACACACACACACACACACACACTTGTAAACCTTTCAAAGTCCACTCTTTCATCACCCATCAGACAGATTCGCTCCACTTGTAGCTGCTTTATTATGGATTCTGTTTGATGCAGCTCTGGAGGCGGCTGGGCTGTTTATTCCCATTGAACTGGGTTTCTGTGCACAGGGAGCTGGAAAACTAACAGGAGGGATAAAAGGTGGCAGCAGGATGAGGCAAGGCATGATTGTATGGTGATTTATTAGCGTCCACTGGTTGTAACTGTTTGGCTCACCAGGACGGCGTGAACTCGACGTGGGCGTCGAAGAATCCCGTCACCTCAGCGGACGCGACCTTCCAGCCCTCGATTCTGGCTCGGATCAGTCCCTCCCTCTTCTGGTTCCTGACGATCTTCACCAGGCCGGGGTAGCGCTTGTTCACGTACTCCTCCAGTGGCCCCTTCAGCTGCTCTGTGGGGTCAGAATTCATCTAAACCAAATGATCCACGTGCACAACGGCAGCTGCTTCAAGGTCTTCAGACATTCACGAAGGGGCCAAGTCAATTTTTTTAAAAATTACTCATCAGCAGCTTTTTCTTTTCTTCTGTAACTTTCAACCACGCACTGCAAAATTAATTCATTTATCTAACAAGTTCGGAAATAATGTCTGCTCCTCTGATTAACTTTGCATGAGCTTTAAGAAACAGTCAGCCTGGAACCATCTATGAAAGACGTGAGGAAAGAATTGACGATTTCTTTATCAACACATAAAATGTATTCTATTACAGGCAGATGGGAGCGTTCTAATATTAAATTTGCATGCATATCTCTATGTTTGAGGATGAACAAATCGTGATAGAAAAAAACATGAGAAGTGCTGAAAAACTCGTGTGAATTAATATCTACATCCATTAAAAGAGCTTGTCAGCATTGGCATTAGTTTCACTGTGTTCCACTTTATTTTCGGGATTTTGTCAGGCATCAATGTAGCTCCTCGCTCATCATGCTGATTCCCCATTTCAGCAGCCTCACCAACAACATTCAGCCTCCAGTTTTGGAGATTTAGTCCTGCACATCAGGTCCTGGTCCAAGCATCAGACTACCTGCATTTGTTGTGCACGGCATCATTATGGTGCAGTGGGTGTGAGCCAGAAAACCAGAGGAATCAAACACGACATTAAAAATAAATTGCATACAAGCGGCCCAAAAAATCATTTAGTAAAGCTTTGAATTCTCACAAACGCTGCATGACATCATTCACTCACTCACTCACTCTCTCTCTCACACACACATGGGTGTGCATGCTGCATGACGGTGGAGCCAGAGGACCGGATGTGGCTGTAAATTTGTTTTCCTGCCTCGTCCTCTGCAATCTCAGGGTGAGAGTGGTGCTCTTGGGCAACCAGCACACAGGGGAAAAGGACAAAAGATTTACAAGGTTCACCTTTGAGTCTTTCACCCTTTAGATCAGTAAAACTGCTCATTCTGGTAACAGAGGACGATTCTGTGAGGGTCCAAAAAGCCAAAGAAGCGCTGTCGGTTACAAAACGTGAAAGTCTGTCAAGACTAAATAGAGTGGGAAATGAGTGTATGTGAAATATTGAACAAATCAGCAGTTTCATGAGATGTGCTACAGTTAGAGGCTATAGAACAAATCCCATTTATCCTATAAGGACTTGCTCTCGTGTGACTGTTCTCTCTGCCTGCTGCGTGGTCTCATTTGTACGACAGTCTCCCCGTCTCTCATCTGCTGTCTCACTTTCTTTATTAGCCAGGTTATTTCCATTCCTCATCCTCTCCTCCTCCCTCACACGTCCATCCTTCCATGACTTTCGCACCTTTTGTTTCATCTGCTCTTCCACCGCAGGCTCCCCTCCTCCTCGCGCTCCAGACTTTCTTATCCTTTCCCACCTCTCTGCTCATCTCTCTTGTTGCCCTTCATTTCCCCAAGCCCAGCTTGGCAGCCCTGTCTAATAAATACGAGCGAGGCATCCCTCCTGTGACACCCAATTGTGGTGCCCCACCCCCCACCCCCCTCCTCTATTGGCCTGCCTGTCGTGCAAAACTTCCAGACCATCAGTCACCTCAGCAAATGTTGGTGCTAGAATGCAACGACCGTGACTGTCGCGGAGGCGCTCATCACCTTGTCAGGATGGCAACACCGTAGCAAGAGTTTAATTCATCTGTCCTACATGCATAAAATGTCTCTAAATCTCCACAGCAACACGCTGCTGCCTCTCCCCAAAGAGACTTCAGGAAATAACTTTACTGACCGTCGTCGCTGTTGTCGTCCACCAGGATGATTTCTTTGAGCAGGTGTGCCGGAGTGTGATTGACAGCTGAGTGGACTGAGCGCAGTATCACGGACAGAGCCTCGTTGACGAAGATGAAGATGAGGGAGATCTGCGGCAGGTCTCGCGGATAGCCGACCTTCCTGCACCTGCCGAGCAACGGAAGCACAGCACACGTTAAAACCCAATACAACCTTAATGTGTCGTGGTGACAGAAGAAGGCCTGAAGGATGTTCTTAATCACTCAGAGGGCGTTTTTAATTACCGGTACTGCTTAATTTGAAGAGCTCAGGGGAAATCCTGCAGGTTTGTTTGTAAGTGGGAACACATCCGGTTCCTGTTTTTCCTATGTGGTTCATCTACAATAATGGAGGCAAATACTGCGACTCTTTCTTGTTTCAAAATTAATAAATCAGCAGAGAAACGGTGAAGGAGCCAAACCACACTGTCACCGAGAACGTGTGCACGTATCACGAATGAAGAACAGGAGGAGGCGGGATGGTGCAAATCAGTGCGGGAGGAGTGTGAAGCAGAGGGACGAGAACAGCGTGAAGGATAACAAGCGTGATGGTGTGAACTTGTTATGTTACAGCTCCAGAGAATGTTCTGGCTGTGAGAGTCAGCTCGTCCCCTCACGGTGCTGCAGGTCCTCATTGGCTGCAAAGCCACGCTAACGCGGCTGTGTCGATTTTCACAATGTGCATCTGGAGAGTAAATGTTCTAAGAAAGCAGACTTAAACGTCAGACAAACACTCACAGTATTAGATTTTTTTTTTCCAAATACATTTCTCTTGCTTTCATCTGCTCGCCGCCACCTCGGCAGACTGGTGGCAACAGACAAAGAGTGGAGACTGAAGCTGCCGCTAAGCCTGGAGATACCACGCCCCAACACGCTTCACACCTCACTTTCATCCCGCCAACAAAAACGAGCCCTCCAGTAACAAATGAGTGCGCTGGGTTGTGACACACACACACGTAGATGTGGCAGCAATGTGGCGAGAGATCTCTTTAATAGCCGATTGTAAAATGGAGAGATGTTCCATCCTTAACAGCAGACTTGTGCAGACCGACACACGTATGTGAGGGCATAATGTGTTGGTGATGCAGCAAGGTGCATTACCTGCATGTGGCGTGCACGTTTTCTTTTACATGTGCATTGGAAAGGCAGAGGTCAGATGGACGCGGAGCACCAGAGAGGAAGCAACACATGTTTACAGCAAGAAACAGACTCATGCTGCCATTCATGGCACCAACAACGTGCTCAAGGCTTTAGCGAGGTGTTCTGGGTCTCTAATCATCAGCTGATGTACGCACTTGCCGGGCCGGTGGTCTGGTATGGTCCGGTCCAGAGAGATTCTGTCACTGAGGTACGCGTTGTAGCCGTACTTCTCTCTCAGGTATTTAGCGTCGCTCTCCTCAGCCGGTGACAGAGTGGCAGGAAGACCGCCTTTACCTCGACCCCCGAAGCCCTCGATCAGACCCAGCGATTTGGACAGACCTGCGTGAGACAAACAAGATCACATGTCAAGAAAAAGCACAAATAACTTTGCATCAGTGGCAAACCTAATGACAGGGGACTTCAGTAACGAAGGTCAAAATGAATCTCCGGGGATTCACCTTTTAAAATCAGGGTTAAGAACAGCTTCTCTGTGCGACTGCATTTTAGTGGCCGGCAGTCTGACTAAATGGTCCACAAATCCATGATCACTCTTTAGCTTTGAGATTACACATTTAAATGGCACCTTATTGCACCACATACGTCATTAGGTCTCCCACCAGATCATTTCCTTGAAAGTGTATGTTAAATGTGGAGACCTGCATCTTTCTGTGTTCGTCTGCACATCTATCTCACTTTAAACAGTTGCTTTTTATCCAAGGTAGTTTTCTCTGTCAACTGGACTGGGTTTCTTCTCTTGAAGACGTTTCGCCTTCTATCCAGAAGGCTTCTTCAGTCGCTGGGGAGACAGCTTGAATATATAGCCCCTGTGGACCATCTGCATGCTAATGATCTGGGTGGTCACCTGAGAGTCGTTAGGAGGGTCGTTGGTCGGGTCATTAGCATGCAAATGGTCCACAGGGGCTATATATTTTCAAGCTCTCTCCCCAGCGATTTCAGAACTGAAGAAGCCTTCTGGATAGAAGGAGAAACGTCTTCAAGAGAAGAAACCCAGTCCAGTTGACAGAGAAAACTACCTTGGATACAATGACCCGGATGACTGAGAATTTACACAGACAATTGCTTTTTACCATTCAGCTGCCTGTACACTACATCCTCCAGGGAGCTGAGCCTCTTCAGCAGCACATCATGGCTCATGCTGGGTCCCTGCGCCGTTCCGTTGCTTCGGGGCCTCCTGCCGTCAGCCGCAGCCTCCGCGCCGCCTTGGAAGGTGCGTGTGTTGCACTTGGCCCAGAAAGTCATGAATCCAGCGACGGCGAGCACGTTCAGCACCACTAAAACTCTCCATCTTCTGAACACAAAAGCCATTTAAAAAGTCCGGGTTCTGGATGCCAGCAGGGGTGTTGGGACGGGAGAGGCTCCGGAGAAAGTGTCACGGATTCAGGGTTTGCCTGGGATGGGGACAGGATCAGTTCAAGTTAATGAACACGCGCCGGGGATCAGCACTGCATAAGGTACTATCATTTAAAGCAGATCTCGTCACACATGCTGCTCGTTTACCTTTCGGTACCGGGTTATTTTAGGTGGAATCCTCCTGGGTGAGGAAAATTGGGGCACCTGGCCATCAGCGCACATCCGTGACACCCTCAGCGCTAAAACCCGGCGTTTAATTCATGCAGAAGATATCGCACATAATTCAGATATAAAGAAGCAGTGTGGAAAAGATCATCCGACTCTTCTTCCCCCCCTCTGCGTCTAATAGAAAGCAGCAGTGGCTGAACGCGCGTCCGAAAATCCCCGCAGATGCACCGGGAGACGCATCCCCGAGTGTCCGGCCAAGCCTTCAGCACCTGAGACGTTGCTCATGCATCATCCTCCGCCCTCCAACAGTCCCAATCTGAGGCGGCGGCGGCTCTGGCGGTGCATCCTCCTCCTCCGTGGATCCGGGGACGCAGCAGAAGCAGAGAAATGCCCGCCGGCTCCGTCACATTTCCTCCCAATTTAGTGAGCGCATTCCAAAGCCTTCCTGTTATTCTGCACGCCCTTCTGGTTTGTTGCGCCCGTTATTTCCTCTGATTGTCCAGCCCACACAGCTCAACGGAGGCGCCGTGAAAAACGTGGAATGGATCCGGCGGCGCTTTATCCTACGGAGTACCCTATGTCTATTTATTTATTTATTTATTTGGGTGGGGGTGGTTAGGGTGGGTAAGCGCCTGGGGGGGTTCTTTTACTTTTGTGTGCTTCTCTTGAACGGCTGTAATGTAGAATTGTTCATTTATATATTATCCAATTAAATCCATGGATGAGTTGTGACAGGGAAGAACAAAACATGTTTACATAGGAAATTATTGCTAGAAAAGTGAGCAAAGGCCTTATCTTGGACGTGGTGAAAGAAACTGATGTACAAGTGCACCCAAATGAGTGATGTGCGGAAAAGAGTTTGGGTTTGTTTTTTAACCAACACCCTGATTATAATCCAAAGTGATGAAGTTCGGGAACCATCCAGAGGACGGCGCTGTTTGCCAAGAACATGTAATCTTTCATTTCACAGCACGTATAATATACGTCCCTCTGCAGAAATGGGTCACCCAGCCAACCCAGATGAATCAAAGAGCTCAGGAACTCAGCAGTTTAGCTGTGACACATGCCAACTGTGATCTGCCAGCAAGCCGGCAGGACCGGCAGCATCTGAGAACGTGTGCGACAGAGAGAGGAGTGTGGCAGGCAGATGTATGGGGAGATCAAAAACAGCTCCGGATTGCGTGAGAAGACTTGAGAATCGGGAACATCAAGGGGAGGAGAGCGGCGGGGAGACATGCACGAGAAGGTAGACAGAGATGCAAAAAGGAGAGAGGATAAAAGGCGGGAGGAGAGCCTCAGCAATGGGGAGGAATCGAAATTCAAAGGGAAGAGAGACCCAAAAGCAGCAGCGAGAGGCACGCTGAGAAGCAGGAGAGAACAAAAGAGAGGAAAAGAGGCGAGAGAGATTGTGTGACAGCAGCAGGTAACAGAGAGGCGTAAGAGTAGATTTGAATTGATATTTGTTGAAGAAGTGAACATGATAGTCCAAAGCACTCTTTTCAGGCACTCGGGTTCCTGCGGAGGAGCTGGTCAGGTGACAGGCGGTCTGTGTGTGACACGGCCAAGTCACCAAGGTCCTGAGAAACGTGAATATCCTGATGCTCCTGATTACGAGGGAGCAGCAGTACAAAGTTGTACAAACCTCAGACTAAAGCAGCCGTAGTGGCAGAAATATGACGAGCAGGAGGAGAAGCAGGAGGCTCCATTAGGGTATGCAGGGTAGCAGGGACGAGGAGGCAGAGGGGTGGCGGTGGGCCGGCATGGACGCGAGGCCTTTCACAAGGATCTTGTGAGTAGTTTGGCGAGTCCTGAACAGCACGTGTGAAAGTCTGGCATGAGCGATAAAGGGAATTAGCTCTGCACAAGTTAATACTATTGTCCACAGTACTTGATGAGCCAGGCCGGAGTGTGTGAAGTTAATCACTGCACCGTGGGGAAGGGGGGGGGGGGGGGGGCAATGTGATCCCAGCTCTGCATCTGTCTATCCCCAAAGCTTGTTGCAGCGATGCAATGCTGCACTCACGGCAGCGTCTGTGGCTCCAGCCAGCTGACGAAAAGACCAAATGACCTTCAGAGTGGCTCCAGCGGGGGATCAGAGGAGCACATGGCAGTGGGGTGACATTATCTCGCCAGGCTCATTGGGAGGTTGAGCTGGGGGGGGTGACGCCGCCAGGCGTTTGATTAGAGGCTGCAAGGTCGCCATGCTTTTCATCAAATTTTTAACATTTCATCTGAGGGTTGGTTCATTTTCTGGTTTGTTCTGGTGCGAGTTTGCAGCGCTGCCAGGTTTCCTCCCACCAGCCCCTGCAAACAAACTGGTTTTTGATAGTTGGAAATCAAATAATGTCCATCTGTTCATTTTTTTTAACGGTTGTGATGCATAAATCTTCAGAGTGGTTGACAGAACTGTGACTTTAAATCCATGTGGGCTGACGGATCGTTGGGTTTCTTGGCTCTAATTTAAGATGTCCTACTTCTCCTACTATAGTGCCGTAGGGCTTCAGGGGAAAAGGAGCCAGCAATGCACATCTGTGATGTTGCTTTGTTAACTTTGCTCACAGTCAGGGTTGCTCCAACATGATCCAAGTTTAGTTTTAACTCACCGACACTGTAAAAACATACACCCAGCTTGAAATCTGCAGCAGCTTCGCAGATGTGCAGCACCGGATTTTGGAATATAGCTGATATTTTTGTGCTTTCTAATATTATTTAATTTGAAGAGCAAGGTCCTGATTGCAAATCAAGGTCACATCTTTTTAAACTTCCTTTAACCTACCTTCTGATCTTTTCCATACAAAAAGAAATTAATCAGATCATCAACATTAATCTTCCAAAAGTATTTATTACAAATTTACCAGTACAAAACCCAACTGTGCCTTGTATAATATGACACTCGGGTATTTGGTAATACAAAAGAAAACCCAACAGGATCATTTCAGCTTTGACCTGCAACACAGTGCCTTTCAGATTTGCCATTCTACCAACTCCCAGAATTCCATCTACATTAGCATTAAATGTTCAAATGTTACCGTCATTTCTGCCGGATGCAATCCCTTGTTTTCCGATACTGTGCGGCCCTCCGCAGACTTGCTTTTGAACGTCTCTGTTCTGGAGGGGAGACTCATTTAATGTCTGTTAGAATTAATTCCTTAACAATCAAACTCAGGTAATGCAGCTCAGGACAGATAAGCCCAGAGATTTTAAAGGCTTAAGCTGCTGATAGTGCGCCTGTGCTTACAGGGAAAGCTAGCTCTTAATTTCCACATTAAGCGCCTGCAGCGCTGTGAATCCGGAGTGACCGACGGGGCATAACCTCGTCCAGCGGATGCGTTTCTGGAGCGCCTTCAAAATAGATTTAAATCAATAAATTTGAGGGTAAGCCCCCTTAAAGTTTTTATTTAAGTGCATTCCAGTGCAGAGCAGAAGCACCCAGTTGTTAAATGTCTGTCTGCAGCTTCTCCTCAGCCTGTGTGACGTTTGGACCAGGAATTGAAACAGTCCTGTTCTGCTGTTGCATCCCAGAGTTCAGCTGTCAAACCTCCTTAGTCTCCGCTGCCTGATTTCTTCAGCTATTGCCTCCTCAGGAGAGGAGAAACCGTAAGGTGGAGGAGCTCCTCTGTGGTTGGTCTGACCTACAGAAACAAGTAATCTGCTATTACTGGAAATAAGTGCAATGCATCAAGTGAAATTTAATAAGAAATAATGTCTCAATTCTGCACCCTGTCCTGCCTTACCCCTGTCATACAGACTGTTTCTAATGGCCGCTTCTATCTGCTCCTCCTCTGTCAGCCCACCTGTGTAGGATTCGTTTGGATTTGGTGCATAATTTGGTGCATAATTCTGCTGGTGTCTGGGATGCCCTCCGTACCCGGTGCTGTACCCTGCAGACAAACATGATATCTGAATATCTATAATAAAATATTAAAGGTTAAGGCTGACGCTTCCTCTTCTCTTACTCTACCTCCAAGAGATCCTATGAAAAGAGCGATTCAAAGAGTCTGGTAACTTTGGTATGACACAGAAGGTCTGAGATGAGGAAATGTGATCAAATCTTTTTTGATGAACAATTAAAAGATGGGTAAAACAACACCAAAAACAAACTGCATGGAAAAAAGCTCCATATTATCTCCATGGTGATGGACAGATGGAGGTGATGATACACCTCACCCATCCCAGTTGTATACACCCCATTCTGTTATTATTGTTTATAAAAAGGACTGACCTGAAGTGCCTGAGCCGTAGTTTGCTCCAGCGTGGGTGTATCCATTGGAAGTGACGAAGCCTGATGCAAACATTTAATTAAAACAGAGCAAAATGCTGGACGCGTTCACTAAAGGTTACATGACGAATCATGACAGAATCACACGTATTGTGGGTGGACAGTGAATTTTTAAATTTTGAAGAACGTTGAGAGGCCAGACCTGCACATCTCTTCATGATGGTCTTTAGTGGTCCAACAGTGTAGAGCAGGCCCACCACGATACCCGACAGATGACCAATCAATGAAGTCCTGATGAAGCACAGACCATAATAATCACTACAGCTAACATAAAACCACATGAGTATTTCCTTTAGATATAGGATTTCTATTAAAACTGAAACCATAAAACTCGCAATGTGCACCCCCTAGTCCAAACCGTTTAACCTGTTGTCTATAGAACTGCATGTGAGCGCGAGTACAGATTCTCCTTAGAAACTCACCCAGGCGCAGTTATGTGTATCAGCACTAGCTCTACCCAGCTAGCATAGCGATTAGATATAGGTAAACCCATCACATAGGTCGTGCCTCCAGGGTAATAATGGTTATTGATCACCTTCAGAGCAAAAAGAACCCCTAAAAACAAATAAGGACAAAATCACATAAGTTAATATCAGGTTTTCACACTGTTAATAAAGTTTACAAATTGAGTTCAAATTTTTCTTTAGACATCTGTAAGATCATACTTTTGTGTATTTATCTGTCTGTGAAAATAGAGATTTAAAAAATGTACAGTATATAGTCAATTATAACTTCCTATAACCATTACAATCAACTTCTTAATTTACCTGAGAAGCCAACAGCACACTGCATATTGTATGACTGATCCTGGGTAAGCTCTGCTAACAGAGTTTCCAAGGCCAGATACACCACCCCAGTGAGAAGGGAGAAAACTGAGAGCAGGTAGAGGAACCAGGCTCCACCCAGGCGTCTCTCCAGTCGAACGCCTTTCCAAAGAAATGACACCATGTTGAAGTAGAGGTGAAAATCATCAGCATGGTGCAACGGAGACAACAGAAGACGGTGCCATTCTTTAAACCAGTACGCCCGCTGGACACTCACACAGGCCTACAACAGAGAGACACAGGAACCAAAAGTTAATAGATTAATACTTTAAGGGAATCATCCATTTCATATTGTTAAGTTAATGAAATACCTGCATAAGTGGAGCTGCTGGAAACAGAAACAGGTACACGTTGAGTCCCAGAACAGCCAGCGTTACTGGGGGGATCTTGTCCAGACCCACCTGGAAAAGCTGGGAGGCCAAGAGCAGCAAACCCAGATGGGATCCTCTCTGTCTGTTTCTCATTCTGATACTTTTTGAGCTCACTCTCTGAATATTTAGAGTAGAAAATAAGGAAAATGGTGTGGTCATAATTTTGAAATGCTTGTGTAAAACGCAGCCAGATAAAATCTTTTTAAAATACTTTATATTACCGTTATAGTAGATATTGGAAGGTAAAAGTATGCATAAAAGTTGCAATGAGCCCTTTATATATAAATGTTAACAGTATGATCACTATAAAGTTGAACTTAAAAAAACAGTTATCTTTCATAATCACACGTGTCCTTATTTTAAATTAAATCCATACAACTTTATATAGAATCTATTGTAAACAATATTGTCCAGGTTGAATTTAAATTCACAATTATCAACGTTTAGATATCCAAATTTCAAGTTAAAAACGTACTTACAGTTTAGTTTTTCGCTTTACTTCCGTATGTGATGCTACCGTTAACGCTAATGCGCTAAACTTTTTTGTTTTACTCGCCTTATTTTACAGCCACTGCGCTTGAAGATGATTTAGAGACGCGTTTTACCTAGTTTTATCTGCGATCAAGTCACACGTCAGCTCAGTGTATGACTACGAATTTCATCATTTCTAGTTATTTCTGGTAAACGCCAGACACAACATGCTGACAAGCATGAGTTCCTGTCACGTGATCACAACAGCCCTGACGCATGCGCATTGCGACTTACCTTCTTCGGCTTTTGGTTAAGTTGGTTCTTTACTGCCACCGTCTGCGTCAGAGTACAAACCACAAACTCATTCTTATCGTTGCATTGTCTCAATGCAGTATTATGTGATTTACTGTCGCTATTATTCATCTATTCTTTATACGTTTAATTTAATTGTAAAATTATTTAGTGCAGTCTCCACTAAGACTATTTTCAGGAATATTTTCCCAATTTTACTGAGAGCAATAAATACATTGTGTTTGTCCGAATGCAGTATTTGCATCATGATTCATTAACGTGATTATATTAAGCAAGTAGATTTTCCCTAACATTGAAATCATGCCTTCCTTTCTCATGTGTGTTGAGAATTGTCTTTATCTTGTTGTTATGTGTTTCACCATATGTTCCTGTCTTCCCTTAGAAGTTAGGCAAGGTAGACTAAATGTAATTAAGAACAGAGACATTTGCAGGATTGTTGTTTGATCTACTGTTATCTCAGGAGCCAGTCAGGCAGGGGGTGTCAAACACTCATTGTAAACAGGACATCAGGGGGTTGTTGATGATCACATTTGCATGAAGAATGAGATCTGGCTACCTGGGAAAACAATGGAAAAGAAGAACCCTACCACACCGCAGGGGACTGGAGGAAGAGGACGAGGACATCTCAGCGGGGGATCTGGATTGGATTGCATGGACATTGTGAATTTGCATGTGTGTGACTATAAAGGACTGGGCCAAGGGATAGTTAGGTTGTCAGACTTTGTGCCCTGACGATTAACTCTGTTGTTGTTAGGGTTATGAACTGGCCCGGAGCTCTGTAATATTGTATCTGGAATTGGTTCTATTGTCAAATACATTTTGAAATTGGTACTTTTCTTCTCGAAGTCTTCATTCAACGAACATGCGGATCGGCAGCTACATACAGGAGGTATTGCGATCCAACAATTTGGTGACCCCGACGTGATGAAGAGAGAAGTCATCTGAGGCAAAGAATTCAACAACGGTCACTTCGGAGGACAACTGACGACAAGGGATCCCTAATAAAAAGGTAAGCAGACACCTGTTTAATCAAGCTCTGCAGATTGGCTATTTCCAAAAATTTGTCGTCACTGTCAATTGAAGTGTCCTAGTTATAAATTCCAGATACAAATATAAAAATATTGACTGCAGGAATTACGGTTAGAGGCCGGAAGTACTGTTGAAAAATACAGGGAATTACGGTTAGAGGCCGGAAGTACTGTTGAAAAACAGGGAATTACGGTTAGAGGCCGGAAGTACTGTTGAAAAAACAGGAATTACGGTTAGAGGCCGGAAGTACTGTTGAAAAATACAGGGAATTATGGTTAGAGGCCGGAAGTACTGTTGAAAAACAGGGAATTACGGTTAGAGGCCGGAAGTACTGTTGAAAAACAGGGAAATACGGTTAGAGGCCGGAAGTACTGTTGAAAAATACAGGGAATTACGGTTAGAGGCCGGAAGTACTGTTGTTGTAAAACACAGGGAAGTACTGTTGAAATACACAGGGAAGTACTGTTGATAAAAACAGGGAATAGACGGTTAGAGTAAACCGTAACTAGTACAGTGCTGTAACGGTTAGAGTAAACCGGAGCTAGTACAGTGCTGTATTGCTGTATGCAGTGCACTGTATATCAAAGATTTGGGTTGGGACTCGGAGCGTAGTCGACGGGACGGACACTCCCGACGCCCGAGATTTGTGTTTTTGTGTGGGGTGGAAAAGTGCCAGAGTGAACGTGAATTAAAAGGCTCTTTGTCCTTGGGAATTAACCCCCAGAGTGGAACCGGATCAAAGACGTTTGATCTAGAAGCTTGTTTCACTGAGGCATTGAGTTGACCGTTGGAGTCATTCACATTCAATCTCACTTGGGAGCATAGTTAAAGATGGAACTGGATTGTGGAAAAGCGTGTAGGGATCAGGGAGAATGTTCTCCCTATCCTCGGTCTGTGGAAGAACAGTGGAAGTGGACTCTTGATCAGGTGGTGAGTGGCATGAAAGAAGAGGAGATGGAAAGAGAATTGGATGCAATAAAAAAGTTGTGGAAGGAAGCTCAAAAGCAGAAGATTCTTCCCTCTCCAGAGGTGAAGGTTAACTTAACTGAAGCATTGTGTAAGTGGGAGTCAGAAATTCATACTATATTACAGGATCATCTTGATAATCCAAAATTAGGGTTTATAACAGGGAAATCATGGCAAAAACAGGGTAAGGAGCTAGAAGATAGGCGTCGAAGGATACATGTTGTGGCTGTGGCATGTGCAGCGGTGCACAATTGCAGATCTAAAGGGGTTACACGAGTGCCTAATGTCGAGAAGCCTCCATTAGAAGATTTAAATCAGACATTGACACTTAACACCACTCTTTACCCATCATTACCTACTACTACTTCCCCACCCCCATATCAATTGCCAGTTTTGACTAATAACAGTGGTCAGTTAGGTGTGGACAGAGATGAAGAACTGCAGGAGTTACGTGAAACAGTGTGGAGACAGGTCAGCAGGATTAAACAGGGACAGGAAGAGATGGAGATAAGTTAGGAAAAAATGAATTTAGAGAGGAAGCTCAGGTGGTTCGCCCTAAAACCTCGCAACAAACTAAATTTAAAAACAGGATAGTCAGAAATCTACATTAGATATTTTTAAAACTTCTAGCAATCAAATAAAACAAGTAAAAAGAGTTGATCCCTCAGAAGGATTTGCCAGGGCTGACTGCAGGGAGGAGAAGGTAAAATTGATTTATGGCAGTGATAAAGAAGAGAGTGAGTGTGAGTATAGAGGTGAACCATTGACAGGAGGCGGGTCAAATACGAATACACACGCGGAGTAAGGGGCCCGTTTCAGTTCCAGGCCCTCTGATACAGAAAAGAGGAGGACAGGAACCGGTATATGTTCCATTTGCAATTACAGACATCAATTGTTTAGTGGATAAGATGCCCCCACCCGCAGAGGGAGGCGGCAAGTGGATGTCCAGCCTTTTTAGTTTAACACAGAGCATTGTGCATGCAGCTGGCATTAGGAGACTTTAGAGGAATGGATGTGTGCCACAAGGTGCCATCCTGGCTCAGATAATTTGCACACCACTTTATTCCGTCAGGCCATAACTTTAGGACTTCCACAATCAGTAAAAGAAGCTATGGAAGGAAATCCTGACCTTCCAGGCAGCACAGCGGATGTCTGGGAGAGACATCTTTCACACCACATCAACACATTTAAAGCTAAACAACAGGGAAAGAAAGAGGAGATGATGACAGCGCAGGAACAGCTCCTAAAAATACAGTTAGATGAAGCACTGAAAAAGCTTAATGATAAACAAAAGGAAGAGAAACAGATGGTTCAGCAGTTTCCTCGGCAGGTGCAGCCAGATCAGTTATGTCCGCAACAAGATTTTGCTCCGATAAACCCGTATTGGGCCAGTCCAAGGGGAGGCATGTGTGGGAGACACGGCGGGCAGGGATACGGCTTGATAGGCGGGTACTTAGGCCGAGATCAGTGTCACGCCTGCAAAGGGTATGGTCATTGGCAAAGGGACTGTCCATATCACAACTACCCGGAGGTACCAGGCAGTGTTACATTTAGTGATGGGTTATGATCTGACGGTACTTACAACACATAGCGTGGTATCACTGGTCAGCTCAGCAGCATTCACCATGACCTCACTTAGACAGACCAGGATGGACAAGATTTTAACTGCACCACACATAACACACACACACACACATGAAGGGATAAATAGGGCAGGGTTTAACACAGCATCAGGCTCACCTATAAAACATGAAGTAGAGATGAGGCAACTGACACAGGCACTCATGGAGCCAGCGGAGGTCGCAGTTGTAAAATGCAAAGGTCACAGCAGGGAGAACTCTTTAGAGGGAAAAGGTAATGAGGCGGCAGATCAGGCAGCAAAGAAGGCGGCAGGTTATAAACCAAGTTACAGTTTGTTGTTGGTAGAGAAAACGGTTCATGAAATGCTTCCAAGATACGACAGGGAAAGACTTAGTTGTGATCAAGAAGAAGCTCCTCCACATGAAAAAACTGATTGGAAGGAAAAGGGGGGCTGTGAAAGTTGAAGGAATTTGGCGGATCCCAGACGGCAGACCTGTTCTCCCGCCCGGTCTGTTAGATGCCGTTCTGGAAGAGGCCCACGGCCTGAGAACACTGCGGGAAACCACAAATGATGCAGAGAATGTTCAATATGCCCACAATTTAACGTAAAATCAACAATTCGACCATATGAGGGAAAGTTTCCAGTTGCCCCAATGGCAGGGCAAGAAAATTATAGATTTCACTGATATGATAGACAGGGTCAATGGGTTCCGATACCTCTTGGTCGCAGTGGATGCATACACTGGCTGGCCTGAGGCGGTTCCCGTAAAAGTAGAAGAGGCAAAAAGCGTTATTAAATTTTTGATTAATCCGACACATGGTTTCCCCAAACAAATTAGATTTGACAATGGAACTCATTTTAAGAATAGAGATTTACAATCCATAGGCCAGCCCAGCACTTTTATGAAATGTAGATTTTATTTTGTTCAACTAAAAACGAATCTCTAAGTTCTCTCCCAACAGGCAACCTCTGTAACCAGTCAGTAAGGATCCAGGAATTCCACACACAGCTGAGTGGGTTCTTCTGAGAGTCATCAAGTAAAATTGGTCAGAGCACAGGTGGACGGGCCACTTTGAAGTTGCAGAGCGAACATTACTTGTTAACCCTAACATACTAACACCCTAACACATTAACCCTAACACTGGTATTACTGTAATCAATGTACCCCAGCAGGTAATTCACAGAGAACGCTTGGATGGATCGAGGAACATCTAAAGACGATGGCACCATGATTAAACGTCTATTATTCTTCATTACATCAAGAGGAGTTGTCAATGAATTGTTTGTATTGGCCTAGCTTAGGCTAGGCCAAAAGGGGGATTGTTGAGAATTGTCTTTATCTTGTTGTTATGTGTTTCACCATATGTTCCTGTCTTCCCTTAGAAGTTAGGCAAGGTAGACTAAATGTAATTAAGAACAGAGACATTTGCAGGATTGTTGTTTGATCTACTGTTATCTCAGGAGCCAGTCAGGCAGGGGGTGTCAAACACTCATTGTAAACAGGACATCAGGGGGTTGTTGATGATCACATTTGCATGAAGAATGAGATCTGGCTACCTGGGAAAACAATGGAAAAGAAGAACCCTACCAACACCGCAGGGGACTGGAGGAAGAGGACGAGGACATCTCAGCGGGGGATCTGGATTGGATTGCATGGACATTGTGAATTTGCATGTGTGTGACTATAAAGGACTGGGCCAAGGGATAGTTAGGTTGTCAGACTTCGTGCCCTGACGATTAACTCTGTTGTTGTTAGGGTTATGAACTGGCCCGGAGCTCTGTAATATTTGTATCTGGAATTGGTTCTATTGTCAAATACATTTTGAAATTGGTACTTTTCTTCTCGAAGTCTTCATTCAACGAACACGCGGATCGGCAGCTACATACAGGAGGTATTGCGATCCAACATGTGTTAGAATGGATATCTAAATGATGTCTTCAGGTCATCATTTTCCTATGTGAGGAAGAATTGTTCAGGCGAGCTGCTCTATGGTGGATAGAAAATAGTTGGCCATGTACGTGCCCATACCAACGTGATGCTCTAGCAGTTGATTGAATCTCGATTGATATGTCGACAGTGTCATTTGCAACGTAAAATGGCGACTTACTTCCATCCAGTGGCCATATTGTGGAATTACACCCATGTCACTCCCCACGAACGCTACTGGCCCTAACACTCTGAAACGGCGAGGGGATAAAAACAAGCGACATCACTCGTGTGCTACTTAAAATAAATAATAATATGTACGAAAACAATTTCCGGGGTTAGTTATGTGATGGTTCTGTCTCCTACCTTGACGTAGGTATGTACGGGGTATAAATAAATTGCGTGATTTCTTTTGATCTTCTAACAAGACGATCATTCATGATGGAAGAGGTCACTTGAGCTGCCTTACCTGCAGCTGTGCTTCAATAGTCTTTGGTTTCAATTACCAACACGTGCGACAGGTTTTCTAATTAATTATTGAGGAAGATGGCGGAGACAACATAATTTCCTTTTATAAACAGATTACCTAGTAACAGATCCATGCATTGACATATATAAAAGAGCTTCCTCTTTGCCTCAAGAACACTATTATATAGAATCGTACATTTATTTTTCTCCGTGGCTATAATGACCACGAGCTGAGGAAGAGACTGTTGCTATAGCAGCAGTGGTTTGGGGCGTTTGTCAAATTGCGAAAGTTCCATAGAGTGCTACCGGAAGCAGCTTTTAATTTCAAAATTAAAATTTAAAATTGTGAATCAGCCATGTTCTCCACCTATAACCTCTTCGACGGGACGTCCAGGGTGTCTTCCTGTCCCTCGTACTGTAATTATTGGGGAGCCTGCAGCAGCCTCCACGACCCTGATTAGAAGTAAGCCGCAGTTATTAGAAAAGAAATGACTAAACAGCGTTGGGATTTTAATTTGAAAATACAAACCGGAACCTAGTTATTACACACAACGAGCAGCTTGTCGGTGACAGCGAGACAGGAGGTGGAGAGCAGAAGGGAGCTGGCGCAGGTGTAGGTGTGAGTGGACCGTCCATGAATGTTGGGGAGATTGGAAGGGGTGACAGCGTGAAGAATAGACTGAGAGGGGTGGAAGGAGGACAGAGAAGCCGACAGAGGGGAGACGGATCGGGAATAAACCAAGGAAAAGGAAGGATGTCTGAAAGGGTGGCTTCGTGTGGGAGCCTGTACGACAGCACCAACCTGCTGCTCCAGTACTGCAACAACGGTGAGCATGTTCCACCACCAATAATAATTACAACAACAATGTAATCATGAATAAATTAGAACAATAAATACAAATAGAAAATGTTTAATTTGCTTATCCAACTAAATACCCTATAAATCCATAAATAAAGCTTTAATCAATGTAAAGACTTGTACAGTCGCACAGTTGTATTTCATCTTCTGACATTACGGCAAATTCTGAGACACTGAGTTTTAGTTTTGTGTTACAGTTATGATGAGTTAAAGACGAAATCAGGGCATGGCTGTTGTTTATCAGTCATGATTTAAGTTCCGAAACTGATCTAAAGCCTTGGAATTTTACACAGGTCATTGATTGATAACATTGATATAAACATCCCTTTTGTCTGTTTCTGTCTTTTTCCTCCTTGCAAATAAAATGCAAATCCCGCTGCTGCTGTTAAACGTAACCTTCACCTACAGTGACAAAGGAAACTGGTGACCGATGCATAAAATGCAAATACTTCAGATTGAGTAATGGAGTTGATGCCCCTTCAGCTAATTTGGAGTCTCATTACTGAAATGTATGTTGTAAGCTGCTGAAGTCTGAGCTCGCTGTGGGTGAACGTTAAACTTCCCAAACAGCCATATTGATCGGCAGGTGCAGGCACAGCGAGGGGTCATGTGTGTCGGAGCAGTCTCTGTGTTCATTACCCAAGACGAAAAAAGTGATGGTGTCATTCAGAATACCAGGGCTTCTGCTGAATGTAATGCTCTCTCTTAAGATTTATAGATTTTCCATAGATCGAGTCACAAATCTACTGTGAATTTACGCTTTAAAGGATAAGACATGACTGAGCCGTACTGCACAGTGAGCATTAGTGGTACTAATTCCTGTTGAAAATAGATCCATGTGAACCAAAACTGAGGATACAGCTCCCAGTTAATCGAATAATGTGGAAATGTAATGGCCTTTCATGTTGAGTGTAAGTGTGGATGTGAGGATGACCTCATCTGTGAGTGCAGCATCCTTCTCTTCGAGGATTCATCTTTCCTCCTCAGCCATCTGTCGTCCTCTGGTAAAGTGAGATCCTCTACAACTGCATCAGGCTGGATCTGCTCCCTGCTCTTTTCCCAATGAGCCTTTCAGATATTATTTTAAATCGCAGTTGCATCTGAAGCCATGAACTGAGGGAGTCTGATGTCAGCAGCTTTTCCCTCACAGTTATACTGCGGTGAACTTTGACCTTCTAAGAAGATGATGTCATAGTTCCAAGCTATTTAATTAACTGAAGGATTGTAAAATGATAGGATATTTTGGTATGTAAACCTGGTTTAGGCTAATTGGTGGCTGGATTGTGCAGAACTGCTATAGAAACAGAATTCACAAATATTTAAAGGTCAAAATTTATTATTTGTTTATTTATTTAAAAGCCTTTCTAACTTCTCACCCAGCGCACTTAAATGAAAAAAAAAACCTGTCTGCTTTGGTGTCGGAACGCCGCTTTGAAATGTTTTTTCATGTTCTCCGGTGTACCCTTATTTTCTTGTTTGATTTTAAAAGGTCAGTCATTCCTAAAAACAGAAGGTTGCTCAAGCTTGGGTGGAGTTGCAGCAGTGGAATACTACACACATAATGCTGTATTGAATATCTTTGGCAGGGGAAGAGCATGCGTGGGATTGGCTGAATATAAACCACTGTTGCAGTGGTTTGAGGTCGTGAACCAACAAGTCTCCCAGTGCAGGAGCCCTGGTGCACTTTGCTTTGTGTGCTGAATGTAGTTGACAGTAAATTGCATTAAGAAGTGTCAAACTACCCAGAAACAAGTTCTCATATCTTCATCTTCTACATGAGGAATTAAAGTTTTTGTTATGCAAAACTGTGGAGAGACAAGAAAGGGAATGCAGTGCTGCATCTCTTCCTGGTGGTGCCTGGCTGTACAGATGTTTGTGTGTGCATGCTTTTGGCTCCCAGCCACACTCCACCCCTTCAACTAACAGAAGCCAGAAGGACGGATGGCGAGTGGAGGGGCGGGGAATAAAAGGAGGAGGAGGGAGTGGTCCAGGAAGCCAGGGAGGGAGAATGGTGGGATGAGGACGAGGGTGTGGTTTAAGGTTGGAGATGAGTTTGCAAATGTGCGTAAAAGAGCGACCCAGCACTGGTGCAGAGTTGCGGAGCAAGAGGGGAGGGAGAGAGAGCCCCTCTGGTGGAGGTGGAGTGGCAGAAAAGTGAAGAGCCTGACGGTGCTGCTCTGCTCAGTGCCCGAGGTTGATTGACAGGGGGAGTGAGCAGGGACTGGACATAGCATGATGGCAGGTAGGTGAGCGGGGTTAACCACATCATGAATATTTCAGCAGCCTTCAGATTATTATTGCCCTGCATCGACCCTCATCCCTCTCTATCTCTCTGCCTCCCTCAACCCTGTATTTTCCATCTGTCCATTCCTGTCCTCTGTCAACTCTTTTGCTCCTGCCCCCCCGTCCACCCTGCTCTTGCTAACCACTTCCTCTGTCTTTTGTTGCGAGCATGTCAGTATTAGCTTCATTTCAGTGGTACAAATGTCACGTTAAACTGATGCTGTCTAAGCAGAGAAATACATTACTGCTGAGTGTGTGTGCCTGCGTGTGTGTGTGTGTGTGTGTGTCAGATTGATAGGGAGAGAGGGAATTCAAGGGCATATTGGAGAGCAAAGGGCTCTGCAGTGCTTTAAACAGGTGGCTGGAGAAGAGATGAAGGTGAACTCTGCATATCTCGGCAACATTCACTCTTCGTCTCTTTAATGCTCTCCTCCCGTGCGGGCCTGATGTCCATGTAGCAAACATCTGTAACATCACTTCACATCTGGCCAGCACATGATCAGATTATGTGGAATTTGTTTTTGGCATATGTGCAAACCTGATGGCATCATTACAGCACTGCTCTGCACTACCACCTTCATTTGTAATTATTACTAAGTGCATTTATAATCACCCCCTCCCCCCCAAAAATAGTCTAGATGTTGAAAGCTTTTGCCATTTATGTGTCTAATTTTACAAACCTGATTGAAGAAAATCCCAAATGAATCTGTTTTCAGTGACCAATAACTTTTATTGAACAGGTGCTCCACATTTCCAATTGAAGAACATTAGTAAAGAGACTAGTTGGATTAGGTAAAACTATCTGATCTGTGATCTCAGGGTCATTTAACTTGGATTCTAATTACAAACGCTGTTGTTCAGATATCCGCCTCCGCCACATTTCAATTTCTGTTTCAATTTATTGAGCCCGATTGCCCCAGAAGTTTAGATGGAGTACTTGACAGTAGTTAATTTTAATTCCTCCCATATCTTTCAGTTCCATCTGCTCACTTGCTTCATTCTCCTCCCACCTACAGTCTGTTCTCGCAGCATACAAAACTGCTTCTTCTGTGTTCTCTCACTTTATTGCATGGCTTCATAGAGGTTAAAGGATTAGATTGAAACTCTTCTGCTCCAAATACATCAGCAGAACGTTGATAATATAAAGGGAAAATAAGATGACGGATAATCTGCTTCTCAATCTGACATCAGTCATGCAAATCTCCGTTATGATGGATGACTGCAGGCAGGATCTTGATTTTCCCCTGTAACTTCCTCCTCTTCCATTTGACTATAAAATGTGCTGTAATTAAGGCCAGTTTATGCATCTCTATCCTTCTAAATATCGAATGTGTCTCCCCCCTTCGCTTGTTTGGGAATTTGCCTAGCGAACCAGACGACAGTCCGCTGAAGCACGAATGACGACCCCCCATCGGCGTAGGGAAATCGTTCACGTTGCTGATAAGCATTGCAGAAGCATACGAAGCCCTTTACAGCCCTGCAGCTCAGCTATTCAAATCAAAAAACACTGTAACCATGGATGCGGTTACGTGCCAATACATGATATGTAAAGGTGTGGCTTTCGCCTCAGTTTATGTTTATCACAATATAAAAAAACACAATGAAGGGAAAGACATTCAGACTGTAGTATAATGTTAAAGTTTTTTCTGACTATAGCTCTCTCCCCTGATGGACTGGGTCTATGAAAAAAGAGAAGACGCCATGTGAAAATCTAAAAGCATGTTTGCCGACTCGATCATGTGGCAATCTGGTGACATGGGTCACAAATTAACACAATTGGCATTTTTCCTTCTCCCTTGGGCCTGGGCTGATAGTGGAAGCTTAGCTCGCTACACCCAACATGGTTTGTTTCCTGTTGCGACAATGATAATGGAACTAAGCTAGTCATGTCTCAGGGCTGCATCATACCTCGGACAAAAAGGTTTTTTCGACACCCCTCTCCAGATGACACCGTGTCAGCCAGCAGTAACATGGACATGGAGGACCGGGTCTCCCACCTGGAGCAGAAGCTGCAGCTTCAGGAAGATGAGATCCAGCTGCTGAAATCAGCTCTGGCTGATGCCCTGCGTCGACTGGGCTACTGCGAGGAGCAGGCCCAGGGGATGCACCCAGGAGGTGCTGGGAGGAGGCCTCTGGCTGCTGCGGCTCCAGCCCAGCCGACCAAAGGTAACCGAGACGATGCCCTGCACGCCGCTGATGAGTCATCGGTATTTCTGCGGAGCTGAATCTGTTTCACATTTGCGATATTTCAAATAACCACTGAAATGCTGCCCCGCATTATTGATCTGTTAACCGCTCCGACAGTGATTATTTGACTTTCAGTGCGTCAGCTCTTGCAAGCGCTTCCCTCCAGGCCTGTGAGCAATGGCTACGTTCAACAGAAGCGCCTCCTCTCCTCCCCCTCCTCCCCGAGAAAGGAAACGGCACAGTCCATCAAGAGGTGGGAAGTACACAATATGACTTTAAAACTTGAAAATGCAACAGATTCCCTCTCGAATTTCCATTTCAGCATTGTTGTTGGAATTGATACACTTGTGTCTGTGTGTCTCTGACGTCTCCTTCAGGAAGAGTATGTCCACGGAGCGCCTCACCCTGGTGAGGAGGGAGATGGGCGCGGAGAGCCGAAGTCGAACCACCTCCTCCAGCAGCTCCTCTGGAGGTAAAAGGTAACAGCTTCACCAGCTTGATGGTGTAAAGTTTCTCAGTGTGAAATCTGTCTCCATAATAAACCTTTTGCATGGCTCATTAAAATGAACATCCCATTAGTCATGTGGGAAAGTTCCAGCTGATTAGTTCCATCCCTTCTTACGCAGTTAAACAAATATTCCCTCCTTCTCTGCTTGGTTCTCACGTCTTTCTAAATCTGACCACAAACTTTAAGTTCTGTTTATGTGAACGTGACATTCAGGTGTCTTTCACAAGAGACGTGCAGCTTTGATCAGGCTGAGCTTCTTATGTCAGAAGCTTTTCCCCTTTATAGTAACAGCTGAAGCCTCAGATGCTGTAATGGACCCAGGAGTTAAAGCACATCAGTCAGTTATGAGGCTTCAGTCAGACTTGACTGTTTTGGACGAGTAGCTGAATTTTTTATGACGTCGATAACCTCCTCTGGTAGTGTTTCATCATCACCCGTGGCTGTTTTCAGTTCCACAATAAGCACTTCCTGTTTGTTTTTCTTTGGATTTATTTAATATCTGTTTGGGTCGTCAGCGTTTCTGCTCTCTTTCCTCAGTCTCTCAGCTTTTTGCTGATGGGTCAGGTTTCCTGTGGAGCTGTTTAAAAGGGGGCGTGCTTATTGAGCAGGGAGGGCGGGTCCGCTCTGGCTGCAGGGTGCCTTCTGATTGGACTGGGCTGGATGGCGGGGCCTCTCCTAGCTGTGCTCAGGCATTGCTGAGTGAATGAGGAAGTCCGTGTGTTACTGTGGCTGTAGGACAGAACTGAAATCACTCTGACTGCAGACTGTCACGCTAACGGAAACCAAGCTGCCATGTCGAAGTCTTCCAGGTAAAGAACTGCTTTACGATAGGAAAAAACATGTTTGACAGAAAGCAGAGAGAGTAGATAAAAGTATTTAAGGAGAAGCCTTTGGCAGCTTTACTGCTGCAAAACAACAGGTATTTTGTGAATGGAAGCTTGTAGCTTGCATGACAACGCAGATCTTAAAATAATGGTGGAATATTGATAAAAACTTTTTGGTAAAATTTGGCATGCAGTTTCTCAAGGTGTTTTTTTTTTAGTATTGGGGAACATTATTGTGTTCATTATTGTGATCTATTTTTTCACTAAGTTCCAGTAAGTTTGATTAAGGGTTAATTAAACTGTGAAGTGAAACAGAGAAATACTCCCAGGATTCACCATTTCAGCTTTTCTTTCAGTCAACGCCACCTTTAGGTGTGGCAGCGAGAGAGCCCGAGGAAATTAGGTTTTACAGAGTTGCCACATAAACTCAAACAGCTTTGAATGGTTGTGCAGAACATGGCAACATGAAAACAACAGAAACTTGAGCCAGTGCTGTTGGTGGAATATGGATCAGATGACCAGTAACTCAGTAACGTATAATCACAACCTGTGCAATGTAAATTCCTCATTTGTCTCTTAAATGTGATTTAAAGCATTTTCCAGACTCAGTGATGTGGTCTTCTGGTGCTTGTACACACTTAAAACACGCATATTCTTTAATCTACCTGTGTGTGTGTGTGTGTGTGTGTGTGTGTGTGTGTGTGAGCCTGAGTGATGGATGAATCTAGGAGGACAGTTGTGTCCTGCTCAGCAGATTTGTCCAAGAAATACCTCTTCTGTTCAGTCTGATCTGATTGGTTCTGACTGCAGTTACACACTGAAACAAGCAGCTTTAGAGCACCAATATATCTGTACTTTCACCTTCACTTCATTTTGTGTACATAAAATAAAAGACTTTATGTTCTTAATGGTCCCCTGCAGCTCTGCAGCGCTGATGTTTTCACTACTGATTGTGCTCAGTGTGCAATAACGCTGATTACATCGACCGGCCTTCCTGTTTAAACAAGCAACACACACGCGATGAAGGCTGGAAACGTTGCTACATGCATCAATAAGCTGTTTGCTGTGCTTCCATTTTCATCAGAAAACAGAATCAGTTTATTAGAGCGTGGCTCAAACCATGCAGGTTAGGCTTGGATTATTATTATTTTCTATTTCTCATTATCACTGCCCCTTATGTAGTTCACATTCTGCCATTTCACACACCTCATTATCACTCAACTCTCTTTCTGGGTTTCTCTGCCACCACAAACCCACTTCTGATGATATATTATCCAGTTGCTGAATGGACTGTAGATGCTGTGTGAGTTGAGTGTTTCCATTAGCTGACTGACTTTGGTCGTAACGAACCAGGGGAATGGACGTTCACCTGACCGCTCGGCCACTTCTGCAGTTCAGGCCGCAAGAAGCCGTCAATCAGTCTGCAGCCTCCATTTTCTCTGCACCTACTTTAGTGTAATGAAATAGCAGAACATCCCCTCCTGCATTTTCTCACAAAATGAAAGCTTTTTCTTTTTTTATAGAGGCCATTGTGTTTTCAGGGTTCAGGCATTCACTTTAACAATAATGAGCTTGGCATGTTAATGGTTGCTCTGCTTCTCCATGGAGACCTGGCTGACCAGCCCTGCAGCCATTCAGGTCTTAGATCCACCGTTATTTGTCTGGTCAGGCTGCCAGTCATCCTGAATGCAACACACTAATTACTGGCTCTGAATCAATCCTGTTTTCTCATTGGCTGAAACCGCGCTGCGCCTCGTTATGCAAGCAGACTAAACACATACACACACAGGCTGTGCGACACAAACAGCCCTTTATGTGGTCGGTTTAAAGAGCTGACACCCAGGCTGGTCGCCTCCGGCCGCCCAGAGACACAACAGAGCATCTTTCATGTCTGTCCGTTTGCTCTGGAGTCTGTCATCTGTTTTTAAACACGCACACAAAAGGCGCTTTATGGTGTCTTTTTGACTTTGCTCAAATCCTCTTTTAACCTCTTTAATAATTAGAGGACTTAGCATATGAAAACTGCCTGAACTGAGACAGGTTCACTCAGGTTTCTGCTAAGTGTAATGGCCTTTTTGTATAAAGTAAATATGCCAAATGCAAATATTTGATTTTCTTATGCAAAAAGGAAACTCAGACAGTCCAATTATGGGTCTTGTTGCTCAGCAGGTGGCAACAAAACTAAGGCTGCAATTTCCTCTTGTCTTATCAGAGCTAGCATTAAGTGTTGTTTCCAAGGTGACCTGTCAGTTCAGCAGCTCACCATTCTGATGTGACAGCATCCACATGGGTTGCGGGGGGTCGGCATGCTAGCTGCTCTGCAGGTGGGTGCTGACAGACCGCTGACTCATGAACCCCTGATGAGACTGTCAGACTTTAATTGACAGGAGTAGTCATGCAGTCTGACAGCTTCTGTGTGACGCCATTCCCCCTCCCAATGTTTTTCTCTCACCTCTGCTCTCTAATCCCTTCGTTACCCTCTCCCATGTGTATTTTACCAGTTGTTAAAACACACTTGAAGACAGAGAGACTACAGGACTTGTCTGTTTGCTCCTGACTTGATCAAAGAGGCTCAGCATGTGACTGATGTTTGATAAAGGATCCTGTAAAACACAATCGTGTTTAACTGCATGGTGTCAGACAGCCCTGGATCCTGTATAACAGATATCATTGACCTGTACAGGATGCCACCATTGCCGGGCTGTGTACACATCAAAGTCTGCTGTGGTCAATATAGCAATGTATTGTTTGTCTTCTCAAACTCCTTGAGAAGTTGCTTGAGACAAAATTATAATGCAGGGGCAGTTGACTGTCAACCTCTTTGGCTTCCCCCTGTTGAAGCTACCAGTGTGGCAGTAGTTCGGCACTGCCACCTTTTGGCCACTCGTATGTAATTTATATGTCATGATATAATTTCCTCCATCTTTTTATTCTTGTTTATAATTTGTACGTGAAAATGTCCACATTAACCTGCCCATAACAGTGTGCTTAATCTTCTTTCCATTTCAGCAAATCCAAAGAATGCACCCTCAATGCAGGTGAGGATACACGTTGTTCCCCAGTGACAATTATTCATCATTAATTAGCTGATTAATTAGCTGCATTGGCATTGAAGAGTGTCCGTTGTGTTAAATGTAATCAATCCAACAGTTTCCTTGAAGTGTCATTGAAAGTATTGAAACCCCCCTTGAATATTTTAGTCTCAGAATAAAAGATTTAAAAGTTTTATATCTGTTGAATTTCAACCGCATTAAAAAAATTTGCGCTATGCATTTTTAATATAAAGTGTTGTTTGTTTGCTTCAGAGGATGCGTATGTGAGGATGTTCCTCCGAGGTCGTCCGGTCACCATGCACATCCCGGATCAGCAGAAGGAGAGCTACACCCTCGACCACAAGGTGGCGCTACCCAACCACAAACTCAAACTGCAGTGGGTGTATCCTTCAGAGTGAAGAACCGAACCATTCTGTGATTAATGACGCATCTGTTGCAGTTCCTGTGTGGCTGCCCAGTGTCACGTGTCTCGCTCCTTAATGTAATGACTGCCCAGATATGGCTACCGTGGACGGGACTGCCGGTCCAACCTCTACCTCCTGCCCACGGGAGAGATCGTCTACTTCAACGCCTCGGTGGTGGTGCTCTACAATACTGAGGAGGAGCAGCAGAGACACTACCTGGGACACAATGATGATGTCAAATGGTGAGGACACACTAACCTGGCAGTGTTAGCTGCATCGTGTACACAGACAATCCAGAGGAAGAGAGCGATACTTCATGTTGCTTTCTGCTTCTCTCGTATATCTCGTTTTTAGCTTCTTGTAGCCAACTGTGTTTATCATTAGTAGGATTTTTGCTGTTGCTAATGAGCATCACTCGACATCCTGAATAAGTTATGTGAGGGAAGCCACTGGGAGTTAAACAAACTTGACCTCCCCGAGGCATGCTGGGAAAAGTCGTCATCTCTACAGGGAAACAATCATATTCTCCTCTCCCACGATGTCATGTTGGGTTCTCACCATATTGCTATGAAATTGGGACAGAAAGCGTGTGTCTCAAAGCATTTCACGCGTTCAGTTATAACATTTGGAACCCTTATTACAAATGACTCACCTTGCTTGTATAAAAGAGCCAAATTGTTGTTAATACAAATCACACTAAGTACTAATTTTCTGTCCTTAGCTTGTGTGTGCATCCAGATATGGTTACCATAGCAACTGGCCAAGTGGCTGGAAACTCTAAAGATGGAAAGGTAACGGTCAAACCTAGCCATGCTCCTACAGGCTGCAGGTTTTGGGACACTAGCGTATGTTGTTTGAACCCTGTGTGTCTGTTTCATTTCTGGACGTTTAGCCCCTCCCTCCTCATGTTCGCGTTTGGGACTCCGTGACCCTCAACACGCTTCACGTTATCGGGATGGGAGTATTTGACAGAGGGGTCACATGCGTGGCTTTCTCCAAGTCGGTAAGAAGATCGTCCGTCTGGAGATTTTGAGACGCGAACCTGCTCATAAATAATTGTATTGAACTGGTTCTCGTCCTGTCAGAATGGCGGCACGTTCCTTTGTGCTGTGGACGATGCCAACGATCACATCCTGTCCGTTTGGAACTGGCAGAAGGAGAAGCAGCTGGCTGAGGTCAAGGTACCCAAAAGATCCATTGTCCAAATTTGTGTTGGCGCTACAATCCGCCTTTTCTCCTCACGCTTCCCGTCTCTGCAGTGCTCCAATGATTCCGTGCTGGCTGCTGTGTTTCATCCCATGGATGACAACCTGATCGTCACCTGTGGAAAATCTCACATCAACTTTTGGACCATAGATTCCAACACCCTCGTAAAGAAGCAGGGCCTGTTTGAGGTAACGATAGCTGCTCCAGGCCACGGTGTCGTGGTTTATTTAGGTGCATCAAAGTTGACTTCTGTTCCTGCGTTTCACTCTAGAAACACGAGAAGCCAAAGTACGTGTTGTGTGTGGCGTTCGCAGAGAATGGAGACGCCATCACAGGAGACTCCAGTGGAAACATCTACATTTGGGCCAAAGGTTGACCTTAAATCAGTCAGATAATTCCAACATTTACTTCAGAGGAATTAAAGATTTAATGTCTGTGGCTGACAGGTGGGAATCGAATCAGCCAGCAGGTGTCTGGAGCGCACGAGGGTGGAATTTTCTCTCTCTGCGTTCTGAAAGACGGCACGTTGATCTCTGGAGGAGGGAAGGACCGCAAGGTGGTGCTGTGGGGCTACGACTACAGAAAACAGACGGACATGGAGGTGAAAGCATTGACCTCCGGGTCTGAAAGCCAAGAGAGGAACATCTGGATATTGTTTGTCAGCTGGATGTTTGTGTGTGTACAGGTGGGGGAGTCATTCGGTCCAGTACGAACTTTGGCTGAAGGAAAACCAGGAGAGCTCTTCATAGGAACCACCAAGAACGCAATCCTCCGGGCCACATTTCCTGATACCTTAACTCCAATTGTACAGGTACACACACACACACACACACACACACACACACACACACACACACACACACACTGTGTTTTTGTACTGTAGATTAAAGAATATGCGTGTTTCAGGGTCACACGGATGAGCTGTGGGGTCTGGACATCCATCCCTCCATGGAGCAGTTTGTTACCTGCTCTCAGGACAAACAGGTTCACCTCTGGGATACAAACTCCCATCAACCCCTCTGGAGCAAGACCATTGAGGTGACTGGTGTTTAAGCATAAATTAGCGAATATACAATTCTGTAGAGTGTAGACAGAACTTCTCTACTGCTTTGTGTGCCCCAGGATCCAGGGAGATGTGCTGGCTTCCATCCCAGCGGGGCTGTTATAGCTGTGGGCACCATGACTGGAAGGTTGGGCTTCGGTTTTTAGTTCATTAGATGTCTGGCAGAGTACATGTAACCTGACACTTCTGTCATTGTATCCTATCTGATTGATTTAGGTGGCTTGTGCTGGACGCCGACACCCACGATCTTGTTTCTATGCACACGGATGGCGATGAGATCATTTCCAATGTCAAGTATTCTCCAGGTAAAATCTCAGCAGGGTGAAACACTGGAGGCAGTGACGCGAGCGCCTGTCATCTCATAACTGCAGCATTTCAATTCTGGCCTTTTTGTGAATTTAGATGGAAACTTCCTGGCTGTTTCTTCCCATGACAACTTTGTTTACATCTACGCTGTGACGGAGAACGGCCGGAAGTACAGCCGTGTTGGGAAATGCACTGTAAGTACACATCCCGAATGAATTAGTGTCACACTTCAGAGAATTAGAAACCTCAGTAAAATGTTTATTTACAGCTATAAAATCAATTTCTGGGGCTATTGTTGATTCTTACAGCCCTTTTAAATAATGCAGATTAATGAGAGTGACTCAGAAATCTGATTTGTGCTGTTAATGCAACATAAAGTTTGTTTCCTCAGGGCCACTCCAGCTTCATCACACATGTGGACTGGTCCAAAGACAGCCGTTACCTCATCACCAACTCAGGAGACTACGAAATCCTCTTCTGTATGTTGTAGCTCAGCCTTCAGTTCTCTCAGTTAAATCTTGAACCAAAGTCAACTGTCAACATCACGTGACCGTTTCAGGGGAGGCTGCCAGCAGCAAACATGTGACCAACATGGACACGGTGCGTAACGTGGAGTGGGCCACTTCCACCTGCACGCTCAGCTTTAACACTTTTGGTACGTTGATGAAACGTCGCTGTGTTTTAGTGACACCAGATGCAGCATCATTTTAGACATTTTTGACTCTGAAATTTGGATGAATCCTTTTCTGCTTTGTCAGGAGTCTGGCCAGAAGGAGCAGACGGAACAGACATCAACGCCGTGTGCAGGTCACATGATGGATCCCTGCTGGCCTCTGCTGATGACTTTGGCAAAGTGCACTTGTTCTCCTTCCCCTGCTGTCAGCCAAGGGTCAGTCATGTTCGCTCACACTGAGACGCAGAAGATCAGGGTCAGAGTTTGAAAACGCCCAGTGCTGAGCAGCAGAACTGTGCCGACGAGACGCCTCACCAGCACACGTTTAACGTGGATCATTTCAGCCAGATGTTTATTCTGTTTAAGAAGTTAAAGCACTGAGTTCAAACCATAAACTGGAGATAATTTCAGTTAGCTGTTCACGCAGGCTGAGTCAAATCATCACAGATGTTTGAATGAGTTCTTCAAGGTATGCTCTTGTAGAATTAAACCCATTTTACAGACATTTTGTGGCCACACCGTAAACAGCCCGAGGGTGTTGAGGGGTTGTAATTATTTAAACAGACGAAAATAAGAGGGAACTAATTCAGTACTTTTTCCGCTCTTAACTCTTTCCCTCAGGCTCCGAGCCACGAGTACGGCGGGCACAGCAGTCACGTGACCAACGTTGCCTTCCTGCACGATAACAGTCATCTGATCTCCACTGGTGGGAAAGACACCAGCATCCAGCAGTGGGTGGTCGTCTAGGCAACTTCAGCACCTCACATCTGGAATACCAGTGAGAGACCATCATCCTGACTGATTCCCGACACTTTTCCATAGTTTTCCTTAGAGGGCAGTATATCCTCACACACTGACACAGGAAGACAGGCTGACGAGTAGCAGTGTAACAGAATATGATTGCAGTTTGTAATAGAATGTACGGGAATTGAATCGTTGCCACACAGGAAACAAATCCCATCTTCCTGCCTGCAACTCCAGTCTATCCACAGTTTAATTATGTCACTTTTCAAATGTGCCTAACCCCAGGCCTCCTCACCCCATGCTATACACTTTTTGTTTCACTCCTTAATTGCAAATCATGTGTACTTACGGCTTAGATGATGTTTTAATGCATGCTACATTTACTGTGATGTCATACTGGATGGTACACTAATAATTTATCCTCACAAATGACAGCCAGAAGTGGGTTTTTCCAACATTTATTAAATCTGTTCGTGCAATAAAAGTATTACCACCCACCCGAACCATAGTAATTATGACAGTTATCAATCTTCCCATGTTTAAATTGTATGTACCAACCAAAATCATCTTATTTATATGGCATTAAAATAGTAGATTGTGGATTATTGTACATGAAGAAAAATATGTTTAAATGTCAAGTATACATTATTTGAAATACAAGGATAAAACATGAGAATATTAAAATATATATATATATAAATCATTATTTCACCGTTTCTGAAGCCCAACTTTACACGAAGCCTTTACACTCATGCAGGGATGTTATTAAACAGAATGTAACCCTGACAACTTATGCAAATAGGGAGATTATGTTTGAATGTTCGTGTTTCAAGTATTCCAGGTTCATTTTTGTCGGTGAAAGATACAAACCGGTTTCTTCTTGGTGTCATGTAACCCCCTCCGCTCCCCTCCTCTCTCAGTTGTGCAACCGATTGCAATTGCGCTGCCTTTGAACAGACGCTAGATGGCGCTTTAACGCAATTGAATGAGCATGATTGAGGTAAACCTACTGTCACTGTTCTTACTGTCGCAAAGGTCTTTAGAGTATATACGTATTCTGTAGTATATCAGAGTGGCTGTGATAATTTAATATTTAACTCTGAGAATGATGGGTGTTATATTAATATAGTGGCACAAAGATCCTGCTGACTGCTGTGCTGTGGAAGCTGTGCTTTGCCTTCTGTTTTATTAATAAAGTTTTTACCCAAGTGTTATCAGCGGTTCTGGATTGGATTTCAATGCAAAGCTGAAAGAAATTTGACTAACAAGCCAGCTGTGCGGTGAATCAGAAGATCAGATTGTGATTCTGATGGGAAATGTTGGCTCATATCTGATCTCTTTTTCGGGATGAGGGTGTTCTGCTGTTTCTACAATACAGCATCAACACCACTTTGTTTCAAGAACAATCAGCTTAAGAAATTAACCTACATTTAAAGCTTGAAGTAGAATGAAAGTAAAACCAAATCACACGAGGTGCTTAAGCTGAGTATCAGACATCTACATCGCTAACGGTAAATTTACTTTAAACTTGAGCTGCTCAGGATGTATTTAGAGCCGGGAAGTTGGAGGTAAAAGCTAGTGAAAGGATTTGGACGTTTATCCTGTGTGCAGCTGCAGTGAGGAAGGCCGGGTCAGGCTGGTAATGACGGCCTGTTGCCTGTCAACACCTCTGAGGTCATGACGGAGGGCTGGAGCCCCCAGAAATCTCCCTGTAAACCAAAACATGTTGTTAGGAGATCTGTGACCAAACAGATTTAATGCAACTTCTTTGACCTATTACACATAAACATGATTGATGTTGGGAAAAAGTGACCACGAAACTGCTTAAAAAAAGAATCAAAACAGGGAAACGGGAACCATGACTATAGATATTGAAAACACAAACAGCTTTTTATTTTCATGTTAGCCGGCCAAAGAGGAAAGTCACAATTGTACCAGGATCTACTGACAAGATGAAGGACAAAAGGTTTGAAGAGAGAATAGCATTAGATATTTGATACGCTAACACAATAAACAACGACCTTTAGGAAGAGAGCTAGACAGAGGACAGGGATGAATGGAAGGCAGCGCTGGGATTTCCAAGGAGAACGCTAACCCTTTTCAGAAACGGGAGATTCGATTTCTGGTGTTTTGGGTTTTTGAGGGAGGCTAATTGTAGTTGGTCTTAT
This sequence comes from Takifugu flavidus, assembly GCF_003711565.1. Lineage (NCBI taxonomy): Eukaryota > Metazoa > Chordata > Actinopteri > Tetraodontiformes > Tetraodontidae > Takifugu > Takifugu flavidus. The sequence continues at coordinate 2,262,438 of NC_079531.1, read as the reverse complement.
AGGGGCAAGGTCATGGCCATTCCACCTGGGAATTATGAGCTGATGAGCTGAGTCTTGATGCTATTTCAGCTCCTCTCCTCAATACCATTATCACATACCTGAGCAACATTCACTTGGTCAGTGTCAACACGCTATTTTTAACCCAGCCTTCTTCAAAATCTGGATTTCTGTTTTTAAAAAATTCCCGCTCATCCCACTATGACAACAGAGCTGTTATAAGACCACAGGATGGACCAAGTGTTATCGAGCTTCTTCAGAACCATTTCTGTGCTGGTGCATTTCCTGCATTCCAGTTTATCTCATCGCCAACCAGAGAAGAAGAGTTATTTTTGTGGTAGAACACGGATGGAGTACGAGTAAATATAATAATAATCACAAATCTGAAGTGGTAGAACTATTATAGCATCCATTTAAAAAACAAACACAAGCGCCTTATTTTAATCATCACTGCTGGAGTTTGAGCTTTATTTTTGCTGACTGAAAGGCCAAATAAGATTTTTTTTGGTTTGTTTTAAACCTTTATTCTTCTCACCTAAAGTCAATCGCATATTTGATTCAGATTTTTCAGACTGTAACTACTTTGGTAGCACACAGCAAATCTTTAACAGGAAGAATCAGAGATTCCGATGACTCTGACATGGTCCCCAGGGTCCCTTATTCTTTAGTAAAAAGTTCATCAACCACAGTTTTCTTGAGAAACCATGTGTTTCCATTGTTGGGCTCAGAACTCAGCTCAAGTGTTCTCTGAGTTGTGGAGGAGAGTTCAGGACGTGAGAGACGTGGTTGGAAGGCAGGTTAGCCAAGCTGATGGCTCTGGTGGTTTCCTGATAAATTCACAATAAAATGTCTATTCATGATCAAATCACACACACTGAAGGCACGTCCGTCCTTCCAGATGTATCAATTGAGGAAAAATCCCTTTTTCTGCTTTATGGAAGCACTTTTACAATCAGACTTTGCTGTGTTGGTTGATTTTTTTCCTCTTTTTTTTATGTGAGAACGCAGTCGTGAGAACACAACGCGGTTTCGCTTGTTCTCAGAGACACGGGATGGAATATTTTGACAGTCTGTGTCCAAACCAGAGATAATAAAAGTCTGACGGTGAAATTTAGAAAAACAGAGCAACACATGTATGAAATTAATCTGGGACCAAGACAATGAAAGAGGTTGAAATTTCCTCTGAACTCTAGTTTGATTTAAAGAAGCTTGAAATGCTGCTTTATTCCTTTTTATTGTGATTTCTATAACTGTTTAACACCGAAACAAGCAACCGACTGATGAACAAAGTGTTTAAAGCAAAGGGGAAATTTGACAAAAGTAGTGATGTGGTGGGATCGTCGCCCCACATCTGCAGAATGCAGAGGGTTTTTTTTCCAGCTCGCTCGCATCAAAGGCGTCCTGGTTCTGAAGTCGCGCTTTGCTCCTTTCATCTCGGCAGGAAGCTGATTCGGAGCGCGTCTCACACTGGCCTGGATCCTCCGGGCCTTCAGCACCTGTCTCAACAGAGCAGGATGGGGATGATGGGCGTGGACACACACACACACACACACACACACACACACACACACACCACACACACACACACACACACACACACACACACACACACACACACACACACACACACGCACGCTCGCTCTGATGAATTTTTATGTTGCTTTTGTGCCTCTAAGCAGCTGGAGTGAGTCAGCGATCCATCCAGGAACACTGAACCTGGGTCGTCATGCTGCAGAACGTCGTCTGTGCCTCAGATTGTCGGTCCTGCAGAGAGCAAATTCAATGGAGTCGGGGTGAAGTTTCATCCGTGGGAGGAGAGACGCCTCCAGCGTCCAGCGTCCAAGAGCATGGCGGATGGAAGTGAGCCGGGAACAACACAGTGTTGTCAACGCCATCAGCATCTGACGTTAACATGAGCTCGTAAACCCAGTTATGCAACCGAGGGACAGGTCTGCTCAATAACTGCAGTGTTCCCTTAGTTCATTTTTAAAATGGCTTCCTTCACTCATGCGTCCTCCCTTGAAATTCTATAAATATGTGAAAAAGACACTAAATTTAGGGGGTTTCTCCTGTTCATGATACGGTTTCATACCACAAAAGTTTGTATTGTTTATATTTGTTGTGTTTGTTTCACATCTGTGTGATTTTCCTGGAAATTTTACCATTTTACAATGAATTATTTAGAACTTGTCTGTAAATGGTTTGTTGGCTGCGTTTTGAATGCTAGCGCCCCCTGCAGGAGACTCTTACATTCAAGTATCAATATTTAAAACATTAAAAAGAAAATAGCTAAAGTTGGATGCTCAAATCAACTGATGGAATGCTGCTCAGCCATTTTCCTCATTATTTATTTTATCCTTTTGACCATTTTGGTCTGGGCTGAAATGACTCTGCCTCAGGTAGGAATGTCAATGTCTATCCAGTATTGTTGTAGGCAGGGAAACACACACACACACACACACCCTAACCCTAACCCTAACCCAACCCTAACCCTAACCCTAACCCACTGTCTTTTTACAGACAATGCATTTCCCAGCTTTAACCCTGACCCTAACATCACAACCACCCCCCCACCTTAACCTTTACCCAGTTCCTAACTTTAAAACCAATATTTACCAATCAGTACCAGAATGTACAATTTTCTACTCAATATTTAGCCTGTACACGAACACACACGCACACAGAGACAATTATGTCTCTCTTTTGCATTACATCTTGCTCTCAATCTCTTGCTTTCCCTATCTGCAGATCTCCCAGTCTCTCGCTCACTTTATCAGTTGCTCTCTCTCTCTCTCTCTCTCTCTCTCTCTCTCTCTCTCTCTCTCTCTCTCTCTCTGTGTGTCTCTTCCTTTCTCTCTCAGTTGGTCTCATTCCCCCTGCCCCCCCCTCTCCGTCAAACTCTCCTTTCTCTCTCAGTTGGTCTCATTCTCTCTCTCTCCCTCTCTCTCTCTCTCTCTCTCCCTCTCTCCCCCCTCTCTCTTAGTCAAACTCTCCTTTCTCTCTCGGTCTGCCTGTTGGTGTGGCTCTCTGCAGTTGCTGCTGTTCTCTACACTATTTGCACCCTCGTCCGTCTCTCAGGTTCCTCACGCAGGCTAAAGGAAAGTAAACGCCTCTTTAAGCGTCTTCTGAGCGGACACACGGAGGAGACAGCAGCAATCAGTCCACCTAAAGGTGAGTGCAGAGTGTGTGTGTGTGCGTGTGTGTGTGTGTGTGTGTCTGTGTGTAAAAGCAGAAATCAGCTTAAATCAAAATGCCACCTGCAGAATGCTGATCCACTACACAACATTTAGCTTATTTGGTGCTGAAAACAAGTTGGGTTCTTTGTTAATTGTTAAACTAACCTGGAAGATTTTGGGCTGTTTTGGGCTCATAAAACTTTCTCGTCGGCGTCAACACATCTGACACGCGATTATCAAACGCACGACGATACAGCTGTGAATTAAAACCAGCCAGTTGTGTCTGTTATCGTTGCCCATCTCTCCTGCTCCCTGACTTCATCTGACATCACTGGAGCACAACTGCATTTTACTCCCATAACCTTCCGCAAAATCAAATCAAATCATCAGTAAATGGAAAATTGGATGCTGACTGTTGCTAGTGTAGAGCAGATGGTTGTGTCACAGCTCTGTGGCTGTGACACACACACACACACACACACACACACCACACACACACACACCACACACACACACACACACACACACGCCATGAGATCAGCTCTAACAGCGGACCTCTCCATCAACTATAGCCATGTTATTTCAGATGAGTTAAAACGTCTCTAAAAGGCTGTTTTTGCACTGGTTGAAAATGGTTGATGAGACGTTTCGACACTCCCAGTTTTAAAAGATCATTTCCTGCCAAAAGACAGTTTTAATTTCAAAATAAGGAAGAAACAGAGAAATGCTGAAACCACGTTAGGAAGCAGAGTTAGACCGAGCATTCATTCATATTGATCATCTCACCCTGGGGGAGGGGGAAGGCCCCCCTGCTGGACCGATTCATCAAAGTGATTGCTTCTCTTGAGATTTCCATTTGTGGTCTTTAGTTAGTATGAGTAGAAAAAAATCACCAAGACTGTGAGGCTTCTGTGTCCTGAACAGCATAACCATTATTTTATACACGTATGCTGCACGTTCCCAGAGTGTGAATATGTGACAACTTGTTGGACGGAGGCAGCAGAGAGAGAGAGGGAGGAAAAGTCAGCGATAGCGGACTTCCAGGAAAGGATCATGCATCAGTGAGCCACAGGGAAACGCTTCAGCAGATGTTTGCTGTCCCTTTAGTAAACAGTTGGCACAATGAATCCGCTGTTCCTCCTCTAGAATTCGAGTTTTCTACTCTGACACCACTAATGTGAACATCAGCAGCTTCCAATCCTCATCATTCAATCAGGGTTTTGTTACTATTTTGTTTCATAGTTCACATTCAGCCACCCCCCCATTAAACCAATGATGTCATTGGTTTATAGTATAATAAATCTGTGCTCATTAACAAAAATATGAATTCAGTGAAGGGCTGATGAACATTCTGCTGATGTTTGTTCACCCTCTAGAGGCTGTCTGCGGTAAAGCAGTCATTAATTATATTTGATACCTTCAACTATGGTGATTAATAGCTGATCTGGCAGCTGACAGTGGGGTACAACAGGGGCCAAGTCGGTCCTTATTTTGCATCACTTCCCCTCCTCTTCCTCACCAGAGCTCTTCTTCTCTTGCACTGAACTACTTGTGACCTCAGGAGAAATATAATCTACACCGCTTTAACTCTGACCTTGAAGGCCAGAGGATGGTTGTGGTTAGGATGGAGCCTCGGCTTTACTTACCAGCTCGATTCCCACCTCCCACTCCCCCCCCCCCATACACACACACACACACACACACACACACACACACACACACACACACACACCCCTCTGCTTCCCTGATACAGATAGATCCGTCTCCTTCCTTGTGTATTATCAGTCTCGGAGTTTGAACTAAGGAATTTAGCATCATGCTAAAGAGAGATTCCAAAACAGAAACCATAATATTATGTTTCTTTCTAAGTATTTGAAAGCTGAGTATCTTTTCGTAGCCTTAAAAACACCGTCTGTCACTTCAGATCTGTTTTTTGTCTGTCAGATGAGATATTATCTGGGTCCTAAGATAGAAATGTGTTAGCAATGTAGCTGACACGCCTCCTCTCATCCTGCCTCTTGTGCACATGGAGGCAAATAAGTAGCGCGGGTGGGGTAAAAGAAACCCGAAGTGGCAGGTCCTTTCAATTTAAGTCAATAAAGAAGCATTTAATAAGTTTCCACTAAATTGTGTGGACATAATATCGTTGCTCACAGAAGAAATCCCAACAGCCTGTTTGTGTTGGAGCTGATCAAGGAAATCAGAGCGCAGCAGTGAGATGATAAACAAGAAATTAGAAGGAGATTAGAGCATTTGTAAAGCAACCAACAAGTAGAGGAGAGAGAGGAAGGTGAATGGAGGAGGGGACAGGAGGATAAAAAAAGAAATTTGAGAAGAGGTTGAGTGTGAGAGAGAGCAGTGATGGTGTAATTGCTCTCCAGAGGAGTTTTCAGAAGCAGCACTTAAGAGCCTCTGTGGTTTAGTAATCACTGTGATTAAGGGGCAGCGAAATGCTAACAGCTAGCCCGACCAGAGCGGTGCGAGCCCGCTACATTATTACATTATACTGTCAGCTAAAATGATCTGAAATGAGTCTGAGTTCATCTACTTTGGCTCAGTTCCCGGGTTCAGAACTTGAGCTGGTGTGTTTGGACAGCCGAGCCTGCTGCTAAACATGCGTTTGAAGCTGCAGCACGGTGGGTGTTGTGAGTGCATACATAATTTGCACTTGACATTTTAACCGCAGTTTGTTTTCTGAGCTGTTTTTAACAATTTCAGTACAACAGCAACGCATAAATGCTTCACTGGTGGGAAGAAGTGGCCGACTGGTGAGGTGTGGGGTTCTCTGACACGGTCTTGGTCACTGAACGTCTCACACCTCTTCTCCAAATTGACCCAAACCATTTTTGCTGTGGGTGTCAGCACAAAATGTGCGACAAAGTGCGATGATGAACTGGCAGATGGTTATTTGCAGTTGGGAGTGGGGGGGTTGTTGAGGGCAGGAGCCCAGAAAATGAGATGCCATACTTCTGGTCTGTTATTTAGAGAAATGACTCATAAGAAAGGGAAGGTAACTGTTGAAGTCACACACACACGCACACACACACACACGGGTGCGTGGACGTGGGCGACTCAGCTCCTATTTTAATGGAGTCAAGAGCTCATTTGCATCAGCAGAAATATTTGCCACCATCCCCGCTGTTTTTTTGTTTGTTGTCATGGAGATAAGAAAATTATTTGTTTTTTAAATACATTCGTTCCTCTACAGCTGAATAATAAGCCACTGTTTAACTTCAATACTGAAAAATGATTCCCCTTCCCCTGCTCCCAATAAAAAAGACAGATTTAAATATTCCATACATTCATAAATATATAGGGACTGTAGGCAGCAGCTAATCAGCATATCTGTTTTGGGCTGTGGTTTTAGGTTTTAGATTAGACACAGCAGGATGGTAACCAGCCTCTGAAGATAAATGTAACCTGGAATCAATAAAGTCTGACGGTCAATTTAGTGAAGTCTATAATGTAATATGTAACAGAGGGTCACACACAGCATTGGTGTTGTGATGAATGGCTGATGGCCTCCAGGCTGAGATACAGATCTAAATGAAGGAAAGAAAGACGAGAGATAAGTGACAGACGAGAGATAATGTGTCCTCTCTCTCTCTCTCTCTCTCTCTCTGTGTGTGTGTGTGTGTGAGAGAGAGAGAGAGAGCTGAAGAACTGCTGAAAGTGTGGAGCCACATCTAAATTTACTGGGTGGGGCGTGGTGAAGTCACTGTTAGCCCTGTATCTCCTTCTCTCTCTCACACACACACACACATCCGTCACACACACAGACACACAGACACCCTAATGTCTCCAGTTTGGCGTCAGCAGCACCTGGGTACGGTAATAAAGCAATTTTAAATGGTGATAACGTTCTATTTTCTATCATCCTTCTGTTCTCTTCCTTTTTATGAGCTCACATCAGTTTTTGCCTCCAATCGGCCATCTTGATTTAACCTTTCCCAACGTCTTTTTCATTTCCTCTCAGCTCTTTTTTGTACACTTCTCTACTTAAACCACGCTCTGTGGTGCATTTCACTGTTTTTTTGTTGCCTCATCCTTCTTTTTCTTTCCTTAAGGACAAGTTTGACTTGATGTTGTATTCAAACAAGATAAATAGTCATTTTTATTTAACGTATTTTTAATTTCTGATTACTCAATCCTCTCTAGCAATACTCTATTTTAATTTGAACACGCACGCCGGTGGGTCATGTGATTTACTGACCTGCAGATCACAGGCCAGCGGTTGATAACAGAACCTCTGTGCCCTCGTGTCACTCGTGGACAGAACCGACCAATCAGACTGAAAAAGACAAAACAGGAAGTGGCGGAGGAAACAGGCATATCCTGACCTAACTTCTAAAAATGTTATTGTTAAAACACGACATAAAAGTTTTATTCGTCGCCACATCACATGATTTATGTGATCATTTTGTATGCTAACACATGTTTTCATACCTGAAATCCAAAAAATTGACCAAATGGCTGATTTAACGTCTCATTGTTAATGTCTTTTTAGGTGGGCTATTTTCTGTATTAGACGAGCTCATTAGTCTCAGTGAGCTCATTTCCCTCCTATTCTTGTAAAAGCGAGATGTCAGGAACACATTTCTTACATCTGGCACACACTTCCACCAGGACACAAGGAAGAACTGACTAAAACATAGTGGTGAAAGGTCACTGTGGATCACTGGTAACTGTGGTTTAATGGAAATATTGCACAGGTACATTTGTGATGTGGGTGCAACTAAATGAGATATTTAACCTCAGGACTTGAATATAATTGAACCATGTCTCTGTTTTGGAAGACTTGAGTCTGTGGAAATGTTGAAACTGGAGGTAACTGGAGGACCAAAATGTGGTTATTTATTCATTTTTATTAAAAAAAAAAAAAAAATCCCAGCACGCACACGCTCTGCCAAATAGTAGCAGAAAAAAGTGAAATCCCATCCCAATATAGCCAAAATATTGTCATTTAATGATAACACTTTATACAACTGTAAAGGCCAATGTGAATATACTTCATTAATCCCACAGAATTAGTTAATCTTTTTACACACATGCAGGTTCATGCAGTAGACGAACATAATCACATGCAATTATAAAGGGATGTGTCGAACCCTCAATCCCTGGATGCTGGCACTTTATTTGTTAGGGCTCTTAAGAGTGAAGCTTATTTAAGTGTACCTTTATATTCATTCAAATTCAAATGCTGTAGAGAGCACAAGGAGGATGGTGACAGTTGAGGAGCATTACAGAAGTGTGTATCACATCCACAAGAGGGGGGGTTCAGGCATGTCCCCTATGGAGGCCCAGGTACCAGATGCATGGCTGCTGGTGGATGCGGCTCTGACTCAGTCAATACTGAATCAATACTCATACTATGAAATTCAATGTGGGGCCATCAAAGGAAAACGTGGCACTTTTATCAAAGTCATTAATTTTCCCTGCATGGAGTCGGGGTGAAGGATTTTAAACATGGACGGCTGCGCGGCCAGCCGAGCATGAAATGACCAGCCAGCTTTAACTGTAAAGCTTCTCTGCTTCAGACAGATATTTTTACATGTCCAGTTCAGTGTTTCCCCTTTTCATTCAATCATGAACTCATGTGGGGTTTGATTTTTCCTCATCATATGTTTATCTGGATTTTTCTCACCTCACTTTTGCATTTCTCTGCATGTATTTTGGATTATTGTCACTCTGCTAATCTGTGTGTTTGAGTTGTGGAGCTGCGTTACTCCCAGCTATGGTAAACATGTTGGTAGGCTGAGATGACTTTTCCTGGAGCCTGATATACAAACAGGAAGTGAAAAACAAGAAAGAGGGGTTGCATCTGTGTGTACAGTACATTGTTGAGTGCTCAAGGACATTTACTCTGTCTCTGCCTGTGAAAGGTCGTCTGAGTTGATTTCATCAGGTCTGCTGATCAATACACTTTGCTTTATGGAGTATTTAATCAATGCGCACGCCTTAATGTTGCTTCCATTCCTGTGTCTTTCATGAATACACGTGGGGGGATGGCCGTATGATGGCAGGCTCCTTGGGCTTCAGGCTCATGACTCAGCTCAGCAGCTGATGATGGGCTGACGATGGGCCCCTGACTGTTACGGGACCGTCATCACACGTGGTCACGGTGGACACGGTCGGGGACGTAGCAGCAGCAGCAGCAACACCTCCGGCTGATTACTGTTTTCACTGGTCTGTCGGCGCGAGGCCTTCTGCACTGCACCACGGGCGATCGTTTTTGGTTCATCTGTCAATCAAAAAGCTCACAGAAGAACACCCGTCCATCAGATTAAATGTGCCTCTCAGTGATGGACCGAATCGCCTGATTGAATTGCGGCCTGGCTTTTGTCAGAGATGGTTTTCAATCCAGTTACATTTGTCTTCTGATTCGCAGAATACCCCCAGCAGCTTATTGATATATGGATAAGCCAATACAGGAAGATGGATGGTGAGTGAATAACATCGATATCTACATCCTGGCAAATCAGATCATGCAGAGCGAGCAACCACGGTGAATGGCTCTAGTTGTGGAAATGGGATTAAAGATGGAACCGGAGAAAAGGTCGCTGGGATTTAGCGGCACTATTTTCTGCGTGTGTGTTTCACATCTGAATGAATGTGAGTATTTCTCATCTCACGCTTAACCCACTCGTGACCTGTGACAGGAATATAAGGAGGAGATTTGATCTGGAGTCCGCAACAGAAGGCGTGTTCTGGCGTGTTCCAGATTCTGGTAGATATTGTACAGCTTTTCCAAAATAACAGGGGTGGAACTGTGAGACTGAAACATCCTGGGCTCAGCAGATGACATATCCTGTCTGCAGCAAGGTGCTGACTCATGCACGTCAGGGATATTGAAGTCAGATGCCATAGTGGTGCATTTCACCCCACAGATATTGCAAAAACTGATTACCTGGTTGGAGACTGAGCCTTTCTAATAACACGGTCTGCGTGTTTGTTCTCGATACACCCAATAATCTTCACCGTAATCTAATCTGAAGTCACTGTCTGTTGTGAGTCACCTGTAACAGGATTAAGCCTTTGATGGGTTGATGCAATAACCGTTAAAGCGCACCAGCCACGCTGCCGGTGACAACTGACTGTCACGTCTGTGGCATTATCGCATTTCCCTTAATCGTTTTTATATCGTAACTGGTTCTGGGGTATTTTGGTCACATGTCTGGCATTTCTAAACCTGGTTTGCGAGAGGCCTCTGATTGTTTTAGATGGCTGCATCCGTGGTGGAAGAATCAGGGAAAAAACAATGGACAGGACTCACGTTAAGGTCATGTGACTTTTAAAAGGCTCGCTGAATTCATTTGGTGTTTTTCTACTGCCGTTAGGTTCAAACGGATTTGCTTGAGTGCCCTTATATAACGAACTGGTTTGGCAGGATTCTTTTCAAATGGAGCGACTCCTCAATGGAATTTTATCTTGGCTCTTACCTGTTGTGATAAAGTTAATTTACTGCATCAGAACACAGTGTTCTGTGGCCTAGTTAGTTAAAAATCATCAGTTCTTTATTTAATAATCCCTGATGGCCAAGAACGCACCACCAAAGCCACCATTATCTCTAATCAGACGTGTATTTGTACTGTATTCCTGGTCAAAATAATGTCTGCAGGAGCAAATTTAAGGTTGTTTCAATTATTTATGTAAATTTAAAAAAACATGTTTACAAAAAGAACAATTTTTACAGAATAAGTTTCATGTAACGTTGGATTTTAACACAAAACTCTCCATCACGGAGCTCCTCCTCTCCAAGCAAAATGCCAGTAATACCAACTGATGTGCAAGGGTCCGTAAACACGAGCACGGAGGGTAAACACTGAGTTCAGTTGGGCCCAGTCTCTGTGTCTCCTCTCCCCCTGCTGCAGGACTTGAACAGGATGATGCCAAGGCTTTTCCCACCATGCTTATGGGAACTGACATGGAGGCATCCGTCCTCCTGTTTACAGCTCAGCATGACAGCCGGCCCCCTGGGATGTCCGTCTCCAACATTAGATATGCAATCACACTTCCATCTGTGAAACGTTTGTCCTTAAGCAGCTCTAATTAATCGGACTAGTGGAGGAGAGCAGTGGAGCTGGGTATGGTCAGCGTGTGCGCATGGCCAAAATAAAGAGTCAAAACAGGAGATCAGACAATTTTAATGGAGGTTAAAGTATCCGCGAAGCAGTCTGGAAAATTTCCTGACGTGAGGATTAATATTGTTGTTGCTAAAACAAATAGATCTGACGAATCAACCTGAGGCCAGCATTTAGAAAAGGTTTCAATTTTGTGAGCTCATGAATAGAAGACTTCCTGGTTCAGATCCCTGCACCAGTGGAAGCTTTGGGCGGGAAGGAGAAAGTCGCTGCGCGTATACGCATTTTTTCCAGCTTTATTTCATTTTACCAACTTTAGATTAGCTAGATTCTGCAGTCTACATGTGTATGTACGGAAGTCATTGATCATCTTTCCTGCTTGTGTTTGTGTGAAAGCATGTTGTGAAGTGTAGTGGTGTGTGTACTTGCGTGACAACATGCTTGTTGCTTCCACTGTTGACTGTCAACAAGAATTTTGTCACACAGATGCAAATGTAAGGTCCCCTTAGGTGTGTTTAGGGTAATCACACACACACACACACACACACACACACACACACACACACACCACACACACACACACACACACACACACACACACATAAACAATAAATTACAGATCCGGATGTTTCTCCTTCATACAGATCTTTGTCTTATTGCTCCTCCCAGCTTCCCTAATGGCATTTGGCAATTCTACCAAAACTCTTCACCATTTCCAGGAACAACACATTTTTTCTGTATATATTTATTTTTGTATGTTGACAACCAGCATGATGTTTGCATGGCTGGGCTGACTTATGTACACTGGCAGCAGATCAGATACTGCTGCACCCTCAGGTTTCCTTTAAAACACGTCCCTGCTATGAATTTGGCCTCCGCCCACAAAGTTAACATCATAACTGAAAGCTTTATCCCACCTAGTTAAGAGAACGATTTGGATAATTCCATCAAGACGAAGCACAAACACTTTGTGTGGTTATAATCCTCCAACATTTACGGGCACGGCGCAAACAAAGCACAAACTAGCATCAGTGAGAGTTGTTCATGTTGTAAAGGGACATTGGCCCATGAGCAAAACACAAGCCTGAAGCACCTTTCTAATGAACTACAGCTCACACTTTTATTTAGTTTACTCCAGTCAGAAAGTTTCCATTGTTTGCTGTGAGGCTTTAACTTACTGACTTTAGAAAGCGCTCATTTATCCGCCTATTGGCTGCAGACCCATGTGGTGGAACGTTTTTTTGCCACCGTGGAACATTAATCTGTCGGTACGGACAATTTTTTGACATTGTAATAGTCTCATTGTGTCTTTCTCTCGCAGAAGCTCCGGAGAAAATGGACGACCTGTCAGCTGAAAATGTAAAATCGCACCTGTGTTGCAGCCAGAGCATCCCAGAGGAGTCGTGTGTCTCAGGTCCTTGAGACACACACACACACGCGCATCCACACACACACAAGTGTAATCTCTGAAAGATTTATGAGGTCCTGTCCAGAGGCAGGAGGCCTGCCAATGTGCCGATAAGGAGGTTTCGTTTCATCACATTCCGTCTCCAACTCCATCCCTTCTTCTCTGAGCTGGAAGCTACAGCGGCTGATTTTGAAGAATGAGAGAGGACAACGATGCACGGAACCTCCTGGGATAGAAGGACAGAGTTTTAAACGGGATCTATGAGATGGCCTGGAAATGACAGCTCTGATCCTGTATGTCGGACAACAGCGATGTTCTCGAGGATGCCTGCGTCGCCGTGTCTCTGTCGAACTGCTGGACCTGGAAAATGGTGAAACTCCAGGAAGGAAATCAGAGCTGAGCGCAGCTAAACCCGTTACACACACACCAACATTGCAGAGAGTTCCACGTGGGACAATGTGCAACATCTCCTTCTGTGATGTGGACAGTAAAGTGGACCAGTTTTTCCAGCCCACGCTCTACATCATCGTCATCGTCCTCGGGCTTCCCACCAACTGTATGGCCTTGTGGGCTGCCTATATGCAGGTGAGGAGGACAACCATCCATCCATCCATCATCCATCCATCCATCCATCATCCATCCACCCACCCCTTTATTTTAATGCAGGTTTGAGAGGCTTGTGCAGTAACATACTCACTCTCTCTCACTCATTTTCTACCGCTTGTTCCTCCACTGAGGGTCGCGGGGGGGCTGGAGCCTATCCCAGCTCAATGGGCGGAGGCAGGGTACACCCTGGACTGGTCGCCAGTCAATCGCAGGGCTAACACATACAGACACACAACCATTCACTCTCACACCTACGGGCAATTTAGAGTTTCCAATTAGCCTAATCCCCAATCATGCATGTCTTTGGACTGTGGGAGGAAGCCGGAGTACCCGGAGAGAACCCACGCAGGCACAGGGAGAACATGCAAACTCCACACAAAAAGTCCCCAATCAGTCCCAACCGGGGATCGAACCCGGGGCCTTCTTGCTGAGGCAACAGTGCTAACCACCACACCACCGTGCCGCCTGCAGTAACATATTTAAGTCATAATTAATCACATCATTAGTTTGTGATAAACCGTGACTGAACAGAACAGAACGGTATTTTCCCATGCAATATCAGACTTTTGGCATTTCCCAGAGACATGTAGTTTTACTTGGCTGCAGCTGAAGCTAAAACCACACGATGTTTAGTCTTAGATGCTAAATGCACATGCTGTGGTTAAGGGCTTAAAGTAGAGATTTTGATAGGTCCAGTCGTCTTGATGGGAGCCAACATGACCTGATGATTGAGAACTGCCAACACCAACACATCAAATGTGTGTGTCTCATCTAACCTGAACTTGACTCTAACCTCACGCCACCTTCTTTCCCGCTGCGCCACCATTGCAGGTAAGGCAACGCAACGAGCTCGGCGTGTACCTGATCAACCTGTCGGTGGCCGACCTGCTGTACATCACCACTCTTCCTCTGTGGATCGACTACTTTCTTCAGCATGACGACTGGATCCACGGTCAGGGGAGCTGCAAGCTCTTCGGCTTCATCTTCTACACGAACATCTACGTGAGCATCGCGTTTCTCTGCTGCATCTCCCTAGACAGGTATCTGGCTGTGGCCTACCCTCTGCGTTTTGCCAAGGTTCGACAGGTCAAGACAGGTATGAAAATGACCCCTAACACTGACATTTGACCTTGACAGGCGAGTAGTGTAATGCTATAATTTCTCTGTCTCTATTTGCTGACAGCTGTCCTGGTCAGCGCCGTTGTGTGGCTCATTGAGATTGTAGCCAACTCTGCACCATTGTTCCACGACGAACTCTTCCAGGATCGCTTCAATCACACGTTCTGTTTCGAAAAGTATCCCATGCAGGACTGGGTGGCAGGGATGAACCTCTACAGGACGTTCCTGGGATTCCTGGCTCCGTGGACAGCCATGCTCGTCGCCTATCGGGGGATCCTGGCGGCAGTTCGCTGCAACGTTTCCACGGAGCAACAGGAAAAGGCGAAAATCCAGAGACTGGCGCTGAGTCTGATCCTCATCGTTCTGCTCTGCTTCGGACCCTATCATGTCCTCCTCCTGGTGCGGAGCGTCATGTTTTTAAGGAAACCGTGTGACTGTGGTTCGGAAGAGAGTTTATTTGCAGCGTATCACGTGTCGCTGGCGCTGACCAGCCTCAACTGTGTAGCCGACCCCATTCTCTACTGTTTTGTGAACGAGGGGGCTCGACACGACGTGGGTCGGGCGCTCTCGGCGTTGCTGTCTGCAGCTTGCCACAAGGGGTCCTCCTGCTCACCTTCACACGCGGACATACTCAATGCCGGCTCGGTGACTATGGAAACGCCACTTTCGGCGAAAAAGCAGCCGTGCGTTTATAACGACGTGGGCAAGTCAGGCAGCTACAAGACGGAACTGGTGGCTCTGAAAGAAGAGTGTCTGCAGATGACCATTCTCAGCGTAGGCAAGTGACTCCACCACCTCTGTGGCAGGTCCACTTCGGTTAACCGAACAAACTCCCGGGACTGTCGGGGTTTGAGGTCCACTGTTGGCTCTGATCAGCACCAGATTGTACGAACGCCAGCCTCAACAGAACGCTTCAAGAAAAAGACGCGTCCTTTGTATTGTGGAGATTTCAGAACATTGCAGAGCAACTGTTGCAGGTCGACTCGGAAGCAGTTTGATCGCTTCAGGTTGCTTCATCCCAAGATTCTGTGCTTCATGCAGATGTTGATGCTAGTTGTGGTTGATCTGTGATGAGAGAAGGGGTTTGGGAGTGGTTTTGGTTCTCAGTGGACCATTAATGTCGATACCGAGGTCCGCCGCACGTCAACCAACAGAAGTCGGTGTTTTTCAGCTTAGTTCTGAGGAGCAGAGATGAAGAGAACATGAAGGCGGTTCAGACTGAACATCCACTGGGTGAAAATCAAGGTAGAAATAAACACCTTTTAACACCCTAATGCACTAATTTGGAATACTGAAGACGAGCCAGACTGTATTAGCACATACAGTATAATGCTTGCTAACAATGTCTTTATTTGATGGTTTTTGGTCTTTTTTAAGAATATCTAAGAGGATTCTAGTGTGATCTGAGCACCTTCTTCTCCTTTAATACCGAGGCAAACTAGATTTTTCCTCTTTAAAAAAAACAAAGAAAATTATTTGAGTGATTAAAATTTACATTTAATTGATCGGAGAGTCAAAGTAGAATTTGACAGCAAAAACATTTCTTATTAACTGAAGTATGGAAGTGTAAAGAACCCACTTTCTTCAATATAAAAGGTGTAAACAGAGAGAGGAGGATACAGGTGGAGATCAGCTCCTACAGCAGAAACAGCAGTTTGTATTGAACTATCTGTGATGTCCTGTGTGTGCTGTACCTTATGAATATATCATAAAACACTGGATTCGATGCCATATTAGACTGACACCTGTGCTGTCACCGTGATGTAAACGGAGCAGAAAAGGGTTAAATTCATCACACCTGTGAGGTGTTGGATGTACTCAAAAGAGATGAATGTTGACTTTATTGGAAGTATGTTATTATTATTGTCATCAATATTGAATAAAACATTTAGTCTGGCGGGGTGGCAGCAATGTGTCGGCCACATTTATATGTCAGTGTTTAACATACAGATGCTGTGACGTCGAGACTTTAGGGCCGAAATCATTGTTTATGTCGCAACTAAACCGGCCCGACATGAAATGTCAGGAAAGACAAACGTGAACTGTCATCTAGAATAATAGAATTCTTTTATGTGGTTTTAGCATGAAGGCAAAGTGCAGTTTTCATCTGTGCCGCTGCATTATTGCGCCGCCTTGCTTTCAACGTGTTTGTTTCAGTGGGAAATACAATAAATTAAATTGTAAATTATGAACTGAAAACATTACGGGTCCACATTTCTGCACGGAACCGGTGGTCTTATTCACCAGAGGAGCCAGAGCGTGTGGTCGAATGTGTTTGGTCATCGCGGCGGTTCCTGCGCGCTTATCTGCAGAATATCTGTCCACGTTCCCCCGTCTGCATCAGCACAGGCTGTTTGTTCACCTGGAACCATCGGACCCTACAGAGTATAAAGATCAGAAAACACTTTGGGGCTGTTTTTCCAGCTTGAAGTCGGTTTTTTTTCTTCTCATCCAATCTGGGCTGAAGTGCACGGTGCAGACAACAGAGTGGGAACGGAGGAGCGCACGCTCCTGCAGCACTTGAAGTATCCTGGTAACAGGAGCGGGACGCCGTCAGCACGGATACTGAGAGCCCGCAACACGGGGGTGGACACGGTTCTGTAGCATCATGTGTGTTTGTGTGTCAGACAAAAACAGCTCATATGTGAAGGCACACAGCTGCATACTTTGTGGGACAAAGGAGCGCTTGTATGTTTGTGCCCCTGACAGGAAAAGGGAGGACATAACTCTGAGGGAATATTGTCTCCTGCCCTCCACGCTTCACTGGTCCCCTCTGCCGAACACTTCTAAATATAGCAGCTGGACAGAAGCCGGGCTATCATTACCCAGCGCTCACCTTTGGTGATTTATTGCTTCTGCACTTCAGTAACAGATGAGAATAAATCATAGAAGCTCTACGGTGTGTTACTGATGGAGGAATGATTGAATTATATGAAATGCTGCTGGGAAATGTATTAACAACAGACCTGCTATAGATAATAGATAATAACAAGCAAATCATTAAAAAAAAAAGTCTCACAGTGAAATATTTTTATTGAATTTCAGTTTTTAGGGCCTGTGCATGAGCGTAATACCGTGTTCTGCCTCTGGAGCACAGCTGCTTACGCCTCGCACAACTGTGACCGATGTGACCCAGAATCCATTCTACAGCTACGTGTTATAATCCAATTTGTTATTCATTCATTCACATTTCATTTTCGACAGCATAAATGGAGCCTCAGCATACTGGGATGCAAACCACGTGCCCAAGGCTGCAAATGTAAACGGCCTCCGTATGTTTTGTGGACTGCAGCTCTGTTTCTAACACGGACAATTTTAAATAAAGGCCAGAGGTGAGGACTGTGGTTATTGTGTGCAACAGGTCACGTTCTGATAAGATAAGGGGGTGACAGGAAATGAAACAATGGCCACCGAACCTCAATCATCATCATCTCCGCACACCAAAGGGGGAAAAAGTCCTGTTTGTGGTCATTTGGATTTAGCATATTTATGTCGTCTTTACTCGCCTTCCTGTTTTGTAAAGCACATCGATATTTTATTAATGGGTTCGGAATCATTCTGACTAAAATTAACATGAATTAAAATGTGATTCAGAGCTCACACTGGAACTCCTTGCAGGCCCTGTCACAGTCTGAGCCCATGAAATTCCCAAGCAGGAATTGAGGGATCCCCACAGGATGTCTTAGAGGGTTCAACCGGAATCTCCTCAGACAGGAACAGTGTAGACCCGTCGGCACGGAGACCATCCAAGATCATCCAACGTAAACAGCAGCAGCTCCAGAAAACAAACAGCCTGATCCGTCTGCACAGTTTAAAAAATCGGATTTCTCTGTTTTGAAACACAAATTCCATTTTCTCCTCAAATATCTCTTCAAACGAAGCTCCAGCTGTTACAATACAATAGCCAGATTTTTTTCAGCAGTTCATATACAGTCACCGTATATGGCCCACAGATGTTTTATGTTTATGCACAGTATATTATATAAGGCAATGTATATTTGTATATCTTTGTAACTACCTTTTTTCTACCAAGTAGAATCTGTTTTCCTTTCGATTTTTCTCACTGAGGACTGAATAAGGAGGGACTTTCTCAGGGTTCCCTCCCCGTAGACAAACAAACCAATGCATTGAATGAATATAATCTACCAGACTCCAGCACAGCGCCACTGCAGACAGATGACTTCAATTTGATTCTGCAGGGGGAAAAAGGGAAAAGGGACCGAAATGCAACGTGCAGGACTTTCAGCCGGAACGACAGAGCTGTGCTGTGTGATCTGTCTGCAGCTCTGAGCCTCACATCGACGTACACTCGCCGGCCACGTCGGTCGCCATGTTCAGTTCCTTGTCGACACAAATAGCATATTAGCCAATCACATGCATTTAGACGTGTGGATGTGGTCAAGACAACTTGCTGAAGTTGGCAAAACCGAGCATGCGAATGTGGAAGAAGGGAGATTTAAGTGACTTTGTGGTTGTTGGTGCCAGACAGGCTGGTCCGAGGATTTCAGAAACTGCTGATCCACTGGGATTTCCACACAAGCATCTCTAGGGTTTGCAGATAATGGTTTCGAAACAGAGAAAATATCCAGGGAGTGGCAGTGGTGTGGAGGAAAACGCCTCGTTGATGTGAGCGATCAGGGGAGTACGGATAGACTGGTAGACGTGATAGAGAGGCAGCAGTAAGTCAAATAACTGACCACGCCCGTCCCTTTATGACCACGCTGGACCCATCGTCTGATGGCCACTTCCAGCAGGATAATGCACAAAGCTCTGATCATCTCAAACTGGTATCTGGAACATGAATTACTTTACTGTACACCGATGGGCTCCACACTCACCAGATCAATCTGTCCGTCCGTCCGTCCGTCCATCCATCCATCCATCCATCCTCCATCCATCCATCCATCCATCCATCCATCCATCCATCCATCCATCCATCCATCCATCCATCCATCCATCCATCCATCCATCCGGTTGGGCCTAAAAAGTGGCCGGTGAGTGTGAAAGACTGGCGCCCAGTGCTGCGCCTCGATATCTCCCCGAATCATGGACAACAGCACCACCTTGTGTCCAAGGAGTGCAACAACACGATTGTCGCAGTGAAGGACGGTTTTATCGGCATAACGATAATTTATCATTTGAATTATGACGATATTGAATGTAATTTGTCTACTGAGACTGTGGATTTACATTCGTGGTGATTGTTGAAACGCACAACAGGTTTTGGTGAGTTATGTCAACAACCTTTCCTGCCTACCAGGTAACTGAGTATATGCAAGTATGAGGGCCTTCAAAACCTGATATAAATTTGTCAGGTTCTTCTGAAAGAGATGTTTCCATGCCCAATTTCCTAATTGATAACCAAGCTGTCCTTCTGCTTCTCCCGAGGCCATAAAGTGACGGCGAAGCTTCATCAGACTTTGATCATTTTAATATCAGCACCAGCTTGATTTTAGTGTCCCTGTATACAAGCGATTCAACTCAAGGTCAGAGAAGCACCCTTGAGCAGATGTGTGCACATCTTTGTGATGCAGCAGGGTAATGGTGATGGGATGGCAGCTGGCCAGACATGTGCTCTTCTCCTCATCACCTGCTCCCTGGAGGAGAGCTGGAACAGTCTGGAAATGTCATCTTCCCTCTCGTCTCCAAAAGAATGGAAACTACTGCTTTAGTTCCGCCTTAGTATCCAGCAATATTTATTAATAAGTGCAGTGCAGCCAGATGTTTTTTGTCACAAATTATTGACCTTCTTTTTATGATTGGAGCTGCGTTGTCAAAGACAGTTTGCAGTCTGCTCAGGGACTTCTCTGTTCTTTCCATCCCTGTTAAATTTTAGTGCTGTTGTTGTGGGAGCCAAGCTGAGGACAAAACTGAACATACATGAACAACCAAGGATTATCTAAGAGGCTTCAGACTGTGTGCCCTAGGCTCAGGTTAACGCTCAGGATAAATTGAAAACAGCACATTTCAAGATGATTAGAATGAGTTTAGGCACCATCTGAGTTTGTGGACCTCCAAGAATCACAATGAAATTAAGGATAAAAGTGGAGCTCCGCAAAGACCCAAAATGGTAGTATTTAATGGCAACATGCAGAGATGGATCAAGGGTGGACGTTCATGCAGAAACTTATAAACCTCCAACAGAGGGTTTTTTTTATTTTAAAACCTAGAACCATCTGCAAACAATTACCACCGCCCAAATGGGCGCACAAAGTTACTGAAGCACTGAATGGGCATGTGTGTAATGTCTTAAATCAAATTTTAACATTGATATTTTTTATCAAAACGGTAAAACCAGTTGACCATTATATTATATGAGGCTGCTGGGCGCTGCTCTTCTTCCACGTGTTACCAGCAGAGGGCAGCAGAGGTCGACATCTGCAGCCCACCCGCCGCAGGGTTGAGACGGCTGCAGCTTCAACCCACTGGAAGAGGACATTGACAGGCTTTAGACCGGAATAAAACATTTGTGAAAAGGTCCTACCTACCAGTCTTTATGGTAAAAACAAAATTGCTGATGAATTCATCCACTGCAAAAAAAATAAACAAATAAATAATGATGCAGCCAAAAGGCAATTAGCGAATTGACGAAGTAGTGCATTTTGCAGGCTAGACTCCTATTTTTGTCCTATATGTAAGGACATTTGACACTGCAGCCGACTCACGTTGCTTTTTTCTTCTGAACATTTTAATAGTGATTCCAGACTTTGCTTCCAGAATGACTAATCCAGCAATTATCTCCAAATGAGGGGAAAATGTTTTCTCTTCGCTAAGTAGGAAGTATTAACGTTTGCATTTCATTGAAAAATAATAATAAGTGCAAAATTGTATCACTGGACAAGTCCAGAATCCGATTTAAAAGCACTGGTTGATGTCCAGAGCTGCAAAGGACTTTACTGGACCAAAACCATCTCGCTAACATCTGCTCAGAGCTGCAGCCTAATAAAACACACAAGAATGCTGCAAGTGTGTGTGCTTTACTGCCGGGGCTACTTCACTTTTTCCATATGCTGCAGCCCTGAATGGGAGGCCAGGACACTCGCCGTTCTGCTTCCAACACTCTATGTCGCGCCTCCAAAAGTATAAATGCACGTGTCCAACTAACAAAATATGCCACTCTACAGAATGTGCTGAATAGTTTTTAACAATGGGGTTTCGAACTCCAGGCCATTCCTCCCACTGAGTGCTCCCTTTTGTGAGCACACTCATTTTTCAACTGCAGCTCCATCTGCCTCATATTTGCCACCTTTTCCAAGAGAAATAGGCTGCCTCGCCACTGCGTCTCTCAGGGCGATGGGAAATTGTGTGAACGAGCTGCTCTGTAGAACTATCTGTGTGTGTGTGTGTGTGTGTGTGTGGTGGTGGTGGGGGGTGCACAGGCAGCTCAATGTCACCTTGACTCCAATCAGGAGTCACTGAGGGTGCACTACATCTATATACTGGCCAAAAGAGATGGTACTTGCGTGTCTAGGTGTGTGTGAGAGAATACGCCAAACGTGTGTGCGTGTGTGTGTGTGTGTGTGTGTGTGTGTGTGTAAGTGAGAGAGAGAAATACTGAGGCGGGTATAGTGAGCTCACCGTGCAGGAGGATCCCGCTTCAGATCCAGGCAGAGCGACGCAGAGATGTCAGCACGCACAGGTGAGTCGCACAGCAGAGGCACAGGTGAGAGGCTCCCCGCTTTACAAACATGCGTTCACGCACGCCAGCTTCGTCTCCATGCAAAAGAATAAACGGAAGCGCCTGCGATCAGGCCGGAGGGTGATGGTGAGCACGAAAGAAAGAAAAACAGATGATTTAGGTTTGTTCGTTATTTAGAGGTGTCAGATTTTTTTGTTGTTGTTTGCTTGTTTTAGTTCGCTGAACAATTAGGATTTTAGAAGCAGGACACAGAGGGCAGGCTTTGCTCCTCAGCATCACTTATCTGTCAGGACTGCCTTGACTATAGACCTCCGCACAGCCGCAGCGGGACCTTCAGGCGGCCGTTCGGCCCTAATTGCATTTGCCGCGGCTGAAACAGAGTAAAAACCCGCCGCCGCATCCTTCTGCTCGCCGCCATGTGACTCGCAGAGCAAATATATCTGTGGCCTTCTCGTTTGGCGGAGAAATGTCAGATCCACCAATGGCGTCACGGCGGAGGCGTTTCCCCCCGTCTTCCAGCTTTCTCTGCTGTGGTGCATTCACGGAACGTCGAAAGGGAGGTATTTAATTGTGAGAGACTGCGAGTCTCTGGCTCCGTTGAGTTTTACGTAAATTCGTTATTTTATGCTGTTATAGTCCCGCCACACTTTCGATATTTCAACATGAAACCCTACTACACTCTACCGGGTATCTTCGGTTATGCATCACGACGATTGAACAGAGTTTTCCTAGTCCAACAACATTCCGAACAAACGAGACGCGTTGTGGATTTTCAAGTTTACTGGATGCGAGTGAAGGCAGCGTGGGGCCTCGTGACGTCAGCCGCTCCCCTGCGCTTCCTCTCGCAGCCAGTCAGAGAAAGGATGCTCTGAACGCAAGACTGCAGCATCTTCAGCCAGAGATCGAGCAGGAAAACGTCTCTTTCTCCGTGTGTTGCTCCAGACAAAACACCCTCCACCCTCGGGTGTCTTCGAGACCGGAGAAAAAGGAAGCAGAAGTTGAATTTGTGTTCCAGCACCCATCAGGATTTGTGTTCACGCTCATCGCTTCACCGACCTTTCTATCTTCGGCTGATTTCGCATCTTTTGTCTTTCGGTTGTGTTTTTGTTTTCTTTATTTATCAATCCTCTTCCACTGGCTGTTTTAGAGGAGCGCCACCATCCTGCGCTGCCTGACATGAGTACGCTTCTTTATCCGGTTGCAGCGGAATGACAAACATATCCTAAGCCGCGTATCAGAAGCTTCATGGACGATTGACGCTCTTTTATCACGTTTGTAGTTGCCTAGATCACATCCCCCGGCAGAGATTTCGGATTTTTTCCCCCCTCCGCTTTCTCTCTCTGAGCCGATCATCTGCCGCTCCGACCTTTCACTTTTTGTACCTGTGCAGCATCTCTGACCGCACGGTGCGCCACGGAGAAACGCAGTGCCAACCTCCCCCGTTCGTAAGAAACAAGCGTATTTTCTAATTCTTGGTCGCTCTCGCCTTCACAGAGGACTCATCTGCACTGTTCGAGCTGCGTAAAAAACGGGAAAGGGGGGTTTAAACGCAAACGCAGCGCAAGCATAAAGAGCAAGCCTGAAAATGATGGCCGGCGGAGCAGTACAGCAAAACGGGATTTTCTCAAATCCTCACCATCATAATCAACAGCCACATATGGAGTCCGATCCCCCCGACTCGCGTAAAAGACCCCTGGAGACCCCGACGGAGGCCAGCAGCACCAAACGCACAAACACAGGAGGTAAGAGCAACGATGGGGATGCGGGGAGCTGCTGGGTTTTCGGTCAATGTTGCTTCGTTCTCAGTCAGGCTGGCGAAAACCAGAGCAGGTTGAATGGATTCTTGACGTACAACCACAGCGATATACAGCTGCACGTTATCACGTCAGTGCTGCTTTGTTTTGAATAGAAACGGCCCATTTTCCTTCCAAAAAAGTCATTTTCCATCAACGTTAAATCCCTCCCGGAGCGCCCCTTTTGATAGAAAGGAAACAATGAGAGGGGTCGAGGGGGGGGGGGGTTCGGAGGGAAGCCTCCTTTTCCCTTCGCGCACGTCCTGGCTGTTTTTAGCCCCGTTAGAATTCAAAACAGCCGTATTGGCTGGTTTTTGGTTGCGTCTTAAGATTTGCGCAGCGGCCATGCTGGAAACAAAATAAGGATGTAAACAAGGGGAAGCCGGATCGGGTCGGTGCGCGATGGCTCTCATCCCGTCGACGGGTGACCTTGTGATAATCTCACACATCAGCCACCATTGCCGCGCTGTGTACATTCACACAGGCGGATAAAGCAGCAGACTCACTTTAACAGCAGGCCCGTGACGAGCCGGAGAGGACGAGAGGAGCCCAGAGCAGCAGAGTGCGACAGCGTCGCCGCGTTACCGCAGCATGTCAGTGCCTGTGTATTTTTATCATTCGCTGCCCTAATTTGAATCACCGCCCAAGAGGGAGAGATTTCCTCCTCTAAATGATCCAGTCGTGTCTTTTTTTTCGTATTCTCTTGGTTGGATGAAACATGGATATGTCACCATGGCAATCACCATATTTGGTTTTTGTTTACATGCTGTCATGCGCCAAGCATTTCCATCATCCGACATTCCAGCCATCAGGAGCCTGTCCTGGCCATGCACCCCATCATGCACACTTTAGAATGTGTGGGTTTAGGCTGCTGCATGCACTCAGTGCAGACATGGTTTCCTTCTATACGCAGCTGAGGATGTTTGTTTTTTTTCATAATTTTTTGTAATCGGACTGCCACCAAAATTACAGTGAATCAAAATATTTAATTTAAAAATTAAACCTGCATTTTAATGTAACAATTCCAATCATTTCTACTCAGAGTATAATTAAATTTTAAAGTGTGTTTTAACAGCCTTGGAGTCTATTTGAATCTCCAAACGCAGGTTAAATGTGTTTGGCGTTGCTTTAAATGACCAACAATCATTTGTACGAAGAGAAAACTGAGACTTATTAAAGAGAAAAACAAACAGACGACTGCAGAATAATGAGGTCAGTGTATTTCTGAGGTGGCAGTCGTGTTCTGACTTAATATTTCACTCACGTTGATGTGGAGAACAACAGGAACCCCAAAACCTCGACCTTGTTTTAGAAGATGCCTCCATGTGAAACGCTCTTCGGCTGCAGCAGGACGGCGGTCAGCCCGTGACAGTTCTGCTCAGGATTATTAATTATGGACGGAGTCGGGCCGAGGTGGGGTGAGCTGCAGGTTAGCCTGTGTTGTTTAACGGCAGATCGATGCAGCACTCAGGGCACTAAGGACCCCTTCACGCTTTCTGCATAAACGCGGGGCCCTTCCTCAGGGGACGCCGCTCTGCCTGCATAACAGTCAGACAGCGTGTCCATTTAGACAAATGAAAAGGTTGTGATGAGGATGAGGATGATGATGATGGTGATGAGCACGAGCGATCAGGCTTTTACCAGGGCGCCTGCACTGCTGTCAGGTCAGCTCTCCCTCCACCAACAGCCGGCATGCAGCGTCAGGCTGATGATCAGATGACATTTTGAAAATGAAATCGCTCCCCCTCCCCCCCTCTCTCTTACACACACACACACAAGCACAAACACACATTTCCCTGCAGGCCGTTAGGATCAACAAGAAAGCGGTTGCAGGTATCCTATAAAATTTGTGGATAATTAATTTGTAATGTTTTTGTAATGTAATTTTGTCAGATTACATGGTTGTACAATTAGACTCCTAATGAGCTCTATTGTGATCACGATTTACCATGTTAAATAACGAGATGACAGCGGAGGTTAGACCAGATAACGATCTTCTTTTACGCTACATAAATGCTCAAACGGTTTATATTTATGGCCCTTGATGCCAAGAAAACCCCAATGAAAGCAGCTTCCTGGATTCATCAGGACCTTTTGTTAAACTGTTGTTGCTTTTATTTTTTAACAACACTCAAATTTAAGGTGACCAAAGTCATTGCTGCTTAGAGATCATTATAATGTTTCTTTGTATCAGTAGCTTACGCCACACACCCCCCACCCCTGTGCTTCCTCTCTCTGTAGTGGCCTTCCTGCAGCCCCTACTTGAAACTGAAGGCATTGTATTCCCTCACCAAGAAACTGAGACTCATGGTAAGACAGACTTTGATTCTGATGTTTGACTTTTCTTTTTTTAGTAATCCTCACTATAACCGTATTCAATGCAGTTACCCTTGTGTTCTGTGAGGCCAAATCCAGAGCGAAATCCAAATTTTAGCCGATCTCAGTGAGATCTGACAGAGTCTGGCGTCCAAACAGAACTTAAAGTAACATCTAACACCCTCATTTTCTGCTCATGATCCAGGGTAATGCATGCTGAGATTGATTTGATTGTATGTTTTCAATTTCATGACATCCATTCTCATGCTTTTTTACACAAATTCTTTCTTTATGTCATGGTACCAAACGGGCTGCACAGGTGAGTTCTGATGACCTTTGACCTCATGCTAACGGCTGTGATGTTGATACAGAGTGGGTGTTTTCCTGTCACCGTACCACGCGAAGATGCTCCGTGGTGTCCCAGTGCTCAGTTTTCACTGTTTGCTGTTCTGATATCTGTGTTTTCCTAAATGTCACCCGCAGCAAGTGGATGAGAAGTGAGAAAAGCTGTGTGTGTGTGTGTGTGTAGGTGTGTGGGTGGGTGGGTGTGTGAGGGACCACAGGAAATGCAGAGGCTAATAAATTACGTCCACGTCTCATAAAAAGCTGACGGTCTTAAAGCAGGAGAGATCAATGAGTAGCCGCAGTAGCTGCTGCTCCTCCACCCCCACCAGCCTTTTAATCCCACCCCATTTTTACTGCCCCCCCTCCCTTCCCCGAACCCCAAACCCTTTCACTTGCCCCCACCCCCCTCAGCAGGGGTCTCTCCCACATTTCCCTCTAATCATATGATCAGACATTTTCAGTTAGGTCATCCTTAATATTTTATTTCTGTTCTGAAGTTTAAACTTGGATCACTATTAAAGCCCGGCTCAGTGACACTTTGAATTATTAATGATTTCAGCTGCCGTTGGCCTATCAAGAGTTTTTAAATACATTTTTTATTTTAAAGTTTTGTTGAGAAATTTAAAGATTTACTTAATTCTTCAAAATGGTTCCACATGACAATATTGAAGGCCTTTGAGTAATATTACATATCTACATAATATAATATAACATAATATAACTACAATAACTACAAAAATGAGTCAGATTAAGTCAGTTTGCAACAAATCTCGGCTTTTAAAGGCAGAAATGCTTGTGGAAAGCACGAGGAATTCTTATGCAACAGCAACCTCAAAAATTGAGTGTTTTTTCCCGTGTAGGTGGTGAATGAAAAAGAACAGAAGTCAGAGTTTACCGACCATAAATAGGCTCCTAATTATTTTATACGAGGACACCAATTATACATTCAATCAGATTAAAAAATATGGCAAGGAATGATTCATCACTCAGAGTACTACAAACGTTATCATTTATTAATCCCATCTAAAAATATGTATTAATAAATCAATATATTTATTTACTAACTGTAATCAGGCCATTTAGTAAATGGATGGAGTGACACCAGTGTTGGGAGGCAGGAGGATGTTTTTAAAATAACCTTGTAAAGGGACATCGTGGGTGTCTTGTGTGTGTGTGTGTGTGGTGTGTGTGTGTGTGTGCGTGTGTGTGTCCATTTGTGTGCGCGCCTTTATGTCTTGCAGACATGAAGATGTTTGATTAAAGAGATGTTTGATTAATGTTTGATTAAAGAGACGATTACATGTTTAGCCGCATATCACACACACACACACACACACACACACACACACACACACGCGCGTGTTTTGTGCATTGAGACTCGGGGGTTTGGCTGTTTGATGCGATCGATCCTGTGTTTTGCAGCTCCTGGAGCTGAGCGGAGCAGCTTTTTTCGGGCCGTCTGTCCAAACCAGCTCGTTCTTCACGCTGACCGACCGACTGACTGTGCACGTTGTGGGGCCACACGCGTAGCCGCAGATGTTTCACCGTAGACGTAGGCTGCGACCAGGCTCGTTTAGGCGTCTGGCTTGTGCACCTTAATTCCCCGTATCTTCCACAGCGAGATGTTCTCCTCGGTGTCGGGCCTGTTTTGCTCGCCAGCTAAAGCTGCTGCTTCCATTTTTTTTCCCTCCTCCTCTCTCACCCATACTAATCATGCTCCACTTCAGTCCATCACGACTATGCCCTCCTCTGTCCTCCTCCAGCCTTGTCCTCCCATCATTTTGTCCTCCACCCACCCTCTTCATCAATCTCCGCTCCGCCGCGGCCGACGTTCGCTTGGCATTTGCGAGGCTGCCGATCGATTCGCGGACGCCGTCGCCAAGGCTCTGCCAATTGTAGCTGCAGCGCTCGTTCTCCTCCTCCACCCTCATTTCATCTGTTTTTTTTTTTCATACCACTGCGTCAAAGTAAAAAAGAAGCCATTGTACTGGGTGGGGTGAGGGAAGATAGAGGGCGGTTTGTTTCCACAAAGGGAGGCTTGCGATTGGTGGAGCGAGACGCCGCTCACAGCCGGCCGACGCTGATAGGTGAGGAAAGTGAAGTGTTGATAAATATGCATAAGGGAGCAATGAAAAGACCATTGCAGCAATGAAGACTGGAAGGGCCCCCACCTCTGAAATAGCCTTGGTTCATGAACAATAACCACCAGGTTTCACACAGTCGCACAGACATTGCAGGGAGGGAAAGGAGGCGGCGGCGTTGCTTATTTTTGGGCGCACGGCCGCCGCATCAGCCCCGATTTTAACACAAAGCACCGAAAAAAGGGAACGCACGTATGATGGCGTCTGGTTATTTCTCCTTAAAACCCCATTTTAGTTTAACTCCTGTTGCTGGGCGTTTTATTTAGATGCTTTCTCTTCCTTATTTCCAAGTTCTTTGTTGTGCTTATCAGCTTTTATTTATGCGTTTGAGCGTTCGTCCTTTATTCACGTTTTTTCAAACTAAAGGACACATTTTTCAGTAATAACGAACAGAAATCAAAATGCCCATTAAAATAGGACAGTAATTGCCGGAATAAAAGCAGATCTGAGTATTGGGTGCTGCTGCTGCTGATGCTGCTGCTGATGTGAGTCATCTTTTTCCCCTTTTTTTTTTTTAAAAAAAAAAGATCTTTTTCAAAAGAAAGGACTGTAATTTCACCCCTTCAGAATCTGGATGAAAAGAACACGTAAATACCTGTATTTTCTTTTGAGAGGGCATGCGGATTTAGTGCCATCGCAGAATAAACTTTTTTCCCTCTCTCTTCTCAAATAGTTGAGATCATTTCTGCAGATTCGTGTCCTCCGTGAACTCACTGGTTTTGTGTGATGGTGTCCATCTTTCAAACTGAAGACAGCTGGTCAGAGGCTGACTGCTGGAGAGCTTTGTGTGTGTGTGTGTGTGTGTGTGTGTGTGTGTGGTGTGTGTGTGTGTGTGTGTGTGTGGTGTGTGTGTGTGTGGGTGTGTGTGAGACTACTACATCTTAACAAAAGACTAGAGGACTGGGGGTGGGGGTTGGGGGCTGAGGGCTGTTGCACAAAGCCTGCCCCCCCCAACTCAGCCCGCTTTGAGGAGATGAATATTTTCCAAGTCCCCAGAGGTCAGAGCCTCTGTATCACACCCCCCTCACCTCCCTCAGCTAAGACTCTGCTTGCGGAGCCTAATTTCATACTCGTATTGATGCTACATGTATTTAAAAATGTTGACATGGCTGATTCGGAGTTCATACAACGGGATATTGTTTGTTGCTAAAGAAATAAAAATATCGAGAGCACAAAAGTACAGTGCTAGTTTTACGGTGTGACCAAAGCCTCGGTCTCTGACACTGTGGAAGTAGCTAAAGACTTCGCTAGTATAAAAACACCATAAACCCTCCACATGCTGAGAGCATATTAAGGCTGTCTGCTGTGAAGATGAGACTTTTGGTGTTTGACAGACTGGGCCGAATCAGGCACAGTAGGATTTGTGATCTCCAGCCTCCCCCTCACCCACCCATGGACACTAGATCCCAGGATTTGAGCCTCCAATCCCCGAGCATAGAGAGCCTATTCTGGGCTTGGTGAAACTGTGGGGGCCTTAGCAACAGATTGGTCTGTTTACTCCACCAGTTATGTTGTGGTGGATGACCATTTATTATTTATTGGGAACGACCTCTACATCCCAACACCCTACCCCACAAGCCTTCACGATGGATCGCTGCACAAAAACACATACTCGCCAACATACACTTGTGAGGACACTGGGTGTGATAAGGATATGAAGATACTTTTTATCGTGTACCAACACACAGGGCAGAGAGAGGTTACTCAAAACAACTCTCTGACCTTGTGCTGCACACACACACACACACACACACACACACACACACTTTTGCACTTTACATCACCTCAACCAGATAAGGCTTAAGAATATAAGGAAATTTGTGTACTTCCTGAGTTGTGTGTGTGTGTGTGTTGTTTAGACCAGTAGACAAACCATTTACACGCACACACACACGTAGGCAAAACAGGAAATTACATTTTACTTGAAGAGAGCTTAACACATCATATCCTTCTTTTTTGTGTTTTACCACAGAGAAATGTAGCAAACTGTCAAAATGAAAAAGACCAGAGCTGATAATTCTGGAGGAATGTGGATGAAACTTGTGCTCTCAAGTGCAGTGATGTGTGGGAGGGACAGACAGATGCTGCAAGCTTTCATTTAACATCTGAAAGTCAGGTCATAATTAAGAAAAGGCAGCTATCAAACCTGCTAAAGGCCCATTGGGCAGTGCTGTCTGTATTACGCAACCCTTTTACGCACCTCAACACTGGAACAGTGCTGCATAATTATATAGATGAGTTTAATGTTACTGTGGGTGCTGAGTTTCACAGGCATAAACATCTGCACTGGATTTGTAAGCGTTACTCTTTTCTTCTGTGTTATAATAATTAAAAACTTAATTTTACAGCCTCAAGGCTCATAGATGATAACAGCCTGCATATAATTTTTAAACATATTCAGGTGTTACCACGCAACAGACGTATGAGTCACACGTTCTATTCCCTTATAGACAAGATGAGCCATGTTGTGGAGGTGTGATGTCAGTGCTTGTGTATCGTGCACGTGCCCGCATGCATGCGCGGGTTTTCAGCATTTACCAATTTCCCCACCTTATTAAAAGGGGCTGGTTATAATTAGATAGGCTGCATCTAAAGCAGGTCAGCGCGAGTCTTCAGGCTCAAAGTGGGTCACTGCAGCACATGTTAGAAGGAGAAAATGGAAGGTGACTCAAATCGAAAGGAGGAGAACTGGAGGAAAGGATATGAAAGACGAGCAGGGAAGCAAAGAGGAGGGAGGGCGAAGGAGAAATCAGAGGGCGCTTTTGGGTTGCAGATAAGTGAGGGTTTTGTTTTTCAGCTTGACCAGCTGCTACGAATGTATAAGACGAATCGGTTCTATTGGCTCCAGGAACATTACATCACCGATACAGCGAGTTGAAGTGAAGGTCATGGCTAAAACTGCAGAGGAAGCTAATAAAGTCATTGCTATAAAAGAAAAAAAGCTTGGCTATTTAGTAAATTGTAGAGAAATTTCTAATGCTGCACAAACTTTTTTTTTGCTAAACCCTGCAAAGTTTTTTTTTTTTTTAATTTATTTTTTACTTTCCTCTGCTCTAAATCTACACGGAGTTGTGCAGTTTGTGTTTCATCATTAGCGGAGCTGGAGCAGGGCGGGGGAGTCTCTTGTTTCCTGTCTGTAAGCTTATCCTTTGACTTGGCTGAACACTCGGAGGTGAGAGCAGAGCCCACCCAGCATTACACGCCCTGGACGCGGGGCCACGGCCCCTTCCTGAAGAAACTCTGAGAGGGAAACCTGCTGCTGGATTCAGAGGAATCCACATTGATCAACACACGAAACAAACACGAAAGTGAACTAATGAATAACCTGCTTAAATAATCTGGCTGGTAATCTGGCTCTCTGATGATCGATGGAACGTTTCCACCCGGACTGATCCCACATTTCCTGAGGTTTTTATCCGAACGCTCCCCCACAGGTTTCAGAGCAGGTTTGTTCAGTCAAAAACAGGTGAAAACACCTGTGATACACCTGTGCAACACAGACCACGGGGACTTTTGAGGGAGTTCGGGAGGAAAAGTTTGAACGTTTCAAGCTGAACTCCATCGTCATCTTTAAGCCTCTAAATCGGTTCGGTTGTTCTCACGTCACAGGTTGAACACACGTTTTCTCCCTCTCTCTGACCTGGACACACACACACACACACACACACACACACACACCACACACACACACACACACACTCACACGTGGTGGACAGAGGGATGTTGATTAATTAAATTTAATGTGTCATGAACACCTCTGCTCCACCTTGTTGAAACACAAACCTCGCTCAGTGGCTCTTAGCTATTAAAAACTATTTCATTATATTGAATGTAAGCGATGGGATTATAAATGTTCTATTATACAATGCATTCTCTGCCCACTTCTCACTCAAAGTGTGTGTGTGTGTGTGTTTTTGGGTGTGTTTTTGTGCGTATTTTTGCTATATTATATTTTGGTATATTACATTTCTAACACTTCCCTGTCTAATAGTCAGAGAACAGTGGTGTTCCTAGGTGCCTGACCCTTCTGAGAACATGTGCCTCTGCATTAATAATCCTATTTTAATCTCTCTCTCTGGAGGTTATGTGTCCTGGATTATCAGAAATGATGAATTCTGCTTTCAAGGCAAGTGGAGACACTGTGATCCAGCAACTGTTTTAAGAGCGAGCAGCACAAGCCTGCAAAGTTCAACTGGCTTTATTTTTCCATCTGATTTACTGTGAAGGTTGTGTCAGCGTGTCAGCAGGAGCAGGTTATGTGTAAGCTACAACTATTTAAACCAGGTCGGGTCCAACCAAGACCAGCATGGTGCATTAGATGGCGTTGAATGTTGACTTTGCTTTCAGATCATATGAAGCATTTACTTGGATTTTAAGGGACCTGAGTGGAGAAAAAACACTTGACACTGTGTTTTTCTCTTAGGTGCATAGTTTGTAAAGCAGCACTGCATTTGCAGCCAAAATCCATGGTCCTAATTAATGATGTCCATAAAAAAACATTAAAAGGGATGAGGAGAAAAGCTTTCTTCCTCAGTGAATCACCATCATTTAGAGGCTTTTACACGAAAAAAAGGAGACGTGATGTGGGATTTAAAAGTGTGACTCATGTTTCTCAAGGACATCCTGTGTGAGGAGCAGCCTTTTGCAGCTGCAGATTAAAATATAGAGTACATCTGAATGTTGCCCTGCTTGTTTGTTTGTGTGAACTGATCTGCACATGTGAATGAATACATTTGTAAGTGCCATGGTGGCATGTGGTGTTACACATTCATATGGCGACGTATTCATGAGCGTTGACTGAAGCTGATTAGCTTTGCTAACGAAACCGCTGATCAGCATATTCCTCAGCTTCTCTCCATAGTGCCAAGGCAGCGCCGAGGACCAGATTCCTCGAGCCCGATGCTGAAATTAGATCAGACAATCTGGAGTGAGCGTTTAGAGGCTCGCACAAATGGATGTGTGGAGAAGTAGGAGAGATAACGCTGACAAGGAATCATTTGATTATGGAAATAATTAGTTGTCATTGATATCAGTCATCTTTGTATGTGGTTGGGTGGATTTACGCCTGTATTCTTTGTTCAGGAGGGGTGGGTTTTTGGGGTGGGATTTGGGGTAGAACTGTTCAGTTTATGCGTAGTGACGCAACATTAGCATGCGACTGTTCTGTCTGCGATGACTGACCAACACTTCCAACCTGACACTCACTCCAAAAGACGATCCTTATATGAATGAATGAAATG
Organism: Takifugu flavidus; assembly: GCF_003711565.1. Taxonomy (NCBI): domain Eukaryota; kingdom Metazoa; phylum Chordata; class Actinopteri; order Tetraodontiformes; family Tetraodontidae; genus Takifugu; species Takifugu flavidus. The sequence goes on along the minus strand of NC_079531.1, from coordinate 2,228,577 downwards.
CTGCTGCTGCTTTTTCGCCGCAATAAACAAAGAAATAGATGAAAAACATGTGAAGAAAACGTAAGCTGCCGTAGCCGTGCTTGACTTCCTGTTTCTTGTTCCCCACTGCAGAGGAAGGCGAGTACTTCCTGAAGGTTTTGATTCCCAGCTATGCGGCGGGGTCGATCATTGGGAAGGGAGGTCAGACCATCGTCCAGCTGCAGAAAGAGACTGGAGCCACCATCAAACTGTCAAAATCCAAAGACTTCTACCCCGGTGAGTGCCCATCATCGATCCATTGAGCAGCTGTAGGGGATGAGGAGATGGAAGCTGTGATCAGGGACTGTTTTTAGCACCGATTGTCTGTTTGCATGACGACTCGCTGCCACATGAGCTTTGCATTTATGGGGATTGGTGTTTTAAAAAGGTGTTGTCGACTCATAGGTCGACAGGTTGATGCAACCTCAAAGACCTCAGCCTCCGGATTAAAGCTTTAATATATTGTCTTCATTGATGTGATTAAAAAATAAATAAAACGCACAAATCTCAGTTTAATGTTTGCTCTGAAGGTGTTTGGCACCAGTGGGAATTGACTCATTGAGGGCCGTAAACCTGCTTGAGGCACTTCCACCTCGAGTTTCCTGTTGTTTGAGCTGTGAGACAACGAGATTGAGCAGATTAGGCTAGATTACAGTGTGGGGTCAAGGAAAGATGGTGGTTTGGTTAGCCACTAAAAAACCCTGCACATCTCATCATTTGCTTTCAGTCAGCATTGGCTCTTAAATACATAACAAAGACCACAATCCTTTCCTACTCTTCACCCTAACACAACCATAAAATAATGCACGCAGTTGCCAAGCGCAGATGTTGTCATGAAATAAATCGAGGATGAAGGTTTTACAGGTTGGCCCGGATCAAACTGGGAGAATTAGAAAACAGCTGCATTTCTGAATATCGGATGACATCGAACATATAACCTAAATATCGCTGGTGGTTTGTGCATTTCTCCGCCTGCACTTAGTTTAACCTCAAACCGCATTGAAAAACTATGATGTGTCCAGACGTCAGCGGCATCGCATGCATCCACTGCAGCACTGTTGCAGGCCGAGGCCATGTGGTGAAATATTATCCACCACCTCTGTCGCTCCCGTTTGAAGCACAAGAGCGAGACGGATGAAACTGCTCTGTGAAATAAAGCTCCAGCAGCTGGAGCTTGAACAGCAACTTTGTGGTGTCGAGGGCTGGCTGAGCCCCTCGCAGCACAAACGCTGCGCCGTTGCAACTTTCTTGCAAAACTTCACCTCATTTCCCCCCTTTTTTATCGTGGTTATCAGTGTTTTTATGTTCTGCTCATGCGCTCGGTGTCTCGGCGGGAGCGCGGATCGTCTCAGAGCTCGGGTCAGCAAACACGCCGCCGTTGTCTGACACAGGCAAATGAGAATCCGGCAAGGTGCAGGATTCTCTGAAACACACACACACACTCACACACATACACACACAGAGATGCACTCATGAACACACAATTAATACCTGGGATTTGACATGCAAAACTAAAATTTTGCAGACACTAAATATACAATAAAAGTAGAAAAATGAATTTATACAGAATTATTAAAACTGCATTTAACATCTCATGCAGAACCGAAAAGAAATAGTGAAGGAGAGAGGACCTGTTCTATAAAGAGACTTGTATGGACCTCTGTGTGTGTGCGTGTGTGTGTGTGTGTGTGTGTGTGTGTGTGTGTGTGTGTGTGTGTGTGTGTGTACAGCCTTTCACACTAAAGGGGGCATCTGTATGCAAATGGGACATGGTTCTTCCTGGGTGACAAATCAAAAGGCCCACCTGCTGCAAGAGCTGTGTGTGTGTGTGTGTGTGTGTGTGTGTGTGTGTGTGTGTGTGGACAGAGGCTGTCTAATGAACAGAGTAGAGAGGTACTGCTGTGTCTCGGCCATGTCCCCTCGCTCCTCAGTAGACAGGCGTCGCTTCTCTTTTCTCTCCCGCTTGAATCCTGAATTAAGTGATTTGTTGGATGCAGGTTTGAGCTGGTCGTGACGGATGAGGATCTTTAATCAGCTGATGTTAAAGTGTTGCTGAACTGAGAGTTCATTGAGAAGATTCTAACAAAAAATAAATATTTGAATATTTCTTTCCAGAATGAGGCCGACATTTTGACCTTAACGGCACCTTTTTTTTATTGGTGCCGACTGCAGAAATATGAACTTAATAGATCTCTGCAGCCTGTGAACAGAGATGCTAACACTCAAGAAAAATACAACATGGGGCTGCCCGATTGGATGTGACATTAAAAGTCATATTACAGCAATTGATTTATCTTTGTTTTACTTATTGATTGAATATTTTACAGTCTAGAGAGAAATGAGAGCGATAAAATGTTTTAAATATTAGCAGGAAGCCACAGTTGAGCGTCTTTATTGCGTGTCCTTCTGTAAGACCTTCCTCTGCTTTTATTCATACTCCTTGTGATCAAGATTCAGCTCAGCCATCGATCGTTTGTCCCCCTCTCTCTCTCCCTCTTTCTCTCCCTCTCTCGGTCCTGTTATTTCTTTACCTCCTGGCTTTTTTTCCTTCCTCTCCATTCTTCCTCTCACTCCATTTCATCTATCTAGAAATAGTGCTGTGGCAGCACTTAAGCTGATGACCAATTAGCAGCAGTGTGCTGCATCGAGACAGGTCACCAAACACACACACACACGCACACACACACACACACACAGTCCAAATCAGTATTTGCTATTATGGCGCAACAGATTTATTACATATGCCAGTGTTATTTGTTGTTTCCAAATATAGTCTCTCTCTCTCTCTCTCTCTCTCTCTCTCTCTCTCTCTCTCTCTCTCTCTCGCTTTCTCTCTTTGATCTAAAAGGACGTGAAAGTATTTTATGACAATTCTGTCCTGATCTGGAGAGCTGCAGTTCACAAACAACAAAAATGTCCTCGTGTCCACAGCTGCCGATGTCTTTAACGGACGTCTGTGATCACACAAGTCTTAATGCAACGTATCAAAAACTGTCCGAAAATAAGTAGAAGAGTGAAGAAATTGTGTATCCCCCACGTGATAAAGTACTCTTCCAGCTGTTTTGCTACACCACATCCATATTTTTTCATTATTACAACTACGTGCGGAGACGAATCGTGTGCGGCGGCAGCATTTGCTCGTTCGGTTTGTGGCGTGAATAAATAGCTGAAATAGCCGTTGCACATAAAATATTCATTGACGACACCTGTTTTATAATTAAAATTGATTTGTTCTCATCCTCTCCATCTCACCATTCAAGCTATTGACCTGCGGACGCACACTGAGGCAAAGCTGTAAAGAAAGAGTAAAAGGTGAAAATGAAGTAGTATTGATGTTGCCAGGTCTCCTTCTTCTGTCTTCCTGCATATTTATGGCTTCAGTCGAGCTTTGGAGCCTTGGGGAGTGTCTGACTGAGTGCTACAGGGTGTTTCTGAGCAGCAGTGGGGGCAAATTTAGGTGCCTTGTGGGGCAGATTAAACTGGAAATGAAATTTGTTGCAGTGATAACGCTCAACCCAAAACAGCTTTGTAGCCAAGGACACGTCAGTAGTGATGAGCGATGAATACGTCTACAGTAAGTTCCTGTGCAGTCAGAGTTGCCCACAGACATCCTCCCCCAATTCCCATTAACAGCATGAATGAATAAAGGAATGAATGAAGGAATGAATGAAGGAATGAATGAGTGAATGAATGAAGGAATGAATGAGTGAATGATCAGGCGGAGGTGATTAAAGGTGGAGAAACACTGCATCTTCAAAGAAATTACGAACTTGATGATCACAGAACGCTTTGTTTGTCAATTTGATGACGGCAGGACAGTCTTATGTGGACGGTCTTATGTGGACGGTCTTATGTGGACAGTCTTATGTGGACGATCTTATGTGGACGATCTTATGTGGACGGTCTTATGTGGACAGTCTTATGTGGACGATCTTATGTGGACAGTCTTATGTGGACGATCTTATGTGGACGGTCTTATGTGACAGTCTTATGTGGACAGTCTTATGTGGACGGTCTTATGTGGACGGTCTTATGTGGACAGTCTTATGTGGACGGTCTTATGTGGACGGTCTTATGTGGACGGTCTTATGTGGCCTGTTTATTGCGTTTGTTTGGATGTGAATAGGAACTCAGATAATGAAATGAATAATTGCTAAATATGTCCTTGAATAATAAACTCATAAGCAACAATAAATAACAACAATGAACCAAAACCTGGAACAAATGCTCAGATCACTCTTGTTCCCTCCTGTTGCCTCACGCTCTCCTCTGTCTGTCCTCTGTCACAGCATTCCACCATTTTGGAGCTTTGTTTTTAATCTCTCGCCATGATTGCAGTTTTATTAGTATTTAATATCCCATCTGCAAGCACTCACGCGCACACACACACACACACACACACATGCACAGACGGCCAAAAAAGGTCAGATGAGCTAACATGCTAACACACACCTGATTCTCACACACAAACGTGCATACCCCCCCCCCCCCCCCAGTCTTTATCAACACTGGTGATTTTAGTGCACTAATCCTCTTATGGAGCTTTAAGCTCTCAGAATAAGAGATGGAAAGCTGTTATATTTCATATCTCACACACTAATACACATGTGCCGATGCGATTGATTCCATTTTATGATTATTTTTGCCTTGGTCATGATGGGATGTTTTATTACAATGCTCTGCTGAGAACAAATTCTGCCCAAACCCTGAAGAGACCATTCCTTTATTTGTTGGTGTGACGACAGACTGTGTAATAGCGCGGTACCAGTCCGCGGCGTGCACAGGCAGACAGGATCTGCAGCCTCAGACAGTGCCGCTTTTTAAAAAGACGGTTCAACAAACCCTCCCCGACATTTGTTTAATACAGAAGATTTTTTAAAAACAATAACAGTAAAAATGCTGGAAATAAATAAAGGCAAATAAATAAAAAGCAACTTTCATGTTATTTTAAATCGGAAAATGAAACAGATAAAGAGGGTTACATGTTTACACATTAGAACACTGAATGAAATACATTTTCATCAGGAAGCAATTAGACAAAGCAAGAATTTACAATATATAAGGTGATAACCTTTGGTGATGAATTTGTTTTTGATCCAGAGAAGCTCTGTAGTGGAAAAGGTCAGATTGAGTGGGGGGTGCTTGTTTCTTACCTCCAAAGTGCCTCCCTGAGTGTGTTTCTGTGTTGGGAGGCTCTGCTGGGACATGAACCCTGAACCCTGGCAGGGCTGCTGATGTTCTCCTACACGAACTCATGCAGAATAAGACTGCCGCAGCCCGAGCGGCGCTAATACAGCACTGACATACAGCTCTGTCAGGCTCGAACCAGCGACCGCAGCAGACAGCTGTGATAAACCATACAGCGATCACTTGTGATATATTGCTGGAATGGAATGCGTGGTTCCAAGCACCGTTCCTCCCCATTTCCATTTTGCTGCTTTTAATCGAACTCTACTGTGCAAAATCTCAAAATCCTTCATTTTATTTTATCTCGCACTGCGCCAGTCACTCGGGGCAGGTGTAATCAGATACAGGGAGATTATTTTGGGTCTTCCCCCCTGCTCCATGCAGTGATTTCCCACTACTCTTGGACCACAGCAGTGAATTCCCTGCTGCCTGCCAGCAGTCACGGTTGATCAATCTGCACCACATCTGCCACATGGAGCCGGAGACATGAACCCATGCTCGTACACCCTCTTGCTATGTGGCCTCAATTTCCCTTTGGTCTTTTCCCCCATTTCCTCCCATTTCTTTTGCTTCTTGCCCCCATGCTCCCTCTCTCTTTTCTTTCTCTCTCTCTCTGTATGTGGGTGTGTTGGTGTGTGTCCTTGGGACGTCCAGTCTGCCAGGGAAATATGACAGACCGTAAACTCCCTCAAACACTTTCCCTGCCTCTCATCACATCTCGGTGCACTCACGTACACTCGTCTTATTTGGAAAATGGTGCAACAATATCATGCAAGCACCCAGTTTGTGATGAGGTGAAACAATTTAATAAACTGCGGGAACTGTTGAATCTGAATGGGGATTTTGTCTTTTCCCACCTTTCAGCGTGCTCATTCATCAGTGGTATGTGATGTGATGGCTCGACCTTGGAGTTTTCTGCCTTTCCCTTATTTCCTGCAGTGAACCAGTTTTCCCAGAAGGACCATCAATGATTCATGTGATCTAAACCAATCTGGCTGACTGAATGCAAGACGAGTAGGAGCTATTAGTTCCCTGTCATAAAAGTGATAAAATATATTTTAAAGTAAAGGAGACATTGAGTAAACCATAGAGAGTATTTCTGATAATCTGTTCAGGGGTTTCTTCTGTCCCCCGGAGTCTGAAGTGGTACAGCTCAATGAGTACATGCGGCGGGTTGACGAAGCCCAGTCAGCACATGAGAATGGAGGGGGCGGAGGAAGAGGAAGAGGGGAAGGAGCGAGTGAAAGAGAGAGTGAAATGAAAATGAGAAAGGAGAGCGCAGGAGGAGGAGAAGGAGTGGTTGAATGTGCAGCAGTTTGAATGAGCTCTGAGGTTTCCAACTGTCACAGACAATAGGTGGAGGCAAGTATGACAATAGGCCCTTTGACCCCGGTCAAGCTAGCAGGAGGGAAGGGAGGCCAGGAGACGGTATCCCCATCTGCCAGAAAGAGTGAAAGATAAAGAGTGTGTGTGTGTGTGTGTGTGGGGGGGGGGGGGGGGGGGGGGGGGGGGGGGGTCTGCAAACCCTGTGCAGACCTGAACACTGGTCTGCACGTGCAGGGATGCTCACATACAAAACAGTTGTTTCAACATCAGTATGTGATGGAATTCTGGTAGATATACTTGCAAATCTCTAACATATCCGCACTGCAGAGGTTGTTGTGACCTTTACACACTTTAAACATGCAGAAATGCATTTCCACTCATCTAGAAGAGACAAAGGGTGGAATCTGAAGTCCAGATTACAGTATATCTCAGTTGTAAGTAGGCAGATGTAACTCTAACTCTTACTTAGAATGACCTTAAGTGACCTCATCACAATAATAAAAGTGATACCATACTGAAGAGAAATAAGTATCATGCAAATTAAAGTGTAGAGAATTTTGGGTAAAGGTGTCTAACAGGATTACAGGTGGGTTTTGCAAATTAAATTAACATAGCATTGTAACGGTGCAACTGACACAGAATGTCACTGCTGTCTTCCTCCATGATGCACATGAAATCTTTGAGGTGAATATACAGCTGTGTCCCTTTGATGTCCTTCATCAATCTTCCATGACCAGACAGGACGGTTCAGACACACAGTGAACCTCACTGGAAAATTAGAGCTTCGGGGAGGCTGAGACCAAGTCAGCACTTTAACTGATGGCTCTCTCTCTCTCTCGCTCGCTCTCTCTCTCTCTCTCTGTCGCTCTATGTCTCTCTCTCTCTCTCTCGCTCTATGTCTCTCTGTCCTAGCCGCTCCTGTCGGATCTGTCATTTCCTATGACAAAGCTGCTCTCTGTGAGGAGCTTGGTAAAGCAATGTGGCTGAGCCATCTTTATAATAACACACACACACACACACACACACACATACACACACACACACAACACACACACACACACAAAGTGCTGTTTTGGCCGTTTTGGCTGCTTGCCTGCTCCTACTTCCTTCTTCCATAAATATTAGACAGAGGTACACTTGTGTTCTTTCTTTGCATCCTTATTCATACAAACATACAAATGTATATGTATGTACAGATGTATGTTTGAGAAGAGCAGAACAATCCTGTCATGACCTGTGGTTCAGGGAAGTTTAGAAATATTTGAGTTCATGCTTTGGCTGTAGTGGAGAATGAGTCTTGGAGATGAACATGAATAATATATGTGAAGTGATGGACGGTGACTTTGCATGTGACTGGATATCTGTGCATGTGAATCACATTTGAAGCGCACTAACACACACTCATGCACCTCAGACAAAGCAGAGGATTGTGGGACTGCATGCCTGTTGCCTTGGTGATGAAAATCAAAGTGACAGCCCTCTTGCAGGAGGAGGCACCTCCCCCTCCTTCCCCTTACAAACTCCTCTCTTCCCCATAGCAGGTGTAAGAGAGTGAGACAGAAAGAGACAGAGAGATGTCTTTCTTCTCATCTTGGTTTGCTTCCAGATCCTCTCGCCGTCTGTTCCTGACAGATGCTGAAATAAGCTCTGCTTGCAGGAAATTATCCATCACCTTACAGACTGTTCATGCAGAGGCATACTGCCTATTTACGCTCGTGCTTTTAACTATAATATTTAAAAGTATTCACTTGCACCAGACAGACAGACAGACAGACAGACAGACAGACAGACAGACAGACAGACAGACAGACAGACAGACAGACAGACAGACAGACACGCACATCAGCTATGACTGTGCGATACATCCTGATTGGCTGTTCACAACAATGACACTTAGCATTGGTGGTAGTTATGGCAACATCCCTCTAGTCGCACAAAGGGGTCACATCTAAAAGGTCTAAATCTGCTAATGTCTCTGAGTACCTCTTTACACACACACACAGACATGCACACACTTACATACACAAACACATGCACATGCACCCGATTTCCACAGATGTGCGTATTAAAGGTGCAGTGTTCTCACTATGGAGTTCTGTGATGTGTGAAAAAAGGCATTCTCTTTAAGAGGCAGGAAGGTGAGTGAGCCAAACAAAGGCCTTCATTAAAGATGTAGAGAGAAAGAGAGAGAACCAATTGTGAAATTGCTTTTTTTGTGTTTTCATGGACCCAATTTCTTGCAGGGGAACAAAGGTAGCCCTCTGGGACCCCCTTAACCCCTCTTTTGTCTGTCTCACTCTCTCTCTCTCACAGACGCACCCACACACACACACATGCACACACAAGAGTTGGTTCCACAGCTGCCCTGAACCCCACCCCCAACCTACTTGCATTATTTTTAATCCCCCACTGAAAGCTCCCCCAATTTCCCAACATCCACGCTTTCCATATAGCCCCCCCTTTATACATAAACACCCACCCACTCCCAGCCCCACAACAGCCCCTTCACCCCGGAAAATTAATCCCTCCCTCTCCTCCAACCTGAGATCCCAGAACTGAGAGCCATCAGCTGTCTCATCATAGCTCTGACACAGTGGCTGAACTCTCACTTAATTATAAAACTCAGGACTTATTATTCTTTCTGTGTGTGTGTGTGTGTGTGTGTGTGTGTGTGTGTGTGTGTGTGAGAGAGAGAGAGACAACAGCTCTGAAAATAATGGTCAGTAACACGATGACCTTTGACCTTTGTGAAGACAAGTGTAGTTTCCTTCCTTCTGGAAGGCTCTTTGTTGCTTTCTTTTGTTTCTCTTCAGAAATGTTCATTATTTATTGTTGTGACTGAAATAACGCCACAATTTCATTCACTTTTGATGAACGCTGCTGTGAATATGTGACCCTGTTTCCCGCTTTACAATTTAACTAATTCAATTTGGCCCCATATTGTCACTCACTAAATCAACATTTCTCGGGGAAAAAAAACAGCCGCTTTTCAGAATGGAGCATAAATTTTCCTTTATTTTTGCAATGAACAGACTTTATGTTCTGCTCTCATTTTTAAAACTCGGTCCAACTTGTTGCCGTCTACATTGAACTTGAAATCATGCAATCACGTTCCAGATGGTTGCCATTAATCAGCTCACATTTCTAGTCAGACCACACCTTCCATGTGCTCACGTGCACGCTCGGCATGGAGACCCCACACAATCATAAAGGAAGCACACTAGCAGATCATCCAGACTGCATATAGGTAGTGTGTGTATGGAGAGAGCTGGAAAGGAAGGTAATTAGTGTTTTAGCTGATTGTTAATTGTCTCCTACAAACGCACAATACATAGAGAAAGATAGCGAGTGATTCCTTCTTTGGTGGCTCGTGGGCTCCAGTTACTCACCTCTCTAATTACAACTTTGTCTATCTGCCCCAGCACTCAGCTGTGACAGAGTTAGAGTTAATTTGACATATGGTTTATTTAGCGTTGTCAGTTTAAATAAAGATTCAGGAGTGTTCTTTTAATTCCTTTTATCAATTTTAATCATAGTTTAAAAGCAACAACTGTGTTTAAGCTACAGCCCAAATCCTCCGGCTGAGCCCACAAGTGTTATTTGGTTTTATCAGCAAAAGTGCAACAGAGTTCATCTGCAGTTGGAGATGTTTTGGTGTGCGGGACTCTCCACCACTTTCTCAGGCTACGTGGTCACCGAGCACAGCCAAGTTCCAGCTCACAAATAAACACACGCATGCCCATACGTGCTCTCGGCTGCAGGAAAACAGCAACACACACGCGGGCTCACACACACACAGTCGCAGCTGTAACAAATGGAGACCAGATTGTGTATGATGATGATGATGATGATGTAAAAGACCAGGCATGCTGGTCTCCATGGCTGACAAGCCTTGTTGAATAAACGTTGTGTGCTTGTGTGTGTTTGTGTGTGTGTAGGGTTCGAATGTTATCCACGTGCCATGAGCTCTTAAACAGCACTTTATTAGCAGCCAATCACAAGCAGGAATGCAGGGCTGAGCCAATGTGTTTTTATGGAAGTCCGTCTTCCTTTGCGATTGTTCATGGTACAAGAAGACAAATACGCGAGATTTAGAAAAGGACTCATCTGGATTTGATTTGTCTTGTTTCTGCACACTGAGTTTCAGAAGGGAGGGACATCTCTATGTTTTTAGGTACACCAATCAGCCAGTCGTGATGACCGATCAGTGTTGAGAAGCACCGTTTCTGAAGCTTCATCCAGGAGGAAAGTTCCCTCTCATTATTTTGTGGTTCGGTAAAACTAAATGAGCAGAACACCGCAGTGGTGTTAGCAGAAGCAGGGCCTCGACCTGCCTGCTGCATGAAATGCCTCGATTCGGGTGTTAAGGGGAGAGAGGATTGTTAGGTTCAAAAAGCTGGCGCACTGCAAAGTTGCCAGAAGGTTGATGAGGTGAGACGAGTATTCTCATAAAGCTACACACAGCTATATACTGGGTGTGTGTGTGTGTGGGTGTGCTTGCATGTGTGTGGAGTCAGAAGAACAACAGGGTGTGTTCAGTTTAAAGAGAGAATGAAAGTCAGAGTTACAGGAATGTGGCCATGCAGGAGAGTGTGCTATTAAAAGGACCGATGTGTGCCTCAAATGTCAGCATTTAAATGTATCTTGACTAAAAGTTGATTTACAGAAGTCGGCTGATGGGAGTTTCAGTATTCTTGTAGTATTTTTGATCTGAAAGTGAACATTGTTGTGGGATAAAGATAGACGTATTCTGGAGATAGAGGCTGACCTCAGTGTTGGTGCAGCTGACAGGGTAAAGAGTCACATGGGAAACATAGATGGATTTGAGGGGGATTGAGGCTAAAGAAGGGTGGGGATGAGGCAGCTTAGACCAGCTGACACTGTCCACATTGCGCACACGCACGCACACACGCACACACACACACACACCACACACACACACACGCTTACAGATAGAAAGATTCTGCAGACAAAAATGAATGCATTATTTGGCTTCAAGCTTTGACATAACACACAGCCACTAAACAACACACAAAGGAACAATCACACACACACACGCATGCACGCACATGAGCGAGCAAACACACATACATAAATGCAAGTAGGTTAGGCAAGAATATTTTGATCTGAGCTTTGGGGCAATGCATAAAAGGAGTGTGTGTGTATGTTGCACTAGATGACAGGTGTGGCTCGATTAAGGCAGTTGTGTGTGACACCAGATACCAACTGGGAGATGGGCAGCGAGTGTGTGTCCATCTAAGCGTGTGCTAATGCATAAACGATACGACAAAAGAGAACCATATACACGCTGCGCTGAAGGTCAACATCATGGGGATTCGATCAGAGTCATGGTTCCTGCTCGCCCTGACTGGTCGACCACTGCATGAACTGGGAATCAGACACATGTCACAATACTCCAAACATTAGTACTAAATATCCTTTATACTAACTACTAACTAAATATACTTTATACTAACAGTCTGACTGGTGTCTTTGTCCCGCACACACCACTCTATGCTGACATCAAAGTAAACCGACAGTAGCTTCCTGGTTTGGAACCCCCATCCCCAGCCCCCACATGCACACAAACGCACACACAACACACACACACACACATACACCACCCCTGATTTTATCACGCTTAGTGATTTGTGCAAAAAAGACTAAATTGCGAGGAGGAAGAACTACCGAAGACAAATGGAGGGTGCGAGTAAAATCAGAACAGTGTTGAAGTCGTTTGAGATGACAAAGAATTCACACGAGGTCCAGTTACCACGCGGGCCCTCCGAGGACACAAGCCAGCCCCCGCATGTGTGTGTGTGCATGCGCGCGTGTGACAGATGAGTATGCGGGTGATTAGGTGTGTATATATAGTCATCCGTCCATGGTTACATATTGAGATGTGTGACTTTCTAGAAAGCTTAGAAGGTGTGTATGTGTGTGTGTCTCACCAGGAGAAACATATTATTACAGCTGTCTCTTTCTGTCACTGCCGTCACTTCCTGCTTGTAGCCCCCCCCACACACACACACACACACACAGAACAGTTCTACTTTAACCTCACCAATCTCTCGTCACATAAAAATGGGGGCATGTTCGGCGCTCTAGCTCTGTCTGTTCACACTGAAGTAGCACGTGTGACTTCTCAAAATACTTATCGAATAATGACAAGCATAAACTCGATTCCAGTGTATCTTTCCACTCATTGTTGGCTTCACTTGTTGCTGAGGGCATCTTGGCAATTTTCAGATGAATGTGTCTGCAGGTACAACAGAGGAAAAAAGAGACGGAGAAGCAGAAAAAGGTAGAGACGGAGGAGAGAATGAGGATTTGAGGAGGAATGGGAGGAAGAGTAAAAGGGGTTAAAATGGAAGAAAACTGGGGAGAAAGGAAAAGAGGCAGTCCTGGTATCTTTTCAGCCGTTTGCTTGGCTTGGGTCAGGTCACTTGGGCAACACCAAAACTCCTGCCAAAGAACAAGAGGCAAGGAAAGAAAAGAGAGTGAGGGAGCAGTGAGGGACGAGGGAGAGGATGATGAGAAACAGGAGGGCTGTGGAGGGGCTGGATGTGGTGCAAATGCAAGCAAATAGTGAGAAAGCTTTTGGAAATGCTTGAAATTCAAAATAATCCAGCATGTAAACTATAGTTTAACAATCTTTCCTGCAGAAAAAGCAAGAGTGGTGTGTCTGTCTGTTTGAGACCACACGTGCAAATATGCTGGAAGTGAGTGCAAATCCTTTTTTTTAGGTTGAATATGCTTCAACAGAAGGGAAAAGTCTTTCCTGTAAAAGAAAAGCTGCTGCTACTGCCTCCTGTTGCTCTGACTTTGAGAGGATCCAGATTTTAAAGCTTCGGTTGTTTAAAACCTTCACTATTCACATGTTTTTTACCAGGAAAACTGATTGATTTTTCTTCAACCTTGGCTTCTTCAGCACCATTGCTTTCCAAAGAGCTTAAAAGTTGGATGAAAGAGGTGTAATTTTATGAAGCGTGTGCATGTGCTCTGCAAATGGACTTTGTGGATTGGAGCAATGAAGTGACACGGAGGTGGAGACTGGAGGGAGAGCAGCAGGACACACTAAGTGAAAAGCGTTACATCAGACCAGTGGAATTCCTGCCTTTTCTTCCAGCTTCTTTTGTTATTCTTTGGGGAGAGTTTGCCTTATTCTTCTCACTGAGTGCTCTGACACTGCTGGACCTCAGGACAGATAAAGGACTTGGGGTGGGGGGGGGCTGAGAGGACAGCATGTTTTTACAGTTTGTTGTGCTCCTTTAAAACACAGATTTAAGGATTATCACAAAGAGAAAAAGCAGAGGGGAAGAATGTCGAATAACAATGTGAACTCTTTAAATGTTCAAAAATGGTGGATGTGGATTGTGGAGCCCCATTCTGAGTTAATTTCACCCAGTGGGGCTTTTGGTTCCCCCATGAGTCTGGTTACTCACCGAGGAGAACTTTCATTTGCAGTAAAGAGCAATAAAAACGTTGGGCTTCAGGCCATGTGACCGCAGCAACTTCACCATGTATGAAGTTTTTCCGAATTGACCGTGATTTTGTCCAGCTCTAATGGTGCCAAATGAAGCCAGTGTGAGTGCGTATGGCTGCCGGCCCATTCCAAAGCAACCATCACATTTTAATCCACTTAACCTTCCTCTCGTTCTTCATCATTGTTACTGTTCATTTTTAGAACTGACAAAAGTCCAAAAAGTTGATTTGGATTCCTTCTCTCCGCTCCTCCCTCTTTCCATCTCTTTCTCTGCTATCTTTCTGTCCTTCTTTTGTCATTCTAATGACGACTATAGCGAAGAACAGCTCCAACTTTCCTTACAGCTCCAGATTGCGTCAGCACAGGAAGTCGCTCTTTCTCCCCGTCCGTCTCTCAAATAACAACTTATGAAATCACCAACAGCTGCACGAAAGAGTGTTTGCTCATCGTGTTATTGCTGTTAAAACCATTTCAGGACTTTTGGCGAATGTGTGGCGAGAGTGACAGCCACTTTTCTTTGTCTCTCAATCCATCCAGTGTATTGCTATTGATGGATTCTGATCCTAAAGTGTGAAGGGGATTTGTCCCCATAACAGTTTTGTGCATCAGTTTGAGCATTTCCTGCCTGTTTACACACACAAAGCTTCACTTGTGACTCCATCCATCCGTCTGCCTGCTCTGGTCCCTCTTTTCGGCTCACTTATGCTGAGCCATTCAGCCAGAAAAACTTTTAAATGACACAAAGGCCTTTCTGGTCACTTATATCAGCTTATTTAGGAGCCGCTCAATAAATCCATCCGCCTCTTTCTGATGCAGGCTCAGTGATCTTTGTAGTGGTCCTGACTGGTGGATTTGTAGATGGTATCAGCTCGTCCTCCAGGGTTAGGGTCAGCGGTACATCCATGGATGAGATTTGGCAGCCTCAGACTTGAACTGATCTTAATCTATGCAATTTAATAGTTTTCAAGGGTTGGGGGGGGGGGGGGGGGGTATATAGAGGAGAAAAGAAGGAGAAACTGGAGCATGTGGCCCATTTTTTCCAGGTTGCTACTGCTTTATTGTGTTTTATGAATATTGTTTGGTGTTAGCATAATTATCTTCTGGAGATTTCTACTAAAATTAATCGGATTTTAGAGGAAGATTCTAACATGGCTGTCAGACTCTTAAAAAAGGAAGCTTTATCAGGCTGTGATCAGGAGGCGCTCACATTCTTTACCTTCACATTCATACGCCATTTTTTACGGTCTTAAACCCATCAGAGCTCGAAGGCGTTGAGCTGCACATCCACCAGCTGACTTATCCAGCAGATCTGATCAGAGGTGTCCAGTTAACCTGAGCTTATCCCCAAAATAAGGAGATGGCTTTAATGAACTTAACATTAAACCAACTTGCAGTGCTAGTTGGCTTCAGATGTTGTCGTGCTTATCGAAAGGTCAAAACACAATATCAGATCTCCACGTCTGGTTTCTTCATTTCTCTGCACCTCTTGCAGATCACTGGTGTCTGTTTGTGTCGTTCTCTCTGTGTGCCGCCAATACCGTGTTGTGACAGGTTCCACAGAGGTTCCTCTCCCTCCATCCATTTCCATCCGTCTCCCTCTGTCACTCCAGTTTGACACCACTGTCCCGACGTTCTGCCTCTCTTTCGGTCCAGTCCTGCGTCTCCATCTGCCTCCAGTTGGCTTGATGTTGTTCAGATGTGACAGAAGTCATGTGAACCTACAGGTCTCTCCTTTATCCATTTCTCCTGGCAGCTGTTCTCTCCCTTCTTCATCCCAGTTGTGCTGGAAGTGTAAATGTGTATATGGCAGCAGTGGGGGGTGGAGAGCCGGTACCTGGGAACGCAGGACCTGTGGCGATGCTGTCGCATCTCGTCTCCTCTTCACGTCGCTTCTTCAGCGTCTCTGCCGGGATTCCTCAACTGTTGCGAAAGTTTCAGAAAGTGAGAACTTTGTGGATCCTGAAAGGAGAATCAGAACTGATAAATGGGTCACTTTGTAGGAATAAACCAGACTATTTTTGACAACGATTCGGTTGATTTTAGTGGAAACCAGAGTGTTTTTTTGCCTACAGTGGTTCTCTGCACTGAAAAACAACATGAATAAAACAAGAAGGGAGACTTTTATTTTCAGGTTTTGAAGCTCTCTGACTTTGATGAGGAAAGATACACATTTTTTTACATCATGGCCAGTAAATTTCTGAAACACTCCCTGCAGCTCCAGTTTGAGAATCTTTCCTTTGCAATTTTAATGACCTGCTACTTACTTCACTAGTTCACAGGACGCCTCCCTTTAATACGAAATAGAGATTTCTCTAATTTTGGAGTACAGATCCCAAAAAACACAGCAATGATGATAATAATGCCACAATGATGAGTCATTTCAACTTAATGTCTCCTTTTAATCTGTTGCTAATGAGCGCTTACTGCCTGCTCTCTCCAAACTGCAGCTGCAGGCCAAGACACACCACGTCATTGGGGAAACACCAGCTATATCTCTGCCGTGGTCTGTGTGAGGTTACCCAGCTAAACCGCCCTTCTCGCTCATACTGTAGAGCACTGAGAGGAGCTCATCTCACCTGCACTGCAACCTTTGATGGCCAATTATCACCAACAGAAAACCTGACCTGTTAAAGTCTTTTCTTAATAAAAGTAAAACGAGGGAAATTTGTCCAATAAGCAAGACAAGTTGTTATAGTGAAAATGTATGTATAGTTGTTACTCGGCCTTAGACAAGCAGAAGGAGAAACACAGCGTACTGTCTGTTTGTTGCCTACAGAGCCTCTCTGGTCATCAGGGAGGAAGGGGAGGAGGAGGAGGAAGAGGAGGAGGAGGAGAGCAGGGGAGGAAGGAGTGAGTCATGCGAGTTAGACTGAAATAAAAGCAACTGAGAGTTCACGGCCTCTTTGATGGTGACGGCAATGATGACGGCTCGCTTTTGCGTCTGGTTACTTGGTTTCACATTAATTCTATTGGCAAGTTGTGAACCTTTGGCTCTCAGTGCACCGCTACATAATTACAACAAGATAACACATTTTTGATGAAATTAATGATAATTTGTGGGGGAAAAGAGTTTAGTTTAAATTCCATTACAGGCTAAATATTAAGATCCCGGCATTATTCGAATTGTGTAGTTTTAATCTCATTTAGCTGCGCAGTTTCTGTATATCCCCAGTGGTGTCACCAGCCTGATATCAGCGGCAGACACTCGTTTTCAGCTCATAAGCGCTGTTCCAAACACTGCAGACGCACGGAGCCGAGGCTGAAGGTGAATGTAGCGAAGCAGCCAGATGTCTGTCGGCATTTTGCACAAAATTAACTGGACACTAGCGTCAAATGTTGATGTCCTCCATGCCGATAAAATGTGCATTTGTTTATCGATCATCACGTTAAATTCTGGTCGGTATCCCATAATCATATTTAGGAGGTCTGTGGAGGCACAGCTGTAAAGGTGCTGCGGTGGGAGCTCTGCCGAAAGTGGCCTTTCCTGCTACCATTACACACACAATTGCACACACTGTCACAATGCTCAAATATGACAAACACACACTGATGCCAAGACAATGGCCTCCTAATCCTTGTTTATGATTGGCTGAGTCCAGATTACCCAGAGGGCACCAGCTGTCAGAGAGAGGCATAGCCCAGTTTTCTCAGTATCAGCACACAGGCGTGTAGACACACACACACACACACACGCTCATAGACATACACATCGGCAATTGTCAGACCTATAATTTGGGACTGAAAATACAGTTGGGCCCCAAAAATAACTAAAATCCCCACAGTAGAAAAGTTTATGAGACTCACACTCACTCTCGTAGATACACATACCCACAATCGTCAGGTCAACAACATGGCGGTGCACTTAAAAGTGATGCTAGCCTCTAGTTTGTTTGATTTGTTAGCTTGTAGTCGTTCGGCCAAATCGAAACCTTCAGCTGCTGTTTGTCACTGCTGTCAACGGCTGCTGCAAAAATAGCAATAATCCCACTGTAATGCTAACAGGCGCTGCAGACATTACAAAGTGTGGATGTGTAACCAAACGCAGCCAGCAGCTGAGTGTTGTGTTTTTAGCCTTTGTTGTTTTAGCCCATACACCTATGGTACCGACAGTAGGGGTTCACATTTGATGACCCCCCACTATGATGATAGTAAGTGGAAGAAAAACATCCCTGATGAGGCCTTGCTTTTCTCAATATTCCTAAATCCTTCTGCTCTCTGTGGTGTCAGACGTGGATGAGATGAGTGTAAGTGAGAGAATGAGAGTGGAGAGGCAGGAAACACAAGCTAACATGCTGCTAACCAGAGATAAGAGCGAGTCCCAGTGAATACAAGAGTCCAACGGGAGTCAGAGAGGAAGGGCAGAGGGAGAGGAAACAGAGTAGAAAAGGCAGATATGGTACATCAAGGAAGACAATAGAAGAAGGGCAATTCGACCTTTTCTGCGCCATGTCCACCTCTTTGAATTGAGTCCTATAACAGTGGTGTGCAGTCATTTGCTGTGTTTTGCTTGAAATTACGAGGTGCTCGTTTACAGCTTTTAGTGGTCACATTTGCAATTTTGCAATTGGAATAAGTTATTTTATTTGCTTTTATTTCCCGGTTGTGCTATTGTAACGCGTCTGGTGGGATTGTGCGTGTTGACTCGTCAGTAACACAAATTTATGGCTGCAATTAATGCAATAACGGGGCCGCTCTGTGTGTGCAGGGACGACGGAGCGGGTGTGTCTAATCCAGGGGACGGTGGAAGCACTCAACGGCGTCCACAACTTCATCGCTGAGAAGGTGAGGGAGATGCCGCAGAGCACCCAGAAGACAGAGCCAGTCAGCATCCTGCAGCCACAGACCACCGTCAACCCAGACCGCGTCAAACAGGTCAGTCACCCCCTTTTATTTTCTCTGAGCTGCCAGTGTGTTTGTGTCCGGTTCCAACTTGCCAGCCGCGGCTCAGGTAACGTGAGGAAAGGGGAGAGGGAAGTGTTAGCTTTTTAAATGACAAGACGGAGTTTGTTTGTGATTTTCTGTCTGCGTGAGACCGAATGAGGCAGAAAAATAAACACGGGAGTGAAAACCAAGCAAACATGGGGGAAAAAAAGATTTGTGAGAGTATGAAAGAGCAGAGTAAAAACAAGAAAAAGCTGTAGTGAAGACGGGAGGGGAAAGAGGAAACGAGGAGGAAGGTCCAGGATGAAAAACAAGAGAGAGGGAAGACTATTAATAGAGAGATCCACTGAGACAGGACGCCTTGTGTGAGGTGTGAACATAGAGTCCACATGGGATACGATGTTCTCACACACACACACACACACACACACACACACAACACACACACACACACACACACGCACACAGGCATCAGCATCATCATCTTTAGAAATCTACAGTGTTGTAGCAGAGATTCCTCATGCATCAAAGACTTGTCAACAAAACTATAAGAAACTCATCCCACTGTCAGCCAATAATGTTGCGTAATGGAGGACAATTAGTGCAGCCATTGATTATGATCCGTTTATGTGATTATCGCCATTCTGGCTACATGATTACGTTGTATCGACTACTCAGGTCTGGATTTACCTCTAAACTATTGAGTGTTCAGTGGTACCAGAGAGGCCAGGAGGACAGGCATGCACACAACTGTGCAACTATGTTGCTTCATATTCATGAGCAGAAATTAAAGGCTTAAAGGTTCTGCACAGAATGATCATCACATTTTTACACACTCACAGACATTGTGACAGCAATCACGAAAGGTCTTTGATTTAGCCTTTTATTCATTATATTTATCTTTTAAACAGACACTTTAAGGCACTTTTATGGCAGGCCTGAGCCTTCTGTGAGAGCCCACTGTAGTGTGGTCTAGTAATTCCTGACATCATTCATTTCTAAGGATGATTGACAGGAGAGAAATTGTATTTTGGGTAAGCAAGCTGCCAAAAGGAGACAACCGGGCTAATAGCTATTGTTGTCCCTCACTGCTCTCCAGCCTGTTTCTGTTGTTCTGGGGAGGAAAATGAGTAGTCCCACAAAATATTACAAAATTTCAATTAATGGTCTCACGAATACAGGAACACACACACACACACACACACACACACACACACACACACACAGATTGTCTTGCACATGTGTCTTCGTGAAAGATGAATTGGTGTGATTGTCTACTATTTCAGGTTGTGGGTAAAATGCCTTCCTTCTTGTCAAGAGAGCGGCTGTTCCAGCATGTGTTGCGGGCCCTAATGGTTAACCCCTGGGGGGCCGTGGACCGGAGTAAAAGAGGGTGTGAGAGGGAGAAATGATGTTTGACTGGCACTTAAGATGTTGTGATAGAGAAAAAGAGTTAAATTGAGAGCGCGTGGAACGGAGGCAAAATGGAAGGAGAGAGGGAAAGAAAGATCCAGAAGGGGGACAAAAAGAGAGAGATAGACGGGGAGAGAGAACTCAGATGCCAAAGAGAAGAGTCTGGATGGCTGAGTGGGTGACTGAAAGCTGGAAGCAGATCTGAACTCTTGTTAGTGACAGCTGCAGACTGCTGGTGAAGCAGCTGTTGATAGAAAGAAAAGCAGAGCAGGGACGGCACTGACGGACGAGACGCCACGCTTCAGTGCTGCATAACAGGAGAGCAGCCCATGAAGAGAATGATTTATGGGGCCTTTATGGCCTCCGATGTGGTCTGACATGATTTAGCAATGGAATTTCATCACTGTTAATATTCTATTCCCTAATTTTGTTTCTCGTGCGCGTTATCAAACCGGGACGTCGACGAGCTTTGTGCTGCTCTTGAATTGAGCGCAGGTTTGTGTGAAGTCAACGCATTAAACCTGCATTTCCCATGTGGTCGTATATTAAAAAAAACTAATCAAATAGCATTTTTTTAAAATATATTGGGCAATTTGAATTACAACAAAAACACCAACTTAACCTGGAGATGACTTGGGACACAAACGCCACATAAACACAAAAGCCAGAGCACTCTGGAGGCCTCTGGCTTCATTTCCTTGTCTGTGGACTGAAGTGAAACACACCCTTTCATCTGTTATTGCTGCATTACACAGTTTGGAATATGCATCTCCCGTGGGATCAGTTGGAAATGGCCTGCGGCTTTGTTTTGGTGTCGCTGTGGCTCTATATTTGGCACAGGGCCGCCCTTTATTGAGACTCAAACCTGCCACCGCTCTACCACTCTGTCAAACTGTATTGATGGAGCTGAATAGTGTAAAACGCCACACAATCAGGCACGGATGGAGCTGTTTTCCCAACTCGTCCCTCCGCTGACTTCCTGTCAGAGAAAGGGGCTGTTTCCTTTGACCCTTTGCCTCTGACAGAAACACCTGTTTCCTACTTCCTGTTATTGCCCCGCTACAGAGGAAACTCAAAGAAAAAAGTGACTCACCTTGTGTCCACTGAGGAAGAGGTCGAGTTTAAGTCGCTGCTGGAACAAGAAGTAATCCAGTTTTATCCAGCATATGAGAGGAGACCAACAGAAACCACTGATTGATGAACAAGAGACGAAAACAGGGCAAAGTTAAGACTGTTTTATTGAACCTGGAACCTTTAAATCCCTAATGAATTTGTGTTTTGAACTCTGCATCTGTCATTATCTTCGGGGGTGATGTCTGCACCTGGAAATCATCTCTTCAGAGCCAAAAAACGTGGCGTTTTTGCAATTTTTTTGTCATTTTCATGTATCCGCTCTGGCCTCTGGAACATAAAGCCATACAGTATGTGTCAGGTGTTTACCTGTGTTACAGCTTGCTAGGATGTTAACAGCCACTCTTCTCAAGCATTCTTACATAACCATTTATCTATTTCTCCTGCTGCCGTTGTGATTTACAGTTTCTGCTGACTCAGCAGAACAGCATTTCCGAGGCTCTCTTATCTGCTTCACGCCAAATCGGCAGAGGGTCTGTGTTGTGTTATCTCTCCAGCCATTCATATTTCACTGCTCTGTAAGAAACGCAAGAAATTATAATTAGAACTGAAAATGAGGATTTGACCAACATAATTACATTTCCCCTCTTCCAAATTTGATGTATTATGATTTGATTCAAAAATCAGTAGATTATCAGTCTTGTTTATGTGTGTTTTAGGAAAAATGTGTGTGTGTGCGTGCGCGTGTGTGTGTGTGTGTGTGTGCGTGCGTGCGTGCGTGCGTGCGTGCGTGTGTGTGTGTGTGTGTGTGTGTGTGTGTGTGTTATTGTAGCCCCTCATTTTCTGCCCTGCAGTTATTTTTAACCTGCAGCAGAGTGCTCTTATACAGGCTTTGGAATAAAAGGAGAGACAGACAGACAGACAAGCAGAGGGGGGGTGGTGTGTGTGTGTGGGGGGGGGATGACAGGGGAAAGATAGACAGGGTGCAGGACGACTAAGCCTGTGGATCATGGGGAGCCAGATTAAGTCTCCAGCTTAAGACTTCAGAGTTCAAACTCCACAGTTGTCTGCTGTCATCCACTTGCTGCTGCCTGTTTTTCCATGTGCACGTGTGTGTTGAAATATATGTCATCAAAATGCCTGTTTGTCTGTGTGTGTTACTGTCCACGTGCATTTGATGCATGGATATTAGCATGCGTGCGCGCGTGTGTGAGTCTGTGTGTGTGTGTGTGTGTGTGTGTGTGTGTGTGTGTGTGTGTGTGTGTGTGTGTGTACGTGCGCACATGGCCTCTAATGACAGCAGTGACAGATTGAAGATGGAAGCACGTAATTGTAACTTGAAGTGTGACTGGTTCCCCTGTAGGGGGTGCTGTTTGCAATACTACAGTAACGTGTAGGGAGCTACTGTTGAGAATCACTGATGTAGCTAAAAGAATCCATAAAGGCTCAAATTTGAAGATTTAATTGTGTTCTCAACAGAAATATATTATAAAAAATAAAAAATATAAGTATTTTTTTAACAACAATGATCAATGATTTTATCAGATTAGTATAGAAGAGAGCAGAAGGTCAAGAGTCACTAGACCAAAAGTGGAGGTCACAAACGAGCACACCATTCTTGCTCTCTCTCTATTACAGAAAGAAAAAAACTTGATTGTTTATTGGCTGTTGTGTTCTTGATTAAACCATCCAGCTGAGCTGAATTTTCTGCACACTGATTTGAGATCATCATCCTCACTGGGTCCCCTGCTGATGGCTGCCATTGCTCCTTCTCAGCGTTTGCCTGAATATATTCATGAATTCAGGAGATTGGCTCTGGCCTTTGACCTTCAGCCCAGCAGTTGCAGCAATAGGATCCTCTGCTCTGCAGCTGGAATGTGGCCAAAGCCTCCTCTCCTGTGCAAAGACATTATTCCCAGACAATATTGTGCTGTTTGAGTAGGAAACAAAGGGATGCAGCAGTAATGGGAAGCAAAAAGAGGCAAAAGGTGATTACATGTGCTTTTAATCATCTGATCATTAGATTGATCTGTTGAAAGAAAATGAACTTGAAACAAAAGAGATGGGATGGCAGACATAAAACCCGGTAAAGACGAAACGCAGTTGCACAGAATGATGGGATGCGTGGAAAGAAGTGTGAGCCGTTGGGGGAGGATTGGTGGCAAACTGAGAGCCTCATTAGCAGAGAACCAACTTGATATAAAAAAAAATGGTAATGTGATCATTACTGTTGGAGAGAGGCATCACTCTGCCAATGTACCCTCCCACTTCTGGGTGTCTGTCTGCAGAGGATGAACCGGGATGCGCGTGGAATCATTTCGGTCCCCTTTCTGGAACTCTCTGGGCACGTCACTTATTGCTTTTGTTCCTCATCTCCATTCGTAGCAAATAATCCCGTTCATCTGTCCACTAATTGAGGTAGACGCTAGTCTCCATTCATATTGTGGCCATTACTGGTGGAACCCTCACCTGAGGCCAACCCACCTGGGGTGATCGGGTCCCGCAGTGTGTCTATAGCCTATTGGGATCTTTGAAGAGTAAGCCATGTTAAATCCAGTAACAGCCCCCGTGGGGCCACAAGACAGCTGCCTGGACAGCAGAGCCAGTGATGAATAGGCAGAGGACATAAACAAGACAGGTTGACATTGCCTGGCTCTGCGTCACGCTATACTGACACTAATCAATAGAAACGGACTATAAATTGTTAAGCATTCTTTGCAAACATAAGAGGAAAGGTGACCGCGCTACTCAGCACTCAGCGGGGGAAACGAAGGATGTGATATGATGTTTTATCGTCTGCAGCCTCATGCATGCAAACCTTTAAATTCTATTCAGATTCATCGTTATTGAGTTTGAGTCTGACTGAATAGTGACCTCTGCATCCTGGGTGTCATCCAACTGTTGCTATTCATTGTAGAACTGCAAGGAAATGAGGAAGGGAGAGAAAAGGATAAAATAGAGTGAGACAAACCGGACAAGGTAATTGGCTCGGCCTTCGTATCTCTCTGCTCCGCGTTGGATCAGTCTGTGGTATTCATCATTTATCCTTCTCTGCCTCTACTTTTGTTGAATTAATCAGCATCCATGGCCCTCTCTGCCTCTTATTTGATCTTTTCTATACCAAGGCTGTGTGTTTTTGTCACTTCAGTCCTCCCTCCTCTTCCTCTCTCAGCAGCCCACACTGTGTTTCTACCCTCCAGTTGAATACTCAACATTCCGTCCATCAGAAGAGGGAAGATGCAGCTTTTTCAGGCTGCAGAGGATTCAGAGTTGCACAGACGCATGTATTCGCAGCTCATGTGCAGCCAAAGGTGGCTGGATTTGGTTTATTAAAGCGAGCTCCGTGTTGCCGCGGCGCCACGCATCGTTGGCTGCCTGCATCAGTGGAGCGCCACGTATGTCTGAACGCGAGCTCACGCGGCAAAACATCCTCTGATGTGGTTTATCGCTCCGATATTATTTATATCTCCCGAATCTGTGACGTTTTGGAAATGTTAGTTCTGGAACGGGGAAAGCAAACTAAACATGCGGCTGTAAACAACCACTTTATGTGAGCATAATGACCTTGGACAGACGTGCACGGTGTGGCTCTTTGGACGGGGGAAGTGTGCGTACAGCTGTACGTACACATGTTACTGCTTCACTCCCTTTCACAACCCTTTAAAAGCCAGAGCTGTGTTTCCATGGAAACAGTGACCTGGGACTCAGGTTTTTCCCACACACCAAGGCTCTTTAGAATTCTCTATCTATCTATCTATCTATCTATCTATCTATCTATCTATCTATCTATCTATCTATCTATCTATCTATCTATCTATCTATCTATCTATCTATCTATCTATCTATCTATCTATCTATCTATCTATCTATCTATCCACCTATTTCTCAGGGAACTGCACGACTTCCTCGTGAAGCAGACACACCTGCAGTACATCAGCTCTTTTCACTGGCTTGCCTTTTGTATATCTGTCCTCCTCAAGAACGCCCTTGAAAGGCAGCTTCTGACTAAGCCCTTTTCAGAGTTGACCTTGTCTTGTGTACTTTATGTGTAAACAGTTTTAAATATCAAAAGTTTCCATCAAGCGAATGCTGCTTTGGAGCACGTTCTGTATCCTTAGTGTCATTCTGATGCACAGGTGTGGCTTTACAGCATTTTTTTCAACACACACGTTAAAAAATCCTGAAGTATGATGACCTTTTCTATCTAATTTATGATTAACTGGCCACATTTGACAGATTTCTTTCTCTTTGTTGCTCTTTTTGCCAGGCCAAGCTGATTGTCCCTAACAGTACGGCGGGGTTGATCATCGGGAAAGGTGGAGCAACAGTCAAGGCTGTAATGGAACAGTCTGGCGCATGGGTCCAGCTCTCCCAAAAGCCAGAAGGTATCAACCTCCAGGAACGTGTTGTCACCATAAGTGGAGAACCTGAGCAGAACCGTAAAGCTGTGGAGATCATTGTCCAGAAGATCCAGGAAGATCCACAGAGCTCTTCCTGCCTCAACATCTCTTACTCCAACATCACAGGGCCCGTTGCCAACTCCAACCCCACCGGTTCTCCATACGCCAACTCCACTGAGGTCATTCCAGCTGCAGCAGCTGCCGCAGCAGCAACAGCTTCCTCTCTGCTCGGCCAGGCCAGCCTGGCTGGTGTTGGGGCTTTCCCAACCACCATGTCCAACCTCTCAGGCAACGACCTGCTGGCCATCACTTCAGCCCTCAACACTCTGGCCAGCTATGGCTATAACACCAACTCCCTTGGTCTGGGGCTGAATCCAGCAGCAGCCTCAGGGGTGTTAGCTGCTGTAGCAGCTAATGCTAATCCAGCAGCAGCCGCCGCAGCTAATTTGTTAGCATCCTATGCCAGTGATGCATCAACCAGTGCCGCTCACACAGCAGCGAGTCTTGGAGGCTTCTCCCTGGGATCTCTCGCTGCTGCTACAGGGGCGACTAACGGCTATTTAAGCGCTGCATCACCACTCGTGGCATCATCTCTACTGGCCACAGAGAAGCTTGCAGAAGGAGCAAAAGAAGTGGTGGAAATCGCTGTACCAGAAAACTTGGTGGGAGCCATCCTGGGAAAAGGAGGGAAGACGCTAGTAGAGTACCAAGAGCTGACTGGAGCCAGGATCCAGATCTCCAAGAAAGGCGAGTTCATCCCTGGAACTCGGAACAGGAAGGTGACCATCACGGGTTCCCAGGCTGCAACACAGGCTGCACAGTACCTAATCAGCCAGCGAATCACCTACGAGCAGGGGGTACGTGCCACCAACCCACAGAAAGTGGGCTAAACTTGACAGCCAATAAAAAATGAGGAGGATAAAAGGAAAAAGTGGGGGCTTGGGGGAGGAGTATAAAAAAATGAATGAGAATGGATAAAGGAGAGGAGAGCAGCAATGTCAGAAGGAATCTTCTGTACCATTTCTTCTGCGTGTCTTCAGTATTCTGTAGTTTAAAAAAAAATGACGCAGAGCAAAAATGTGCTGAGAAGATGAGGATGGAGAGGAGCAAATTATCTCGCTGAAAAACCAAGAAAAAAAAGTGTAACGTGTAAATAAGGTTTTATTACTTAACGTCTTGACCTTTTGGGATTTTTTTTTTTTTTTAAACTTGTTTTGTTTCATTGTTTGGGTTAGTAAATTAAGCTGTCTGTTTGTGTACCATGTGAACAAAGCTGAATGCCATGTAGACTACCTGAGAGGCTACAGGAAGTAGGGGGAGGAAGGGCATTGGTGGGCTGGGTTGGGGTGGGGGCTTGTGTTTACGGGGTACAACCCTCCACCCCATATCCAAACATTTTTGTGAGAAAGGAAAACCCTCATGCCTCCCTCGCCCTACAACGCAGTCAAACAATTTTTCTGTAGGTTTTTTTTTTTTAAAAATCCCTCAGCCTATTGCCCCATCTCCCTCTAACGCCCCTATACAACCTCCCCTTTTTATAAGGGTTTTATAATAAGAAAGACTGCAGATTTTTAGCAGGCGTGCAACAGAGGAAACATCTTAAATGGCCCTCTCCCCAGTACGTTTTATTCTCTCTCCAGTTCCTGAGTCCACCTCTCACCTCTTCTTCCATCTCTTTGGAAAAGAAGGTCTGGGGTAAAAATTCTGGAGAGGCGTGGGGGAGATAATCAGCTGGGTGTTTCTTCATTTGCGCCCCGTACCTGACCTTCCCCTCCCCTCTATACCCTGTGATTTACCCCCCAGCAGCACTGGGCCACAGTCTGTTACAGCACGTAGCACACCCATGTGCAGATCCGATATTGGAGCTAGGATGCCGAGGTGCACGCCGATGATCTCACGTAGTGCAAAACCTGGAATTGACGAGAGTGATACTGTGCAAGCTGCGGCAAACACACAGAATTTATGGCATTTTTCTGCAGTCTGCTGTAAAAACGGTGTGATAATTGTTACGATAGGAATCAGCGTCATCGTCATTATTTATTAATGAGTTCACCCTTAAAACAAGCTTAGTGTTTCTTTTATAAAATCTGTGAATTCAGGTTGACATGAATGTAAATGAGACTATTTTTGATTTGAATCTTGTGTTTTAATTTAAGTGAAGATGAATAGTAATGTCACATAGTGTAATATATGTCTTATTTAAGTCTAGTAAGAAAGCCGCCCCGGGCATTGAGATCAATACAGTGAAGGATCACTATATCTATATATATACCTATATCCAGTCAAAGAAAGTACAGGGAATACACACACATGCACACACGACAAACAACTCTACAATGCCATATTTGGTGCTAGAGTGGGGAATTCGCCTGTGGTGCAGATGGCAGCGAGGCCTCCAGATTAGCAAGAAAATGCCTGATGTAAAATACACAACTCAGGCAGCTTTATTAACCGTCAGTGCTCGACACGCTCGGATATGCAGCTCCTCTTCCCAAACGCCCGTTTTGACTCAAAGCCCCCTGATGTGACTAACCTAAATTTGTGAAAATTCAGTGAATAGCTGAGCAAAGCATGTTGCTGTTCAGTCTGCGGTGCTCCGACTCCCGCAAGTAAATAGCACTTAAAACTGACACTGTACTACTGACAAGTGCAAAACACTGAGACACGAGGAGAGAGCGTTGCTCATCGGAGGTCCGCTGCCTATCTGCACATCCCACCAGAAGAGCCTGCATATCAGGACGGGATAGGCTCGCCGATTCTTTTCCCGTATCAAACACGTCCGGCTGCTGGCGAGGTAAAGGCCAGGCATGACACATATTCAACATATTCCCAGGGAGTTCAGCAAGGTTTGCCTCTTGCAAGCTGCATTCCCATGGCAACTGGTTTACTGCCCCTTATAGATCCAGGAAGCTTCTGAAGACGCTTCTTTTATTCTATTTTTATTTGTTTGTTTCGTGTTGTTTTTTTGTTTTTTTATCAGAGTACACTGATTTTTATTTTATTTTTTTTGTCTTAATGCACTGTGAAGCAAAGGAGCGGTTCTCTTGGCCTGTGAGGTCTGGGACATGTGCTGTAGCTGGCATCGTGTATGGACAGCTGTTATATGACAGGGCAAAACCACATATATGAAATATATGTAGAATGCATACGAAGAACTTCACTGTCATATCGGAGGAGAAGGGGATTAGGTCGATGAAGAGGATCAATCAATTAGATTCTTCTTTTGTATCAGAAAAAGTGTTTGTGATTAAAGGGTGGGATGTTGGGGAGTGTCAGGTGACCAAACCTTAAAGAGACTGGAACAAATTCTAAAGTCACTTTTTTTTTTATTGCAGCAGGAATCGCTAACTTATTGTATTTCCATTGGGCAAATCTCTGGACAGAAACCATCAGTGGTCCAAGTGTGACAGAATGTAAACTGCTAAAAATCAGGCCAGTGTTGCATTTGATTTGTTTGAGCCTAGGAGGAGATAAAACTCCTCTTATATATAATCCAAAAGACTTTTTGATTCTTCAAAGTGAAAAAAAAAAACCAAACCAAAACTTGACCTGAAATCCTCCACTGTGCTATGGAATGTGTCACTCTTTGTTGGAGCGCCAGTGAGGGTTTATCTCCACGGCTTGGTAAGGAGGCTTCTTTACTCCCATCTAACACCATCCACACTATCCTCACCCTCCCTGCCACCGTCCTCAGTCCTCCAGTGCACCTTCATTCTGACACTCCGTCTCCTCCTACCACATTGTTCCATGGGTGAATATGCCTGGCGTTACGACCGATGCATGTCTGCTGCTTTGCCCTGAAAAACACCTCAGATTGAGTCTCTCTCTTCTCTCCGCCTCTTCGGGTCGCCGAGGCTTGGAGACGCAGTGACGAGCCGCTTTTAGAAAACGACCACACCTGCAGGAGAAGTCAGTGTTGAGGCTGGCAGGGCACAGTGCAGAAACACTCCTTTCTCTAGTTTGAATCTATGTGGGCGTTGTTGGTTTGATTTATTTCTTCTTTTTTTTTTAACACGCTGCTCATTTGGAAAACTCTGCTGCACAAACATTAACACAAACACATGTCATATAGGGGAATTCTGCGCCATTGATTGGTTTTGACTGGATTTATGAGGAGTTATCACCTCATTAATTTAGAGTAGGGAAAGAGCTTTCCTGGTATGTCTTTTACGTGGCGGCCAATCACTTTATCTTAATGTTAGGGAGCGGATATAAGGTGTGAGTACTGGAAGCAATACGTGTAGTTGGATGTTGTCTCGTCCTGTTCTTTACCCTCCGTCTGCCATAGGAATTTGGGGATTTACCTGTAGATATTTACTAGGGTTAACAGTAATTGTTTTTAATTTGTGGGAAAATGCTGCTATTTAATGATAACAGATGTACTAGAAATAAAAGGTGAAAACATATCGAAATCTGTCTTTTACCTGAAGAAGGTATTTTGATACTCAGTTAGACGCTAACGATAAGTTAACAATAGAATATAACTCTAACCTGATAAAGTTAAATCTGTGCCAAACTAGGTCTTTGCAGAAACTGTTAATGTGTCAATTAAAAAAAAAACACACACACACACACACACATACTTTTATATTTAAAAAAAAATGTGAAAGTGCCAAATGAACCATATTTATCATTCGCATCATACAGGAGGAAGTCCACGTGAGGGTTTTTGAGAGTGAGTAGATCAACAATGAAAACACCTCATTCAATAGTTTGTCTAATGCCTCTATTGCCATGTTAGTCCCTTCTCTGGCAACTACAAATCCCATAATACAGCACTACTAATTTTGGGGCTAGACAAATCAATATAGCGATACTTTAGCAAACAATACAAAAGACAATGTGACTCGATAGCATTCTTAAAAACAGCTTTTTATAGTAACAATAAAAATGTATTTTGTGGAAATACAGTAGATGTTATCTTTTTTGCACGTCAATATTGCATGATATCAAAGTGAAAAGTGGACAAAAAAACCCTGAAAAACCTAAAGAAACAAAGCCGGTTTGTCATTATATTACTTCCTAACTCATTTTTTTAGACAAATCTTTGCATGCCGATAAGGTTTCGAGCATTTTGATACTATTTTCATGCATTAAAATGTCTACTATTATTTTAAAGTGACCACGTTGTGTCCACCGGCCAAAAAGGGGTTTTTTCTTTGGTGTCACAATAGATTAGGGTTTTTTTGTCATTTAGTTTTCCAGCCATCCTGGATGGGGCAAATAAAACAAACCCTTAACCAACCCAAGGCGGTTTTGCTACTTAGCTAGCGTGCTGGCTAACTTTAAAAGAAGAAAACTTACGACATCATTTCTAAGACTGTCCACGAATGTACTCACCTCTACATAAGTTTGCATATCACTCCTCTGACCATTGATGTGCTAGAGGCTTCTGTGTGTTCTCATGTGATTTTGTACTCTAACACTACTAACCCTCAAAGCATCGGGCTTTCGGTAGAACCTTTTCTGTCCTTTGACTCCTCTGAGCTCTGGCTTGTCTTGTCGTTGATATGCACCTTATTGCCCTCAAATATGATATGGAGCATTTGCAGCCACACACATCGGCAAGATGGTGAGAGTGTTTGACAAATAACCCCTCTCTTTAGCAAATTATTAGACGTTTATCCTCAGCTCTCCTTCATTTTCTTTGGAATTGGTGACTGAGTCTTTTTGCAGGACTCTGCTCTCTAAAAGAAAGCAAGCTCCTGTCACCAGCGTGGCGAGTTTTCAAAGCAGAAACGCTCAATCAGACATTGGCCTCATAAAAGGAGAGGACTGTCTCAAACGCTCCCAGTGTGCGTGCTGTGTTTTTGCATCCTCAAAGATGGCGTCATAGGAAATGGCGCTCTTCCTACAAAACCTCCCACAAAGGAAAGTCAAAATTTCCATTTCTGCTCCAAGTGAAATGTTTGCACTAAACCTTCTGCTGTTAATCGTGCATGGCAGGCCGAGCTGCAGCGGGAGTTGCTGTGTGAGACTACTGTAGATGTGTAGCCGTACTGTAGACGTTTACACAGCAGTGTATTCGGACCTGCATGCTCCTCTCTCTCCTCTCTCTCTCTCTCTCCCTGTCTCTCTCTCTCCTCTCTCTCTCAGTTTTGTCTGCTTTAGGCCTGTGCCCCGTGCTCGTGATGTCTGTGCCGTGATATAGCCAGCTAGTCGTTGGAATTTATTTTTTAATGTGTAGAAGAATGCAAACTTCTCACCTGCACTACAGGTGACCTCATTGCTTCCCAGTGGGTGTGGCTTTTCAGTATAGTCGTCAGGATATTTTTTTCTTTCTCTCCCTCTCGTCCACTGGCACCCGCTCTCACCCACCCTACCTACCTTCTATGATATCTTATGGGACCCCCCCCCCCACTCATCTCCCAAAACTCGGGCCCCATTGAAGCACCAGCAACTGTAGACTGCATTTGTCATATCACTGGTTCTCTGTTGAATCTTTTCGTAATTGATTTTTTTGTTCCTGGTTATGATTTGTACTGTATTTTCTGTCTAACCTATACCAGTTGTTACAAAATGCCATTTCTGTGTGTAGCCTTTACCCCTCCCTCAAAGCTCACACACCCCTCCATGTCCTGTTTTTTTGCACTTTCACTGCCCACTCCTCTTCCTCGCCCGAACATATACACACTTTCCTCCTCTGCCTCCTGTGAGTCTCTTCTCTCGAGTGCCAAAATAGAGAGGGGGGGAAAAAAACACTAAAGATGACAACAACAACAACAACAGCAACAACAACAACAACACAACAACAACCATTCCAAGCGTTTCTTTGAGTTGTTCTTGTGTGTCGGACATCCATCCTGGAAGCACCCATGAAGCCAGCATGCTCCGCCCTCATAACATGATGTCGCTCATGACGCCTCAACTGAACAGCACCTTGACTCCCCACCACCACCACCACTCCTCCTCCTCCTCTCCTCCTCCTCCTCCTCCTCACCACCTCCCACAGAGCTAAACCCAACAAGGATTAACCCTTCTGCAGGTTGGCTACCTTCCTACTGTCCTTCCTCTCAGCCCACCTAGAAAAAAGCCCAACCGTTCATGCCAGCTGCTTTCCTAATTCTGTCATCTCCTCAGCCTGTGGGACTTCATTGATTGTGTGCCATAGTGTTGGGGGCACCTTTCACTCTCCTCACCTGCCCTCTTTGAGCGCCCCCACACCGTTTTTCTCCCTTTCTCTATCTCTTCCTTTCCTCTTTCTCTCTTGCTCGCTCCATTTGATTTTTCTCGATGGGGAAGATTCAAAAACTCCATTTTCTAATGATGATTTAGTTCCTTTTTTTGTTGTTGTTCGTTTAACATCCAAACCACGCACGCCGACACACCCCCCCGCGTGGCAGTGAGGGGAGTGTTTACGCACCGTCAGCTGCGCAGCCATCTTCTGTCTTCTTGAACTGTTTGAACTTTCACCCCCATGAACTTTATTGACCTTCTTCCTCCTCCTCCTCTCCTCCTCCTCCTTCTCCTCCTCCTCCTCCTACTACCCCCTTCTGTGTTCATCCAGCTGTATGGACAATAACTCTCCATTCCATCCCCAAAACCTCTCAGAGACTGTGCAATGCTAGCTGATATGTTTGGATTTCTTTTTTTGTGTTTGTTTGTTGCTCATCATTGAGGACACTTCTCTAAGCTGAAAAAGAACAAAACATATGAAAGGACTAAAGGAAAAAAATACTAAAAAAGGACAAAAAGAAATGCAGACAAAAAGAAAAAAACATGTTTGTCCACAACTTTCTTTTCTTTTCTCTCTCTCTCCTTGTAAATATTTTTGTCAGATTTTTTTCCTGAACTGTAAAGAGAGAAGTGTTGAACAGAAGGGCCGGCAGCATAAAGAGGTACTAGTGGACGCCGTAGATGATCATTGCATCCAGTAGTTAGGTCTGCCTGTAAACTCGGCATGCTAGTTCTACTGTGTTAACCTGTGCTGTTGGTATTAGTGTTGATTTACCTACTGTATTTGTTGTTGCTTCATGTCAGCTAGGCTAGAAACCTCATTAGATATCTGTCCAGTAAAACTAACCTTGAGAAACAGCGTGAGCCATTTTCAACCTAGACTTGCGTTTGTGCATTAATTGATGTTTTCCTAACGGCAACGTGTAGTGGCGCTATCTCTTTTGTCATCAGGCTGTAGTTGAGAATTGAAAATGCTTCGTCTTGTTAGCAACATGTCATTGTTGATGCGGCTCCTCCCGGTGGGGAAGAAAAAAAAAAAGAAATCCTCAGAGGTGAAATAAGAAAAGTACACAAAAAAGAAGCTGAGCTGCTATCTTTTGTGCAATACAGTCTTAGTTTACATAACATAGAGTGATAGTTTAGGGATGATTAACCTCTGCAGGTTCCACTCGGCCACTCTACTGCCTGTAGAGCCAATCTTCATTGTGAAGTATTAACATTATATTGTCAAACTAGATTCCACCATTTCATCACATTGCTCTGAGCTCCACTCTTGATTTATGCTGCCTGCCCTATTGCCCTAAGAACTCCACATGAGTTATTTATTTCTCAGACAATTATTATTATACTATTAATAAATAACAATGCAACAAAAGGGAAAGACTGGAAAAAGGTAACTTAATATTAGTAATGTTTTGTTTTTATTTTTAGTATTTTAGTGGTTGCTTTTAACAACATTCATTAACTGACTTAAGAGTATTGAATATTTAATGTAATTGTAGCATTGTGTTTGTAACAAAAAAAGACAAAAAACAAAAAACTAGTGAGTTGTGTTTCTTGACTTGTGGATTACCAGTGAAGTGGGCAATCTAGTGCTAATATATATGAGGTCTTTTTTTAAGGATTCTTATTTTGCGACTACAACAGCAGTCATTATAAATGTTCATTTTAGCATCACCTGTCTTCTGTTGTCTTATTCTTCACCTTCCACCACACTCTGCATCATCACAGTAACACATTGCAAGTCTGGGGGTGGGCAAAGGCGTGTGTGTGTGTGTGTGTGTGTGTGTAGTACGTCAGTGCCATGTGTTTGTCATAAAGTTAACAAAATGTGTGTCCATTTGTGTGTCTGTAAAATATGTCAAATGTTTCTCCCATCTGTTTGTCTGTATGTGTGTGTGTATCTACGTGTGTGTGTGAGTGAGTGTGCATATGTGTGTGTGTGTGTGTGTGTGTGTGTGTGTCTGTGTGTCTGTGTGTGTGTGATTACTGGGGGCAGGGTTCAGGGTGGGTGTTCTGTCCAGTGTCCACCAAAAGCTAAAACCAGTCAGGCTTCCATATTTCCTGATGGAACCTCCTGACGTTATAGCTGCAAACCCTTCATCATGTGATTTTGACTCAACTCGAATTTCCATAACCCCAAATCAAATCAACCAATCACTGTCCACCACTACTGCCTTTCCCTGAGCCATCTTCTGCTGCACACCATGTCAGCCCCATGTGATGTTCTCCATCGATAACATACTACTGTCACGATCTACTGTTACATGCTGACAAGTCTGGGGATAAATACTCATCTGGAAAGAAGGTTCAAGTGTCCAAAACATGAGGTGCACTTAGCTGTTATATATGTATATATTTTAACTTTGAGTTTGTTTTTCCTCAAGGGATTTGACATAGAAAAGATCAGGTCATTCAACATAAATACTTTTAAGTTCATAGTTTATAATACACATGCCTCAGCCCTATACATCAAAGGTGAATGTATTTCAAATTGGGAAATGTGTGTGAGTATTATAAATGATCAATTCTACTTATACGTTCAGGTTATGGGAGGAATGATCCCAAAGGCATGTTTTTGGAAGTGATTGTAATCTGCAGGGTTTTACTTTGCGATTCCATTGATCCGACTCCTTAATCTACATGAGGTGCACCTTATCAGTTTCAATTTTAAACCATTTAAAATGTTTGTATTTTTCCCCAGAGCCACATAATACATTCTACTGCTCATATTACTGTGCATACTGCATACTACCTTAACAGGTCAGAATTCACCTTAACCTGTCTCCATGCCAACCACCAAAGGAGCCAGTTGCATGGCAACCGGCTTCAGCCACAACAAAACCAATCAACCAACCTACCAACCATCTTCCTCAACCACCAAGGCTACGCCCACCTGACTGTAATCGTTCCATAGAAGAAGAGATAGAGAAGGAGTGAGGATAGGAAGAAGGGATGACAGACGAAAGCGGTGTAGTTGTGATTCTCAGGGTGTCTTATATACAGTAAATATATTGTTCAGTCTGTTCTCCGGTCTCTCACTGGTGTCCTGTTGCCCCTAACTGAGCCCAAAGACGATCATGTCCTTCCACAATAAATTCTTTGTATAATTGATCAACTTCTGACCAAGTCCTCGCAATCAGTTGATTGATAATATTGATTGACCATTCCTGCTGAGAGATGCCACGCAGCCAGCCAGGTGAATGAAGCTAGGCACTGTAATGTTTACAACCCAAATGAGACCAACAATGCTGTTGAAAGAATGTCTAGGACTTTTTCCAAAAGTGAGAGAGAGAGAGACAAATCTCTGAAGAGTACTTATTTCCAAGTGATGGAACTTTTCGCTTACTTTTTATGTGACATGACGTAATGTAATTTTTTCAATCATTGCATGTGACTATTTTTGATTTGCAATGAAACTGTTCCGAATGGATGGTACATTTGTGACGTCAGTGCAACGTTGAGATGCCGATGCTAGAAATCAATGTTGGTGTCTTTTAACAGTGTTTTCATGTCACCGTGGGGAGTGCTTATGAACCAATGAATGCTAAATGTGTGACCATACAAAGCTGTAAAGGTTTTGTTTATTTGTACATGGTTATGGGTAAAATAAACCATTGAAGCAACACCTTTAATCTTCAGACGTAAGCCCTCGCATATTTGTCTGTGAAGGACCAAAACCGGTGCTTTACAAAGTTTTACATAATGCGTTTAAGACACGCCGATGAGGTAAGTTTCCACTGTAACACGTCTGCAACACGGCGCTGCCTTTCACCTGTTCTCAGGGTCTCTGAGAGGGCTTTATTAAGGGAGGTGTAGGAGAGAATTAATGCTTGGTTTACCTTCACACATCACTGCCCTCATCACAGGCATCACAGTTACAAAAGTGTTGGGTTCAATTCTCTGACATATCCATCTACCCACAATCCTCCTGTGCACTAGAACCATCCAGTCAACAAACACCTGCACCCCTGCATCCGCCATGAATTCCACAAACCAGCCTATCAGCTCCTGTGACCTCTGGCCAAATCGTCTCAGCCCTCTCCATGCCATCGGCTAAGCAGCTCCTGGCTGTGTTTGAGCTGTTCTTACAAAGCCTCCTGGGAAATGGAGTCACCATTCACAGCATGGTCCGACCAACCTCTTGTCACTCTCCTCCCACACACCTTCCTCCATATGCCACTAAAGAAGTTCCTCCGGCTTCCAGCAAGAAGGTCACAGCACTTTGTGGTGTTGTTTTTATAACGTGTGTGATAGAGTTCACGGTGTTGCACAGCTAAAGACTGCAAACAAGCCAATGGGTGACCCTTCTGGGAAGCTAAAATGGACCAAAATTCTTACTTGTGCGATGTTTGAATGTGTAATAAATATTAAAGACAGATGTTTACAGTTTATCTACATGTATAGTGTATATAAAATGACATTTTTATGCATTAATAATGTGAGCCCATAGTGTACACATGTGGAATTGATTTCATGTATTAAATATGGACTGCTTGAGGTTGAGGTTGAAGTGTTGTGTGAGCAGAAATAATCTCATTGGTAGATCTAAAATCATCATATTAAACCAAGTATGTTCCATACTGGAACCACAAAATAAGTGTCTTCACATTCCATTCCATTGCAACTAGCATTATCTATTTATGATATTGACAAAAAAGACAAAAAAAAAAAAAACGAATCATGCCAACACTGGGAATGGACAAACAAGCAACTAAACAGACCACATCTTCATATCTAGATGAAGAAAAGCTCTAATAATTTAATAATTGAAATGATCAGATGACACCCTAGTTTATCAAATCTTACACATATTAAACCAATAAGGTTATTTCTGCCTCCACAAAATCCTGTCTGTACAAACTCTGTCATGGTTTTATTGTCTTGAGAAGCTCCAGTGTTGTGATGAAAACCTTATGGTGCCTTAGAGCAGCTCCCAAAGATGTTGAAGGTTGTGTCACAGATTTCTGGAATACTGGAGGTAAGTGTCTCAGACCGGTTCAGTGAACAGCATCCATAAAAGCCTGACTGCATAACTCCAGATATTAAACTGCATTTCTGGGCCAAAGCAACCAATAAATGTATCAGTCCTCACCCAGCTTTAAATCTCCCTTTATATTAATCTAAAACAAAACTGGAGGTTTAATTTGTGCATGTTCTTTTTAAAATAATCCCCATGACTGGTGTTTCTCCATACCCAGCCAACGTTGCCCCACTTTTGCAGCCTGTTAAATCGGTACCGATTCAGCAGCTGTGTGAGCCACGGAGGAGGCTGTGTGACAGCTTCCATAACACACTGCCGTCCTCTGTGAGCCCCATCGTGCCCATCGCAGACTTTTGTGAATGTAGGACACTTTTAGAAACATAGGCGCAGATACTGCAAACTAATAATTCCATGTTTTGCCCAGCAGGTGTGTGTGCTTGTGTGTTGTGCGCGGTGTTAGCTGATTAGGCAGCTCCGTCAGTATTAACAAAGCGCCTGTTACTGCTAATAGAGCACCTTTCCTCCAGGAGGATGCA
This sequence comes from Takifugu flavidus, assembly GCF_003711565.1. Taxonomy (NCBI): domain Eukaryota; kingdom Metazoa; phylum Chordata; class Actinopteri; order Tetraodontiformes; family Tetraodontidae; genus Takifugu; species Takifugu flavidus. The sequence goes on along the minus strand of NC_079531.1, from coordinate 2,190,099 downwards.
TATTGATTCCCCTACCTCTTCATCTGTCCTCTCTACTTTTTCAGTGTTCCCTCGTTCTTCTGAACTCCAAAAATAAGTCTCCGTTACTGGTCTCAGAGGAGAAGCTTAGAATAGGAATAGGAATTCTCAGGTTGGTGCTGCACAATCTGGCAGGAGTGGGAATGAAGATAGATGATATGAAGCTCACCTTTGTAGAGGAACTATGTTGCAGCCGCTCCTTGAGCCTTTATTCTCGCTGGAATATAAAGCTGTGGCCTTGTTTCGGAGGATTAATGCGGCTCCTCTCTGTAAGTCGGCTCCAGATGTTTGAGGTACCCTCGGATTCACACAGGCAGGAGTAAGAGAAATCATGTTTTCAATTATAAAAATGAACTCAAATCAATACTCCTGCATTGTAATTCTGTCATGCACGTGAGCAGAAGGTCAAAGACTAAAAAAATGATGGTGCTGAGGCACCATGGATACTGAAAATGTCTCCATGATCACCTTCACCAGCCCGGGGAAGGGCCTGTTTACAGCCAACATGTAAAGATTTGCTGCTGTAACATTGAGAACTAATGTATCAGCCTCCCCTACAAACATTATTGGTAAAAGTTATAAATTGGTGTTCCTGTTTCCTGGCGGAGGAGAAAGAACATAGCACTTACATTTTTAAGACAGCGTGAGAGTAGGAAGAAGAATTTTATTTGATATTGCATAGAAATTATTCTGATGAATGGTTTTCCTGACTTTACCTAGAGGTAACGCTGGCTGCCTAGCAACATACTGGTGCAATATACAGGAAGCTGCGTCGGATGAATGTGGTTCTATTGTGGAAGGAGAACTCTAAACCACAACAGCGTTCCAGATATTTATGAAGATGTATATGTTTAAGCTCTGCTTCTTTTACTGCTAAAAGATCAGTGAGACACTAATCACGATCCTTAAAGTATTAATTCCCCAAGACTTCAAAGAAACCCTTTTCTTTGAAAACCAACACGAGACGTCTCATCTAACAGTGAAAAATGGTGGTTCACTAAAATAATACTGTAAAAATGCACAAAGGGCTCAATAATCATCAAAACTGTGGTGCAAACGCTCTTCATTTCACATATCTGTCTACTTTAAGACTTTTTCTAAATCAAGAGAATCTGGAACTGTTCAGTCACTTTAATTCCCTTTTTTTATCATAAATAAAAATGTGCTTCTACATTAGCATCAATTCTAATATTTTACAATTCACCAGTTATTTTATTTTAAAGAGACTAGAACAAAAATGAAATTGCTCAATTTGAAGACATTTCTTCAAATTTCGCCTCAAAAAAATTTAATTCAGGAAGAACAAATGTTGAATAGTGCTGAAAATGCTCATTTAAATAAGGAAGTGCAATTTTCCCTCCTATAACTGTGATAAAGGAGTAACTGGCAGCAGATCTTCTACAGCAGCATTTACCTGTGGAGCAGATGTTCCCCTCAAACACACTTTTCTGATTTACTGTCATTTTTTATGATGTTTTTGAAATTTCTAAATTAAAATTAAAGATATATTTATTTCACATCAAACATATTTTTAAATGTCAACGAAATAAGTCTATTAAAGAATTTTTAGAATGTTTGTTATGAATAAATATTATAAAAGAAGGTTCAATTCTATTTACGTCATTACAAAAACTGTAATTCAGCCCTGTAGTATGAACAGTGATTTACCAGTTTTATGGTACAAACAATGTTCTGCAGTCTTTCTCTATTTTGACTGTTTATGTTTTGGTCTGTACATTAATGAATCCATTTTCTATACTGTGATGATGTTTCTGAAAGCAAAACAAAAAGAATTCTGTTTTATTGTTCATGTACAGCAGGATAAAAATACTGTTTTCCACATACGTTCCCTCTCTTTCTTTAATTCTTGAAATGTTTTCAGGGGAAAATGGAGCCTGTTTAAAGTGAAGGTAAGATCAAGCAGTCCAGATATATTCGATCCATATAGATTCATGTATCGATTATATTCTATTCAGCGTGGGTCAAAAAGAAAAGGATCCTTTTAAAAAGAAAATATTTCTTCTTAATTCTAATGCACAGCATAAGTTCTGTGGTGCTGAAAATCATTAAAAATGCCCTGTGGTTTCAAGGAGCAATGACAGTAACTGCACATCAGAGTAGGTATGTGTTTTTACAGATGCATTTCTGAGGCTTCAACCTACACATTTTGTTCTGATTTACATAATAAAAAACATCTCAGATGCGCAGCGGCTGATGCTCAGTGCTGCATTATAATGCAGTGTGTGGGCTGCCGAGGACAGATTACCATAATTTACACACAAGCAAGTTTGGGTAATCCTGTGTGTGTGTGTGTGTGTGTGTGTGTGTGTGAGTGAGAGAGAGAGAGAGAGAGAAGGAACGTCAGATGATCCTGAAGAAACTGAGATTCTCAAATCTGTGGCCACATCAGTGCTTCGATATCCGGGACTAATCTAGATTAACAGTCTAATTGGAATTTGTAATAACCTTCGTCACTTCTTCCATTATTTTTATCATTTTCAGATGGAAAAATTAAAACAAAAGTTCTACAGGTCAACTGTACGAAATAAACAGGACATAGCTTCATCGTATGACTTCTTAATTTCTGTCCAGGGTCGAAGCAAAGAAACAGACAGGAGCCGCATCAGAGGCTTCCCACAGGGAAGGTGTGAGAGCAGGTAGACTCAGGTAATCACTCACAGAGTGAAACAGCCTCACACACACTCAGCAGGAGGCTGCGTGCACACGCCTGTCTGGGAGACTCCAGCAGCACCACACAGACCCTGTCGGGAGACATTAGCTTTACTGATGTATGGAAGCCGTCCAGAGAACAGAGGACACAGCAGGTCTGACTGCCGCAGGTGCACGTGCACGTGCACGCAGAAATGAGAGAGACTGTCTGCTCGCTTCATTCATAATCCCCATCCTCGAATGCTTCATCTTTTGCATGCTGTTCACTATTGCTGCTGATTGTTCCTTCCATCTAGTCTTCTTTAAGTTGCTTCTTTCCTTTTATTTCCTCATAGTTTTTCATTCAGATTTCAAAAAAGGTTTTTTTGAACTTGAATTAACCTCCAAACTCTGCATCCCAACCCTCCACTTTACATTATTACAGTCCCGGGTAAGTCCATCTAATCAGTTGTAGTGCTGTGCATATGTACACACACACACACACACACACACATATATATGTGTGTGTGTGTGTGTGTGTGTGTGTTTGTGCGTGTGTGTGTGGCAATATGGGGTCAGAGAGGTGAGATTTCTCATAAATTACATTCCAGAAACAGTGGATAATGTCTTCAAATGTGTTTCAATAAATCCTGTTGATTTGCCACTATAACAGTCTCACTTAATGAAATCGAACCAAAACGCCGACGTACTTTTAAATTGAACATGTAGATTCAGATACAGTACGCTGTCAGAATGGGGTCAGAATCTCCAGAATCTTCCCTTTTGGCTTGTTAGCCCTTTAATTATAACATGATAGAAGATATCAATAACTGATCCAGAAGCCAGAACACACAGATGAGTCAGGGTGAGGAGGGTCAGCCCACCTCTGAACTTTGACCCAGGTCTAAATTAAGGCTCAAGGGAGCTCTGGGAAAGCAGCTTTGCATGTTGTCACCATGAGACATGAAGAAGGCATAAAGGAACGTATTTTTAGAAAAGTGACATATAAGAATCTCAGAAGAAGAGCTTAGATGAGAAGAGCTGCCATTAATCAGTGGATGGAAGGATGATGGATGGACAATTTTCCTTTATTGTTTCTTTCTTTTGCCACTCCTTTTTTACTTCTTCACCATTATAAAACCTTACAAAAGAGCTCAAATTATCTAATGACAGTTTCCTCTATCAGACAAATAAAGTACAATTTTAGCTCGTTAAGACTGCGCTGTAATTACCCGAGCATGGTGATCTAACAAGAGTGATCCATTCTTCCCAATAATGACTGAAAGCGGATGTTGATTCTGAAGAATTAAGTGCTTTGCCACAGTTTAAAGAGCTCAACATCAGCCTGTTCAGACAGCAGCACAGACTCGGCAACATGTCTGTGTCTGGTCTGAAGGTCATATGAAGGACGCGCACATGCATGCACACAGATGTGTACCATACGTGCACACACCGCACTTGCACAGACACAAAAGGAAGCCAAATAAAACAAACTCTTATTCTTTTGTCCACTGATGGTCTTGCCAGCTTTAATAAACCAAGACTCCAAAAAAAAAAAAAAAAAGCTTTCAGGATATCCAGCAGTCCAAACAATGGGGGGAAATGGCACTGGGGTTTCCATGGAAACTGCTGCAAGCTGCCAAGAGAACTGCTTTGAAAACATATGTCAGACTTGACTGGTATGTTCACAGTGAGCATGGCAACAGACTCTGTGTGCAGCCTATCGCATTGTCTCTCAGTGTTGGCTCCTCTAACATTTGACTTGCTGTCTGTCACTAGCCTGCAACGATTCATGCACGGAAATCTTCTCTCGTTACCGAAAAATGAAGGATAGGAAAAGCAGATCCTTCAGCCCGGAATTCTAGAGGCTTGATGAAAACACAAAGAGTGATATGTAACCACAACCCGTCATCTGAATGTGATGACTGCTTCTATTGAACCATCTAAAGTGTGAGTCTGGCGCTGACATGAGCTGTGCTCTCATTCTGCCTTTGAAATTTACTGAAACATAGCGACATTAAATTCAACATCTGTTCTCAAGGGGAGCTGAGATGGCTGAGAGATCATTTGATTCATTAACAACTTTTGCAGTGTAAATGTTAGTATTAAAATGCAGGTTGCCACAGGCATAATTAACTTAAAATAATGCCATGTTTGCAGATGTTTTGTTCGTGTCATGCGTTATAATATGTGAATATTAGAAGTGTAGACTTATGCTGTCTGGCAACTGTACAATAATCCC